>NW_028227268.1:52475000-53075000 GCF_978045245.1 Mus caroli
CCCCACACGCCATAGGCTCACATCCCCAGCAGTCAGAACTGTTTGAGAAGGATTAGGATGTGGGGCCTTTTGGGAGAATTTGTGTCACTGGGGTGGGATATGAGGGCTTTAAAAGTTTTCTCTCTGGCTCCTGCATGTGGGTTCCAGAGGTGAGCTCTCAGCTGTTCTTGCTCCTCTGTGATGGACTCTCTCACCTCCTGAAACCATAAGTCCAGCTAAATGTTCCCTTCTATAGGTTGCTGAAGGTGTTTTTTTTTTTTTTATCACAGCAATAGAAAAGTAACTTAGACAATGGGACCACCTAGTGGTCCCTGAGATGAAAGAAATATGAATGCTGTCCACCATACACACGATAACTTATCCCATTTCAGTAATTGTGGAGGCAGGAGTTGAAAAGTGATCGTTGTTCTCATGCAGATGAAGTTAAACACAAGCCGGGCAGTGGTGGCGCAGGCCTTTGATCCTAGCACTTGGGAGGTAGAGGCAGGTGAATCTCTGAGTTCAAGGCCTACAAAATGAGTTCCAGGACAGCCAGGGCTACACAAAGAAACCCTGTCTCAAAAAAAAAAAAAAGAAAAAAATCAAAACCAAAACCCAAATCAAATCAACCAACAAAACAAAAGGGATACGTTAAATACAACAATACTTAGAGAGTATACATAGTATACAGCACTACTGTGTATATGATTGGCAATGGTATACTATTTATTTATTTATTTATTTGGCACTAAGGATCAATCTAGAACCCCACACATTCTAGTAACTTGCTTTTCTATTGACTAGCATCCCCCAGCCCTCGGAGGGGGTAAGAACGGATACAATCTTCCTAAAGGACATGTCACCAATTCCTATCAATGTTTAAAACAGGCTTTGTCTTTCATCCAACACTCATTCATTTGTTTCTTCAACAATTTTTTTTTTTCTGTTTGTTGGAGACAAGGTTTCTCTGTGTAGCCCTGGCTGTCCTGGAGCTCACTTTATAGACCAGGCTGGCCTGGAACTCAGAAATCCACCTGACTCTGCCTCTCAAGTGCTGGGGTTAAAGGCATGAGTCCCCACTGCCCAGCAACCAGTGGTCTTAATCACTGTGCAATCTCTCTAGACCCTACAACACGTATTTTGTGCCATTTATTTAACCTTAGTGTCAAATGAATAAATAGATAAATTAACAGCATGCCATTGCCAGTCGTTTCCACAGTAGTGCTCTATGTTGTGGGTACTCTTTCAGTACTAACTGCATTTAGCTTACTCCTTTTGTTTTGATTTGTTAGCTTTTTTGGGCGGGTGTTGTTTTTGTTTTTGTTGTTTTTGTTTTTGAGATAGGGTTTCTCTGTGTAGCCCTGGCTGTCCTGGAACTCACTTTGTAGACCAGGCTTGCCTAGAACTTAGAGATCCACCTGTCTTAGGAGATGGAAACCAAACAATGAAGATGAAGAAGAAGAAGAAGAAGAAGAAGAAGAAGAAGAAGAAGAAGAAGAAGAAGAAGAGGAGGAGGAGGAGGAGGAGGAGGAGGAGGAGGAGGAGGAGGAGGAGGGGGGGGGGGGGAGGGAATGAATCCTTTCAGGGTGTTTGTTTTAGACAGGGTCTTGCTGTACAGCTTTGAACTCACAGAGTTCAAAGGTAGGCTGGCCCCTCCTTTGAACTCTGTCTGCCTCCAGAGTGCTGGGATTAAAGGTGGGGCATCACTGTGATGCTATGCTCGGTTGTCAACTTGACCACATCTGGAATGAACTAACATCCAAGCAGTTGGGCACACCTGTGAGGGATCTTTTCTTAAATCATTTGAAGTGGGAAGACTTTTTTGTTACTTTTTTTTGCTTTGTTTTACTTTTTGTTTCTTAATACACAGTTTCTCTGTGTAGTCCTGGCTGTTCCTAGAACTCACTCTGTAGACCAAGGCTAGCCTCAAGCTCAGAGATCCATCTGCTTCTGCCTCTACCTCCTATGTACTGGGATTAAAGGCCAGAGGACTTGAAAGACTCAAAAACTCCCAAAGGGAGGCACTTACTCAAGCCTCGGGACAGCCGCGCACCCAAGAAGACACTGAGACCGAACTTAAGATGTATAGGGAGTAAGATTTAATATAGCAATGACAAGAAAGAACATAAAAAGCACATATACCAGATATCTGGGGTCGAAACTCGCAGAGGAGATTCGGCAATTAGCCCAAACTTTTCACAAGCTTTTATAGGAAATAGCCAGGTAAAAAGTACAAGTTTTACGTCACCAAGGTGTTCTGCCAAGGGGCTTTACATAACCAAGGGGTCGTGTCCTATATTTTGGCAATGTACTCGTTCTATTGGAACATTCTGGGACAGTACCAGGAGGCCCCTATCTCAAAAATGTTCTTGGCATAGTCTTCAGTTGGGAGGGGTAGGACTAGGTTTTTTTCCAGGAGACCCCTTTATCTAAAAAATGTTCTTGGAGCAGTTTCCAATTGGGAGGGGGTACCTTGGGGTAAAAAGTTCAGGAGTGCTCCGGGAACTATCTCTGGATGGGAGCGGTAAGAGAACTCTGAGCTGAAGAGTTCATGGAGAGTTCAGGTGTCCAGTAATTAACTCTTTCATTAACTCTTTCATTCCCCCCTTCTTTTAGGGACAAGCTCTAATCTTAGAGCTGGGTACCGGCTTCCTGAAGGACCCGATATTGTTGCCTTAATATCATAACCTGCACTGCATTTATTCTTTCTCTGATAAAAGCCACTAACTTATTAAGAATGCAGGGGCCAAAAATAAGCAAAAGCATAAGTATAATTAAGGGTCCTGCTATGGAGGAGAGGAGAGTGGTAAGCCAAGGGGACTTATTAAACCAGCTTTCGAACCATCCTTGTTGGCTTTCTCTCTCTCTTTTACGCATATCTAGGCGTTCTCTAAGTCTGGCCATAGAGTCTTTGATTACTCCTGAATGATCAACATAAAAACAACATTCTTCTTTTAAGGCAGCACAAAGTCCTCCTTCTTTAAGGAATAATAAGTCTAATCCCCTCCTATTTTGCAGCACTACTTCAGACAGGGAAGTTAAAGATTCTTCTAATTTAGTTATAGACTGTTCTATAGTTCTAATATCAATGTCCATAGCTGTACGTAATTCTTCATAGTATTGGGGGGTCTGAATTAAGGCAGCGGTCCCCGTACCTACTCCCGCTGCTACTCCCAATCCCAAAAGTACTGTCAGGGTTAAGGTAATGGGCTCTCTTTTCCAACGGACCCGATGATCAAACTTATTTAAAAAGGAGCTATCATCATGATATAGGAGTCTAGGAATAAGCTGAACTAAAATGCAGAAGTCTTTGGAACTATTAAAAACAGATAGAGATACACAAGGAGTGAGACCGGTATTGCAAGCCCATACTGTGTCTATGGGAGGCACCAGATACTCACCACTTTTGCTAGGCTGGATGTTCTGGGTCTGATTACAAAGGTGCCGTTTATCCTGAGGCGCCTGGCCTAAACAGAGCCCACTTCCTGAAACTGCTTCCAGAGTCAGCTTTCTGTTTTCCCCAAAGGCATTGAGAATGATCTGAAGTAGTGTTATAAGTCCTGATCTGAGCAATTCCTTCATAATAAGGGGGCCTAGAGGCATAGCATAACCAACATGATTGAGTCATATTAGGATTTGTTCTATTCAACACAAAAAAAGCTCCTTGAACTAGACTGACCAGACGGCTTTTTGTATCTAGGGGCGGTGGGGAAACTAAGGTCGATAGGGAAGGTCTCACTGTTAGCCTGATTGTAAAAATGAACCCAGGGTCTCTCGGTGGACTGGATACACGCCAACCCCACTTATTTCCTTTAAGCCAACTTAAACGATTTTGTTTTCCTTTTTCAGTGAATTTTATAAGTAGGGGGTTGCAGTATTTACCTTTGCATGGTCCTGGGGGGCTGTTTTCAGTAGCACACCCATAAGCTCCTATGGCGGCCTCATCTGGATGGAGGTCGCCATAGTTTGGATATTTATGGGGATCTCTTTCTCCTTGATATGGCTTATCATAACCACTACCTCGTTTTACCGTGATTAGATCCCAGTCAGAGGAAGGCTTCCAGTAGGCCTCCCCTGTCGTTTCACATATCCATTTGCCACAGAAATAATCTGATGCCCCCCCACATTTTTGTTGAAGCTCTTTGTTTTGACCCTGACCAGGGCAAACATAAAACTGTGCAGCTCTAAGATTAGCTCGGTAGAACTGCCCTGAACACCCATACATGTTCCCTATTCCACCTGAAACACACCGCTGTTCAGGGGGTGGGTTACTAAGATCAGTATGGTCAGGGAGGTCCCAATTGGGAGATCCTGCTACTAACTTACAAATGTCAGGTGTGAGATCAGGCCACCAAGTCCAAGGGGGATGTGCTGCAGTGATTGCCCATACAATGTTTCCCTCCCCATTAAGCACTTCCCATGACTGTTGAATTGGGGCAAGAGGGTTGTCGTTCCCTAGGCTTAGGGTGGCCCCCACGACACAAACGAAGTTTAAGAGGATTGTCAGTAGTTGCCACCGTCCAGTTGTCTTCATGGTTGCCTCTACCCTGGCTAGGAGCCTTCTTGACGTGGGAGGCGTGGAGTTGTTAACAGTATCAGATATGGTCCTTTCCACCGAGGCTCAAGAGTGCTGGTGCGATGTCATCTGACAAGGACCGAACTGCTGTAGTCCCAGGTGCATGAGCTTCTTTGATCTGGTCCCAGATCTGTGTTCTGACAACCTCCAAGGCCTTTAAATGGGTAAACAGAGCAGAGGGTGAGAAAGAGTCAACACAGGGATCCAATATCCTGCTAGACTCAGTCAAAGAAGTAAAACGTCCAGGTGTGTTTCGGACTCTGAGAAGCACAAAGGGAAGGAGGGTCACCCAGTCTTTACCGCCAGTCTCAATAACTAATTTAGTTAGGGTCTGGGCATGACGCAGGTGCACGTAGATCAGATCTCTGGCTGGAACTGGTGAGATGTCCTTGGGATATCCAGCTCGTTCACTGTAACCAGTTGTGACCAGACTTTTTTCTGTACCACCTGCAAGCCCTTTTAACTTAGCATACAGAGCATTATTAACAACATAGGTTTAAACACATCATTTGAGACTATGATGGGCATAGGAGTTTCATAAAGGATCTTAAACAGAGTAAAACTGAATCAAGAGATAGGACATAGGGAAGGAACACCAAGTCCATGCCAGTCTCCACGATTAATTTTGTCAAGGTCCGTCTTAGAGTTTTAAACTAATTTTTATCTATCCTGAGCTCTGAGGTCTATACACACAATGTAATTTTTATTTGACCTCTAAATGCTTGGCCACACCCTGACTTACCTGGGCAACTATTGCTTTTGGCACTCTGAACCTTGGAAAAAAAATTTCTTTAATAGTCTTCTTGATGACTATGTGAGCAGTATCATTTATCCATATTGAGAACGTCTTTTTCTGCAGATGTCAACAGCTTTCTTTGTCTGCATATTGTTCCATACAGTGGCAAAAGCATACCCGCTGTCAGTGTCATTTATAAAGCTTGTATCAAAACCACAAGTTCAGCTTTTTGGGCTGAAGTCTCTTTAGGGAGGCTGCTGGCCTAGATCTCCTGCTTTTTGTCCACTGCTGCACTGCTGTCCCCGCCTTCCGCTTACCTTTAACCATGAGGCTACTGCCATCCGTGTAGGGTAAAAGGCTTAGTCAGATCTGGCAAAGCCAGAGCGGGGGCTGCAAGCAAGGCTGCCTTTATGCTGTCAAAGGCTTTTTGGTGTTCCTCAGTCCAGGTGAATGGGACTTTTTCTTTAGTCCAGAATCTGCAAAAGCCCACCATTCCCAGAAACTCACGTGGCGCGGGGTGGTGGGGGTTGGGATCAGCATCACAGCCTTTTCTTTGGCTTCGGTGAGCCACCGCTTTCCGTCGTCGGCACCTCGGTACGACATAGCTGAGCTTTCTTAGCCGATACCCGATATCCCAACTCACCCAGTTCATTCAGGAGCTTCTAGGAGGGCCAGAATTTTTTCTTTGTCTTTGATGTCTCTGCCTTCAGCCAACCGCAGGGCTTGGGTTAGCGCCAGGAGTTCAGCCTTCTGAGCCAAAGTTCCTTCGATGAGTAGGTGAAGACTCAGCAGGTTAGCAGGGGAAGCAAAAGTCACTTGTTCTGTCAAAAAAGCTCTAATAATGTGTCCATCAGCCAGGGAAACAATTGAATCATGTGTCTCTGACCAGAAGCCACTATATGCAGACAAGCAGGCCATCCCTCAGTCACCAGGTCTAATTTTTCAAGTGCCACTGGTCTTTTAGGGTCCCAATTTCTGAGTAAGAACCTCTTTAGCAATACTTTTGTTCTCAGTCACATTTAGGAGTCCCAAAGTTGGGGACAACATTAGGGCAGTCTCAATAGCATCTAAGGCCATCCAAGGTTGTTCTTTATTTCTTATACGAAGGGCTGTTCATCTTTTTAATTCAGCAAAACCTGGAATCCACAGTCTGCAAAAGCCTGCAGTGTCCAGGAACCTTTTAAACTTGCTTTGCATTGGTTAGTGGAGGAATATGAAAACACAGTCTCCTTTTAGTTGCATCAACAGGTAGACCACCGGTCTCTTTTAAGGACTCAGCTTCTGTGTTAGCACCCCTTCTTCTATCTCTTTATTTTTAGCTACGAACAGGTGAAGGGTTTTGTCTTGAGGGGGGGGCTCTTCTTCTTTTTGTTAGGACAGTCTCTCACCCAGTGTTCTTCTTTTTCAACAGCAAACACTCTGATCTTTAGCCAAAAGCTTTCTTTTTTTTGTTGCCAGGTACTAAGTTTTCTTGCTTCCCTAACTCTTGTGACCAGCATTTTATTTCTCTTATCTTCTTTTAAAAATTTTCTGACTCCTTATTTCTTACAGATCATCTCTAAGTGCTAGTATTATTAGCAAGTATCACTGTGCTAAGTTCTAATCTTTGTCATTTATCTCTCTTTGCTCCTGTTTCTTAACTGCAATGGATCTAATTATTACATCTATATTCTGTCACTTAACTTTTTTCATAGTTCACCTCTTTTTACTGTTAGGTCAGATTGTCGGGGCACTAGTCCCACAGAGACGAGACCTCATCAGAGCCTGGCAACTAGACCCGTAGGTGCTCCTTACCTTGTATGTCTCCCTCACCGGAGCTTAGAACAAACTCACACAGCTCAGGGCAGTGCCTGAGAAGAGAAAACACATGGGGCAGAGAAGGGAGTGCAGCTTTTACATCTGGCTGCACACTGATATTTCAAAATAAACACAATTTTTTCTCTGTTAACAAGAGACAGGATACAGGGGGCAGGAGAATGAGCCTTTCTCCCACCCAAGAGGCAGGCAAAGGCTGAAAACAAACCCTTTGATGCGGAGAGCCCAGCGCCCGAGTCTCCGCTGCGCACCGGGATGCGGCGTAAACTTCTGGGAGTGGCAAACAAACGCTGGCAGGCAGAGGCTGCAATTTAACTATTTAACTACCTGATAGACGCCCTGTGCTCTCTGCACTGTCTTTGGGGAGGGAGCACGCAGCCGGGCCGGCACAAGGGAGTGCGGGCAGACTCTGGGGGGGCCAAAGGAGGGACGGCGGCTGTAGTCGGCCCCTCCCCAGCTGTGGCAGGCTTCACGGCCACTCCGGGACCGGCAGGTGGCCGCACTCACCACCAGCATAACTGCGCCGCCAAAGCCGGCTCTGCATCTAGGTTCTCTTTTGAACAGCCTGGGGCTCCCCAGCCGAGTGCGGACCGTGCGCTGCCCCTGTCGGCCGGTGGCAGCCGGTCTTGCCCCACGATGGCCCCGCAGCCAGGCTGGCCGGCGCTGCCCGCCCGCTGCGAGCCGCTGGCACTGCCTCGCCGAGAGCGCGGTGGGCAAGACCGGCCTGATGGTTCTTTTTTCTCTTTTTTTCCTTTTTAAAACCATTGCTGACAAATTCTGTCCTGACGTCAGTCCAAGTCTACAGTCGACAAAGGGTTAACACACACACACACACACACACACACACACACACACACAGTCTTGTCATGTGACCAAAACACAACCAGCCAAACGCCACTTTCTGACGGGGTCGGATTCCACATTGACTCTTTTTCCTGATAGGGGTGGGATTCCACATCCACTCCCGCTCTGGCAGAGAGTACACTCTCTCTCTCCTTCACTCTGCCAGGCAACAGCCAGGTCTTTTTGACTGTTCTGTACCCTGGGCACTCCTTCCAGGGTCTCCCTTGGAACATCTCTTTTGGGGTGCGGACCGCGAGGCCATAGACAGTCGTCCTCTCACAGCCACTGGGGTCCTCACGGTCCACAGTGGCAGCTGCCAGAATAAACCCACAATCTCAGAATACACAAATGCAGCAGTTCCACACCTACACACCCAGCAGATTGTCCCATTTCTAGAATAATAGCAGACACGAGAGCAGACACGAGACTTAGACAAAAGAAAAAACCAAAGCACGAGGTGGGACTCGAACCCACGATCTCGCAACCTGGAGCACGAGGTGGGACTCGAACCCACCCGGTCTCCAGAGGGGTCCACTAAGCGTCCTTAGTCCTCCCCTTGTCCTCCTGGGACGTCTCCCAGGGCGCACAGACGGTGGACACCTCCTGGACACGTCTGTCTTTTGTCCACACCCTACGCTCCTACCCGGAGCGCGGTCTCACTGTGCACATTGCACACTGAGCATCTGCAAAACCGAAACAGCGATCGCTCATACAGAATGGCCTTCCTGGCCTTTCAGAAATTAACAGAACACAGACACCAGACCAAAGCAGAACAGTAAATCTTACTTCTGAGCGGGTCCAGGACTTCTGGGTAAACGCGCTGATTCCCGGCCAACGCACCAAATGAAAGACTCAAAAACTCCCAAAGGGAGGCACTTACTCAAGCCTCGGGACAGCCGCGCACCCAAGAAGACACTGAGACCGAACTTAAGATGTATAGGGAGTAAGATTTAATATAGCAATGACAAGAAAGAACATAAAAAGCACATATACCAGATATCTGGGGTCGAAACTCGCAGAGGAGATTCGGCAATTAGCCCAAACTTTTCACAAGCTTTTATAGGAAATAGCCAGGTAAAAAGTACAAGTTTTACGTCACCAAGGTGTTCTGCCAAGGGGCTTTACATAACCAAGGGGTCGTGTCCTATATTTTGGCAATGTACTCGATCTATTGGAACATTCTGGGACAGTACCAGGAGGCCCCTATCTCAAAAATGTTCTTGGCATAGTCTTCAGTTGGGAGGGGTAGGACTAGGTTTTTTTCCAGGAGACCCCTTTATCTAAAAAATGTTCTTGGAGCAGTTTCCAATTGGGAGGGGGTACCTTGGGGTAAAAAGTTCAGGAGTGCTCCGGGAACTATCTCTGGATGGGAGGGGTAAGAGAACTCTGAGCTGAAGAGTTCATGGAGAGTTCAGGTGTCCAGTAATTAACTCTTTCATTAACTCTTTCAGACTCACTTTCAGTCTGGACCTTTTGAGGTGGGAAAATACAACTTTAATCTAGATCTTTTGTTGTGGGAAGAACCAACTTTAATCTGGGCCCCACTTCCTGCTGGAAACCTACCTAACGGACGTGGAAGGAGACTGCCTTTGCTCTTTGCCTGCTAATTCTCACTTTGCTAGCAAGTCTATTCCTTCGCTAGCATTAGAGCCTGCTTCTTTGGGATTTTGGCAAATACTGAAGACCAGCTGCAACATCCATCCTGGACTGAACAACTGCTAGATTCTTGGACCTTCCACTGATAGACAGCCATTGTTGGACTAGTTGGACCACAGTCTGTAAGTCATTCTAATAAACTCCCTTCATGAATACATGCCTGCATATGTACATACATACACACTACATTTCTTAAGTTCTGTTCCTTGTGAATTTGTATTTAAACACTAGAGATTGTCAGTCAATTAGAAGGTAGGCTGGCCCCTCCTTCCCTCATCCTTCTCTCCCCCTCCCTTTCATTTTTTCTTTTCTCTATTTCCCGAGACAGAGTCTCATTCTTTTCTCCTGGTTGGCCTTCAGTTGCTGGGCAAACGTGCCCCTCCCACCTCAGCCTTCCAAGTTGCAGGGACCACGGGCACTCACCGCCAGATGTAAGTATGTTTCTGATAGTAATATGAGTTACAGAAAATTCACATGGTTGGTGGAGAGACAGCTCCGTGGGCAGGAATACATACTGCTTTTGCAGAAGACCCCAGTCCCATTCTCAGTACCTATGGATGGCTTACAGCCACCTACAATGCCAGCCTCAGGGGGATCTACCCTCTATTCATGTGTACATACCCATAGACAGACAGACAGACAGACAGACACACACACACACATATACACAAGTTAAAAATAAAAAATCAAATAATTAAAATAAAAAAGAATATTCACACGATACGTTGGAGGAAAAGTCTCTTTAGCAGATAGTGCTGGGTAAACTGGGTATCTACATGGAGACAATTGAAGCTGGAGCCCTCGCTCTCATTCTGAACACAAATCAATTCAAAACATCAGAGAAAACCATAGGGGAAACACTTCAAGATGCTATTAAGTATAGGCAAGGGCTTTCTGAAGGTGACTCTGAAAGGCTAGTAGATAATGGGAGCTGATAAATGGTACCATCTGTAATTCCACTTCTGACCTCTGTGGGTATGCATGTGGTGCATAGACATACATGCAGGCAAAAACACTCAGTCTGCTGGTGATGGTGAAGGGGTGAAGCGCACTTGCTGGACAGCCATGAGGACCTGAGTTCTGATTGCACCATCCGAGCTGGGCCTGGTCTTTCACATGCCGTAACGCTAGAGCTATGGGCACAGGAGGATCACGGGAACGCTAGAGCTATGGGCACAGGAGGATCACGGGAACGCTAGAGCTATGGGCACAGGAGGATCACGGGAACGCTAGAGCTATGGGCACAGGAGGATCACGGGAACGCTAGAGCTATGGGCACAGGAGGATCACGGGAACGCTAGAGCTATGGGCACAGGAGGATCACGGGAACGCTAGAGCTATGGGCACAGGAGGATCACGGGAACGCTAGAGCTATGGGCACAGGAGGATCACGGGTTGCCAGACTTGTGTGTGTTTGTTGGTGGAGGTCGCGGGGCAGGCAGTTAATCCTAAGGTCACTGAGAAATCTTGCTGCAAAGGAATAAGACAGAATACTGGAGGAGGACACCTGCTCTGGCCTCCGTGAGCCCATGGATGGATATACACCTCTAAACACATGTGAACATGCACCTCACATAGCAACCAAACAAAAATAAGTCACACGGTGATTTAATCAAATTACAATACCTCTGCACAGCCTGATGTAGTGCCACACATCTTTAATCCCAGCAGTTCAGAGGCAGGGACAGGCCAGGCATGATTGCGCACGCCTTTAATCCCAGCACTCTGGAGGTAGAGGCAGGCGGATTTCTGAGTTCAAGACCAGCCTGGTCTACAAAGTGAGTTCCAGGACAGCCAGGGCTATACAGAGAAACCCTGTCTCAAAAAAAAAAAAAAAAAAAAAAAAAAAAATCAATCAAACAAACAACAACAAAAAAAACCAAACCAAACCAAACAAAACAAAACAACCAAACCAAACAAAACAACCAAACCAAACCAAACCAAATAAACAAACAAAAAAGAGGCAGGGACAGGTGGATCTCTGTGACTTTGAGGCCAGCCTGGTCTATGTAGCAAGTTCCAGGCCAGACAGGGCTATGAAATAAGGGGTTTCAAAAAAAGAAAGAAGGAAAAGCTTTTGCACAGAAAGGAAACCAACAGAGTGTGATGTTCACCTGATACCCATTTGACAGGAGGTTAGTGTCAGGAATACACATATAAGACCCCCAAGTTGAGGGCTAGAGATGTCTCAGTGGTTAAGAGCACACTGATTAATTCTGAACCCGAACCACAAACACTTGTTATTTCCAGTTCCAAGGGATCTACTGCCCTCTTCTGGTCTCTATGGGTACTGCATGCATGTGTTGCACAGACAGAAAGGCAGGAAAACACATAAATATTTTTCCTGCCAAACATTAGGCATAGAGAGAGGCCAAACTGGAGAGCTTCATCAGGTCCTTCCCCTTGGAGCTCGGGGAAGCCCACGGCAGAGGGAAAGGAAGAATTGTACGAGTCAGAGGGGTCAAGGACACCAGGAGAACATGGCCCACAGAATCAACTAAGCAAGTTCATAGGGACTCACAGAGACTGAAGTGACATTCAAGCAGCGTCTATGGGGCTGCACTGGGTCCTCTCTGCATATACACTATGGTTGTTAGCTTGGTGTTCTTGTGGGACTCCTAACAGTGGGAGAGGGGATGTCTCTGACTCATTAGCCTGCCTTTAGGACCCTTTTCCTCCTACTGGGTTTCCTTGCCAGCCTTGGTATGAGGGTTTATGTCCAGTCTTATGTAACCTGTTATGCTGTGTTCAGCAGACATTCCTGGGAGGCCTGTTCTTTTCTGAAGGGAAATTTCGAAGGAGGAGTGGATACGGGGGAGAGGGGAGGTGTGGAGGCCTGGGAGAAGTGGTGGGAGGGGAGGCTGTAGTAGGGATTTACTATATGAGAGAAGGGAAGGAGGAAGAGGAAGAGGCGGAGGAGGAGAAGGAGAAGGAGAAGGAGAAGAAAAAGAAGAAGAAGAAGAAGAAGAAGAAGAAGAAGAAGAAGAAGAAGAAGAAGAAGAAGAAGAAGAAGAAAGAACCCCAAGCTGAACAGACAGTTTTCAACAGCAGATAAATACCAGAATAGATGTTCAACCTCTTCAGCCATTAGGGTAGCACAAACTGAAAGACAGGAGCGGTGTCCTGAATGCCTGTAATTTCATCAGTAAGGTGACAGAGGCAGAAGGATCAAGGTCATCCTCAGAGTGGGAAGCTCAACGGTAGCTTGAACTGTGTGAGTCTCTCTCTCTCTCTCTCTCTCTCTCTCTCTCTCTCTCTCTCTCTCTCTCTCGCTCTCTCTCTCTCTTTCAACACACACACACACACACACACACACACACACACCCCACCACCAGAACCTTACAACAGTGAAAATGTACTTCATCCCAGTCCATATAGTTATTATCAAGAAAACAACCCTTGCCAGCATGCCGGCGAGGAAGAGGAGGAAGGAAGGATGCAAGTGTCCCCTTAGACACTGCCAAGAAGGAGTGTAACTTAGTCCAGCCGTTCCTGAGATCCACACAACGGTGTTTCAGAAAGTAACAACACAACTATTACGTGACTCAGCTATGCTACTCCTGAGTACCTGAGCACACACTGCTGAAAGCGGCAGGTGGTGGAAGAGCTGCCGGGAACCTGTGTGCACCGTGGCACTGTTCACAGTAGCTAAGTCACAGCATCTAGGCTCATCAAGGAAGTATATTCAGCCCTGATGAAGAACAAAAGCATGTCACGTGCAGGAGTCAGAGCTGGAGATCATCATGAAACCAGGCAGATCCTGAACACAGGGTCATTTGGGCTTAAATGTGTAGAATTTAGGATTTTTTTTTCAAGTTGTAAAAGTCATTGCAATAATTGGGAAGAGAAAGGGGGACCAGTGTGTAGGGAAAGCAAAAGTCAAGAGAAGGTGATCGTTGTGAATATAACGGAAGCACGTTATTTACAGACATGGAAATGTACCCATGAGAGCCGGGTGTGGCAGTACAAGCCCATAGGCCCAGAACTTAGAAAGCTGAGGAAAGAGCATGATGGTGAGAGAGTCTAAAGCAGGATTCATAGTGAGATGCTGTCTGAGGTGTTGGAGCAGGCAGAGAGCTGGGTGTGGCGGTGGTGGTGATGAATTTTTTAATACCAGTACCCAACAAGCAGAAGCATGGAGACTGTGTTAATCCCAGCAAACGAGAACAAAGATCATTACCCAAATTCTTTTAGTTGAGTTAAGCAAGCTCATATTAGCCCCACAAACTGCAAGGATAGGAGATTTTTCAAGAGTTTTTGGTTATGTAGGAACTTGCCAGACCATTTCAAAATTATTTGGCAGAACATCTCATCAGGGTGGAGATTAGGGTATAGGGTGTGGAACATGTCAAATTTCAGAAAATAGGTCACGGCATGGTCAAACCCAAGTCTCATAGAAGACAGGAGTGAGCTTAGTTTGACCTTGTAATAAAATGCCTTTCAATCTTAAGATGGAGTCAGGCCGGTTCATCATCTGCTGCAAGCTTGAGGTCAGCCTGGCCTACATAGAGAGACCTTGTCTCAAAGTACCTCCAAAATAAAATCTCCTTTCTCCATGCCTCTGTCTCTGTCTCTGTAACACACACACACACACACACACACACACACACACACACACACACACACAATTGAAATGAAAGAAAAAGTCAAAAATAAGGACCAGGATTTAGCTCACTTGGTCAAATGCCTACCTAGCATGCATAAGGCCCTGGGTTCCATCCCTAGCACAGAGGGAACTGGGTGTGGTGGCACAGGCCTGGGATCCCAGTGCTTGGGTGCGAGAGATAGGAGAGTCAGGAGTTTGATGCCATCTTTAATTTCTTTTTAAAATTTATTTATTTATTTATTTATTATTTATTTATTATATGTAAGTACACTGTAGCTATCTTCAGACACTCCAGAAGAGGCTGTCAGATCTCATTACAGATGGTTGTGAGCCAGCATGTGGTTGCTGGGACTTGAACTCAGGACCTTTGGAAGAACAGTCAGTGCTCTTAACCACTGAGCCATATCCCCAGCCCCCCATCCTTAATTTCATAGGGAGTTACCTTCAAGGGGAGGTTACCTTGACTTTAAAAGAGAGTGTGTGTGTGAAAGAGATTGGAAGAAAGACTTTTCTAAGAATGGCAACAAGCCTGTCGGCAGAATTGGAAGTCTGTGCAAAGGCCTTGGAATTGATGTTGCTGGAGGATAGAAAGAAGGCTAGTTTAGTCCAAGACTAGGAGAAGAAACAAAACAAAACAAAACAAAACCTCAAACATCTCTCCACCCCTAAAACAAAACAACAAAAGACCAGAGGAAGAAAGGAGAAGTGCTTGTACATGCTGAGGTCAGGTGGTATAGATTCTAATCTGTGTAGGGGAATATTCTTATCTTTTTTTGTTTGTTTTTTTTGAGACAGGGTTTCTCTGTGTAGCGTGGCTGTCCTGGAACTCTCTGTGTAGACCAGGCTGGCCTTGAACTCAGAAATCCGCCTGCCTCTGCCTCCTAAGTGCTGGGATTAAAGGTGTGTGCCTTTAATATAAGTTAATATTCTTATCTCTAGAAGCCACAGAAGGACTCTAAACTGGGAAGGACAAGCTTTCTTGGCTCCAATCTGTAATGCCAGCATTTGAACTTGTGAGCCTGAGGCAGGAAGATTGCCACATCATGTCTGAGGCCAGCCTGTTAAAAAGCAAAAACAGCTAGGGCCTAGCAAACACATAAGTGGATACTCACAGTCAGCTATTGGATGGATCACATGGCCCCCAATGGAGGAGCTAGAGAAAATACCCAAGGAGCTAAAGGGATGTGCAGCCCTATAGGTGGAACAACATTATGAACTAACCAGTACCCTGGAGCTCTTGACTCTAGCTGTATATGTATCAAAAGATGGCCTAGTCGGCCATCTCTGGAAAGAGAGGCCCATTGGACTTGCAAACTTTATATGCCCCAGTACAGGGGAACGCCAGGGCCAAAAAGTGGGAGAGGGTAGGTAGGGGAGTGGGGGGGGGGAGGGTATGGAGGACTTTTGGGATAGCATTGGAAATGTAAATGAGGAAAATACCTAATTAAAAAAAAAAGGAGAAAAAGAAAAAAGCAAAAACAACAAAACAAAGAACTGGCTTATATCAGAAAAGCCTAATTCGGCTTTTGTGTGGTGTGCAGACTCAGAGGGAGGAGATAAGGCAATGCAGAGGCCTTTGAAAGTGATAGGTTAGCCGGGGCGTGGTGGCACACGCCTTTAATCCCAGCACTCGGGAGGCAGAGGCAGGTGGATTTCTGAGTTCGAGGCCAGCCTGGTCTACAAAGTGAGTTCCAGAACAGCCAGGGCTACACAGAGAAACCCTGTCTCGAAAAACAAAACAACAACCACAACAAAAAATTATGTTTGTGTATAGACTAATGTAAAATACACAAATGACTGTGGGTGTGTCTTGGGGACAGAGTGACACCTCTGCTACTTTGTGGCATGTGCACTGTTTGAGCTTGTTTTTCCATTGTTGGAAAAGCAGTTTAGAACGTCCCGGATTTCAGACTTGGGGTTGGCTCCTTAGATAGGATTACTGAGTCGGGGGAGAAGGTGACCAGAAGCCAGGCTGGACTGAGATCTTTCAGACTCCCGCGCCTTTCCTGCAGACCACGTGTCCGGCCTGCGCAGCAACGCCTCCGCCCCGCCGTACAGCGCTCGGCCCCGGTTAGCAGCTTGCAAGCCGCCCCAGCGCCGGCGCTCGCCCACATTGCGCATGCTTCCTCCTGCCGCAGGGCGCCAGTCCTCATTCATCCAGCCCTGCAGGCCGCAGCCCCCTCCTCAAGACCCCTCCCCGAGCGGCGTGCGTCGCGCTTATGTTTGCGTCATCACGCCACGCCATTGCTCGAGCCTGTGAAGATGGCGGCGGCCGTTCTTAGTGGGGCCTCTGCGGGCTCCCCGGCTGGGGCTCCTGGCGGGCCCGGGGGTCTCTCTGCGGTGGGATCCGGCCCGCGTCTGCGTCTGCTGCTGTTAGAGAGCATTTCCGGGTTGTTACAGCCGCGAACGGGGTCCCCCGTGGCCCCTGTGCATCCCCCAATCCAGTGGGCCCCGCATTTGCCCGGGCTCATGTGCTTATTGAGGCTGCATGGGACGGCAGGTGGGGCGCAGGTAAGTCCGTGGCTCCCGCGGTCATCGTGGGGAGGCTGGTGAGGCGGCTGGGCACCGTGGTCCGGCCTTCCTGAAGCTGACACTGGAGCTGTGAGCTCCAGGAGAGCCGAGAGTGGAGAATAGAGCCACTTAACCATTGCGAACGCGATCCACAGACTTCATTACCTGCGCGTTCCCCAGAGCAGTATTAGGCCCCTTTTCTGTTAGGTCATTGATAAGCACAAAGCAATGAAGGGGCTCGGTTCCATCCCAGGTCCCCTGACTAGTTCAGTCCTCCTCAGCGAAACTTCTTTTGGCGGCGTTTTCCCAGGGGTAATTGAACACAAACATTTACTAGCCCTCAGCCAAGGGCCTACCCCTTCCTACTCGGCGCTCCAATTCCCGTCATAGTGGCGATGAGCAAAATGCCGAAACACGAAACTAAATCTGGTATGAGTTTCCTAAACCGGTGTAGAGAGAGTATTTAGAGATTTCTCCAAAAGACCTGGAGTTTAAGATGAACAAGGCTTAGGTAGTGAAAGAAAATTAGAAGGGGTAGTTGAAACGTTAGAGGAACACTCGTGTGGGACGGGTTGGAAAATAAGGGCATTGTTTGGGTTAGGGGGTTAGGTGGTTAAAGAGAGTGGGTAGAGTTGAGGCTGGTGAGATAGGCGGTAGACAATATGTTGTCTACCTGGTTAGGAGCCTGTGCACAAAATATTCACATGCGTTCAGTTCCTACAAGCTAGACACCCAGGTGCCATCCTCAATACGTGGTTTCTTACTTCCATAAGCAGTCTGTGAAGTTCTGCCTTTTTTTTTTTTTTTCTTATGGAGGCAAAGTCTCACTATGTGGCTCAGGCTGGTCTGGAACTATGTAGACCAGGCTGGCCTAGAACTCCCTGAGATCCAGCTGTCTGTGGCTGGGCATCTGCCATCTTGTTCAGCTGTGTGTGTGTTTATGTTGGTGGTTATGGGCCAAGGGTAGCACGGTGCACAGATCAAAGTCTTAGGAACTTTTAGGTCCTAAGGTTCCTGTGTCAAGACAAGGTCTCTTGCCTGTGGTGGACTAGCTAGCCCAAGTGTTTATGTTGATGTTCTTTGGTTTTACCTCGTGTTTCTCAGTAGGGGACGCTGCGATTATAGGTGCTTATACTACTATGGCTGGCTTTCGGGTGGGCTCTGGAAGGCAGGATTGGGTGGCTTATATTCACTGTACTCTCTTCAGACTGTTGGGAATACTCCAGTTAAATCTGCCCTGCTGTGTGTTTTAGAAATCTCTCTGATTTTTTTCAGTGACCTGAGTTTTTGTTGTGAAGCACTTTGACTAGTCCTTCATTAAGCCCTGCACACATGTGCACAGGTGTTCCCCAGTCGGCAGTTGGCACGTTTCTGTAGTGTTATGTCCTCTTCATGACTACTGTGATCTACTGTGGCTATCACCTGGGCTTTGGGCAGCCACTGTGCTGCTTTCTTACTGGTGTTACCTTAGAGGTGTCTGCAGCCTCTCTGTCTCTCTGTCTTTTTCTCTCTGACACACATTTATGCCACAAAGCAGAGAGAAGGGGGAAAAAAAAAGCAATTCCTAGTGAATAATGCACTTAGATGTATGTGATGCATTATGGGGGAGTAGCTGTTGACCACTCTGGCCTTCGAACGTGCAATTTATTATCCTTTGTGTGTAGGGATTGTGGAAAAGCTGTATCACCACTAAGGGGCTGAGTGGGTCTTTTTGTTTCCCCTGGCAAATGCTGAATAAATGTGAACCTGTGGGGTTTTTTTGTTTCTATTTTTATTTTTTTAGGTTTATTCATTTTATGTATATTTTGCCTGAATGTAGTACACATACAAACGTGTGTGTTTGTATACTTGGTGCCCATGGAGGTCAGAAGGGCATCAGATCCACTGGAACTGGAGTTGCAGATAAGTTTGAACCATTACCTGGTAGCTGGCAATTGAACCTGTGTCCTTTGCAAGAGCAACAAGTGTTCTAGCCTTTGTTTATGCATTCCTGGCTGGGATTATGCCTGGCAAGACGGTTTCTCTGTCCTGGAACTTGCTTTGTAGATCAGGCTGGCCCCTGCCTCTTTCTCCCAAGTGCTAGAATTAAAGGCTTGTGCCATTACCAGCGCCTGGCTTCACCTGTATTTTAATGTCCAGTCAGGTGAGTCGGGTGTGGGGTCCCTAGAACTCACTCGAGTCTTGGTTCTGGAGCATTTGGATTGTCTAACTACGGATGCTCAGCCAGTGTTAACCGTATGGATTGTTTATGTACACTTTCCTCCATCTGGGAGATAGGCTGTCAGCACCTAAAGCAATGCTTCTCCTGGAGTAGATGACTACATGTGTACTGGATAGATGGATGGACACTCTCTGCCACCTGACTAAGGACTTTCTTTCTTGTCTTCTTTTTTGGTTTTTCAAGACAGGGTTTCTTTGTGTTAACAGAGCCCTGGTTATCTGGAACTTGCTTTGTAGACCAGGCTGGCCTCGAACTCATAGAGATCTTCCTGTCTTTGCTTCTGGATACTGAGATTAAAGGCATGCGGCACCACAGCTGGCCCTTTTTTTTTTTTTTAGAAGTCATATGTGTGCATGCCTTTGTGCACAAGTGGAGGTCAGAGGACACTTTTGGGAGTCGATTCTCCTAGGATGTGGGTTCTAGGAATCACGTGCAGGTTGTCAGGCTTGGTGGCATGTGTCTTTACGTGCTGACCCATGCAACTGGTTGTGGACTCTTGTTTTGTTCAGTTGTGCCTTTTATCTGAGCAGTGCTGATGTGGGATTAGAAAGGATGGATGATTTGTGGCCTTTGGAGATGTAGGTCTCCTGAGTGGAGTCTGGTGCTTGGGTTACGTGTAAAGGGGCTGATGAAGGAACTTGCTTCTGTGTGAGGGAGGGCTTGGAAGGAGGATAGGTTGAGTCTGTGTTGGTGTGTTCTTGCCTCTAAGGAAGGCAGAACCAGGAGGAAGAGACTTGTTTCTTCTAAGTGACTAAAGAAGGGTTATGAATGATCTGTATTCTTTCAGCCAGTATTCCTGGAAGTCTTTATGCTAAGGGAGGTCTGCTGAGGTGAGCAAGCTTTATTGTTGAAATCTAGTAGATGAGTTGGGGTGTCCTCTTGTTAGCCCTGAAGTCCCCCTCCCCCCTGCACCTGTGGGACATGAGGGAGGAGGTCAGCAAGATAGAATTTGAGAAAACAGACTGACAGACAGACAGCTGATGACCTTTTTGTACTGAGAAAGTGCGCCTTGAGAAAGTCTTCTTGGGCGCTCGGGGTGGGGGGGGCGGAGGGGGGCAATGAGGGATTGGTGAATTTCTTGTGCATCTTTAGTGACCTTTGCCTCATTTGCTCCTGGTTTTTCCCCTCCACATCTAGAATCTTTCAGCTCTTGGGGCATTGGTGAATCTCAGTAATGCACATCTTGGCTCCATCAAAACTCGGTAAGTCGTTACTCTTTAATCCCCTTTCTTCAGGACAATGTGCCTTTAGAAAGTGGGTTGAGCCAGGCAGTGGTGGCGCATGCCTTTAATCCCAGCACTTGGGAGGCAGAGGCAGGCGGATTTCTGAGTTCCAGGCCAGCCTGGTCTACAGAGTGAGTTCCAGGACAGCTGGAGGGTGTGTGTGTGTGTGGGGGGGGGGGGTGGGCTGAGCGTGTATTTGCATATCCTTTGTCCCCACTCCATGGATTCAAGAGATTTTTTTCCATTCCGGGAGCTGCAGGGAGTTTTCTTTTTGTGAGCTCAGCATTTCCATCTCTTAGGTCTCCTGTTCCCACATGAGATTGGCCCTGCCTCCTTTTTTGCTTGCTACTCTACCTCTCTCTGAGTCTTCCATATCTTGGGAGGTAGAAACCATAGGAAATCTGGGGATGGAGTCTTAGGAGCAACAATAAAAATACAAGGAAAGTAAAAGGACAGTCAGGAGGCTTCTGAAGTCTAGCCCACGTCCTTGTCACCCTCTTCTTGCTTGTCAGGTTTGAAGGCCTGTGTCTGCTGTCCTTGTTGGTAGGGGAGAGCCCCACAGAGTTATTCCAGCAACATTGTGTTTCTTGGCTTCGGAGCATCCAGCAGGTGCTGCAGGTAAGGCTTTGCTGTCCTCTGTCCTGCCTAGTGTGGGTCAGTATGGGCATTTAGCGTGGACACGAGCTCCGGGGCAGAATGATGAACACAGTTTTCTGCTTTGTGGACAGAGGAGGTTAAGCTTCCAATAGAGATCTGATAGTTTTACCTGTTAGCTTACTTTACTTCGTTTGCCCTTTCCCGTGCTATAACTCTCAGCTTCACCTGGCTTCCTTGCCCAAGGAGTGACAGCTCTGAAGTTCCTTCTGTATGGGTGTGTGTGTGTGTATGGCTTTGTTAATCTTTTCAAGTTTTAGTCTCTCTCTCAAATCTCTGCTGTGCTTTCTGCACTTAGTTATTCCATAAGCACTTTCTGAGTCCATTGGCAAGCTGTGGACTAAACTCAGAGTGGCTTGGACTCCACTTGGACGACTCTTAAGTCTAATACAGGGACTGGGATATTTTCTTATGAGCTAGGAATTTGCAGATATCAATTTAGAGTCATGAGCCATATGGCTTCCATTAAATGCTATTTTTTTATACCTTTAAAAATAGGGGAAATCCATTCTTAGTTTATGGGCAAAACCAGATATTCACATTATAGTTGGTAAATTCTGTTCTAATGGAAGTCACTTGAACTGATAGTGATGTAACCAACTGTGGAGTGACACCTGTTACAGTAAATAGAGACTGGGACTCTGACCCTATCCAGGGTAGTGTGAGTTAGTTATTAGAGCCATCAGTTTACAAAATGCATTTCTATTCTGATCAATACTTACTTTGGCTGTAAAGTATTCTAAGAGTGTAAAAGCCCCACAGGGGAGGAAGCTGATCATTGGAAGAGCTGCAAACATGGCAGATTGGGGAGGTAAAGGTGGGGTTGGGAAGCTGGCTGGAGAAGAGCCAAGCCATGGATTTTTTTTTTTTTTTTTTTAAATAAGAATTTTGGCTTTTATTCTTTGAGTAGTGGGAGTTCATTAGAGGTTCTAAGTAGTTTTTTTTTTTTTTTTTTTTGCTTCGATAACACAGTGCCACAGATTGAGCAATGCATGAAGAACAGGGTTGTCTGGATCATGGCTCTGGAAGCTGGGAGTGAAAGTTAAGGGGGAAGCATCTCTTGAGGGTCTGCTTGCTCCATTATAGCATGGTGGATGACATCAGTGGGAAATGAGGCTGGGGTGGGAATGAGTGTGTGCTAAGCCTCCTTCTTTAGCAGACCTACTCCTGCAGTAACTGTCTCTCTGACTTAGGGAGGCGTTGTTGTATTGGGGATTAAGAGTTCAGTAGAGGGAATTTGGAGATTGTGCAAACCATAGTGGTGACAGTGAAGCAGTAGTGATGACATTGTCACATTTGAGAATTTCTCTCTGGGTGCTGGGTAAATAACCAGAAAGGAGAGGCCTGAAGCAGAGGGACCAGGAAGGTGGCATAAGAGAGCACTGGCATGGCCTGTAGGAGGACCACTGGTGGAACTGATGGGTAGGTGGGTTTGAGGGAGCCAAGTGAGCAGTCTCACGATTGATTGACTTTTGGGAGAAGATATGACCAGCGTGATCTGTGGTCTTCAGAACATTGGAAGGCAGCCAAGGCTCAGGGAGTAAAGGAAAACACGGAGTGTGGCCTGGAGTGTAGAGTAGCAACCCTTTCAGTAGACCTGAAGAGGACTTCTGTTGGTGTGTTTTACTAGGGAATTGACTACCAGTGCTTAGCCAGCAGTGAGGATGGGGGTGGGTTTTAGTGTGTGTCCTGGCCAGAACTGGGCTCTAAGCGCATCCTGTGCTGAAGCACTCAGTGGGAGGAGGAGTTTTCTGCAGAGGCTTAGTCTGACACAGAGCAAGCCAAGAAGATAACCAGGATTGAGAGTTGGATGGACTCCAAAGGAAGAGGGAGGAGTGAGTGAGATTGTGGGGTTGGATGGACTCCAGGGGGAGTACAGGAGGAACGAGGGAGGGGTGACTTGTGTTTATACTCAGTGGAGCTGGAATGTCATTTTCTGTAAAAGCAAACTTAGGAGCCAAGCGAGACTGGATTGGGAGAAGAGGGATGGACATGGTTAACAGCAGTTCTTGGGATTTGGGGGTGGAGTTTGTATCGGCTCAAGAAAAGAATTTCTAAGATGGGAGCAAAGTAAGCTTGTGCCCATGCTAGTGAGAAGAGAAGAAAGGATAGTATTAAGCCCAGTGAAGGGGTCCGTTATGGGCAGGAGGAGGGGTTTGTAAGCCAGGAAGAAGGGAGACTAATGAAGAAGAATGAGGGAGAATGGGGGTACTTAAAGACCTCAGGGCTTTGTTTTGCTTTGTTTTTTTTTACCTACATTTTCAGGTTTGGGAGTTATAACCTAAAGTAGCCCCTGTCTTTGGCTTCAGTTTTCTCTGCCATAATGAAGGCAAGACCATGCAAGGTGGCACTGGTGGGTTGGGATTTGCAAGTTCATTGGAGAAAGCTAGCTAAAAAGAAATGTAGGATTGCTGGACAGTATCGAAGGCTTGTTTGTAGTCCATGGCCCCAACTATTCTTTCATTGTAAAATTAACGGATTGGTTAAGATGGCTCAGTGGGTAAAGCCACTTGCTGCCAAGCCTGGCAACCTTAGTTCAGTCCTGGACATGATGGAAGGAAAAACTGGCTCCTGAAAGGTGTCCTCTGACTTCTATGCTTCTGCCTCCATAAACAAACAAACAAACAAACGGGGAGGAGAAGAAGAAAAAAAAAGTAAGTGATTTCTGAGATACGATATATAGCCCAGGCTGTCCTCAAAGTCCTGCACACAAGTCACTCTCTTGCCTTAGCCCCTTTGATAGCTAGAACTACAGGCATGACAATGTGCTCGGCTGTTCACCTTTCTTAGTGAGTATTCCTGTATGTGTTGTTGGCACATGGCTTCCTCTGGCTTAGAAGTAGGTATATGCCAAATTATTTTTTTTCCCTTAGGTTCTTGTGAATTTTCCAGAAAGTCCTGAAACCCATGAGTTCCAGGGTGGGTGTATATCAAACTTGGAGAGATGAGGCAGAGAAATGCAGTATGGGAGAATAAAGATTATTGTAATCTCCTAAGCACTCAGATCTTTTAAGTGTGGTTTTGTTACTTTTTTTCTTCAAACAAATTCCTGGGGCCCAGATACATTCTTATTTTATAATTCTTAATTTTTGAGGTTCTGGGGATGGAGCCCAGTGGGTCCTGTGTGCCAGGCCCTGGGTACTAGGATATAAATCCGTCCCTTCTATAGATACCTAGGTTCCTTTTGTAGCCTCCTTATCCTCTTTCCTGTCTGTGGTAATGTGATGGTAATAGTGACATTTGCTGTGGTGTTTCCATTTATCTTATCTCTCTGTCCGTCCATCCATCCATCCATCCGATTAATGTGCATTGGTGTTTTGCTTACATGTATGTCTGTGTGAGGCTGTCGGATCTCCTGGAACTGGAGTTATAGACAGTTGTGAGCTGCCATGTGAGTGCAGAGAATTGAACCCTCTAGAAGAGCAGCCAGTACTCTTAACCACTGAGCCATTTCTCTACCAAGATATTTCTTAAAAGCCCTGTGCTGTTACCTCCTGTCCCTCTTCTGGTGACAGTGAAGGTAAGGTTTGCGGCATGGGTGCTGTTGTTTTTTAGTCTCAGGACTCACCATCCACCATGGAGCTGGCTGTGGCTGTCCTGAGGGATCTGCTCCGATATGCATCCCAGCTTCCTACCCTGTTTCGGGACATCTCCACCAACCACCTTCCTGGGCTTCTTACTTCCTTGCTGGGCCTCAGACCTGAGGTGAGACTTTGCAGTTCTGGTTCTTGCTTATACTGTTTGGATTAAAAAATGTTATGGGAACTGCTTAGGGATTAGGTGTAAGGATAAGAGAATAGTCACTGACTGGAGAAGGGGCCTTATAGGCTGAGGATGGGATAGAAGTATATGGGCTATTGGTGCTTGGCCTCTCCCTTCTGAATTCTGCTTTTCCCACAGTGTGAACAATCAGCTTTGGAGGGAATGAAGGCTTGTGTGACCTATTTTCCTCGGGCCTGTGGCTCTCTAAAAGTAAGTACTTTTGAAACTTTTAAAGCTCTCAACCTTAGAGTCCATCCCTGGCATTTCTAAGTTCTTACCACAATAAGCATGGTATAACAATACTACCATGGAATAGTATCATTTAGTCCTCACAGTGAAGATACTGACTTAAATTACCTACCCAAGATGAAGAGGGCTGGAGCTTTGTCTGTCTGATGCTAGACCCTTTGTCTAACCCGGAAACTCCTTTCCTCATCTCTCCCTCCCTCCTGGCACAGCCCTTTTATTTATTTTTAAATTTAGATTTTTTTTTTTTAAGTTATGTGTATAAGTGTTTTGCCTGCATGTTTCTCTTTGAGCCTCGTGTGCCCCTGGTGCCTGCAGAGGTCAAAAGGTGCTGGATTCCCCTGGAACTGAAGCTAACGGATGGTTGGTTTGTGAGCTGCCGTGTGGGTGCTGGGAATCAAGCTTGAGTCCCATGCAAGAGCAGCCAGTGTGCTTACGGAGGAACTATCTATCCAGCCCCGACCACCTTTGCTCCCTCTTTTTAATGACCCCCACTGAGCTACCCTTCAGGCCCCACCCCTCAGCCCCTTTCTCTTTCTGTCTTGCCTATTTTGGCTCTCTAGATCTGACTTTGTTCCTGAAGCACCAGCAGTTTCCTTCAGGAAGGAGGTGCTACAGAGACTTATTACCTCCTACCCCAATTTCTGGTTTTGTTTTTCATGATTTTAGCTGTCTTTGTTCAGGCAGCAAAAATAGCATGGATTTGTCATGGGTAAGAGACTTGCCACCAAGCCTGACTTGTCTCTCCCTGCCAGTTCCACTGATAGAAGATTTGTTCTTACAGTGCTAACCTGCACTCTTTTCCTGTCCTCATTGAGTCAAAAACTTTTCAGCCTTTTCACTTAAAGGGAGTACTTTATGGCCTCTCTTTAGCCTGCCTGAAGTGACATCACTTGAGATCACCGTAAAGTAAAGGTTGTTTGAGCACAAGCCCTGTGCTGCTGTAATTGTCTGGTAATGGAGGGGCCAGCTAAGCTGCTGAGAGTGAACTGTCTCGCTCGAAAAGTCGTCAGTCTGTTATATTTGTTCTGCTTTATTATTAAGTTGTTAGATTGTGAGGTAAACTTTATGGTAAACTTTATGATAGGTCAGTGTGTACACGAAAAGTATAGGCTGGGGTGGTGCTACCGTCTCATGGCTGAAGCAAGAGTTTGGAGTTGGTATAAACTGTATAGTGAGATAAAAAAAAAAACCAAAACAAAATAAACATAAAATCTATTAGTATTTGGGATCATTTATGATTTCAACCATTTGCTGGAGATGTTGATACATATTCCTTGTGGATACGGGTGTTTGTGTCACTGTTGCCTCCAGTATGTGACGCCTCAAAGCAGGTATTTTTAGTGAACCTATGTGTACTGAGTCTTCATTTTCATATGGCTGCTCTTATCCACAGCTAATAGAAGTTGTAAGTGGAGCCGGGTGTGGTGCTGCACGCCTTTAATCCCAGCACTCGGGAGGCAGAGGCAGGTGGATTTCTGAGTTCGAGGTCAGCCTGGTCTACAAAGTGAGTTCTAGGACAGCCAGGGTTATACAGAGAAACCCAGTCTCAAAAAAAAAAAAAAAAAAGTTGTAAGTGGGCAGAACAGGATTTCTGTTTTTTCTTTTGTACCGTGGAGTGAACTCAGTCCAATCACTGAGTTCTATCCTTGGTCACCTCAGAGTTACAATTTAATTTTATAAAACAAAAATACCTGGAATCACAAACTTTCTGTTTGTATTAAGTTCTGTTTCAATTAAAGTGTTCCAAAACAGTTTAAAAAGTATTGATAGGGCTGGCAAGATAGCTTAGTGGATAAGGCATAAGCCTGATGACTTGAGTTTGATTTCCTAGAACTTCCGCATAGTGGAAGGTGCAGATGATCAGTCACTGTGGCAGATCTGCTCCGTCTGCTTGTGTGAGGTCAGCAGGGTCTTCGGTCAAGCAAGCTAGATCTAGGGAGCTGGTCTCTAGTAAGAAGTTATGGAAAGCAAGTATCAGGCTTGCTCACATCAAGGAACTAGAAGGGAAGGGAGAACTGGAAACTCGGGGTGGCTGAACCCTGCTTCTGGTAGGAGCAAGTCTAACATATTTACAATGACACCATTACGGTGTAGAATTAGAATTCACTATAGAGCTAGGTGGTGTTAATTCTTTGATTTGAATTTGTGGTGCGTGTAGCTGGTAGGGTAAGGTGTTCCCTTTATACTTGGAAAGGGACAGTGAGCTCATCACTGACAGTCCTCTCATGAGCATAGCTGTTTGCAGTTAAAATTGAGAGATAAACTACATTCTACTTACAGGTCACTGAAACTAATGGTGGCCTTTCCCCTATTACACGTTCATGAGCTCCTTTTATTCTACCCCAAATAAATTGTGGACCTTAGGTTGAACACTTACTCTAGGCTTTCTTGTATCAGGCAGAGGTTTGCTGATAGACAGTGGAAACTCTGAGATTGATTGCCTTCATTTTGCTGTCTAGCCTGTCCTTGTGACCCAGTCCTCTATCCATCCCTCTGGATAGTGCATTCATTTTAGCTGGGCCTCATATATGGCTCAGCGTGCAGAGTTGGTCAATGGGCAGTTCTGTTTTTCAGAACTGTCATTTTGGCTTCAGAAAGAAGCCAAAAGGTGACTGTCACTTGCAAAAACTAGCAGAGGGAGCCCAGTTGTTTTTATGGCAGGAAGGAGGTCCTTTCTCCCAGTAAGGAGGCTCAGAACCAGAGCTCATGTGCTGGGTCTCTACCCCAGAAACATACTGTTAATGGCTGTCATCACCCCATGGATGCATCATGCTTCCTGTGTCTATAGGAAAGTCAAACCTCAGGTAGAAGGACTGCTATGGACACTCTTCTCGGCATTGCTCCATGGCTTCTTCCTTTCTCCCTTCCTCCAGGGAAAGCTGGCTTCCTTTTTCCTGTCTCGATTGGATTCCTTGAACCCTCAGCTCCAACAGGTAAAGAGAAGGGAGAGGCACTAATAAGTACGGGGATCTGGTCTGAGACATCGTTTACAGCTTATTCTTAGCTGTTAATTGTACAGCATTTGGACCCTCTTTTCAATTTCTTCCTCCTAACATACACAATTACTGGCTTTCGTACTCTTAGGGATTCTGCCTCGCTGTTACTTGAACTTGTTGAGCTCTGTATTCTGGGGCATTAGTGGGGTGGGAGACCTATGGCCAAGCTAGTTCCTCTCTGACCAGCTTTCTGCCCTTCTGCAGCTGGCCTGCGAGTGTTACTCCAGGTTGCCCTCGTTAGGTGCTGGCTTTTCCCAGGGACTGAAGCACACAGAGAACTGGGAACAGGAGCTGCACAGCCTGCTGACCTCACTGCACAGCTTACTGGGGTCCCTGTTTGAGGAAACAGAGCCTGGTAGGGAACAGGGCTGTAGTCTGGAGATGGGTTGGAGAGCGTGGCAGGAGGGAACAAGTGTGGTCCACGGAGGCCGGGCAGTGGGTTTCTGGGTGACATGGATGAGAACATAAGTGGGTAATCTAGTATAAATGAAAAAGAGTGGGGGCTGGAGAGGGGTTCAGTGGTGAAGGACACTGGCTGTTCTTCCAGAGGACTGGGAATTGATTCTCAGCACCCACATGGCAGCTCGTACAAAGGGAAAAGGAGGGATGGGAGAAAGGCAGAGTGTATAGGTGGTTGTATTGCTGCCCAGCTCCTGTGCAGAGTGAAGGCCCTGGAATAGAGATACTGCTTTCCCACTCAGAAGATGGTAAAACTCATGTCCTCCTCCAGCTTCGGCAGAGGTTTTCAGGCCTGGCCCGTTGCCTGGGGCTCATGCTCAGGTGTGTGGCTACTGAAGGGAACGGGCTTGGGGCTGGAAGGTGTGGTGGGTGTGTGGAGTCAGCTAGGGTGACTGCTCTGAGGGTCTCTTTGTTCTGTTTCTCTAGCTCTGAGTTTGGGGCTCCTGTGTCCGTTCCTGTGCAGGAAATCCTGGACCTCATCTGCCGGATCCTTGGTATCAGTAGCAAGAATATTGTGAGTGGACTTTGCCTTTGCATTGTAGTCTTGCTTAAGACCCTGGCCACCTGGACAATACCCAGCTGTCATCTCTGAAAGTGTCCCTGTGGCATGTGCAAGTGTCGTGGACTCCCTCACACAGGGTAGAGCCACCTGTGGTCAGTGCAGACAGTGCAGGTTGGGGATGAGCCAAGGTGTCGTTAATGGGCTCCTACATGGTCAAGTTCTCCTACGGGATGGGAGATGGGCTTGGGTTGAGCTGGGCCAGGGAGTTGGTTCATGTTGTATAATCTGATATACCTGCTCTGTTTCTGTCTTTCTCTGGTTCTTTTCCATCTTAATGTTGCTGAATTTTCTCCAGAACTTGCTTGGAGATGGTCCCCTCAGGTTGCTGCTGCTGCCTTCTCTGCATCTTGAGGCCTTGGACTTGCTCTCTGCCCTGATCCTTGCGTAAGTAAGCTTGGTCATGGTGTGGAGAAGGGAATGAACATACTGGAAATGAAGGCCACCGTTCCATCCTCTGCCCCTAGGTGTGGAAGCCGACTTTTGCGTTTTGGTGCCCTGATCAGCCGTCTGCTTCCCCAGGTTCTCAATGCCTGGAGCACTGGGAGGGATACTCTAGCTCCAGGCCAGGAGAGGCCTTACAGGTGATTGTCCACGAGGGCGGATAGAGTGGAGAGGGTGGATGAGAACATCAGGAGCCCCAGGGCTCTGGCATGTCAGCTCTCCTTCATACCCTGCTTTTCTTACTCCTTCTCCAGCACCATTCGGACCAAAGTGTATGCTATCTTAGAGCTGTGGGTGCAGGTTTGTGGGGCCTCAGCAGGTGTGCTTCAGGGAGGAGCCTCTGGAGAGGCCTTGCTCACCCACCTGCTCAGTGACATCTCCCCTCCAGCTGATGCTCTTAAGGTGAGTGAGACCTTGGCTCCTGTTCCCCTGGCTCCTGTGCCTATTTCCTGACTGACTGTCCTGACTTCCTGTTTGCCTGTACATGTGACTGTGTTTCCTTTTACCACAAGCTATGCAGTACCAGGGGAAGCTCTGATGGAGGTTTGCAAAGTGGGAAGCCAAGTGCTCCTAAGAAGCTCAAGCTCGATATGGGGGAAGCTTTGGCTCCACCTAGCCAAAGGAAAGGAGATAGGAATGCCAACAGTGACGTGTGCGCAGCTGCACTGAGAGGTGGGTTGGTGTGAACTGGTCATCCAGTTGGCAGAGTAGAGCACATAGGTGCAGAGGCAGCCGTGCAACCTTGAGAACATTCTGCCCTGCTTTTAGTTTGGGGATCTGGTAGTTTCTCCTGATCTTCTAAGATCTCAGTTTAATTTAGTCAAGCACTTTATATATGCGCTTGTGTGGCAGGGACAGTATGAGCACTTGTGGGTAGGGATCCAGGGATCCATGCCAGTGGGGTTCATGTGCAGGGTAGAGCAGGATGCTGGTGGGGATTCCCTGCATCTAATGCATCTGAGAATGGAGCCAGAAGTTAAGTGGATGCCGTGATGTTAGGTGACTCTCCTTCGGGTATTCTTACTACCTGCTATCTATCTCATTGTCCAAGGTGAGGCCAGTTCTCAGTATATACATGTAGTAAATTACCAGCATTATCTGTCATCCCCATTTTACACTGGTAAATGCCTTGCCCAGGGTAAACAATAACAGAACTGGATGCTCCCTGCTAGGCTGTGTGCCCTTGCCTTCCTGTCTGCCTTTGACATACCATTCTCTTCTCAGGCCTCAGCCGGACCATCCTTATGTGTGGGCCTCTCATCAAGGAGGAGACTCACAGGGTTAGTTAGTAGGGATGGGTCCTGATGGAGGGGAGGGGCCACTGTTCTGTGCATTGGGAGTGTTTACCCCAAAGGTGGATCCACTGAAAGCTGGGAACGAGGTGCTGGCTCTGAAGGTGATGTTTCTAGACTCACGCTATTTTCTTTTCAGAGACTTCATGATCTAGTCCTGCCTCTGGTCATGAGTGTCCAGCAGGGTGAGGTCCTGGGCAGCTCTCCTTACAACAGTTCCTGCTGTCGCCTCGGGCTCTACCGCCTGCTGCTGGCTTTATTGCTGGCACCTTCCCCTCGGTGCCCTCCTCCTCTTGCCTGTGCCCTGAAAGCTTTCTCTCTTGGCCAATGGGAAGATAGTCTTGAGGTAATTGCTGACTGAGTCAGATCTGATCCTGGGTTCTCTTGTTCTGATGCTTGCCTCGTGAGACCCTGTGTTCCTGACATTCTTGCCCTTCCTTTCTTCCTTCCTTCCTCAGGTCTCCTCTTTCTGCTCAGAAGCTCTGGTGACCTGTGCTGCTCTGACACACCCCCGAGTACCTCCTCTACAGAGCTCAGGCCCTGCCTGCCCCACTCCTGCCCCCGTCCCTCCTCCTGAGGCCCCATCTTCATTCAGGGCCCCGGCCTTCCATCCTCCAGGCCCCATGCCCTCCATAGGTGCTGTGCCATCTACAGGCCCATTGCCCTCAGCAGGCCCCATTCCCACAGTAGGCTCTATGGCGTCCACAGGCCAAGTGCCCTCTCGCCCTGGACCTCCCGCAACAGCCAACCATTTAGGCCTCTCTGTCCCAGGCCTGGTATCTGTTCCACCCAGGCTCCTTCCTGGCCCTGAAAACCACCGTGCAGGCTCCAGTGAGGATCCTGTCCTTGCTCCTAGTGGGACCCCTCCGCCTAGCATACCTCCAGATGAAACTTTTGGGGGGAGAGTACCTAGGCCAGCCTTTGTCCACTACGATAAGGAGGAGGCATCTGATGTAGAGATCTCCTTGGAAAGCGACTCTGATGACAGTGTGGTGATTGTACCTGAGGGGCTTCCCTCCCTGCCACCTGCACCACCCTCAGGCACTCCTCCCCCTGCGGCTCCTGCTGGCCCACCAACAGCCTCGCCTCCTGTGCCAGCTAAGGAGGATTCTGAAGAACTGCCTGCAACCCCAGGGCCCCCACCCCCACCTCCACCCCCACCCCCACCCGCCTCTGGTCCTGTGACCCTTCCTCCACCCCAGCTGGTCCCTGAAGGGACTCCTGGAGGGGGAGGACCCACAGCCATGGAAGAAGATTTGACAGTTATTAATATCAACAGCAGTGATGAAGAGGAGGAGGAAGAAGAGGAAGAGGAGGAAGAAGATGAAGATGAGGAAGAAGAAGACTTTGAGGAAGAGGAAGAAGATGAAGAAGAATATTTTGAAGAGGAAGAGGAGGAAGAAGAGTTTGAGGAGGAATTTGAGGAGGAAGAAGGTGAATTAGAAGAGGAAGAAGAGGAGGAGGAAGAAGAGCTAGAAGAGGTAGAAGATGTGGAGTTTGGTTCAGCAGGGGAGGTGGAAGAAGGTGGACCTCCACCCCCAACACTGCCACCTGCTCTGCCACCTACAGACTCGCCCAAAGTACAGCCCGAGGCAGAACCTGAACCTGGGCTCTTATTGGAAGTTGAGGAGCCAGGGCCAGAGGAGGTGCCTGGCCCTGAGACTGCTCCTACCCTGGCCCCTGAAGTGCTCCCCTCCCAGGAGGAGGGGGAGCAGGAAGTGGGAAGCCCTGCAGCAGGGCCGCCCCAGGAGCTTGTTGAAGAGTCCTCTGCTCCCCCTACCCTGCTGGAAGAGGGGAATGAGGGTGGAGGTGACAAAGTGCCACCCCCACCGGAGACACCTGCAGAAGAAGAAATGGAGACAGAAGCAGAAGTTTCGGCTCCTCAGGAAAAGGTGAGAGGATTAGCTGTGGAGGACCCTGGGTGAGGAGTGGAGCTGGCAAGGCAGCTCTGCTGGGGAACCGGTACTACAGTCAGGCTGTGTGTGTGTGTATAGATATATAGAGATATATCAGGTTCTGTGTGTGTGTGTGTGTGTGTGTATAGATATATAGATATCTATCTCCAGTTGTTGGGGGACCCACATGGAGCCTGAGCTGCAAGTTTGTTACGGGGGCAGGGCACACTCAAAGGAGAATGTGATGGGGAGGGACTCTGGGAGGGATATAAATAAATAAATGTAAAGGGGTCATGGTGAGGGCTGGGGGTGGGGGGGGGGTTGCTCCAGTCCGACTTCTATGTGTGACTTTGAATTTTGTGCCTTTGTCCCTAAAAGGAGCAAGATGATACAGCTGCCATGCTGGCTGATTTCATCGATTGTCCCCCTGATGATGAGAAGGCACCACCTGCTACAGAGCCTGACTCGTAGCCCCTTCTGCACCCCGTCACTTTGTATCCAATAAAGTTCTGTCTGTAGACCCTGTGCTGCTTTGGCTCTGCCACACTTCCCAGCCTCGAGCCTGAGTGAGTGCTGGATTTGCTGCACCCCCTCTGATGTCCCCACTGTTGTCTTCAGGGACCCGAGGAAGAGCCACTGGCTAAGAGAAGCACTCAGCCAACTGCCTGTCACTAAGTTAGTGTTGGAGTTGTCCTCTGCTCTTTTCTGCAGGTGCTAGCTATGTAGCCCAGGCTGGCCATAAAATCCAGTCTTGGGTAAACTTTCCTTGTTCCAGGGGCTGAAGTTGTAGATTTGCCCCTGCGCACAAGCATGTCTGCTTTTCTGATGTTATGTCTGAGCGGAATTGCTGGTAGGTAAGGCTGCGGAGAGGTGTGGTTTGCTTTTGTTTTTGTTTTTGTAGTGTGAGGCTAGCATTTTAAGGGGATTAATTAACAGTTGAATTAATGAATTAATTAATGAATGGCTGAAAAGTGAATAGGTTTAAGGATAAAATTCTCCCCTAGTTATCTTGAAAAATTTTAAGTTTTCAAAGAAATTGTAAATATATAAACTTTCCCTATTCAGTATTTATTCAGATTTCTTTGTCTTTACATAGTTGCTATCTACAGATAGGCATATATATATATATATATATATATATATACATATATATATATATATATATATATATATTATACACACACACATAATCTTATGTGTTTGCATCTTTTGTCTTTGATTCCGTGAGTAACTTATGGACATCATGGCCTTTCTCCCTTAGGTCGTTAATGTTATCTATCTAAGACTGAGAACTTAGTACTGGGGTCTGGAGAGATGGCTCAGTAGTGAAAGCACTGACTGCTTCCTCCAAAGGATGCAGGCTTAGTGTTTAACAGCTACATGGCAGCCCATGCCTGTCTGTAACATTAGTAACATCTAATACTTCTAGTCTCAGTGGGCACCAGGCATGCAAATGGTATACAAATATACATGCATGGAAAACACCCGTACATATAAATTTAAAACACACACACACAAGACACAGCACCCCCCCCCCCAATATTCATACAAACAAGCATGGACTGGAAATACACTCAGTTTGTTGACTATTTGCCTAGCATGCATGAAACACTGGGCTCAACACCAACACTACACGAGCACATTAGTAATGCCAGCACTCAGGTGGAGGATCAGAGGTAAAGTCACACTTAAAACTCATTGTGAGTTTGAGGCTACCCTGAGATACAGGAGACCCCATCTCAACCCCTAACTAACCCCAGACAGAATAACAAAACCTGAACAATACTATCATCAGACCTAAGAAAAGCTCCACAACTCAGAGTCGTCAGATGGCTCCTGACTTCAGAGCTTGACTGTGCTAGATCAATAAGCTTTTCACCTTTAGTTCAGTATTCAGTAACCTACATGACGACTTCAGCATTTGGGTATAATTTACTCTGGATGCTTTTGCCCAACTGTCAAAGTGTGAATGTACTTCGGTGGGTGGGCCAAGCTACTGAGTATGTGGATTAGCTGTAGTTAGTAGAGTACTTTGAAGTGTATGATAGGTTTATTGGGGTGTAATTCCACTGTAAGGAAAGTTTGTATTGTCCAGGTGGTGGCAGTCTGATTTATTTGTAAGGTTTCATGCCTGTCATCCCTGAGGATGAAGAGTTTATTACGTAAGGGTCACTGATGGCAAGATTCCTAGTGACTGCTCTCCCAGAAAGACCTAGAAACTGCACCTAGGGTATCAACCATCGGGCCAGACTAGAACAGGTCTTTTTCTATTATTCTGAATACATAACATAATAATAGGTAATATATTCACAATTCAAAGATCCAAAAAGGTCTGTAGAGGCCTCTTCTGACTTTTGGTCTGGCTATAAGGTTTGTGTGTCAGTGTTAATGTAGTCTAGAGATAATTGTGTGTATTTGTAAGCAGTTTTGTATAAACATGCTTTTTTTTAAAATAGTAATATGATTAGGTTCCAGGCTGACCCCTCTTGACACTTTCATTGTGTTTTACTGGTAAATACTCATAGTTACAAGTGTGCCATAGCCACTTCTCGTAGTTATGTATAACATATAACAGCATCTTCTACCAATATTATATGTAATTTTTGGAAAAAACAAAGATCTATAGGAAGTCACAAAGATGGCACAGATGAGATGGAGGTGAGAAGGTCTCTCCAACCAGTATGTTAACGCAACAGGAAAGTAAAGCAAGGAAAGGTGCTATGTAGTTCAGTATGGGAGTGGCTTTGTTCATTTTCAACATTGATGAAAAAGTGCAAACAAATAGAATTAGAGATAACATATGTTCCACATTACTGTGTGTGTGTGTGTGTGTGTGTGTGTGAGAGAGAGGGAGAGAGAGAGAGAGAGAGAGAGAGAGAGAGAGAGAGAGAGAGAGAGAGAGAGTGAGTTGGGGGCCGGGGTCAGGGTTTTAACTTGCTGTTCTGGAACATTAATTTTCTGGGCAGGATACAAGTACAAAAGTTCAGAAACAGAAGCATTCCTGTGTTGTCAGAGAAAGTTAGTTTAAAAAGGTGGCTATGGGGCTGGGAAGAGGCCGGGGGTGGGGTGGGGTGGGGCTGGAGGGGCTGTGGTGGAAGCTGCTTGGGGATGTAGGCAGGTGTCTGATCCTGTGATTTATGTTTTGACATCCGTTTAATATACTTGGGGAATAGTTGAGATGGAATAAGGGTAGTGGTAGAGATGCAAGTAATTCATTTAGGAGAGTTGATGTTTCCCACCAGGGTTGAAGTCTGGGAACTTTTTAAAGGAACATTGATAAAAATTTGAAGTTCATTCCATTTTCTTTTCTTTTAAGATTACATATATATCTATATATCTCTATCTATCTATCTATCTATCTATCTATCTATCTATCTATCTACCTATCTACCTATCTATCTATCTATCTATGAATGAACCTCTGCTCGCTCTGGTTAACCCTGATCACTCTGATCAACTCCGCTTATTCCAGCCCAAAGATTTATTTTATTATAAATAAGTACACTGTAGCTGTCTTCAGACAGCACCAGAAGAGGGCATCAGATCTCATTGCGGATAGTTGTGAGCCACCATGTGGTTGCTGGGATTTGAACTCAGGACCTTCGTAAGAGTAGTCAGTGCTCTTCCATCTCTCCAGCCCTCATTCCACTTTCCACACAGAACTACTTCACTGTCTGACCTATCTAGGTGGATCATTTTGGTGCTCACATCAGTGGGCACATGAGCACACAGATGCTGGCTCATACTGTTTTCACGAGTTTACCAGCCGAGTTCCTGGAAATGGAGCTGCTGAGCGCTTCCTGGAGCTCTGCCAGCCTCTGCTTCCACGCAGGGTGAGCGTGCTCAGTGCCTCTGTGCTGGCTTGTTACAGGGCAGGCCCATCATGGAGCTTTAAACCTTCCTGTAGATGGGAACATTGACATTTTGGCATGCCTTTTAAAGTTTGTCTTGACTGGTTGTATTTTCTGTTTGCCATGTTAAAAATTTTTATCTAATTTTTTTTTGTTGCTGAGGATTGAACCTGGGTCTTGTGCATACTAAACCATAAGTAAGTTCTCCCGGAGTTACAGTTAATGTTGACAAGACTTTTACAGCCCTGTTCCCCGCTCTCCCCTCTGTGTGTGTATATGTGTGTGTGTGTATTGAAACTAGGGTCTCACATGTTTGACATGAGTTTTACAACTGTCTCCCTAACCTGTAGGTATGTGCACGTGAGTGCTATGTGCACGTGAGTGCTATGTGCATGTGAGTGCAGGTGCCTTCAGAGGCCAGAAGCTTAGGATGTTGTGCAGCTGGAGTTAAGCAGGGAGGAGAAGTGACCTCGGGAAGGGTAGTAAGCGCTCTTATCCACTCTGCTCTCTCCAGCCTGGCAGTATTTTAAAATCATTGGGTCAGATTATTGGATGGACTTCATTTGTTTTTCCAAAGACTTCTTTGTATTACTATGTGTGTGTGTGTGTTTAATTTTGATTCATTTATGTATGTGAGTACACTGTTGCTCTCTTCATACTCACCAGAAGAGGGCATTGGGTCCCATACAGATGGTTGTGAGCCATCATGTGGTTGCTGGGAATTGAACTCAGGACCTCTGGAAGAGCAGTTAGTGCTTTTAACTGCTGAGCCATCTCTCCAATTTCCATGTTCTTTTAATATGAGAACTTTTATGGTTTTAATTTTTTTGCTCTTAAAATATTTTACCCAGATTCCATATTGGAAATCTGCCATGTTTTTCTATAGTCATGATTCCTATCTGGGTTTACCTCCTGTGCGTTGTTTCCATTGCTCTGACTGTATATACACGCTTGCCGTGCCTTTATCGTGTTTCTGAATGTCTGGTAGGAAGAGTAGTGCCTTTGCCTTGGTTTATGGGAGAAAAAGGATAATTGGTAAGGGCCAGAATGGGACAGTCATTGTCCAGACCAGTCCGGATGTCTGGGTAGGCAGTGAAGAGAGTAATGAGTCTCCATGGCCCACATGGAGCTCTTCCTCAGGCTTCTGGCCAGTGAATGTTCAGAGAGCCAAATGGTTCAAATGTCAGTGACCGTTCTGAATGGGTTAACAAATCACTTCACCTGGAGGAGGTTTCCTTGCTTCATGATTGTCAAAAATCATTTGTTTCTAAGTCTTGTAAACTATGAGTCACAATGTTGGAAGTTAGAAAGATTGATCTTTAGATTTTTGGGACATGTAAGGATTTAAAAAAATAAAAGCATGAGGGTGTAGTTTAATGCCAGATTTTGCCTAGCCTGTGGGAGGCCTTTTGCTTGATTCCGTAGAAATCACCACCAAACCGAAGGAAAACTGCAATTTAGGGCCTTTCAGCTTCATCACCACAAGAGGAGGACATTTTATAGAAGTAGAGAGATGTGCAAGGTTCAGTGAAGGAGGTACAAGGAGGAGTTGGCTGGTGTTGAGGGTGGGACAGGGTTTGGAAACCTTGTGTGGGAGTTGGGGCCTTATTCCAGGAAGGAGGGATTCTTTTAAAATGTTTTTGAAGGGAAGTGACCTAATTGGATTTTCAGTGAGCCTTGGGAATCTGTGGAGGAGAGTTGGAGCTCAAGAGCCCAAGCAGTCTAGGCAGGTCAGCTGCCCTGGCATTTAGTGTCTGGGATCAGCAGACATGTGCTATGCACTTGTTTTAGCGACTTGACTCTTGCTGAAGGCAGCTGGACCAAGCAGTCTGGCTCCCTGTGCCTCCCAGCCGAGGCACTCCCTAGAGATGGGGCTTTAGGGGCAGGTTGCTGGAACCTGTAGGTAATCCAATCAAGCAGAAGGCCTAGAGCAGTTTAAGGGGGGTGGGGGGCGGGGAAGGTGCTTACATTGCATCAGCAGTGCATCAATGGGTTTGAGGCTTTGGGAAACAACATGTCTCTGGGCTCAGTATATTAATAACAGTACTTGAATGACCTCTGGGTAGCAGCAGCTGGGTGTGTGGGCTCTGAAGCTCAGGAGAGAGCCCATGGTTGAAGATTTGGGGAAAGGATAACACCCAGGGAACTGAACTGAAGAGAACTGATATGAAATGGAACCCAGATAACATCACATTCAGGGGCATAAAGGGGCCATTCAGGGAGAGCCAGGTTCCCCGAGAGGGCGGGGACCTAACGAAGTAAACTAGGTAGGAGGCAGATGCTTCCAGCTGGCCTCCTGTGACCATTGGGTGTGTCCATGTCCCAGCTCTCCAGCTCTCAATGGTGGAGCATGAAGGGATAAGCTAGAGCTGGCTGGAAGGCATCCAGGAGCTGCAGACCCTGCTCCCTCATCCTTTGTAAGCCAAGGAGTAATGTCCGGTCCCATCTGTGAGCCACAGGGTGCCATTCCTCTGACTTCTACTGGGCCGCATTGGTTTTCAGCTCTTGTCCCTTGTCCCTTTCCTACTTCTGGCCTTTACCTACCTGGACTCAAGTACAAATATGTTTTCAAATGCTGAATATTCGAATGGTCTGCTCAGTGAATTTCCCTAAAGACTTAACTCATCTGTTACCTTGTGGGCAGGGTGGTGTGCCAGTGTGCAAGGGTGTTTTCCTAGGAAGGTACCCAGCAGGAAGGAGTCTTAGCCAGAAGGAAGTGTGCATGCCTTGGTGATTTGGAGTAAAGAGATTCTTTGAGTTTGTTTGTTTGTTTGGTTTGGTTTGGTTGTTGTTGTTTTGTTGTTTGAGACAGGGTTTCTCTGTGTAGCCCTGGCTGTCTTGGATCTCACTCTGTAGACCAGGCTGGCCTTGAACTCAGAAATCTGCCTGCCTCTGCCTCCCAAGTGCTGGGATTAAAGATGTGTGCCACCACCGCCCGGCTCATTCTTTGAGTTTTAAAGTTTTATTTATTTCAATTTTATTTTTGAAAAGTTCTTATTTATGTGTGTGTGTGTATGTATGTATGTATGTATGTATGTATGTATGTATGTTTGTATGTATAGATAGGGATGCCATTGGAGGCCAGAAGAGGACATCACATCCCTGGGATACAAAGGTTGTGTATGGCTATGTGGGTGCTGGGATATGAACCTGAGTTCTCTGCAAGAACACCAAGTGTTCTTAATTACTGAACATCTCTCCACCCCACTTCTCCTGTGTGTACTCACATGCAAGCACACCTGCATGCTGCTGTGGGGGTCAGAGGACACCCTATGGGAGTCAGTTCTCTTCTGGGGATTGAACTTAAGGTGGTTCTGCCTGCTGGCAAGTGCCTTTACCTTCCTGAGCCTTCTTCCTCACCCAAGTTCTTCATGATTTTACTTGGTCCAAACTTGAGGTGTTCTAAGGTTTTCTTTTACTTGAACCTCACTTTACAGTGGATGTCCTTGGCAACTGTCATGTTCACCATATCTTTTTTCTTTTTTTTTAAGATTTGTTTATTTCATTTATATGAGACTGTAGCTGTCTTTAGACACACCAGAAGAGGGCATTGATCTCATTACAGATGGTTGTGAGCCACCATGTGGTTGCTGGGAATTGAACTCAGGACCCCTGGAAGAGCAGTCAGTGCTCTTGATTGCTGAGCCATCTCTCCAGCCCAGGTTTACCATATCTTGTTTGTCCAGCTTCCATTTGTTAGTTTAGAGCTTAAGCCACACATTTGAGTCTCAAGTACAAAGACTCTAAACTCGCTTTCACTTTGATAGCTCAGCCAGTTTTAAATGGCTGGACCCAAGAACAGTATATATGTTCTTACTTATTTTGCTTAAAACAACAATAACAAAGAAACAAGAGGGGACTTTCCTCTTTGAGTCCTGCCATATGTTTACCTGTCAGCCCCATGAGTCATTCATTCATTCATTCTCAGGTTCCCTTCGTAGAAACAGTTCTTCCTGCAGGCTCCACATGCTGTGTGCAGAAAGAGCTAACAAAGATGCCAACAGTCACTGCCTTCAAGCACCTGTAGGTCTTGGGAGGGAGAAAGGGAAGTGTAACCGCAGTGACCTACAATCCTTAGGTGAGGCCAGGCATAGTTGGTGCACACCTTTCTTCTCTGCACTTGGGAGGCCCAAGGCAAGTGGATCTCTGAGAGTTCAAGGCCAGCTTGGGCTACAAAGGGAGTTCCAGGCCAGCCAGAGTTGTTACGTTATATGGTAAGTCAATCGATCTCTCTCTCAAAAATAAATAAATAAAATAAAAAATCCTTTTGGAAATCACAAAAGAGCCAGTAGTTGGGCATCAAAGAGTTTGAAGGGCATCCAGAGTCTATCTGGTATTTCAGAGCTCAGGCACTCTGGTCAGAAGGAGAGAGTGCTCCACCAGTTTTAAATGGCTGGACCCAAGAACAGTATATATTTTCTTACTTATTTTGCTTAAAACAACAATAACAAAGAAACATTTTTGAAGCGATGTGTTGGTGGTACATGCCTTTAAACCTAGCACTCAAGAGGCAGAGGCAGGCAGATCTCTGAGTTGACGGACCCCTCGGACTACATGGACAAACCCTGTTTTAAAATAACAAAAACAAGCCGGGCGTGGTGGCGCACGCCTTTAATCCCAGCACTCGGGAGGCAGAGGCAGGCGGATTTCTGAGTTCGAGGCCAGCCTGGTCTACAAAGTGAGTTCCAGGACAGCCAGGGCTACACAGAGAAACCCTGTCTCGAAAAACCAAAAAAAAAAAAAAAAAAAAAACCAAAAAACAAAAAAAACAAAAACAAAACCCAATTTCTTTTGAGAATTTCATGCATGAGTACTTTATTTGCATAATTCCCTCCCCTCCCCTGCTCCTCCATTACCCCCCAAGTTCATTACCTCCTCTGTAACTGTTATTGTTAACATTTTGACATTTACACTATTGTAGAATATGTCAACTGAAAATTTTATTTCTCAGAAATCCCTACATCTGCAAAAAGGGTGACAGTGTACCAGATCCAGATCCGTTAACTGAGATGGAATACTAATCTGTTACAGGTGGACGCATCCTCTGTGGTAGTTGTGATGTTACGATACTTAATCCCTCTAACGCCTCCTTTCTCCCTTTTTCTTTTGAGACAGGGCCTCACATGCAGACCAGGCTGGTCTTGAAGGCAGAGATCTGCCTGGCTCTTCCTCCCCAGGAGTAAAGGCACGTGCCACTACACAGTGCTCACTCCTACATTTTATTTTAAAAATTTGTTTTGTTTTGAGCAGTGTAATTCCTTGGGAGAATGAAGTGAGAGGACTATAGAGTGAAGTCCAGCCTGGACAGCCCAAGAGACTCCTAAAGCCTCAGTTAAACACCCAAAGAATTGTTACAATTGAAATCTTTCCAACTATCCCACACCTTTGTTACTTTTTTGTTATTGTTTTTGTTTCTTGGAAACAAGGTTTCTCTGTGTAACAAGGTTGGCCTGGAACTGACTCTGTTGACCTTGAACTCATAAATCTGCCTGCCTCTGCCTCTTGAGTGCTGAGATTAAAGGCATGCGCCACTATGCCCAGCTACACGGGTGTCCTTTAATGCTGTTTGTGAACTTAAACTTTCTGTGTCGCCTCATGGCTTGTACTGAGTCCCATCCATGACATAAACTTCTTGACCCTGTTTCTGAGTATCAACTCTTTTTGGACTCCTGAGTCTAAAAAGACTGATCTCCACCGAGGGCACCTCTGATAGCTCCTGCCCAGCTGCTAAAGTTTATCATTGGCTTCTAGACTAGCAATTGTATTTTCTTTTCTCTAGTTAAAAACAAAAGGGGCAGGAGAGATGGTTCAGTGGTTAAGCACATTGACTGCTCTTCCAGAGGACCTGGGTTCTCAGCAATTGCACATCAGCTCACAAGCATTTGTAACTTAACTCCAGTCCCAGGGATCCAACACCTAGTCTCTGTGGGCATAGCATGCATGTGCACAGACATACATGCAGGCAAAACACCCATATACATAGAATGAATAAACATTTAAACAGTAGAACTGGGGAGATGGCTCAGTAAAAAGTGCTTGCCATGCAAACAGGGGAACTGGGGTTTAAACCCCAGAATCTATGTAAGGAAGCTGGTTGCAGGGGCTTCGAGGTGACTCTGGTTAAGACCGATGCATCCTCTTTCAGAAGATCCAGCACTCATGTAGGATGGCTTACACCCACCATAACTTAAGCTCTAGGGACATCTGATGCTTTGGGCCCCATAGCAACTACTCCCATACATATCCACACACAGACCTATATATGTACCCATAATTAAAGAATAAAAGCTGCCAGGCGTTGGTGGGGCACGCCTTTAATCCCAGCACTCGGGAGGCAGAGGCAGGCGGATTTCTGAGTTCCAGGCCAGCCTGGACTACAAAGTGAGTTCCAGGACAGCCAGGGTTACACAGAGAAACCTTGTCTCAAAAAACAAAAACAAAAAAGAATAAAAGCTGGTTGCACTTGTAACTCCTCGGCCCCCCTGGCTAGCCAGCCTCCTTTGTATAGTAAGCCAGTGAGAGACCTTGTCTCAAAAAACCTGGAGGAGCAGGCATGGTGGCATGCTTTTAATCCCAGCATCCAGGAGGCAGAGGCAGGTAGATCTTTCGAAGTCTAAGGGGGAGGGAAGAAGGAAGGGAGGAAGGAAGGAAGGAAGGGAAAGTGTGTTTAGCACATAATTCAGATTTATATATTCTAACTAAAAAGGTGCCTGCCAAACAATTCCACATGTGTCTGATAAAGATTAAGTTCAGGTTGTAGAATTTGGCAGACTGTCATGCTCCCGCTGATTTAAGCCACATAATTGCCTGAAGACCGATGAAGACAAAGCCCAGCTTCATTGCTTGTGTCTTACAGATCAGGCTGCACAGTGAAGACCACACAGTGGAGGAAAGTGCGTTCATGTTTTGTTGTATGATCGAAGCAGGTCCATGAAGACGCGAGCAGCAGAGCCAGTCTGGATTATAGACTGAAGGAAAAGGACATCTGCTGTGTCACTGATTGGCGGTTCAGTAGAAAACTGAATCAAGCAGGATTTAAAACTGCCCTATTGCCCGGCAATGGTGGCACATGCCTTTAATCCTAGCACTTGGGAGGCAGAGGCAGGCAGATTTCTGAGTTCGAGGCCAGCCTGGTCTACAGAGTGAATTCCAGGACAGCCAGAGCTACACAGAGAAACCCTGTCTCAAAAACAAAAGCAAAAACAAAACAAAAAAACCTGCCCTATTGTCCAATGACTTAAAATATTTTTACATTTTAATAATTTATATTTAATCCAAAGAAGAGTCATGTATTTGTGTGTGTGTGTGTGTGTGTGTGTGTGTGTGTTTGTTTGTGTATGTGTGTTTTCTTTTGAGATGATCTCACAGTGGCCTGGAACACTGTGTAGAAAACCAGGCTGGCCTTGAACTCACACAGATCTGCCTGTCTGGGACTGAAGATGTAACCCACCACGTTCAGCCCTCCCCTTGATGTCGCTTGGACACACACCTCTCCTACCCTTGTGGCTGGGATCTTGCTAGGAACTCCCTTTGCCAAGGTCCTTTATCGCCTCCGCTCTTCCTGCTTCCTGGACCCTGTGTTCCTCTGTCTTGGTTTATTTTCTGTGTCATCGGGGCATCCCTTCCAGTGACTTCTTGAGAAAGGATGTGTAGGCGGCAGAATGATCCAGTTCTCATTCTTACTGGAACGTGGATATGGTCATGTCACATTTCCCTGGCAGGTGCGGGGGGGGGGGGGGTGCAGTCAGAAGTTAATATCCCTTGAGAGCCTGCAGACCTCAGCTTGTTTTTCTAGTGTCCAGTGTTGTCAGTGAGAAGCCTGACCCCACTGTGACCCCACTGTGACCCCACTGTGACTAGGCTCTCATGTGGCCTGCTTTTTTTTTTTTTTGGATGCTTTTGGATCTTTTGTTGGTTGTGGCAGTGTTCTGAAGGCTCCTGCTGTTGGCATCTGATGGGTTAATTCAATCAGAACTGATATTCTCAGTTCTTCAAATGTTTCTTACAGTTTTTTTCACCACCCCCGCTCACCCAGGAAATACCATCCCACCAGTGTTTTACATCTGGGCACTCGGTTTCTCTTACTGTTTCTCCCTTGTTTTCTGTTTATTTGCCCTTTTGGGGGGAAATCTTAATACTTTTTTTTCTGAGGCATCTTTTGAAATGTTAGCTTCTGCTATCACAATTTTATTGCAGTGAGGACGCAACTCTCTCTCTGGCAGTCTTCTTCTCCCTCCTTCCCTTTGTCCCCATCTCTCCCTCCCCTTCTTGTTTCTGTAATATCCTCCTCTCTGCAATGTCCTCTTTTCTTATCTCTCCATGCTTTAATGGTAAGTTAAACCCTTTTCCCCCCCCCCGCCTCCCACCTCTCCAAGGCCCTTTCTGCCTGCATTCTATACTTCCAATTTCTTTGCCTCTTTCCTAATGTTTGCCTTTCATTTTTAAAGTAAGGCTCAATGAGATGGGTGTGTGTGTGTGTGTGTGTGTGTTGTCGGAACTTTTCTTTTTACATTTGTGTGTCTGTCTGCCTGTCTGTCTGTGTCTTTGTGTCTGTCTGTGTGTGTTTTCCAGAGATAAGTCACTGTGCCTAGCTGAGGATATGTAACATCCATATCTATATGAATATGGATTCTCATTCCCCAAAACACAAGGTTTCACTCTTCAGTCACATACTGCACAAATGATCTCCTTTGAGGTCTAGGTGAGGAGAGGGGAGGCTGTAGCCTTGCCTGTGAGCCTGAGCCCTCTTTGATTCAGCCAGGCGCTGTTCACGTTCCTCCTGGAGGGTTGCATGGAACCTTCTCTAGGGCCCTTTGGAGTAACAGTTCCTGGCTCTTTCTGGTCGCTTAGAGAACTGTTCCCCACACCCCGTTCTTTCCATGATGACTGCTGTTCAACCTATACAATCTCTAACTTTTGTTGGGTGGGGTCTGGGAAAGCATTGAAGGGTGACCTGGGGAAGCAGTCTACCCCCACACTTGACTTTACCCGGTTGCTTCACATACTGCTACCCCCACAGAGTGTAAGACCATTGACCAGACAGCTCTGTGTGCAGCTGCCATATCTTGTGTTTGGAATCTGTCTCCTGCAAGCCAAGGGGCCTGTGGTTGATGTCAACACCTTTGCAATGAGAAGCAGGTTTGCTTCTCTCTCCACATTTTCTCTGGCTTCCTGTTTTGTTTTTCTTCTGTGTGTCTGTTTTAGTTATTTTGTGATAAGTCATCCTAAAATGTAATGACTTAAAAATTTCACAGTTATTTAATCATTGTCTTACAGTTCTGATGGTCCTGGGGCTCAGCTAAGTTCCCTCACCTGGGGACTCTCATGTTGCTGTGCTCACAGTAGCCAAGGACACAGTCAACTCAGAGGCTTCCTACCTCACAGATCTGACGACTGATACTGGCATTAAACTGGGATCTTAAGTTAGTATTGTCAGCTGGAACGTTCATATGTTCTTGATAGAGAGTCTGTGTGTCCCCATTGCATGATGACTAGGAATGGCCTCATTCCAAGAGTGAACATAGTAAGACAACAAGATAGAGGGGATTGTTGACTGACCCCAGAAATCATGTAGCATTCCTTCTGTTGTATACTGGCTGAGAGTCAAAAGATAAGAAGGGGAGATAGAGCCTCCTCAGTGAGAGATACATCGGCATCAGGTAAGGGGACACAGATGCTATATACGTGGTCATAGATGGAAAACAGTCTGTCACAGTCCAGTCTCTGACCCCATCACATCCCTGCCACATGCAAACTATGTGCAATTCCTTCTCAAAGTCATGGCCTGACTGGCATCAGTTTAAGGTCCAGGGCCTTGTTCAAGTGCAGGCAAGGATCTCTGGTGTGTCTGTTAGGTAAAACTTTGCTTCCTGTGAGTTCTCTATGGCTTTTGGCTTCAGCTTTTGGGAATTCACTTATTTGTGATGTAAGGATCTCTCTCTCTCTCTCTCTCTCTCTCTCTCTCTCTCTCTCTCTCTCTCTCTCTCTCTGTGTGTGTGTGTGTGTGTGTGTGTGTGTGAGGAATGGGTGTCCATGGCATACATGCAGAAGTCAGAGGTCAACATTGTCACTCCTCGTCTTTCTGCCTTGTTTGAGATAGTCTATTCCTATTGCTGTGTAAGCCGGGTTGAGTGGCCCAGCTTCTGGACACTCAGGTCTCTGGTCAGGCTGTGGACAAGTGTCCTGCCTACTGTCTCCCAGGACAGCCTTTAGAACTTTAGTTTCTTCTTGGGGGCCATTTTTCTACTGAGATCATCAGCGACTAGTTCTCTTCCTGAGATTCTTGGGTACAGAAGTCCAAAGCATATTTTTGTCTTTGTACTGTTTCTGTTCCTTGCAGATCAGAATAAACAATAACAAAAAGTCATTTGTATATATTATATGTTTCAGCTACAATTCAGTCTATCAGTTAAAACACCTTAACTTTGTGGTACCCTTTTCTAGTTTGGATTGGTGTTGTCTTTAAAAATGTTTTTTAAACAGGTGAGATAGCACTCATGTTGTTCAGGCTGGCTCTTGTTATATAGCAGAAGCTAGCCTTGAACTCATGGCCCTTCTGCCTCTTTGAAAGTACTGGAAAAATATAGGCAAGCACCACCATGCCAGGCTCATTGGCCTTGCTTTTCCATAAGAGGCTTGGGTTTTGTCTGTTTCAAGCATCATCTGGAAACGTCCTGAGGTTTAGCAAGCGACCGCACAGATTTGGACTTAATCTTTAGATCCTGTTTTCTGGAAATGCCCTGAGCTTTATGTGTGCCCAGAGCTCATTTCCTAATTTTGTCACTACTAATCCTGTAAGGAATGTTTATATATAACATCTTAACTCATCCTTAACCTCTTGCATGTCATCACATTGAGAATCATATGGCAATTTGAATAGTGTGTCTTGAAATTTCTTTGGAGCATTGAGTTTCCATGCTACTGCATAGTCCATGCTACTGCAGGGGACAGTAAGTTTCACTATTATGTCCTAATGTTAATATGTAACCATAATTGCCACTGAGTATGTAACTGTAGCTTTAATCTTTTTAGACTTATTATGTATATAAGTGTTTTATCTGCATGTCTATGTGTGCATCATGTGTGTGCCTGGTGCCTATGGAGGTTGTTGAAAGCCCTGGAATTGGAGTGACAGATGGCTGTGAGCCACCGTGCTGGTGCTGGGGACTGAGCCCCAGTCTTCTGCAAGAGCAAGAAGTCCTCCTAACCACTGAGCTACTGCCCTAATCCCATTATCTCTTAGGTTTCCACAACACTTTCTTTTAAACCCTCAATACAGCCTCTTCTAGTGCTAATTCTGCGATAAATTACTTCAGAAGTTAGGGGTTTAAAATATTAACAATTGTTATGTCAAACGGCTTTTGGGATTACCAGGGGCAGCTGGGTACCAAGGGCAGTGCTTCTTGGTCAGTCTCTCAAGTGAGTATGGGTACCTGGTTACCTTGTGCCTGGAGCTAGTCTTGTCTTCCATGCTCACATCTAGTGCTGGACTGCTGACCATTGGCTGGAAAACTTACACATGTTCTTGGCATGAGGCGTGTTCTCCTGTAGTGTGTGTGGTAACTAAGTTCCAGAAGGACAAGGAGATGTGGGTTAGGGTGGTACATGCCTACAATTCCAGCCCTTGGGGGGGATGAGGCAGGAGGATCAGGAGCTCAAGGCCAGCCCTGGTTACATATGGAGTCTGAGGCTACAGGAAACCGTGTCTTAACCATATCAACAATGAAACAAAAACAATAAAAAAGCAAGGGGAAAGGTCCGTGCAGAGTTTTGATGGCTTTGTTTTAGGAGGCCGCAAACCATTGCTTCTGCTGTAGTCTACAGGTAGAGGGTGGCAAAAGAGTTTACGCAGGAACAAGGAGGTTGAGATCTATGCTAGTCAGTGGGAGGAGGGGACTCTCCAGGTGCTGGGAGATGGCTCAGTGGCCGAGGTTCTTCTCGATGTACAAGTGTGAGGATCTGAATCGGGATCTCCAGAACAGGTGCAGAGCTGGACACATCTGTGCATATCTGTAATCGGTGCTTACTGTGAGGTGGGAGGTCACAGGCCACTCTCTGGAAGCTTGAAGGCCAGCCAGGCTGTGACATGTGTCAACAAGAGAACGTATCTCAAACACTTTGCAAGGAGAGGACAGGTCCCTGAGGTGCTCCTCTGACCGTCCCGTGCTCACCATGGCATGCCCATATCTGCAGAGCCCTACCTAAGGATTAGATGAAGAGTCTGTGTGGGGTGGGCCGTGTGAGGCCGCCATGTCTGGAATGTACAGTCTTTCACGATGTCAGGGTTTCATTTTATTTCACCTTTTAAAGGTTTCTGTTTTGCCTGCATGAGTGTTTTGCTTACATGAGTGTGTGTGACACATGTATGCCCGGTGTCCACAGTGGTTGCCAGAGCAGGCGCTCTGAACTGCCGAGCCATTTATCCAGCTCCCAAAGAGATGTTTTATTTACACTCCTCACCATCCTTGTTACATTAAAACTAAGAAAAGGGGCTTGGAGTGTAGCTTAGTGGGTGGAGTGTGCGCCTAGCATGCCCTCGGTCTCCAGCACTATAAAAAAGTTTTAAAAAACAATTATAAATTCTTACTCTCAAGATGCTATCAATGTATTCTAGGAGAAAGAAAAGGCTTATATGTACCTAATTCATTAACTTAACTCTAATTAAACTCTTTAATACAGTATATCTTGATCATGTTCCCCCCCCCCAACTATTTTACCAGATTCTCCCCTATACCACTGCGCACTCACCCTCAAGTTTTCTCTCTTGAAAACAAAATCCCCCAAACCCCAAATCAAAACAAACAAAAACTCAATAAGACAAAAAAAAAATGTCAAAATGCCCCACTGTGTGTCTGTGAGTGCACAGTGGTATCATTTTTCTTGTGTCTAGAAGATGCTGTGTTATTGGAGTCATCCTTCACCTCTGCCTCTTCATGCATCTCACCCTCTGCCTCTTCTGCATAGATCCCTGAACTCTGAGTCGGGATTGATGAAGACAGTTCACTTAGGACTGGGTTCTCCAAAGTCTCTCACTCTGCATGTTACCACACAGTTCATTTTTAACATGGTAAATATTAACTTTGTCCTAACTTCTTGTGAATTTGTTATGGTTGTTATCAAAAAAATTTCATCTTGTCCTATTGGCATTTAATATAAAGTTTATGTTAATTAAACTTAAAAATAAGTATTTAAAATACAATAAGCAGCCTGGCCACAGAAGACACTATGTGGGGCCAGTTTGGTCATCTGATAATTGCCGTCTTAAGTGGAAACCTACATTTCAGGCTCCAGGAACCAGGAAAAGAAAATCTTTTGGGTAGAAGGATACCTAGTATCTCCCTCTATCTCGCCACGCCACACCAGGACATCACAGCTATGCAGGACTCACTAGCTGAGTGCCTACAACGTGGAGATGTGCCCTGCACTGAGCAAGAGGGCTGGAGAAAATGGAGCTCTACAAGTTGGCAAGAGTAGGGAAATCCAGAACAGGAAAGAGCTGGAAAGAGGAACCTTGAATTGTGTGCATGAGTTTATACAAGTCTGGGGCTAATCGCAGAGCTGTCTGTGCATGCAGAGAACATTCACACAGCAGCCGATGCCTTTGAGAGGCTGAATTACGACACCCACCGCAATCTTGGTTCCAGACCACGAGAAAGGAGTGTGCAGAGCAGATCTGCAGCAGCTCAGGCAAAGGTTTTGACACTGAAACCACAGAAAGCAAGATAGATGGTGACCTTGAATCTCACCGTTATGTGGCTTCCCCTCGCCACAGAATGGGGATATATATCTAATCCCCTGAACCAGTACACCAACCAAATGAATCATTCCACTCAAGCTTGGAGAACGTGGGTAACTAAAAGGCAGATGCGTTTCCAAGAAGCTCCTCAGCAGGGTGACAACTCACAAAGACCATGGTCTTTTTTAAGTTTAAAATGACATTCCTCTGTCTGTCTGTCATCTCTTCTCTGGATGAATCATGTGAGTGTTATTGAAGTCAGTTTTCTTCTTTCAACACTTGGGTCCTATATATCAAACTCTACATCAGGACTGGTGCCTATACCCACTGAGCCATCCAGCCTACTCAGAAACGCAGCTTTCTGACCACCTTGTCGGCATCTCAACTGTAGAGTCCTCTCTCTCCAAGTGTTGTTCAGTAAGTTCTTAAGCTTTGGGGAGAGACCTCACGAACCTTGTAACATTCGGGAGCTCCTAACTGCAGATTTCCTTTACTTCTGGGCCTTTTAGGTTTCATTTACTTCCTGAGTTCTTATGAACTTCCTTCCTTTCTCCAGGAGAGAGTATTGTAGTTCCGAGGAACTAGGTCATGGGACCAGACAAAACAAAACAAAAAACAAAGTCAACATTCTCCAGAAATTTTGACGGTGTAGAGAATCTCTCACTATAGCTTTCAAAATGTTCAGGATCTGATTTAAATTACTTGTTATAAAAAAAATCTGGAAGATTGTTCTTATTCTCAAGAAAAATGCACTTAATGGAAATCAGTCATGAGGTGGCTTGGTTACTAGAATTGTTAGACAAAACAAAAGCAGCTCTTAAAACTGTGTCCTATGAGGTAAAAATAATAGGTAGATACTCTCAGCAGAACTTCTGCTGAGAATTAAACGGGGAGTTTAAACAACGTCTGGAATGAGATTTCTCCAGGATGACTTGGTTGGGAGATGGAGATGACAAAGGAGCCAACGAACAAGGAGAAAAGTGTCACGCTGATGAAAACAGGGAGAAATAAATTAGAAAGTGATGAGCTGTGGTTCTGTGGTCCGTGGGGTAGGGTAAAATATCTGACAACCATGTCTCTGAAGTCCCCCCAAGAGAACAAAGTGTGTGCGTGATGCTTGTTTCAAGAAAAATGGCAGAAACTTCCCAAATTAGCTCGGATTCAAAACATAACTATAAACATGCTTGAATTCTGGTCTTCTATCATGCCTGTTTCTTATTCTCATTTTCTGCTTCACTGCCTGCATTAGAGTTAAAATATTTTAATATTACATTTTTAACCTTTCCTGCCTGTCTTTCAGGGAATGCCACAGGATTTATGGTCTGCTTAGGATTCATGGTTTTCTCACTTAAACGGTAAAGCATTACCTCCACGTAGCACCCTTTGCTTCCTTTTGTTTTATCCTGTGTTTAATGAATGTTTGCATATATACATGTCTGTGCACCATGTGTGTGCCTGGTGCCAAGGAGCCCAGAGGAGAGCAGTGGATCTCTTGGAATTGGAGGTAGAGATGGCTGTGAGCTGCCATGTGGGAGGTGTTGAGAACTGCTCAATCCTGGGTCATCTGGAAGAGAACCCACTGTTCCTAACCACTGAGCAATCTCCTCTTTATCCTAGCCATACACTGAAAACTTCACCAGGCGATGTGCTTTCTACTGCTAGTGCACACTTTAACTGTTTTGAGAGAGAGAGCTCAGTGCAGTGCCCAGGCGCTTCCTCTTCTGCTGTTCTTTGTCTCTGTGACTGTGTCATCTTTAGGTAGCATTTTCCGTCAGCCTCAAGAAAATTCCTTTAGCACTTTTTATAAAACAGGTGTGATGGCAAAAATTCTCATTTATCTTTCGTCTAAAAATGCCTTGGACTTGGTGTGATGATGCATGCCTGTAATCTCAGTATTCTTGAGGCAGAGGCAGGAGGATAACAAGTTTGAGGGCAGCCTGAACTACATAATAAGGGAAGAGGGGAGGACAAGAAGGAGGGAGTAGGGAGAGTATTTTTGTACCTGAATTATTTTTTTTTCTCTGTAAATAGAACTTCAAGTTCTTTTCTCAGTTTTTCCCACTTAAAGCGAGATTGGCATTTACTAAGAAAATGTTTTGGTGTAGATTGACACACAGCTCTTTAAATGCATTAAGATGTCATTCAGTTGCTTTCTGCCTTCTTCATTCCCAGAGCGAAGACCACAGTCATTTAAGCAGTTCCTACCATACCTACAATCATGCCTCATATAGCTCTTCTATATGTAACTGGAAGCTTTGTTCTCTTTTCTTCTTCTTCTTCTTCTTCTTCTTCTTCTTCTTCTTCTTCTTCTTCTTCTTCTTCTTCTTCTCTCTCTCTCTCTCTCTCTCTCTCTCTCTCTCTCTCTCTCTCTCTCTCTCTCTCTCTCTCTCTCAAGAGAGAGTTTCTTTGTGCAGCTTTGGTTGTCCTGGAACTTGCTCTGTAGACCATGCTGGCCTCAAACTCATAGAAATCCACTTGTCTCTGTCTCTGCCTCCTAAGTACTGAGATTAAAGGAGTGGGCCACCTCTGCCCAGCCTGAGGTTTATTTACTCAGTCTTTGGTTTCAATAATACACTTCCTTTCTGGCTTTATTACGTTTACCTGCCGGGGTATACACGTGCACATGGACACATGCACGCACACCAGTAAATGAATGTAAAAAGAGTTGAAACAGTTAAGCATTAACACACTATCCAATAAAACTGGAGTGGCCATATCAAATTTAGGCAAACTATTAGCCATGAAGCTGTGCTACAGGAGTACAGACATGACAGCAAAGAAAAGGCCAGTCCAGAAAAAGTTGCAGAAATCGTAGGTGCATATGTGTTTACAAAGGAGGACTCAAAACACACAAAAGGGAAAAGAATCCGAGATACAGATAGACAGAGGGACAGACAGATCCACAATAGCATTTGGAAACTGCCAGTGCCCTCCCCACTGTCAGGAGTGGTAGGCAGAGGTCAACAAGGATGTAGCAAGTCGGAGCAGCACTAGAAAGCTTGGTCTAATTAGTACTGTAGCACAGGCCACTCAAACTACCAGGTGGTGTGATCTGCAACTGCCTACGGAAAACTCACCAACAGTCTATTCTGAGCCATAATGCTTAACAAATTATAGTTAGCTGAAGTAACTGTCTCTCACCATAATGGGATAGAATAGAAATGAGCAGCAGAAAGATATCTGAAGACTCTTCAAAATATTAGGAAATTAAGCAATACATTTCTATCTCAAGGCTCAAAGAGGAAGTCTAATTGGAAAGAGAGATATTTTTAAATGAAGGGAAATGAAAATACACCTCTAGTTTTTTTTTTTTTTTAGGGTACAGCCAAAGTGGTGTTTAGTCACTAGCTGCTAAGAGCTGTAAGGGAGAACCAGCATTGGTGAGTAGTGGTTTCCATCCTGTGGGGTAACTGATTTCACCATGGAGAGCTGGTTTCCTGCACCAGTGTGATATCACCGACCACTATGCTGGGATGAGACATACAGAACAGATTCTCACGAGATGGCACAGGATAGGCTGGCTTTCAGGACACCACTGCTTGTTGGAAAATTATAGATTAAATACTTAGATTAGAAAATATGAAAAAAAAAAAAAAAGCCGGGCGTGGTGGCGCACGCCTTTAATCCCAGCACTCGGGAGGCAGAGGCAGGCGGATTTCTGAGTTCGAGGCCAGCCTGGTCTACAAAGTGAGTGCCAGGACAGCCAGGGCTACACAGAGAAACCCTGTCTCGAAAAACCAAAAAAAAAAAAAAAAAAAAAAGAAAATATGAAAACTTACATAAAATAGGATCTCTCACTTTTAGAAAAGAAAAAAGAAAATTACGAGCAAAGTAAATCAAAAGCAAGAAGGGGGAAAGAAAGAGAAGGAATGAGTGACCTGGGACAAGGTGATATGGAAAACCAGACAACCCAAGAGCTGGCTCAGGACCAAAGGAGAAATAATTAACATAAAAACACAAAGGTGCCGGGCAGTGGTGGCGCACGCCTTTAATCCTAGCACTCGGGAGGCAGAGGCAGGCGGATTTCTGAGTTCGAGGCCAGCCTGGTTTACAAAGTGAGTTCCAGGACAGCCAGGGCTATACAGAGAAACCCTGTCTCGAAACACCAAAACAAACAAACAAACAAACAAACAAACAAACAAACAAACAAACCCCACAAAGGCAGACATCCCTGTAGACACTACTCAATAGTAAATGGCTAGAGCTTACTCAAAATAGGCTATTATGAACAATTTTATGCTCACAGATTTGACAACTTGGATGGGCTTGTATTGGAAGACACTACTAGAAAAAAAACAGAAAACTTGAGAAGTCCAGCATCTAGTAAAGAAATGGAGTCATGGCTGTGAGCCTTCTAACAAAGGAAACCCAAGGCACAGATGGTTTTACTACCAAATATTAACGAAAGAAGCTGTGTAGTGGTGCTGTGTAGAGATGTTATGTAGTGGTGCTGTATATGACCTTGTGTTTTGTCTAAGGTTAAGTCTTTGAGACTAAAGAGTAGCCCATGGTAATCTGAAATATTAAAAACTTCCAAAGTTAACAGCAATAAGAGTCCCTACTTTGTCGAGCCAATCATTACGAGGTTAAGTGTATACCCTTTGGGCATTTAACTGTGTGCCTTGCAGACACAGTTTATGTTCATCATTGGTAGAGATTTTGCATATGAGGCAAGCTCTTAACACTAATCTGTATCCAAAGCCATCTTAGAGTTTCTATTGCTGTAATTGAACACCATGTCTGTAAACAGCTTTGGGATGAAAGTGTTTATTTAATCTTACAGCCTGTAGTCCATCATCCAGAGAAGTCAGGAAAGGAGCCTTGAGGAAGGAGCTGATGCAGAAGTCACAGATGAGTGCTGCTCACTGACTTCCTCAGCCTGCTTTCTTATAGCACCTAGGACCACCAGACTAGGGATGGCACTGGCCATAATGAACTGGAGTATCTCACAACAAAAATTAAGAAAAATGAAAGATAGGAATGCTGATCTGGTGGAAGCATTTTCTCAATTGAGGGTCTCTCTTCCTAAAGGACTCCAGCTTATATTAAGTTGACATAAAAGTAGCCATGACACAGCCACGGCCTTGGCTGTCTCTTCCTCCTCCTCTTCTTCCTCTTCCTCTTCCTGCTTTTCTTCTTCTTCTTCTTCTTCTTCTTCTTCTTCTTCTTCTTCTTCTTCTTCTTCTTCTTCTTCTTCTTCTTCTTCTTCTTCTTCTTCTTCTCTCCTCCTCCTTCCTCCTCCTTCCTCCTCCTTCCTCCTCCTTCTTCTCTTTCTTTTCTTCCTCTTTCTGCTTTTCTTCTTCTTCTTCTTCTTCTTCTTCTTCTTCTTCTTCTTCTTCTTCTTCTTCTTCTTCTTCTTCTTCTTCTTCTCCTTCTCCTTCTCCTCCTTCTCCTCCTTCTCCTCCTCCTCCTCCTCCTCCTCCTCCTCCTCCTCCTCCTCCACCTCCCCCTCCCCTCCCCCTCCCTTCCCCCTTCTCCTTCCCCTTCCTCCTCCTCCTTCCCCTCCCTCCTCCCTCTTCTTCTCCTTCTTAACTTAATTTTGTGACAGGGTCTCATTCCGTTGTCAAGGTTGGCCTTGAACTTTCTATGTAACCTGGGATGCTTTAAACTTAGAAATCCTCCTGCCTCAACCTGCTGAGCAATTTAGAGTGACAGCCTGTGACACCAGGCCTAATATTGATAGAGGCTTTAATGTTTATGGATATCTATCACTGTCTATGGAGAGAACATCGACAAACACACATGATACCTAATGCTGATTTATTTTACAAGCATGTCCACAGAACATGAAAGAGTAAGGCTTCTTTAATATGTAAATATCAATGGCAAACTATAAAGCTTCTTATGTGTTTAATATTTAAATATCAATTGCAAACTTCATCAAGCTTTGCTAATCAGGGCTATGGCACAATTGTCTTAAAATAATTTAAAACATTTAAGCTGTAATGACAAATTTAATATGATGATTTTTCTTTCTTAGCATATATAAATTGTACAAAATAATGATTGTTATTATTGTTGTTGTTATTTTGAGACAGGGTTTCACTCTGTATTCCTGACTAGCCTGGAACTCTAAGTAGATAAAGCTAGCTTCCAGCTCAGAGTTCACCTGTCTCTGCCTGGTGTGCATTGTTTTAAGCACTTTAAACAGTGCAGAAGCAGATGCACGATGACTTAAGTGCTCATCTGCCACTCAGTGGTTCCATGCTTGCCTGGCAAGCCCAGTGCATAAGCTATAGGGAAGCTTAAATCTACCAGACAGGGTGACACTCAGGAGACTGAGGCAGGAGGATCACAGTTTTTTGTTGTTGTTGTTGTTGTTTTAGGTCATCCTTGGATACACAGTGAGAGCCTGTCTCTAAACAAACAAATCCTAAATGATACTTGTCTATTAAAACAATAACCATATGGGTTTCATTCATGGTTCCACTTGATTGCTTACTCTTGCTTTCCGCAGGAACAGACACTTTTAAGAGACAAGGTTTAAAGGTATTGGCATGCTGAACCCAAACTCGTGGATTCCTGTGAGCCTTCTGCTAGTGCCATGGACTGGACTCAGTCGGCTACTCAACCCGCAGGAGAATCAGGGTCCTGGTATTCAGGTAGGCAAGAAGTCGGTGGGATGACAAACAGACACTGACATAGAGAGAGTGCTATATCTGAATGTAATTTCTCAAATTGAGCATCAGATTATAATACAGGAGAAAATAAGGAAGTTAGGCGACACATCAGCCAAGGTACACTGAGGTTACCAGATGCTTAATGACTCTATTCACAAAACAGAGGAATGCATACATAAAGACTGGCAGGAACTAAAACAACTGAGACAAAGTCAGCTCTATCTAAGGTCAGCTATATTCTTAGAAGCCAGGTGTGAGGTCTTTACACTCCAGGGGCCAAGCCATAGTTCTAATTAGGGAGTTCTACTAGTTAACCTCATGACTAATGCAATACTCTAGCTTCTGCTTAAACCACAGCCCAATCTTCTTCCTAAACCATTGTAAATTCCTGTATATGGGAGTGACTTGGCTGTTATTCTAAGTGATTTTGTGGGGGGACTTTCTTCTATTAAGTAATGTAGTCTGCAATACATAACTATATAAGAATTCTAAACTTACTTTGTTAAGCTTGCCCTGAAATTTCTAATTCTATATAGTAGATAGTAATGCCTGGTTTCTTTCACTATCTCTCTTAAAATACGAGAGGCAATTCTGAATGTTACTGAATAGATAACATTCTTACTGAAATCCAAGTCCAGGGTCGGCTCAAGGACTACCTAGGACATTGGTGAAGGCCAGGAAGCAAAGTTCAATTTTGCTTAGGTATTTGACAAATCATTGCTTGGAGGCATGTATAATAAAACAATACTGATCCATTCACCGACTAACACAGGGACAAGTTTGGAGCATTCGCACTATGTTGAGGCCGGCCAGCTGGCCACATGTCTGGGTTCTAGCCTGGGAGGCATCTTGGAATCTGGAAGAGAAGAGGGAACTAGGCGGCGCGAGAAAGAATGGAACCAAGACATCAGTCTGATCAAGGTTCAATTTTACTATTTGGAGACACCAGGTTATGAAGAAGGGAGAGGGGCCCATTCCCGTCAAATCATCCTTAGAGTCCAGTTTCAGGTGACCACGTGTTGGCTCCGGGACAGTTAGGTGGCAGGCAGTAGCAGTGGGAGTGGCAGAATGATAGGGTGGCAAGCTCCACCCTCGATGCTCTCTTGTGCTAACAGTCAAACCTGATCAGCCGGATTTCAGGCTGAGGGGGGGAGGTTACATCTCCTCCCTGTTGTTAATATAAAAAAGAAAAGGCTGGGCTGAGGCATAAATTTTTTTTTTTTTGGGGGGGTTTTCGAGACAGGGTTTCTCTGTGTAGTCCTGGCTGTCCTGGAACTCACTCTGTAGACCAGGCTGGCCTCGAACTCAGAAATCCGCCTGCCTCTGCCTCCCGAGTGCTGGGATTAAAGGTGTGCGCCACCACGCCCGGCTGAGGCATAAAATTTATTTATGCTCTATAGTTCTGCCTGAATTATTAGGGCCTAATGAAGAAACCAGTCTCAGTGGGATTTCCTAACTTTTCTCATGGTAAACCCTTATTTGGTTAAGTCTGTCCTTTCTGTCCTAGTAAACATTTTGCAGACTAGCCCTGAGCTGTTGGCTCTGTGTTTTATAATGCTAATTAGTTACTGAATAGGTAACTTCCTTGTTGAATTCCTACTGAATTCCAGGTAGTCAGCTAACACGCTAGAACACTGGCGAAGACTAACTGTATCAGGATACAATTTTGAAAGGCACTATAGTAAGATAACCCTAAAGGAGAGTATGTGGATCCTCCTCAACAGCCTTAGATGACAGGCAGGGAACAGAGAGGAGCAGGTGATGACCGGCTCCGTAACACAAAGTCATTTGGCTTGTTAGGGTGGGAGGCTGTGAAGGGCTTGCCCTTTTCACGGTATGGTCTCCAACCGCTCTCCCCCCTTTGAATTAAACTTAATAAGGCCACACTTAACTGAGGTGGTCAAATGATCTTCTCATCCTTGGATGAGTGGGCATTAACCATGGCTGGGGTAGCATTGACTCGATTCCTCCCGTGGGTGCTGTCACGACCCACAATCATGGCTCTTGATATCTTTTGGGGAGGGGAGGCAGAGCCTTAGAAAGATATTTTTGGTTGTAACTGGAACTAGATACCAACTTCCATCCAAACTGGGTGTGTTTCTCAGAGAACTCAGAAATGGTCAAGTTGGACCTTCCCCTGCACTTGATACCCATACTGTATTCATATTATCACGAAACAGCATGCACAGTTCTGAGTACTGTGCAGCTCCCAAGGGAGAATTGTCAACCTCAGATTCAGCAAGGCTTCTACAAGAATTATGTCACTAGTAACATCACAATTTGTGGCTCTTAGGCTATATTAGGAGCTGGAGGTCACCTTCCTTATCCCTAATACCTCCACAGCCTGAGGAACCAAGGGGATCTTGTAATAGCAGCATGGGTGGAAAACCGGAGACCAGCTAAGAGACTAATCCCGTCTTATCAGAATAAAAACCATATTCTTCTAATATCTGAAATTTCTGCCTTTCTAGCCCTAATAGCAAACCTTAATCTCAAATCAGACCAAAAGCCACAATATGTGCTGGATTGCCTTTAGAATGAAAATTAGTAGCTGCTACCTGCAAGCTCTTGGGGCCAGAGTCAGGCTGAAGGGTGTTGATTGACCTGCTTGAAAAACAAAAATCTTAGACAGTGAAAAGTAACATTACAAAGCTTCTTTTGGGGAAGTCCAGGTACTTTATTCAGTTGCAAATTAGCAAGGCTCAAGCTCAGTCTCTGGCCTCCTAGTGGGCCATCAAGCTCTATTTTCTTCTTTGTGAAAAAAAAAAAAAACCCAAAAAAACCAAACCAAAACAAAACAAAAAAACCCACAGACCGAACCCCTACCCCAGATTAGAACCGGATCTGGATCCTTCTAATTATTAGTTAGTGGGTCCCTCTACTATACCATGGCATAAGAATTAGAAGCAATTGGATGCCAGTGGCAATCTGTTGTAGACTGACCTTTAATATCAATTTGTAAAAAATTTAGAACAAATAAAGCAAAGGCAAGATGTGCCTTTGGCTAGTTTGGGGGCTATAACTGCCCCTGTTTTGTCTAAAAAGGTCAGAGACTCTCTGGAAGTGGAGGCTGTGCTCTAAATTAACTTGCTAGGTAATTAAGAATTTTAGCTATCTACAATAGGAATCTCTAATATTGGTCTAAATATTAGACCAGTCCAAGATTGAGTTAGAATAACTGGTCACATTGAAGAAAAGAGAAAAATCATTATGACTCTATTAAACGACTAATCTTACTAAGTCAGAATATACAGTCTCTGATGTTCTTTTGCCATAAAGTTAAAAGGCTTGAAGCTAGTCTAAACTCGAAAAATGGCAAGCAAGGATGGGTCTAAAACATGTACCAAATTTAGTTTCCTAGTCACTTCAATCAGGGCACTGAGTCAACTCACCTGCCAGCTTGTCACTCGAATTAACCATCATGCTTCTGCAGCGTTCTGTGGAGAGAATGTATGTTTTCCCCTTCCCTAATGTAGCTGTTTAGGATCAAACCATAAGCCAATAAGTAGATCCTTTTAAGATACTATAAAGCGTTTATTAAATTCTTTGAGATCTAAATTTCAAAATTTGAAAATAAAAGTATGATTTAAATAGTGTGCATGGGAATGTACTAAATAATATGCACGGGGATATAATTTCCCCCTTCTTTGTCTTTTAAGAAGTTAAAGCTTTAAGGTTTCACAATATCTTGTCCTTAGAATTAATAACTTGTTGACAAAACATCTCAAATACTTGACTGTATCCATGTAACAAGGGCAGTGATTAATTGCACTTTCAATTGTTTCTCTTAAGGAGTGGTTGTAACTAGAAAGCTTGAAAAGTTATTAATAGTCATATGTGCATACTTTATTTATTTATTAACTAGAAATAAGAGTATTTATTTGTAGCAATTTATTTAGTAAAAGTCCTCAAGAATTAACACTATTATGTCGAAACAAGTAGTAACTGAGGACACTAAGAGGAAAGAATTATACATGCATAATTTTTAAGAATACTATAATATTATCTTAAATCATAACTTGTTGCGGCCCGCCCGCGGTCCACAACACGAACGGTTCAACTGAAAATGGCAGTTCAGGCTGAAAGAGAGGAAACTAGACGGGGCGGAAGAAAAGAATGAAGCCAGGACAACAAGTTCTGATCGAGGCTCAATTTAATATTTCCAGACACCCAGTTTATAAAGGAAGGGGGAGGGAACCCAATTTCCCGCCAAGTAACTCAGGGTCCAGTAGCAGGACGAACACGTGTGTGCCTCCAGACGGCAAAGGCAGGTTCCAGCAGTAGGTAGGCGTGGCAGGACGAATGAGCCGGTAGCTCCACCCTTGAGCAGGCAGGTTCCAGGCTGGGGGAAGGGAGGCCACATTTCCCCCCATTAGATAACAAAACAAAAATAAAAAGGGGGTGGCCTGTGGCAGAAAAATTATCTATGTTCAATAGTTCTGCCTGAGTTCCTAGGGCTAAAGAAAAAACTTGTTTCCGTGGGGTTCCCTAACTTTTCTAATGGTAAACTGTATCTGGCTAAGGCTGTCTTTAAGGCACTGACTGAATAGCAGCGCTGGGCTGTAGGCTCTGACTTTATAATGCTAATTAGTGCTGAATAGGTAGCTACCTGTTTACATTTTAAGTAGGGCGTTGGAACCCTGGCTGAGTTTAACTAAACAATTTTAGAATAACACTGAGCTGAAAATTATCCACAATTTTGGGTGAAAGGCAGGGGAACAGTGAGAAGGGGTTAAGACCAGCTCTTTAGTACAAGGCCAATTGGGTTTTTTATTTTTTGGGTGGGAGGCAGTGAAGGGCTTGCCCTTACGACAGCAAGGTCTCCAATCTCTCTCCCCCCTATTAATTAAGTTTAAATAGGCAATGCTTAACAGAGGTGATCAAATGATTTTATCATCCGTAGATGAGTGGGCCTTTAACCTTGACTTGGGTGGACATTAGCCTGATTCCTCCCGTGAGCATTATAACAACTCACATCTGTGGCTCTTGGTATCTTTTGGGGAGGGGAGGCAGAGCCTTAAGTATTTTTGGTTTTTAGCTGGAATCGGATACCAACCTCCTTCAAATCAGGTGTGTCGCACAGGGAACTCAGAAACGGTCAAACTGGACCTTCCCTCCGCAGTAATCTCCTGCGCCAAGCGGTACCCATACCGTATTCATATGATTATGAATCAGTAGCGCAATTCTGAGTTATTGCGAGGTCTCTATATGAGACTTGTCAACCTCAGATTTAGCAAGGCCAAGACAAGAATTATGTCAGTATTAACACCATTAATTTTGGTTAAAATAGGAGCTGAAAGTCTGTCCTCTTCATCTCTGTTATTCCCAGTAGCCTGAGGAACTAAGGACACCTTGCAGTAACAGCAAGGGTGAAAAGCCAGAGGCCAGCTAAGGGACTAAGCCTATATCTATCAAAATAAGAACTAATCTTTGTAAATATATATGAAATTTTTACTTCCCTAGCTCTCCTGTTAAATCTAAATCTTCTCTTAGACTGAAAAGCCACATGCTGGGATGTCCCTGGAAGGGAGATTAGCAATACCACCTGTTTGCTCGTAGGGGCGGAGAACCGGAGAATGTAGATCGACCTGCTTGAGAGAAGGAAGAATTCTAAACAATGAGAGTGTAGCAATGTAAATTTTCTGTTCGGAGAAGTCAGGGTACTTTATTTAGATGCAAATTGTAAAGCTAAAGCTAGTCTCCAGCCTCCTGTAGGGGATTTGGCTCAGAGGAAAACAATTTTTTCTAAGAGCTTCCACTCCCAGCACAAGAGGAATTTTAGTCTTTAGAATGATACTTACGAGGAGAGACAGAATCTGTGTTTACCTGACGAATTAATCTCTCTGGTAGCCACCGTGCTTCATCTTCATCTCGTGAAAAAACACAAACCGAGCCTCTTCCCCAGATTAGGACTGGATCTGGACCCTTCCATTTATTAGTCAGGGCGTCCTTCCATTTTACCAATGCATAAGAATTAGAAGTAACTGGGTGCCAGTGGCGTTCCGCTGCAGACTGACCTTTAATGTCAGTTTGCAAAAAGTTTAGGACAAATAAGGTAAAGGCAAGATGAGCCTTTGGTGACCTTGGGGGATATGCTCTGAATTAACTTTGCTAGGTAATTTAGAATATAGGAATCTCTAATAATTGAACTGAATATTAGACCAGTCTAAGATTGAGTTAGAATGGCTGGTCACACTGAAGAAAAGTGAAAAATCATTATGACTTTATTAAATGACTAATTTTACTAAGTCTGAATATACAGTCTCTGATGTACTATTGCCATAAAGTTAAAAGGCTAGAAGCTAGTCTAAACTGGAAAAATGACAAGCAAGGATGGATCTAAAACATGAATTTAATCTTTTAGTCCTTTTAATCAGGACACTGAGTTAACTTACCTGTCAGCTCAGCACACGAATTACCAATATGCTTCTGTAGAGTTCTGTGGAGAGAACCTGTTTTTCCCTTTCCTAATAAGGTAGCTGTTTTAGGATCAATTTATAAGCCAATAAGTAGATCCTTTTAAGATACTAAAAAGCATTTATTAAATTTGACATTTTAATCTCAAATTTTGAAAATAAAGGTATGTTTTAAATAGTGTGCATGGAAATGCACTAAATAGTATATATGGGGATACAATTTCTCTCTTTTGTCTTTTAAGAGGTTAAAGTTTAAAATTTTACAATATCTAACCTTTTGAATTAATAACTTTTTGGACAAAACATTTTAAATATTTGGCTGTAAAGGGGCAGTGACTAATTGCACTTTCAATTATTTTTCTTAAGGAACGGTTGTAACTAGAAGGCTAGAAAAGTTATTAAGAGTCACACGTGCATAATTTATTTATTTATTAACTAGAAATATGTATAAGCAATTGTAAATTTGAGAATTAATAGTATCTGAGGGACGAACAATTTTAAGTAATTATGAGCTCAGAGATATAGCATTGACTATCAATATATAAATTAAGGTTTGATTGTTCAGCATTTTAAAACACCATCTACAGCACACAACCAGATTATTTGTGCTGGAATAGGGGCAACTGTGTCTTAAGACTCCGCCCCACAGCAGCTAGTTGGGCCCACGTGGCTGGGAGGATGAGAAAAATGACTTTACAATAATGTTTTTTCTGGCCAAAGAATTGTCTTCGGCACAACTAACTTTTAATTACCAATTAACAACAATTATAAAAGCTTTCTTTATTTCCTGCAAAACCCCTTGCAGCAAACCAAAACACCAAATAACAAAAGGATACTGTCTCTGAATCTTTTGGGTGAGAGCAAGGATTTAAGGTAAACTTCCCTTGAGAAGCATTAGTTAATAAAATACTTTCCACTTAGGAAACAATATATACTGAAAGATTAAAACTTTTGGCTTCTTGTAAAGAAGCAGAAACAATAAACATTTTTCTTATATAATGTAAAGCTATATTAGCCATACATAGAGGCAAAATTTTCTAGTGATTACCAGTTTACTAGAAGCAAAAATCTTTGAATTTAAGCATTATTTTAAACATCTGAATAGATCTGTAACACTGTTAAAAAGAAATTTTCTTGAACACAGGGAAAAACTTTTTTAGGCATTGTTTGCAAAACAAAAGAAAAGGCCACAAGCCGCTCTGGGGCTGCCCAGAGCCCTGTATTGACTCAAAGGTAAAATACTTTTTAATCTGAGCATCAATCTTAAATTTGCAATCAAACTGCAAGCTGCAGTCAATGGAACAATGGCAGTTTTAACCATAATTTTTAAGTTTTTGTGCAAGGTTAGGATAATATCTACAACTTTGGGAAAGCAAAACCTATGTTTAAAACAATTTATCACTGTTAAAATCAATATTAGAAGCATTACTATCATATTACGAAGTTTGGATATCAATTAATACCTATGAATACCTATTAAAGCAAGCTTTAACGCTTTAATAAAGAGGCATTGCTTTATATCTTATCTTAAATTTTACTATTTAGGATAGGAACCACATTAATCATTATCTAAACTAGAAATATCTTAAGAGACTCAGCCTCTGAAGCTTAATCTCAAACTCTAACTTGCTTCAGGGCCTCACCAACTTTTTCCCAGGTTCCACAATCTATCGTTTCTTCTTCTTTGAACCATGGACAACAGCTATCTATCTTATCTAAAAAATTTCTTACTAATTGTACTTCAAGCCTTACTCCTTTTTCCTTAAGCAACTCCTGAAAACTAAACACAATCGCCTGATCCATGATTTTGAACCCTTCTTTCTTCCACCTAAGCAGTTTTCTAAAAAACTGCGGCACACCGCCTGTCTCCGTATCTAGTTCCGATTAACGAAACTGCTGACCCCAAGCAGAAGCAGTGTTGGGTCAGCACTGGTTCAAACTTGTTCGTATCCTACCGCATCCTCAGCAACACTTTACAAAACTGAAATTTTTTAGGCTAGCGCTAGCATGTGTACCTGTCCGTTGCTCCGATGCTCCTCCGATACGAAGATTCTTTCCTTTCTTGTGGAGCTCCACACAGCAGTCGTTTCTCTTAACATCCCTCTGCCATTCTTCAGGTCCCAGTTCTGGCGCCAACTGTTGCGGCCCGCCCGCGGTCCACAACACGAACGGTTCAACTGAAAATGGCAGTTCAGACTGAAAGAGAGGAAACTAGACGGGGCGGAAGAAAAGAATGAAGCCAGGACAACAAGTTCTGATCGAGGCTCAATTTAATATTTCCAGACACCCAGTTTATAAAGGAAGGGGGAGGGAACCCAATTTCCCGCCAAGTAACTCAGGGTCCAGTAGCAGGACGAACACGTGTGTGCCTCCAGACGGCAAAGGCAGGTTCCAGCAGTAGGTAGGCGTGGCAGGACGAATGAGCCGGTAGCTCCACCCTTGAGCAGGCAGGTTCCAGGCTGAGGGAAGGGAGGCCACAATAACTGTTTTGAATATACAAAGAACGAGGTTATATATCCAACCTATCTTATATGTACGACCTATAGATTGCCTGAGATATAAATCTAGCCTGGCATTGCTTTAAGATGTCCAGGCAATCTAGAACAATTCATTAAATGTCTAAAGACCGCCTTTTTAAAAGGACAGCATTTTTTCTATGAGTTATATATGCATAAGCAATTGCAAATTTGAGAATTAATAGCATTTGAGGGACGGGAAATCTTAAGCAATTGTGAGCTCTGAGATATAACATTGACTATTAATATACAAATTAAGGTTTGATTGTTCAGCATTTTAAAATACCATCTACAGCAGACAACTAGATTATCTGTGCTGAAACAGGGCGAAACTCAAAAGAATAAGCATGTGATCTAATTCACATGTACTTACTTCTCATATAGGGGTTGTTTTCAAACACAATAATGGGATGTATGCATGCATGAATTTATAGAAGATACAAAAGCATGTATAAAAACAATTTTTAACTTATCTTTGGGATATTGATTGTCAATCTATTTAAAATGATGGTATGTAATAGGTCAATTATTAATATTTTGCAATAACCAAATAAATTGCTGTATTGAACAAGGAACATACACTTAGTCAGGTTTTTAAGACACAGTTTTTGTTATAGGTTTTCTAAAAATATACGAATATACAAATATACTTTACAATTCTTTATTAGTACCACAGTGGTTCTAATAGGACATTGAAACTGTGTTTTGAGGTGAAAGCCACCTCAGCCTAGCCCACCCTCGGCCTTGTTGTGGCTCCGAGGTCTTGGGCCTGTCACCCACAGGATATCTCGGAGGGGCCTGTATGTCTTAAGTCCTCTTCGGCCCTGGCCGCCTGCCACCCTGGCATGCGGAGTCATTCTGAAAAGGACTCTAGATTTTAACCTGCTGCTGAGCCCCACCCCACATCTCTGAAACAGAGGCAGAGGTGGTGTGTGCCCACCGCGCCTGCCGCCGCAATGTCAAGCGGCAGCTCCGGTCCTGGCACTGGCAGCAGCCCTGCTGTCGCAGCCACTTTTGTCACCACCACCGCCACCTTGGCCTTTCTCTCAGGCAGAAGAGGCTGAAGGCAGCCCATTCTGTTGTAGGCCAGAAAACCCACCCTGGGTCTTAGTGGGAACAATATGGCTAACCAGGTTGGGACATGTGGAGGCTCCTGGGGCAAAGGTGAACGCGGCCCTCTCCTGAGTTCACTGTAAAGCCACCCACTTTTTGGCGGCCTCTCACACCACTATAGCTCTGGGAAACTGTGTGTCTCAAGGCCCCGCCCCACAGCAGCCAGCAGCTAGCTGGCTTCACGTGGGCCAACGACCGGCTGGGAGGATGAGAAAAATGACTTTAAAATAATGTTTTCTCTTGCCAAAGAATTGTTTTGGGCACAGCTAATATTTAATTACCATTGATTATAATTAATAACAATTATAAAAGCTTTCTTTATTTTCTGTAAAGCCTTCTGTAGTAAACTAAAACCCTAAGTAATAAAAAGATATTGCCTCTGAATCTTTTGGGTGAGAGCAAGGATTTAAAGTAAACTTCTCTTGAGAGGCATTAGCTAATAAAATATTTTTTTACTTAGGAAACAATATATACTGAAAGATTAAAACTCTTGGCTTCTTGTATAGAAGCAGAAATGATAAAAATTTCTCACATAATGTAGATCAATATTTAGCCATACTAGAGGCAAAATATTCCAGTTATTACAAACTCACTAGAAGTAAAACCTTTACAATCATTAAGATGCAATGGAGAGAAAAAAAAGGAATAAACTTTCGGATATATAATAACTATATAAAAGGTAGGCAAGCCAGATTGTAATGCCTTGTTAAATTTTACAGTCTGATTGACCCTTTATAAACTATGAATTTGAACTTTATTAAAACAGCATCTGGCTAGATCTGTAAAGGTGTTCTTTTAGCTCAAAGAATATCTCCTGGTTTGCAAGACAAAGGAAAGTCACACAAACCGAGCAGAAGCTGCTCTGAGCTTTGTTCTTCTTGCATGAGGACAGATATTAGAATTACTAAGTTTCTTTTGCAACATTAACTTTGGGAAAGCAAAACCTGATTTTAAAATAATTTATCACTTTAGGAATCAACATTAAAACTTTACTAATACATTGCAAAATTTGGCCTGCTATGCCATGTGCTTGAAAAGACTCCTGAGTTGCCAATTTTAAGGCTAACTCTCTGTTACCAATGTAACAATTATTTAATCTTAACCAGTAACTTATGAGCTGATTGTGAAAACACGCAGAACACATTACACCTCTAAGACCAGTAAAAACCAAATGAAGCAGTTATGTTTAGACCAATCAGAGAATATTAATTTTTCTAGCTACAATCATAGAATAAAAAGCACTTTATCATTTGTCAAACACATTAATCATGATTGCAGAGAACCCTCCAGCAAAAAACCATTTATCAGCTTTTTTACCCCAAAACTAAGAGGCTGCAGACTCTCTTTTTTCCTATAAAGAACAGTTTCTCCAGCAGGGGCCCTCCTGCTGTGTGCCTGTTTCCTGGTTAAAGCATGTGGCCACTCTCGGCTTTGATGAACCACCAGATAAAGTTTTTAGCCATCTTTGTTATCCAACATAAAACATAGAACATTCATTCATTCAGATTGCTAGACACAAACACACATGGATTGACATGTGAACGGACTGGTGCACCAGACATTAGACAAAAACACAAAGAGGGCAGAGAACTTCTGCTGTAAGGCCTAGAGAGAACAAAGCAGGGCACCCCTGAAATTTCTCTCTGCTTCTGGGACATTTTCATCCCGCCTGATGCAGTTTCTAACTGTGGTCATCCGCCTGATTATTAAGTCCTTTTTATTAAACCCTTTCTTTTCTCACGCCTAAAAAAGCAGCTTCTGCAAGCTGCGGCTAACTGCCTGTTACATTCTTAGCTCCTGATAATCTCACTGCTGAACCTAAGTGAATTTAGTGTGCAGGTTTAACATCGTTTCAACTTATCCCGTACCAACCTTCTCCGGTATGAACTTTCTTTAATTATTTTCTTCTTCCATGGAGCTCCAAACCAGCAGTGCTTCTTCCAAATGTCCTCTGCCATTTCTCAGCCCCATGTTGGGTGCCAATCTGTTGAGGACATGTCTGGGTTCTAGCCTGTGAAGCATCTTGGAATCTAGAAGAGAAGAGGGAACTAGGTGGCGCGAGAAAGAATGGAACCAAGACATCAGTCTGATCAAGGTTCAATATTACTATTTGGAGACACCAGGTTTTGAAGAAGGGGGAGGGGCCCATTCCTGCCAAATCATCTTGGAGTCGTTTCAGGTGACCATGTGTTGTCTCCGGAACAGCTAGGCAGCAGGCAGTAGCAGTGGGAGTGGTAAAACAATAGGGTGGCAAGCTCCACCCCCAATGCTCTCTTGTGCTAATGGTCAAACCTGATCAGCCAGATTTCAGGCTGAGGGGGGGAGGTTACAGTACTACAGGATGCCAAGGCTCCAGGAGACTAAGTTTTTGTGAAATTTTTTGCCTCAGAATTTCGTCCAAGCTTTTGGGCCTGTCACACAGTTAATGAAAGACCCACAGCGTGAGGATTCCCCCACGTTCTGACTCAGGAGAGGCGACACCCCAAAATCACCCACAAGAAACGGTCTTGCTGCAACTTGCAAGAGGATTTTTATTCAAGAGCGCTCTCGGGCCCATGGTCATACACCACGCAGGGGTAGAGGACCATGGCGCCCCGAGTAGCTGAGTAAGGGGGTATTTAAAGGAAGAAACCACAACTCAAGGAAGTGGGGAGGGCGTTGTTGGAAAATACCAAAGATACCAGTTAAGAGTCACAAGGAAGTGCAAAGTCACAAGAGTCACAAAGAATACCTGGTAATTGTTCTGGTTAACTCTCAGTTTCTAAGAGCCCCTAACAATAGCACATTTGCATAGCAGGTTCCGGTAATGGTCAGGGTGACTTTCTTTGAATGAACACTCTTTGAACCCAGGAAGCTGGTGGGTGGAGGAATGTAGCTATCTGATTAGCATACCTTGGAGCATTAAGTCACAGAGGTCACATTCCTAAGCCTGGGCCTAAAGGCCTAGAATTTTGTTTTTATACTTTTATACTTTTATACTTTCATTACCACTGGAGTGGGTGTGGCATGCTAGGAAGTCTAAGGTCACTGAAATATTTCCCTTAATATTTCTCTGTGTTATTGAAGTCTTTTCAGATCTATTCTACCCCCTTAAGGAATAGTGTTTAATACCGTCTGACCTTGGTTCCACTGGGGCTCTAGGATCAGGCTCTCTTAGGAGACTGTTTTGTGGTTGGGGATCTGGTATTTTCAATAAATCTTTTGCTGCCTCAGTGTGAGTGTGTGTGTGTGTGTATGTGTGTGTGTGTTAACTTCCACATAAACTTTTGGGTTTAACTTTATTTTCCCTCTGAAGTGATGTCTTCCTTTCCGTTTGTGTGACGAGGGTTATAGGACCTCTCATTCTGTCATCGTGACGTATGTTATAGTGTTTTATTTTTTGAGTATCACAAAATACAGCTGTGAGCCTAGTTAACATCTTCTTTTTTTTTTCTTCCAGTTTTAAACACTCATCTTTATTGACAAAATAGACTCCTCTTCAGCACACTCTCAAGCTTAAAGTTGTTTATTTTGGGGGTGGGGGAATGGAAAACTTGCTAAAAACAAAGCAAATGTCTTTCAATATTCACAACCTTAAAATTATATCCAAGAAAACAAAGAATAAATAATTTTTTATAAAAATAATTACTTCTCAATGTTTCATAATAGATCTGCTCAATACATCCATCTGACTCATCTCAACTGTGCCGCCTTTCTTCTTTTTAAAGTTCTGGCCTGGGACAAAACTACATGAAAGAAAGTACCATTAAATTAAGCGTTACTTTCCAAAAAACAATAGAAAAATCTTAAAAATATATTCACTTATATATAAAATATTAAGGCCTCTGCATGAGAACGGTTTAACATCTGGGGTACTGGCCCTTTCCTAACAGACCTATGACTTCACTCACCTCAAACTTCAGAATGAAAGGTTCTCAAGTGAAAAGTCCTTTTAATTTTGCCAATACATGAAATTACACATAAAATTACACTGCAAAGTAATATGTACTTAATAAATGATATATTGAAAAGTCTAACTTTCTGTCTGTGCTAATTTCAGTATGGACTTCAGATACAAGTATAGTGTATTTTTAGCCATATTTCACAATCTTTTATTCATATCACTACAGAAAAGTTTAGGCTGCAGTTGGTATGAAAGCACACTTCTGTATCCTGTGACCTTAAGAAGCTTTTTTTTTTTTTTTTTAAAGTGCAAAGCACAATGCCTATGTGTCCACACTTCACTGCCAGTTTCTGAGTCACAGGTTGTAGGAAAAACCTCACAGGTTATAAGAACTAAATGGGGCTTAGACTCAGACCCAGAACTTCAATTTTTGGAACCTGTATCTACTTTGTAAGTATATGAAGAGTAATTTCTTAAATACCAATAAAGAAATTCCAAATTAACTTGGAAATGACCATACCTATCTCATTAAATTGTCAACTCTTGTCTATTGGTGAACTGTCTTGTATCCTTAAACATCATGAAAAGGGGAGGAAGAACCAGGTTCATTGTTAACAGAGAACCAAAACGTAATCTTTCAAAGTAGTTTAACCTACTAAATGTGTCTATCTATGGCTGTCTTTCTTAGAAAGTATATTCTTTGTCTTTCCTTCCTGAGATGCATACACTTAAGCAAGTCATGAAGGACTGCTAGCTAAGAGTTATGGGAATTAGGTGTAAGTATGTTCCTTCTGTTTGTGATGCAAGTGACATATTCCTAAAGCCTTTAAGCATGAAGTGCCTTTGATGGGGGCCGAGGAAATGGGCAGGTGAGCACCAACGCAGCAGCTTTATGTACACAAGCTTTGCCAACTCTGACACTGAACAGGCAGGTAAGACTTAGAACAAAGTCTTCCATTCAGAAAACCACACCAACCTTACTTTTAAAATTGTGATAATTTAGGCTTTCCAACATTTATTAGGAGTATTCAGGGTGATCTATGTAGCATCTAAGAAGCCAACAGCACTTCTGAAACTGCAGTGCTCAGCAGCACCTTGAAGACTTGCTTTTCACTCTGTGGCTCAGCTTCTCTTTTCTGACTGTGATTGGGATCTGGTTTATGACCTGTGGTTATACATTCTGCTGCTCTCTCTTTGCCAGTGTCCCTGTACATACCAGAGGGAAAAGGCTGACTGAAGTTGGGTTTTATGTTCACTCATCCACTCACTTCTGGGCCCGTTTTAGTGACCATGCAGAAAGCCACTCAGCTCTTCCTCAGACTCAGGTCACTGTTAGTCACTCTGTCCCACTAGGGGGACAAAGATGTATTTTCTGATGCATCGTCCTTCCGAAGGTTTAAAAAGGATTCTCGAGTTATCTGTAGGGTCTCTCTCAAGCCTTTATTTTCTTGTTCAAGTTGAAATATTCCGCTCCTGTTTCTTGCAACCCTGCTGCTCGTCAATTTCAATAGCTTTTCTCATTACTGCTGCCATCTCGGTGATTTGGTCAACATGTGCTTGCAACTCCTTTGAGTGTTGCTCTTTTTTTTTTTTTTTAAGATTTATTTATTATTTTTTATATGTAAGTACACTGTAGCTGTCTTCAGACACTCCAGAAGAGGGAGTCATATCTCGTTATAGGATGGTTGTGAGCCACCATGTGGTTGCTGGGATCTGAACTCCGGACCTTTGGGAGAGCAGTCGGGTGCTCTTACCCACTGAGCCATCTCACCAGCCCCGAGTGTTGCTCTTTTAACTTCATTATTATACCTGGGTCATTTTTATTGCTGGCCATGAGCAGTCTGAACATCTGCTCTCAGTAATTGCTCATTATCAGTTCCAAGGCAGACTGGTGCTCTTCCAGGGATGTCCGCAGTTCTTTGTTCTCTTGTTGTTAATTCTCTGATTTGTCTGTTTTCTTGTTGGAGTCCCATAACTAGTGTGGATTCGTGGCCGATGTCTTGCTACTTCATTAAGTTCTTGGATTTCTTCCTGATACTGCTTCATCGCTTCCACTCGCTTGCTGAGGGCAGTGATCTGCTCGATGAGAGACTCCACTGCATCATCATGATCTCTCAACCTTTCAACAAGGCTTTAGCGACAGCAAGTGCTTTCTCAATGGTGCAGCTCATTTCTCAGTTCCCGGCAGGACCTCAGGGAGAGCATGGAGAGAGGGAGCCCGGCCCAGAGGCTCGCCTACGCGTGTTATTCCACTCCGCTTCAGTCCCCTTGGGGCGACGACCACCCGCGAGGTGGAGTGCCCAGGTAGTGGTCTCTGAGCCCTCGCTGTGCCTGGTCAGCGAGCGGACGCACAGCCCTGCTCACACAGTGGCGGGACAGACGGGCAGCCCATCTGGGGCGAACCAGAACGCCCCAGAACCTCTGCGACCCACAGCCGCCTAGTTAACTCTTCTGATAGCTGATGGGGGATGCACCAGAATCTTCTGAGGAAGGAGGGCTGGTTCTGCACATTGGTCTTCCTCAAAGAGCAGTTGACTACCTCAGAATCTTAGGACTGCCTTTTTTCTCAGTAAGGGTGTTGAAGCAGCAATGCTGGCTGTTTAGAACACGGTCCTCCTAGGTTTTATTATAAATGCCTTTTAAGATTAAATATGTGAGAGCACATGTGCCCTCCAGTCCTTCTGGGTTTTGGACGTCTTCCAATATTTTCCAGATCTAGTTGGCTCACATACAGGTCTTATCTATTTACCAACGGAAATAAGTGTGTTGGTCTCTATAAACAACTGCAAATTTAGATGGAATGTAATAATACTCCCTTTTAATTAAAACCTTATAAAGATGCCAAAAGCCCTAAATAGTCACTCACTGTTTTATTAAAATACCTTTACAAAGATTTACTTAGTTTATGTGTATGACTGTATGACTGTATGTATGTATGTATGTTTGTATGTATGTATACTATGTGTGTGCTTGGTGCCTGAGGAGGTCAGAAAGAATATTCAGTCCCCTGGAAATGGGATCTTTGGATGGTTGTGAGGCACACATTGGGTGCTGGGAACTGGACCCAGGTCCTCTGGAAGTGCAACAAGTACTCTTAACTATTGAGCCATCTCTCTAGCCTCTTGGAGGACCTTTTTGTTGTGAGCCTAGCCTTTAACAGCTAAGTCACCTCCAGTCCCACAATACCCTGTTGTGAAGGCTTACGATAACTTTCCCTTTTGAATGAAATTGCGAGTTGAGGCCTTTCACAAGCTAATTCCAGCAGACATACTTGCTGTCTACCTCCCAGTTCTTTATCCCAGCCTTCTTGCTTGTGACAAGCAGCCTGTGGTTATTTGGGTGTCCGTGTCCTTGTTCTGCATTCAGAGTTGATTCCTGTCAACGGTGAAAGAATTATGGTGTTTCAGTTTCTCTTTTTCACTTACTGGGTTCAGTCTGTGCTCTCAGTTTTGGCTAAAACAAACAAACAAACAACAACAAAACCTCAATAACATGAGCATTGTCGGAGTGAGTGAAGTTGAGTGTGTGGAGGGAGGAGCCCTGGGATGTGTGCTTGTCCCAGGAACTCTTGTCACTCTGCTGAATGGTGACTTTCTTACTTGGGGTCTCCTCAAAAGAGATACTTGCCCGGCAGCTGCCCACTTCACCTGTGACCAAAGCTACCTTTCTCAGTCATCGTTTCAAATAACTCATGTAGCTGTCTTCGCTTTGTCTTCTATGCACACTGGTCTTAGCCTTTTCTGTCTCCATGTGCCACACACTCTGGTCGAGTCAGCTTGACAGGCTGTGAAGCCTAAAAGCCACTCACGAGGCAGAGAGTTTCACCTCTTGGAGTTTTGGCATTCTCATACTCATACTCTATTTCCGCGTTAGTCTGGTGTATGGATCTATCTCTTTTAATATTTTATTATAAATGCCTTTTAAGATTAAATTCTGTTATAGTTAAGCCTCCACATTGTTCCAAGGTCCCAGAAGCCTGCAAGTTTGAAATCTGAGCTTAAAATCAGGCAGGAATGCAGAAAGGAAGTTACCTATTCGGTTACTAATTAAGCATTACAATAGACAGAGCGGTTGGCTCAGTTGGTCTGCAGAAAGAGCCAGGGAATCTCACTGAGATAGAAATCTTCAGTACAGGCTACATTACATATTAAAAGCAAGTTGGTATATTCTCCTGACAAATGGAGATTCTCCAGATACTTAAAAGTTACACTCATATAAAAATTTAGCAAGGCCTAGGAAATTAGGGGGGTTGTGATATTGCATTATTCTTGAGATCTGCCAAGAGCAGAACCCCCTGGTGCTAGCCTTCACAAGGTTCAAAGGTATAACACTAGAGTGTGAAATCCTTGCCTGTCACTAAGCTGACCCTAGGCAGGACTGCTTTGTCTTTTCTGTAAACATTTACCTGGTTCCTGTAAATCCTTTTGAAGGCATTCCTTTGTTTTGTACCTGGTAACTTCAATGTACCTTGCCTGCTGTGACTTCACCCTTGTATTTTCTGTACTATAAAAAGTTTGATGCTCGACCTGACAAATACATTCAGATTCTACACAGCCTCTCCTGTGTGCATCTGTCTGTCATTTCCTCCAACTCTTTGCCCACCTGTGACCAGAGACCCGTTCTTCGCAGACAAAGGGGCCCAGAGGGTCTGCGACATCCATGGCTCTGCCTCAGGTTCCTTGTTGCTCGTCTGTGGGGACTGTGATCCATGCTCTTTCTGAGTAAACTCTTTGGAGAACTGCTTTCTCTGTTCCTCATTTTAGATCAACAAGAAGCTGCTAGGTAGTTTCTGAAGCAGCTTTCCTGGCACAGGAAAGAATGGCCCCTCTCCCACTGGCTGGTGACAGGTCTGTGTGGGATTCCTGGGAGGGTAGCAGCCTTTTTACTCCCTGTGGACAAAGTTAAGGAGGAAATCGATTGGCCCAAGACTTTAAGAGTGGAACAGGTGGGGCTGGAGGGACTTAGTGGTTAAGAGCACTGGCTGCTCTTGCAAAGAATCAAGGTATGGTTACCAACCATCCATGACTCTTGTTCCTGGGAAACCGTTGCCCTCCTCTGACCTCCCCAGGCACCAGGCACATGGGCAGGAACTGCACAGGAAGGTAAAACAGCCAGACACAGAAGCTATAAATAAATCTAAAGTAAAATAAAGACATGACAGAATAAAAAATGGAAAATCCAGAGCACACTGTAAACTAAGGCAACAGGTACCCTCTGCAACCTTGGTGTTTGAGTATCCAGTAGGTTCCTAACATATTTTTTCCCTCTATTGCAACAGAAAGGATTCGAATTTATATACTTAATCAATTTCAAATGAGCTTAATTACTATTGTGGTTTTTCCACCTGGAACATCAATTGTTGTCAATGGCGGTCTCAGGGTTAGACGTTTTGCTCTTTCAGCCCTGCCTCTGATGTGCTGGACAAGCATCCTTACCTTAGAAGCAACAGAATGTTCCAGGCTTAGCCTGTATTTTTATCCACTGTCGGACCCAGAGTCAGCTTCACTCAAAGGGTCCAGGTTTTTTTTTGTAGGGCAAGGTAACGTTTTAGGAGAAAATCAAGACTGTGAAGCTGTTGTGGGCAAGAAGAACACGTGGCTGGCAGCAGTAAGCCCGAGAAAGGCTGATTTTCCTAGAATGTGAGTTGTCTCACAAACCTTTCAGAGATAGATGGATACTCAATGGGAAAGTAGGGCAGCCAGTCAGAGAAGACAATATATAAGGCCATTAAAAAAAAACCTACTAGATTATCTAAAGTAAAAATGGTTCTCACACACCAGTGAGAAGAGTAAGGGAGAACGGATATTCATACATTGTACACTGATAGAACCACAAACCAGCACAGCTTTCTTTTTTTTTTTTCCAACTTTTTATTAGGCATTTTCTTCATTTACATTTCAAATGCTATCCCGAAAGCCCCTATGCCCCCTGCCCCTGCTCCCCTACCCACCCACTCCCACTTCTTGGCCCTGGTGTTCCCCTGTACTGGGGCTCAGCATAGCTTTCTAAAGCAGGCAACTATACTTCCTCATATGTGAGTCCTTTGCCTGTATGTACATGTCTCATGCTCACAGGGGTAAGATGGGATTAGATTCCCTGGAACTGGAGTTCACGGATGGTTGTGAGGCCACTGTGTAAGTGCCAGGACCCAAACCATGTCTATGCTACAAAGTAAGTGTTATATCTTTCCAGCCAATGGTGGGGATTCCTTACTTTTTGCCAAAATTACACATGCATTTACCTTATAAATTGCATTTCTAGTATTTTTTTTACCATTTACATATTTACCTGTGAGAAGTAGTAGATTTATTGCTATAAGCAAAAATTGTTACAGAAGATTGCTGATAACTTGAATATCTATTTATAAGGAGCTGGTAGACTATGTTACAGCAAAACAACAGCAACCTTCAAAGTTAAGGGAGATCTATGTTCATCACTGTGGACCGATTTCCTGATCTATGTTAACATGTGGGGGAAATGCAGAGCAGAGAGTGTATGAATTACCTTGTGTGTGACAGAGACAGACATGGTGCTATAGCAAGGGCTGTTCTTACCCAAGAGGAGTCCAGGATGAGCCTTTTATGAATATGATTTTTTTAAATTGAGCCACACAGAGAGATCTATCCAGGGATACACACTGTTGTGGCTACCAATCTAGAGGAAGCCTTGAGCCAAATGAGCTGGGGTGAAGGTAAAAATCACAAGCTTGGTGCCTCCTGTTGAAATAGTTGTGATGCCCATTAGCAAGCAGGACAGGATATGAACGTTTAAGAAGAATAGGGCACATTTGTGTCACCATGGCATTTCTGTTTGATTCGGGAGCAGAGAGCATTGCATTTACAGAAACAGAACAATTCAGGTTAGCAAACGTTCCAGTAAGTACCATACGTGCCTGAGAGTAATGCTGATCTCAGTTCCACTGGTCAGGACTTAGCAAATATGTGATTCTTATTTCAATGGAAGGGGTGTGTTAGCTTGGGAATGTGCACAGAACTGACTCATAGTAGAGATTGCCATTCACCAGACACATTTTCATTGTCTTTGTTTAATTCAGTTTATAACACTCCATGCCAGAATGGCACCAAAGTCATTTTATTACTCTTATTAGTCACATGGACTGAGAGTCTTTGTGGTCCCATGTCTCCCTAGAGGAAGGATGTACGTACAGCTGCATTCAGCTCAGTGGGTTCCAGGTGTAGCAACAGTTAACAATAAACGAATAAGCCCTGCTGGATGCGGTCTTGGCCTAGGAGGCGCTCCTGTGAGCCGGTGATACTGACACACAGATGATCAGGGTCCAGCATTAGCCAGGCATCAGCAGAAGTGCTTCTGGGGTAGGTGGTGTAGAAGCTGGTTGTCTCTGGGTGGGGTGTAGAAGGCACTTCACTGAGAAGCTAGAGTCTCCTCAGGATTTGGAAGGATGAGTAGGATGGACCCCGAGTACGCGGTTCTTCAGCAAATAACATGGAGTCTTTGGTGGTGGCTCTGGGGAGCAAGGGGCTTCAGCAGGAGTGCAGTGTGGGGAAGGGAGAAAATCAGGTTTCCGAGGGCTTTGAAGGCCAGGTATTTTGGGGTTTTATTATGCAGACATCAGGAGATGTCTGGATGCTTTGAAACTCACAGGGATGAGCCCAGAGCCTGCCTCAGGATGGGCAAAGTGTACAGAGCTGATAGAATTAATTGGGTGGCTAAAATGTGCCGCCTTTAAATGCTGCACAGCACCTGCAACCTTAAGATTATCCCTGGGCATGGGAAAACCCATCCGTGATGCACGCACTCGAGAGTGGATGTATATACGTGTGAGAGTGTGTATGTGTGTGCATGTGTGTGTGCGTGTGCGTGTGTGTGTGTGTGTGTGTGAGCGTGCGCGCCTGGAGGAAGGTGGTGGCGGAAGGGACTGGACCAGATGTTGATTCTCTCTTGCATGTTTTCTTTTCAAATCCCCATCTACTTCTCCCTCCTATTCTCCTCTCACCAAGATGACTTTTGAGAGCTCAGCTTTGCCCAGAGCCCCGCCTTTTTTGGGCTGGAATGAGGCCCCCAGCACTTGCTGGGGGCCCCAGCAAGTGACAGAGGCGGGGTTGATTGCCACCTACTGCTCAACCCTAAACTAGACTTCTGAAGGGGCGGGGCCTCGGCTTTCTTATTTAGCCCGTCTACCCCTCTTGATTCTCAGAAGGGAGAAAACTTCATCTGCAAGATGGGTGTCTACCGTATTCGCGTCTCCACCGGGGACTCCGTGTATGCGGGCTCCAACAACGAGGTCTACCTGTGGTTGATTGGACAGCATGGGGAGGCATCTCTCGGAAAGCTGTTCCGACCCTGTCGGAACTCGGTGAGCTGCCCAGAGCTCTGGCTGTCCGGGGAGGTGGCAGGGTGAGGGGCTGGGGGCGGGGAGGGGAGGGGGCGGGCAAAGTCAAAGAAATCCCTAGGAACCCTGATGCGTGGCCACTGAACTCTGAGGAAGGAGCTCACAGCCTCGGATAGCGGAAAGGGTGCACAGAGGCATTTGGTGAGCGCTCAGTAACAGTTGCTGCCTCCTGGCCTCATTGAGTGGGATACTTCTGTGCGTCCCTCACTTCACAGAACTCTGCGGTACAGTAGTGCCAGTATCAGCAGTGTCAGCTGCCCGAACATCTCTAATTTTTTAAAACTTGAGATTTACCATCTTCTCTGCAGATCCTGAATCTCTGATCTTAGGGCTGAGTGGGTGGTAAGATGGAAAGGAAGAAAGGTGGGAGTCTGTACTCTGCGATGCTCCCTGTTTATATGTGGCTGGTCTGGATCTCCTCTCCTCTCCTCTCCTCTCCTCTCCTCTCCTCTCCTCTCCTCTCCTCTCCTCTCCTCTCCTCTCCTCTCCTCTCCTCTCCTCTCCTCTCCTCTCCTCTCCTCTCCTCTCCTCTCCTCTCCTCTCCTCTCCTCTCCTCTCCTCTCCCCTCCTCTTTCTTCTCTTCCCCTCCTTCTCTTTTCTTTTCTGACTCTCAAATTCTTTCAGTTCTCCAGATCTGCATTTTGTCTTATGGTCACTTCAAAGGAAGATATAGATATAAGGTTCTTACTAACTGCTTCCCACTCTTAGTCTTCATCTGTCCAAGAATGGAGCAAGCCTAGTCAGCTCTTCCTCCTAAATGTCTTATCTGATGCCTGCCCAGTCCTTGACCAGTGTCTGCTAGATGCCCCAGACTCTGAGTCACTTTGAACTCTCCTTATTTCTTTCCTACTGTAGAACAATCTGCCTGTTAAAGCCTCCCAGTGTCTCCAGCTGCTTCCCTACGAACTGCCAAGCCTCTGGCTTACTCTCGGTCCTTCGGGACCTGGTCCTGTTTGGCTCCCAGTCCCCACAGCTCTCTGGGCCCTAGCTTCATGAAGGCGCTGGTCCTTTCTGCCTCGTGTCTTCTCTGATTTCATTCCCTCTCACCAACCCCGCCTCTCCAAATCCAGGTTTCTTCCTGGAGACCATCCTTGTAGAAACCCTGGCTCAGGCCAAATGGAATTCCCATGGGTTCTCTGCCTTGGTGGGGTCTCCCATCTTACCTGTTCCTCACTGGGCCTCTGGCAGAGTTTCCAGTATTCCCCCTCCTCTAGTCCTCCCCCCCGGGGAGGAAGGAGTGTACCTTCCCATCGTCCATCCCTAACCCTCTCACTCTTGGTTGAGATGACAACCCTGAGTGGTGTCATGGAGCCTCTTTTCATCACTTTCCCTGTGGCCCAGTAGAAGCAGAACTCAGCCTGAGCACCCCATTCTGTGCCCTTGTGCTTATCTGCAGGAGGCAGAATTCAAGGTGGATGTGTCAGAATACCTTGGGCCACTGCTGTTCGTGAGAGTGCAGAAATGGCATTATCTCAAAGAGGACGCCTGGTTCTGCAACTGGATTTCTGTGAAGGGCCCTGGAGACCAGGGATCAGAGTACATGTTCCCCTGTTACCGGTGGGTTCAGGGCACCAGCATCCTGAACCTCCCTGAGGGCACTGGTGAGCAGAGGGGTGGGGTGTGCGTGTGTGAAGAGGCATAGGGGAAATGGAGCCTCAGTTGTGTGAGGAAGGGGAGGCAGCGTGTAGGAGCTGGAGCCTGGAAGCTGGGCCGTTTGTTTGGTGTTTTAAATGAGTTGTCAAAGGAAGAGTAGCTGAGGCTGGCCCAGATGTCATGGAGGCTTCAGGGAGGGACATGAAGATGTATGCACAGAGGACAGCCAGGGCTGCCTGAAGAGGTACAGCCAGATGTCAGGGACTAGAGAAGCTCACAGAAGGACATCCAGAGTGTCTCCCTCTTCGGCTTCTAGGCTGCACCGTGGTTGAAGACTCTCAAGGCCTGTTCAGGAATCATAGGGAAGAGGAACTGGAAGAAAGGAGGAGTCTGTACAGGTGAGGCTGACCCAGGAGACCCACGGTGAGCTGCCTCTGCAGTGCCAGTGCCTAATGTCACTTCTGCCCTCAGGTGGGGCAACTGGAAGGATGGCTCAATCCTGAACGTGGCAGCGACCAGTATCTCTGACCTCCCTGTAGACCAGCGATTTCGAGAGGACAAAAGACTTGAATTTGAAGCTTCACAGGTTCTGGGGTGAGGGCAAGAGTGCCGGGCTTGAGGGTGTGTGTGTGCTGGTCTCGTCTATGGCACCTTTGGCTGTAATGTTTGGTTCTAAGTATAACTGTCACATCCTTTGCCCCATTCTTCCCTGAAGGAAAATGGACACCGTTATTAACTTCCCTAAAAACACTGTGACCTGCTGGAAAAGCCTAGATGACTTCAACTATGTTTTCAAGAGTGGCCACACCAAGATGGCTGGTAAGTACACCTACCCCAAAATTACTCTTACCCCAAAACTCTTCCCAATGCAAAGAGATCGAGAAAGCCGGGTTGGGGGGTGGGTCAGAGGCTTTTGTCTGACATCTCTGGTAGTCTGGGTCAAGTAGGAATGTTTTGGTGGGTGTTGGAAGGACCAGGAAGTTGGATCTTAGACACATCCTCCTCCTATCCCTAGAGCGGGTACGAAACTCCTGGAAAGAGGATGCATTCTTTGGGTACCAGTTTCTCAATGGTGCTAACCCCATGGTGCTGAAGCGGTCTACTTGTCTTCCTGCCCGCCTGGTATTTCCTCCAGGGATGGAGAAGCTACAGGCCCAGCTGGATGAGGAGCTCAAGGTATGGGCATCAAAGCGCTAGGAAGGCCAAGCAGGGAAGTGGAGGCAGGAGCCTGTGTTGGGTGTACTGGGTGTTGGGTATACTGGGTGTTGGGTGTACTGGGTGTTGGGTGTACTGGGTGTTGGGTGTACTGGGTGTTGGGTGTACTGGGTGTTAGGTGTACTGGGTGTTGGGTGTACTGGGTGTTGGGTGTACTTGGTGTTGGGTGTACTGGGTGTTGGGTGTACTGGGTGTTTGTTGGGTGTACTGGGTGTTGGGTGTACTGGGTGTTGGGTGTACTGGGTGTTTGTTGGGTGTACTGGGTGTTTGTTGGGTGTACTGGGTGTTGGGTGTACTGGGTGTTGGGTGTACTGGGTGTTGGGTGTACTGGGTGTTGGGTGTACTGGGTGTTGCGTGTACTGGGTGTTGCGTGTACTGCGCTCAGATTTACTGTGAATTCCTGCTGGTTGTCAAGAGAGGATCCAGACAAATACTAGACTGATGTGGAGAAATGTAGTACCGTGGTTTTCCCAGCACAGGAGAGGAATACATGGTTGAAGAGAGGAGTCTTTGTAGGGTGGCCAGTAGAGATGTGATGTTCAAACAGAGTGCTGACAGAAGCCCCCGATTTCTCTCCCTATGCAGAAAGGCACTCTGTTTGAAGCGGATTTCTTCCTTCTGGATGGGATCAAGGCCAATGTCATCCTTTGTAGTCAGCAGTACCTGGCTGCCCCCCTCGTCATGCTGAAGCTACAGCCCGATGGGCAACTCTTGCCTATAGCCATCCAGGTGAGAGGACCAGGGGTTGTACCCCAGGGTGGCCTCCTCCTCCGAGCCTGTGGTTCAAGTTCTCTCCCATTTCCCCCCGCAGTGGTGTTGCCCTAAGGTACCGAGGAGGCACTAGAGGAGGACATGGGCAGGCTTTGACTTTAAGGGTTTTGTGGCTTTACTGGAGAGACAGACTAGTCAGCATGTGTAAGCTCCAATGCCAAGGACAGTGTCAGTTCGGGGGGATCCTGAGAGCAGTGTCGGGAGGATGGGTGGGATCTGTCCCCAGAGCAAGATACTTTAGGTGAAGAGGCTGAGGTGGAGAAGCCAGGAGATTTCTGTGGCTTGCAGGAGGAGCAGTGTGAACAGCTCCTCTCCAGAGTCCGTGTTAGAATGGATAACGGGGGTTTACTAATGCTGGGATGCTAAGGTTCCAGGGGATGGTGGGCTCTCTGTGAGTAGTAGCCATGGAGCTGGAGAGGAGGGAGAGCAGAGGGAGAATCTACTGGCCTGGAGTGGAGTCAGGAAAAGTGGGACTCAGGCAGGTTTCTTCAGAAACAGGGCAAGTGCAGAGGGGTAGGCACCTAGGTAGGCTTTGGTCCTGCCAGTTTTGAAGTAATGGGGACACATACAAAATCCTCTAACTAGTAGCTGAAACCCAGAGACTCGGACCTTTGTGGAGAGGTGATGTTGAAAGATGAGAGAGAGAGCCCAAGATGGCTGCACACGTGTGGGATGGAGGAAGTAGGGATTGCTGAGCCATTGCCACGAAGATCTACATCCAGCCCTTTCTCCACACTCTTGTTTAACTCCAGCTCGAACTGCCCAAAACTGGGTCTACCCCACCACCGATTTTCACGCCCTCGGATCCCCCAGTGGACTGGCTCCTGGCCAAATGCTGGGTCCGAAGCTCCGACTTACAGCTTCACGAGCTACAGGCTCATCTTCTGAGGGGACACTTGATGGCTGAGGTCTTCGCTGTGGCCACCATGAGGTGCCTGCCTTCCGTGCACCCTGTTTTTAAGGTAACACCTTATTCGTTTTTTTGTTCTGTCTACATTTCTTGGCCTGCTACACACTCTTGCCTCTGAGACGGTCTCTCAGTGGCATCTCAGGCAGGGTTCAGGATGATGAGAAGAGATGAGATGAACAATGGAGAGAGAAAGGGAGTGTGACCTGCTGTCCTCTATATTGTCAATGGCACGAATCCCCAAGGGGGCATACAGGTGATTCCTCAGAAAAGGGTGTAAAGATTCTAGTCTTCTCATGTGCAAAACATAGATATGTATACAGTACAAGAGTAGGTGCAAATGACTTAAAGATTCCACCCAATCAGAGGGGACCATGCAACTTACACAGCCAATCCCTTCTAGCAGTCTTCGAGGAGTCCTGAAACGATGACCTAGAGCAACAAGAGTGACCTGGTTTACTCTAGTCAATCAGAGCAAAGAGTTCATCCATTGAAACTGGTATTGGATGTCTCTACACGATGCTTGTGTTAACATCTAATTTTGGGGGATTTTTTTTTTTGGTATCTCCAGTAAGAGGGGGGGAAAAACCCAAGCAAAACAAAAACAACAACAGAAACCCCAGTAGTGATTGTACTCGACATGCTGGCTGTGGTGAGACCTTAGAGAATCACAATAGTGCCATGAGAGTTTCTTTTGGGTGATCACGGCCATGTTTTCCCTTAGAGTGAGCTTCGCTTTGCCCTTGTCAAACCTGCTTGCTACAGGGACCTGTCACAGAGTCCTTCTGACATCCCTTACCCATCCCTTTTCTTCTCCTAGCTTCTAGTTCCTCACCTACTCTACACCATGGAAATCAATGTCCGGGCCAGGAGCGACCTGATCTCAGAGAGAGGCTTTTTTGACAAGGTATGGGGATAGAAGTGGGCTCTAGGTTCACTCTGTCCTCTCCCTTCAGGGCAGCTTGATTAGACTGAAAACCACCTGCCCTTGGTCCTTTAGGCGATGAGCACAGGTGGAGGAGGCCACCTGGATCTTCTCAAGCAAGCTGGAGCCTTCCTGACCTACAGCTCATTGTGTCCCCCTGATGACTTGGCTGAGCGAGGACTCCTGGATATTGACACTTGCTTCTATGCTAAAGATGCCCTGCAGCTCTGGCAAATCATGAATCGGTGAGGTCAACAGAGCTTTAGGATGGATTTGTGTGCTGGTGTGGGTGGAGAAGACCAGGAGAATAGGAGGTCTGTTCCTTGGCTTGGTTGGGTATGGACACTATGACTCGGCCATATGGAGCAGGGAGCAGAGGGCCTCAGCTTGCCCTGACCTTTGGTGACAGGTACGTGGTGGGAATGTTCGATCTCCACTACAAGACCGACCAAGCTGTTCAAGATGACTATGAACTGCAGAGCTGGTGTCAAGAGATCACTGAGATTGGGTTGCAAGGTGCCCAGGACAGAGGTAATAAGAATCCTTGGCCTGAGAACCAAGACCTAAGTTCTGAGACTTCTCCAGAACCCTCTGTACTTCTGTAGACTCTTCCGGAAGCATTTAAATCTTTATGAAAACTCTCAAAAGTTTTTTCTAGGTATAGTAAGAACCATGTTCATACAAGTCCAACAGTAACCTCACCCTCAAAGAAAACTGATGTCCCTTGGACGCCATCAAATGACCATGGCTCCTCAGTTAGGAGTGGGGACCCAAGAGCCCCTTCTCACTTGGCTCCATAACGGTCACTGACTTATCTCGCAGGTAGCCATGGTCACTGTCAGTTCATAAGTACACAGGTCCTCACCCACTCTGGCTCTTACAGTCTGTCTGTCATCCCTTTGACAATGATCCCTGAGCCTTGGGGATGGGGTATGACATAGGTGCCAGGGCTCCTCTCGTCCGTCACCACTCCTGCTCTCATACCAGCTTATACAAGGTCCTGGGAGTCCCTTCTCACCTCTCCCTCTCCTCCAGGCCTCACATCTAGTGGTTCTGGTGACGTCACACACTAACTGTTCACACCTCTCGTAGGCTTCCCCACCTCCCTCCAGTCCCGGGCTCAGGCTTGCCACTTCATCACCATGTGCATCTTCACATGCACTGCGCAGCACTCTTCCATCCATCTTGGCCAGGTACTTCCCAGAGGGAGGCAGCTGGGAATTTGGGGAGTGCAGTGGGGGAGGGGAACGTGAGCGTGTGGGCCAAGGGTGAGCCTTGACCCTAGATCACTGTCTCTCCAGCTGGATTGGTTCTACTGGGTTCCTAATGCACCCTGCACCATGCGGCTGCCACCACCTACCACCAAGGACGCGACGATGGAGAAGCTGATGGCGACGCTGCCAAATCCTAATCAGTCTACTCTCCAGATAAATGTCGTTTGGCTCCTGGGCAGACGCCAGGCTGTTATGGTGAGAGTCAATCAATCATTCAGGGTCCAGAGGAAACTCTGCACCCCAAAACTGGCGGAGGTCACAGGCTTAGGCTGCTTTCCCACCTGCCTTCCAGGTGCCCCTGGGCCAGCATTCAGAGGAACACTTCCCAAACCCTGAGGCCAAAGCTGTCCTGAAGAAGTTCAGAGAGGAGCTAGCTGCCTTGGATAAGGAAATTGAGATTCGTAACAAGAGCTTGGACATACCTTATGAGTACCTGCGGCCCAGCCTGGTGGAAAACAGCGTGGCCATATGACCATTCCCCCTCTCGATTTGTTATTTAATCAAGACCACTCAAGTGCATCCCTGTGCTTGAGCGGTGGCAGTCCTGCCCTCCCAAGCCCCGCCCTCAGCTCGCCTAAGCTCCACCCTCTGCCCCTCCAAGCCCCGCCTCTGCCCCTCCAAGCCCCGCCCTCTGCCCCTCCAAGCCCCGCCCTCTGCCTGTGTGGGACCCTCTTCCAAGAGCCCGCTTTCCATAGTCTGCTGCAGTGAACACATTTTGCTTTGGATGCATTACCCAGAGTGCCACTTTTCATTCATCTTTTCTGCTTTTCCTTCCCCATAGGGTAAATAATAGCATGCTCAGGAAAAGCACCCTGGGAACACAAAAGGGTGATAATATACATTGTTACACATCGTCTATGAATCAAATAGATCTCAAGCCTTAATAGAGGCTAATAACAACAATAAAAGATGTTTTGGGCTAGTGATAGAAAAGAACAGGGACCTAATTATTTTAAATAAAATGTTGCAAAGATTATAGAGCATCCAGATGTTCTTTCTTTCTACCTGGGCAGGATTTGGCAAAAAAAAAAAAAAAAAAAAAAAAAAAAAAAAAAAAAAAAAAAAAAAGTGTAACTATAGCAATTGCCAAGATATTGGAATTCTCAGGGTTTTCATTTTACGAACCACTTAGAAAATATAAATGGAAGGAAACTGGTCAAACTCTTAAAAATGTTTCTGGCTGGAGATATTTGGTCTCAAGGATTAAGAGACATATTTATAAGCCATCTTTCACTTGCCAGCTGGGAAGCTCCAAACTGTATAACAAGTCTGGAAACCTCGTGATTCTCTTAGTACAGCCCAGCTTGAGAACGTCAAACTCGGGCACCAGGCTGACATTTTGGAAGAGTAAACTTGGGGGTTTTCTTTCTTCCTACAACAATCTCTGGGGATTTAAAAACAAACAAAGGACAAAGTGTTCCCTTAAGAAAATAAAACTGGGGCTGGTGAGATGGCTCAGTGGGTAAGAGCACCCGACTGCTCTTCCGAAGGTCCAGAGTTCAAATCCCAGCAACCACATGGTGGCTCACAACCATCCGTAACGAGACATGGCGCCCTCTTCTGGAGTGTCTGAAGATAGCTACAGTGTACTTACATATAATAAATAAATAAATAAATAAAAAAGAAAACAAAACTGCTTGACCATAGATCTTAATTCTATGGAAGACATGTTTGAGACTTGGTCTGATCTGTGTATGCCTGTGTGTGACTTGGGATGGACCCCAAGGCCCTGGCCTGCTAGGTGAGAGCATTACCACTGGATATCACCTTCAGCCTTTGGTCGAGTCTTGAAAGACTAGGAAAGACCTTAGGGGTGGGGGTAGAATGCGATGTTAGAATCTATAAACATCTTCAAAGGCAGGAGAACTCCCTGTAGTTTCCACAGCAGAACCAAAGAGTCTGCTGAGGGGAGGGGGCAGTAGGGGTGGGGGGGGCACGGTGCTAGGAGAACCTGTGGGAAGGTAACCTAGGACCATAAGACCAGAAAAGTAGACGGTCTTTGTGAAGCAGCCACTAGAGGATCTTCACTAAGGGCATAGGAGGGTCCTGGATGCCACGCTACAGAAATGCTAGCTTTTCATCAGAAGCCATCTCCTCACTGGTCCTTGCTCCTCAGAAACCATGCCTTTTTCCTTGGAAGCTTTTATCTCCCTAGACCCCAGGCCCATCTCCTTGGAGGCTGTGCCCTGCTCCTTAGGGGCCACACTGTTCTCCTGGGGCCACCACATCTTTCTTGGCTTCTTGCTGGGTGCTCTTACATCCGCACAGGTTTTCTCCTCAGTCTCTGACAGAGAACAGCTCAGATCTTCTTGCTTTCTGGAAATGAATGTGGTAGACCCTTGGGTTTATTACAGACTTATTTGAAGGGTGAAAACCAAGAGGCCTGGTCTTCACTGGAGCTGATGCTGCATGTCAGGTCCCTAAGGTCCAGTGCTTGCTGTGCAGAGAATGAGGTCATCAGAGGTTATAAGCTGCATTACATGTTTGTATGCAAACAATTTCTTGCCACAGATATAATCTGACAAATATATATATATATATATATATATATATATATTTGTTTTTCTCTTTCTCTTTAACAGAATCTCATGATGGAGCCCTAGGCTGGCCTTGAGCTTGAGTCTCCTGCTTCGACCTCCCAAATACTGGGCTCACAGCTGGGCACCACCATTCTAAAGTTAGTAAATATATTGTCTTACGACAAGCCATTAGGAATCAGTAAAGCCGGCCATGATGGTGCACACCTTTAATCTCAGCTCTTTAGGGAGCCAGAGGTAGGTGATCCCTGTGAGTTCAAGGCCAGCTAGGGCTACACAGTAAGATCCTGTCAAAAAAAATACACACACACACACACACACAGTAAGCATAGTCTGACAATTGCTGGAAGTGAGGAGACAGTAATTATCTTTTGTCAGAATGGCTTAGTGGAGATTCTTGCAAACAATTCTGAAATAACACACAGGGTAAGTTTACACTTGCCAAGAAGGAAGCTTCACTCCAGCCTGGTTCTTGTTTGTACTCTTAGGTAAATCTAGAAAATAGACCCTCGAGTTTTGTTCCTTCTGATGCTTGGTCCTTCTAGGCCACCGTCTCTGTCACAGGCCTTAAGACTGTGGCCTCATGATAAAATGTGTTGCAGGAATGAGGCAAGGACAGAGCCAACAGTGGCTTGTGATGCTCTGAGGTTACCATAGCACTAGTGTGCTGGTTAGCTTTGGCACAAGCTCCAGTCATCTGGGAAGAGGGAACTTCAGTTGAAAACAATGTCTCTATCAGATTGCCTGGAGGCAAGGCTGTTGGGCAGATTTTGATTAAAGACTGATTCGAGAGACAGCCTGAGGTGAGTGGTGACACCGTAGGAGGGTAGACCTGGAGTGTATGAAAATCAGGCTGAGTAAGCCATGAGGAGCAAGCCAGTAAGCAGCGCCCCTCCATGGCTTCTGCTACAGTTCCTGCCTCCACATTCCTGACTTGCTTTCCTTCAGTGATGGACTGTGTGACCCAGAGTATAGAAATGAAATAAACCCTCCCCAACCCAAGTTGCCTTTTTTCTTTCTTTTTAAATCACAGCAATAGAAAGCAGCTAAGACAAACAGACATGGAGAAGGAGGGAAGGACGAACCCAATGCTTTCAGACTGGCTTTGCCGGGGAAAGGGACTTCTAATCTTAAGCTTTTAAAATTGAAACGGAATCCACAATCCAAAAAGTGGATTGTACTTTTGGCTTGTCTTTCTGTACTGTTTTCTGGAATCCATCACAGTTTCCATCCCTGGGGATTCCTGCGTCCTTTGCAGCCCCCCCCCCCCAGCCCCGATCCCCAGGCAACCAAGAGTCTGAGGCTTGATAAACTCATTTGCATAGTACAGAGCTTTATCTAAGTGGATTCCTGCAGGATAATCTCCTTGTCTGGTGTCCCTCACTTGGCGTGATGAGTTTCAGACTCACCGTGACGCCCGCCGTCTGTGATAGGTTGATTCTTACAGTGGAACCGTTATTATTCCTGCAGCCTGCACAGACAGCCGCGTTTGCTCTTCCCCGAGTTCCAGGACTCTCCTTCCTCCCTAAATGTTCTTACACATTAGGTATGATAGCGAATGGAAGTATGCAGAGTGAAAACTTTGGATCTAGGTCTTGAAGGGAAAAACCCTTTCGTCTTTTATCCTTAATACGTCGGTTGTCATTTTGGTAATTTTTTTACTATTAGTTTAGCTTCCTTTTAACCAATATGCTGAAGGTCATTTCATGAGTGGGTTTGGGTTGAGATGTTCAGTTTTCTTCGCCCCTCTCTTTATGTCTCCCCCTTTTCCCTTCCCTCCCCCCCCCACAGTTCACCTTCCTTTCCCTGAGTGATCAGCTTTGCTCGTGCAGAGTTGAAATAGCATAGATTCAGAGTTAGACTGTCTTGTTCCTCCTGCCCTCCACGTGACAAACTTGTGTGGTACATGGCCTGTGTGTGTCTGGAAGGCCAAGGAAAGAAGTCACATGTTCTGTCCCATCATTGTTGGCTTTACCCTCTGTCACTGACACTGGAGTTGGGGGGCAGCCAAGTGAACCCCAGTGACTCTCCTGCCATAGCACAGGAAGGACCGGGGTGGGTGCCATACCCAGATTTTTACGTAGGTGCTGGGGTCCATACTAAGGTCTTCATGCTTGTCCAGTAAGTGGTTCCAGGCCACTGAGCCATCTCTGCAGCCACAGCTTGAACATTATTTGAAAAATCAGCATGCTGATTTTAATCCATTTGGGTGCACAGCTAGGAGTTCTGTGGCTGAATAAATACAGCAAGTATGTTTGTGATGGTTTGTATATGCTTGACCCAGGGAGTGGCACTATTAGGAGGTGTGACCTTGTTAGAATAGGTGTGTCACTGTGGGTGTGGGCTTAAGACCCTCACCTTACGTGCTTGGAAGTCAGTCTTCCACTAGTAGCCTTCAGATGAAGATGTAGAACTCTCAGCTCCTCCTGCACCGGGCCTGCCTGGATGCTGACATGCGTCTGCCTTGATGATACTGGACTGAACCTCTGAGCCTGTAAGCCAGCCTCAATTAAATGTTGTCCTTATAAGAGTTGCCTTGGTCATGGTGTCTGTGCACAGCAGTAAACCCTAACTAAAGCCATGTTCTTAAAGATTTATTTTTAAAATTTTATTCTTCTTTCATATATTACATCCCTACTGCAGTTTCCCTTCCCTCCCCTGCTTCCATTCCCTCTCCCCCACCTCCCCTCTCCCCTGTGGGAAGCCACATGTGCCGTTGCAAAGTGGCACAGGCTTCTGCTGGCCACCACGCATACATAGGCAGGAAAGTTTTTTGCCAAGATGAGGTTTTGAGAATTGACCAAAATTGACCAATCAGATAAGAGAGAAAGTAACCAATCAGAAGAGAGAGAAAGTAACCAATCAGAAGAGAGAGAAAGTAACCAATCAGATAAGAGAGAAAGTAACCAATCAGATGTAAGAATGCAAATGAGGCCGGGCGTGGTGGCGCACGCCTTTAATCCCAGCACTCGGGAGGCAGAGGCAGGTGGATTTCTGAGTTCGAGGCCAGCCTGGTCTACAAAGTGAGCTCCAGGACAGCCAGAGCTATAAAGAGAAACCCTGTCTCGAAAAACCAAAAAAAAAAAAAAAAAAAAAAAAAAAAAGAATGCAAATGAGGTTGTAAGTATCAACCAAACACAACACAATCTGGGTGTGAGACACGCCTCTCCTAGGCCTATATAAAGCAGCACCAGGGCTGGGCTAAGGGTCTTTTCGCCTCTGCAATCAAGCTCTCCCAATAAACGCGTGCAGAAGGATCCTGTTGCAGCGTCGTTCTTGCTGGTCGAGTCGGAAGTGGTGCCGAGAACCCGGACGAAACATCTTCAGGCACGAGCGAAGACCCCCTGCTACAGGGAGGATTCAGAACTGCATCGCGGGGAAGGAGCGGTTAATAAAGGTTCCCGTAAAACAGGCTGCTGAGAAGGATCCGGCGTGGGTTCAGAACTCTTCAGCTGGGGAGCGGTGTTAATAAAGTGTTCCTGCAAAACAGGCTGCTGAGAAGGATTCGACCGCAAGGATTCAGAACTCTTCAGCTGAGGAACAGTGGTACCGGTAAGTATAAAGAAATTAAGGTAAGTCTCTGAGAGGTATGCTTTCTTACGCAGTAGGTGTAGGAGTACCAGGAAGGCATATCAGAAACAGAGAGAAAGGAAAAAGAAGACGCGCGTAGAAAAATAAGTAACTTAAGAAAAAAAAAAAGAGAAAAAGAAAGGAAGCTAAAAATAAAGATACAAAGGATAATATAAAATATAAAGATACAAAGGATAATATAAAGATACAAAGGATAATATAAAGGATAATATAAAAAATGAAGAACAAAAAATTAAGTCAATTTACCCTCCTCTCGAGGACTTTGACTAAAGAGGCAGCCTTCATCAAAGGCTTAATGATAGCTCTCAGGGAAAGAGGAGTAACTATTAGAAGCAGCCACTGTGCAGAATTCCCAGAAGAAAGAGAAAAAATGAAAATAAGCTATTTCAGAGCCCTCCTGGGGACAGAAGGAAAACGGGAGACGTCCTGCTTCCTCTCTGACTCCTATGGAGAGATTCTTAGCTCTGGTTAGGATATCTGTGTCCCTTTGAGCTGTCTATTGTCTGTTTTTGGTGCACCAAATTGTCTATATGTTTGTCAATTCATGCTTGGATGATTGAATGATTATTGTTCTGTGTTTCATGTTGAAAAAAAAAAAAGAAAGAAAGAAAAAAAAAGCAGTCACAGTCTGCACAGCAAAAATTGACAAGTTAGCTGCATGGTGGCTGGGAGTCAAGTACAGCTGAAAAAGCCCTGTTGAGGGCCGATTGCAAATGGAGCTTTTAAAGGGGCAGGCAGCCTTTTGCTTGTAACAGAAAGTTATCTTAAAATTGGAAATTCAAGTTTAGAGTTATTCTAAACAACATAAGAAAACAGGTGATATGCAAAAGTAGTGTACAAAGGGTGGAAAGAGTAGGTTTGAAAAGAGAGTACACATCTTTACAAATAGAAGGAAAAACCTTTCAAGGTATAATGGATACAGGAGCAGATAAAAGCATTATATCTAGTAATTGGTGGCCTGCTTCTTGGCCTGTTAATCAATCATCACATAGCTTACAAGGATTAGGATATGAGGCTACCCCAACTATAAGTGCAAAATCCTTACAATGGAAAGATAAAGAAGGAAGGACAGGGCTTTTTCAACCTTATGTACTCCCTTTACCTGTAAACTTATGGGGAAGAGATGTGATGTCAGCCATGAACTTTATACTGACTAATGATTATTCTCAGAAAAGCAAGGAAATGATGAAAGGAATGGGATATATACCTGGACTAGGTCTAGGAAAAAGTTTACAAGGTAGAATTTCACCAGTTAAAGCCACAGTAAAAGCAGATAAGAAAGGGCTGGGTTTTTTCTAGGGGCCGCTGAGGAGCCTTTGCCCATTCCGTGGTGTTCAGAGGACACGGTGTGGGTGCCTCAGTGGTCTTTATCCTCTGAGAAATTAAAAGCAGCTACAGAATTAGTACAAGAACAATTAGACCTGGGGCATGTAGAACCCACGCAATCACCCTGGAACACCCCTATTTTTGTTGTAAAGAAAAAGTCAGGTAAATGGAGATTGTTACATGACCTCAGAGCCATTAATGCACAAATGCAAGTTATGGGTCCTGTACAAAGAGGACTCCCCCTACTTTCAGCTCTACCTAAGGATTGGAAAATTATAGTAGTAGATATTAAGAATTGTTTCTTTTCCATTCCGTTAAACGAGAAAGATAAACCTAGATTTGCATTTACCCTACCTTCTGTTAATCATATGGAGCCTGATAAAAGGTATCAATGGCGAGTGTTACCCCAAGGAATGGCGAATAGCCCTACCATATGTCAAATATATGTAGGAAAAGCTTTACAACCTGTCAGAGATGGTTTCCCCTCCTTAAAAATTTGTCATTATATGGACGACATTGTGATTTGTGGACCTGAAGAAGAAAGTATACAGCGAGCTTATGGCTTTCTTAATGAAACTTTAAAAAATAATGGCTTGATTATTGCGCCAGAAAAGGTGCAGCAGTCTAATGTTAGTCAATTTTTAGGAGCCACTATTACTTTACAGTGTGTTACCCCACAAAAGATTAGTATAAGAAAAGATCATCTAAAGACATTAAATGATTTTCAAAAATTATTAGGAGATATAAATTGGATTCGACCTTATTTAAGGATCCCTACTTCGGAATTAAAACCTCTATTTCAAATTTTAGAAGGTGAATCACATATTACCTCATTGAGACAATTAACACCTGAGGCTTCTGATGTTCTTAGGAAGGTAGAAGAAGCAATCCAAACAGCACAGCTAAATCGTATAAATGAGCAAAAACCTTTTTGCCTATGCATATTACGAACCATAAATTTGCCAACTGCTGTATTATGGCAAGGTGGTCCTCTAGTATGGATACATCCACATATATCCCCTAATAAGACTATAGAGCATTATCCCACCATGGTGGCAAATATGGCCCATAAAGGTATAAAAAGTTCAATTACTCTCTTTGGAAAAATGCCACATAGCATAATTGTCCCCTATACTGCTGCACAAATGCAGACGTTGTGTGCGACTATAGATGAATGGGCTATTCTTAGATGCAGTTATTCTGGTTTAATTGATAATCATTATCCTAAACATCCTTTATTACATTTTCTGTTATTACATCCAGTTATATTTCCAAAGGTAACGGCTAACACTCCTATAAAGGGAGCCATTGATATTTATACAGATGGATCCAAAACAGGGATTGGAAGTTATGTGATTAATGAAAAGGCTGTAAGGTTGCAATTTACACCAGGAGCCCCTCAATTGGTAGAATGTTTGGTGGTTTTGGAAGTCTTTAAAAGATTTCTTATGCCCATAAATATTATCTCTGATTCTGTTTATGTAGTTAATGCTGTACTAATGTTAGAGACTGTTGGAAATTTTAAGCAGTCTAGTCCAGTAACTGAAACTTTGAGGAAAATACAAAATTGTATTTTGATGCGTGAGCATCCCTTTTATATTCAACATATTAGAGCACATACATCATTACCTGGACCTATGGTTAAGGGTAATGCAATTGCTGATTCAGCCACCAGAGATACGGTTTTCCTATCACAAAATTCTATAGAAAGTGCAAAAAATTTTCATCAACTTTATCATGTCCCTGCTTCTACATTACGACAAAAGTTTAAGCTCACACGAACAGAAGCTCGAGATATTGTCCTCCAGTGTGGTAGGTGTGTAGAATTCATTAATGCACCTTCCGTGGGCGTTAATCCTCGCGGAGTGCGACCCCTAGATGTTTGGCAAATGGACGTCACGCATATCCCAGCTTTTGGGAAATTACAATATGTACATGTGTCCATCGATACCAGTTCTGGTGTCCTACATGCCTCTCCCTTGTCAGGGGAAAAAGCAGTTCATGTCATATCTCACTGCTTAGAGGCTTGGGCTGCATGGGGTAAGCCCCTAGTGCTAAAGACAGATAATGGTCCTGCATATACTTCTTCTAAATTTAGCCAATTTTGCAAACAAATGCAAGTGAAACATATTACTGGACTGCCCTATAATCCACAGGGCCAAGGCATCATTGAGAGAGCTCATCGTACTTTGAAACAATATTTGCAAAAACAGAAAGGGGGAATAGAGGCTATGACGCCAAAGATGGCTCTATCCCTTACAATATTTACTCTTAATTTTTTAAAATTGGATGATGCTGGAAGATCACCAGCCGAAAGGCACGGACAATGGCCTCAATCGCCCAATGAAATGGTCAAATGGAAAAATGTCCTTGATAATAAATGGTATGGCCCGGATCCTATCTTAATCAGATCCTGGGGAGCTATTTGTGTTTTTCCACAGGGTGAAGAAAATCCACTTTGGGTCCCGACGTGACTGACAAGGACCGTGAAAGAGCAAGATGAATCCCAAGATGATCCTGCTATTCCTACTCCTGATGATTGAGACCGGGATAAGTATACCTTTGTGGGCCATAGTAAGATCATGGCCAGTACCTTTACCGGTACATTCCAATTCTTCCACCTTGCCTTTGTTTTATGCAACAGAATGTTTTCTGGATGTGCCTTGTGCACGACAAACTCCTCAAGAGCCACGGGTGTATAATAGTACGAGTTTTCATTTAAATTATACACTATGCTTTGTGCATGATGTGGATAGACCTTTTACACCCTGTATATTTTTAAAGAAAAAGATTATCTCTAATTGGGCAGACCCCATTATCCAAAATAAAGTGAGCTCTGAAGTGTTACTTAATGCTTTAACGCAAGTCGTCCAAGGAGAGCAATTAGGCTCAGGTGATGTTGGAAATAATATAACTTCACCTATAAACATCACCACTATTATGATAAAGGGAAAGGTGACTATTCCCAAAAGATCACGATGGCCTGTTGGCAATGCTACTGCCAAACGCAGCGTGCCCTGGTGTCATCCGGACCTCACATTTCCTATAGTTTTTTCACCTTGTCAATCAAAAATTTTTTCTCGAAAAGAAATAGCAAAGGTTTTGCTTTGTCACCTCCTTTAGATTTTTCTGTAATGAATGATAAGGAAGATGCTACAGGAAAAGAAAATATTTGGCCATATTACCAATGGATTTTAAGTAATGAGGCAGGTGCTAGTACCAGTCTGTCAGCCTTTGCACTGCTGACTGGCACCTTTCATGAGATACTGAATGTTTCTGCCACACTTTCCAATACCTCTGCTCATTTAGATAATGTGACAACTAATAGAGTTATCAGAAATATGACTTCCTCTCCAGTAGAAGTTTGTGTTAGTCCTCCATTTTTCTTTATATTGGCTGAATTTCAAAATGATACAGAATGGTTAGATTGTACAAATATCACTTGTTTTTTGACGCAATGCTGGAATGGAACCAAATCCTTAGCCTTAGTGGTACAGCTACCAATCTTGGTCCCTGTACCTGTTGAGGCAGATCCAGAGAAGTTCCCAATAATGAGTCTAATTAGACAGAAGAGAGATTTTGGAATCACAGCTGCCATTGTCACTGCCATTGTAGTGTCTGCAGCATCAGCGGTTACCGCAGGAATTGCTATGGCCAATCAAGTTAATAGTGCTGATACCATAAGTCAGATAGCAGAAAAAAACGTCTGAGGCATTGCTCACTCTGCAAAGGGTGGATTCTCATCTCGCCTCAGGATTAATGTTAGTGAATCAGAGAGTGGATATTTTACAGCATAACATGGAACAGATGATGGATGTCATTCAAATGAGTTGTGTGGCATCCACTCCGCATGTATGCATTACTCCCAATAGGTATATTAATAATTCTTTTATTAAAAGTACAGACCTATCGAATTATCTGAAGGGAAACTGGTCGCAGGAGCTGGACAGGCTGCAGAAGAGGCTGCAGATACAGATCCTGAACCTTAATGGAACCAGAGTGGAACCTGTGACCTTTGGAGACTTTACCTCTTGGCTTTCCTCTGCTTTCTCTTACTTTAAGGAATGGGTGGGAGTGATTTTGTTTGGTGCTGCCATATGCTGTGGACTGGCGCTCATGCTCTGGTTGGTATGCAAATTTAGAACACAACAAAAACGTGACAAGGTGATTATATCTCAGGCACTATTGGCTATTGAAAACGGCGCCTCCCCCAAAGTTTGGTTATCTATGCTCAAGAATTAGTCGGCATCTGAGTTCTCTGCTCTTGCGCATGAGAGAGACTCAACAATCATTGATCAGCCCTTGCACATTGATGCATACGACAGGGTGATCATGATTTCCCCACTAATTCATTTTTTGGCTGGCCTCTTTTGCAGAGTTCGCCCTAGGTCACTTAGCAGTTACTGTCACACAGCACTGGGGTATCCAGAGACGGGCAACTTTCCTCATGCACAGGCCAACCTAAGGCACGGGGCCCGGTGGCGATAGGGTTACCCTACGACGGGAAAAGACTGTGACATTGGAGGAACGACCTAAAACAGGAGCCACAGCAGATGGACATAATTGCACAGGCCTAGTCCAGCCTCATTTTATTAAAACAGAAAGGGGGAGATGTGGGAAGCCACATGTGCCGTTGCAAAGTGGCACAGGCTTCTGCTGGCCACCACGCATACATAGGCAGGAAAGTTTTTTGCCAAGATGAGGTTTTGAGAATTGACCAAAATTGACCAATCAGATAAGAGAGAAAGTAACCAATCAGAAGAGAGAGAAAGTAACCAATCAGAAGAGAGAGAAAGTAACCAATCAGATAAGAGAGAAAGTAACCAATCAGATGTAAGAATGCAAATGAGGTTGTAAGTATCAACCAAACACAACACAATCTGGGTGTGAGACACGCCTCTCCTAGGCCTATATAAAGCAGCACCAGGGCTGGGCTAAGGGTCTTTTCGCCTCTGCAATCAAGCTCTCCCAATAAACGCGTGCAGAAGGATCCTGTTGCAGCGTCGTTCTTGCTGGTCGAGTCGGACGCGCGCAAGACTCCCCCAGATCCACTCACTCCTCCACTTCCCTTCATAAAGGGCAGGCATCCCAGGGATATCAACCAAACATGGCATATCAAGTTGCAACAAGACTAGGTACATCCCTTCATATTAAGGCTGGACAAGACAACCCACTATGAGGAAATGGGTCTGAAAAGCAGGCAAAATAATCAGACATGCCCTCTCCCACTCTGAGTCCCACAAGAACACCAAGCCACACAATCATAACATATATGCAGAGGACCTAGGTCACACCCATGAGCCAGGAAAGACCTGAAGTGAAGGAAAACTTTCCCAAGTGCTGAAGGCAAAGAAGGGATGGGATGGGACTGGCCTCAAGGGGGCGCTCCCGAGCAGGCAGCTTGTCTTTGCGGATAGGCGGCCCTTTCATTCAGATTTCTAGCTATGGCCATGACAGCCACACGCTAATAAACATGAAAGAGAGGCGACAAACAGAAAAAAAAAAAAAAAAAAAAAAAGGCATGACTTTAAAGATTGTTCAGAACAGGTTTCCCCCCTCCTCCCATTCACAAAATTCCCAGCAGCCAGATGCTGCCCCAAACCCCAAAGAATGCTTCGCCACTGGAAAGGACAAAGCAGTCCGGGAAGCACCTGAGAAAATGTGGGCATCTCCGCCTCCGAGTACCGCTCCCTCCCTCTAGTAAGGCACTTCTATGGTTCTTCAGCATCCACTGTCTTCCTGAAGTGGGAACACAGCTCATGGAAAGTACCAAGTGCTGCAGGGAGCTATGGGAAGCCGGCCTAGTCCCCAGGCACTGCTGGTAGGAGGACAAAATGGTACTCTTTTTTATTTTTTATTTTTTTAAGGCTAGTCGTATTGGTGAAGATTGAACATGAGCATGGCGCAATGTTTCACTGCTAATTAGGAATGCACAATACATTTATGTATTTCCTGGGAGACATACACGTGGAGGGTCCCCCAGCTACTGAGATGGCAGTCAGTAGCATCAGTCCGTGGTGTGCTTGATGAAGAGAATTCTCTGCAGTCATGAGGGCAGGAGGACAATTACAGATAGCAGCTTGAATCAGCTCTACATAGTCATGTTCCGTGAAAGAGAAGCAGAAGCACGCCGTGCTATGATTCTACTTATGAATGGTACAAACAGGGCATGGAGAATGTGTGATGTCAACAGTCAAAACAGATCATGTCTCGGTGTGATGGGACACTGTTACAAGCAAGGCCTCTTGGGACACTGGCTACTTGGCTTTTTAAAGTCTAGGTGCAGACTGAATGGGTGCGTTCAGTTTGGGAAAGCCATTAAGTTGTACAGTATTGAATGAGTACTATGTATCTAACTTATACTTCAAGAAACAAAAACTAATTTTCATTAGTAATTTCATTTTGGGAGTAAAAGGGTTGTATTAATGTCTGTATTCATCTGTTTTCTGTGGCTGTGGTGGAATACATGAGGCTGAATACTTTATATGTAAGGAGGTTTGTGTAGTTCATTGCTTTGGTGAGGACCTCATGGTAAAGTCATAAGAATTGGGGAAGTGGGAGAGATCACATGGTGGGGCAGGAACCAGAGCGTGGGAAGGGGCCAGAAAGAAGACCAGGGATGATACTTTACCAATCCCAACATCTCCTAACATTGCCACCTTGAGGATCAAACCCATGACCTCCTGGGAGCACAGACCATATCCAAGCCATAACGATGCAATTAAGGAAAAGACCCATTTGTAACATCATCATCAAGAAAAAATCAATTTATACTTAAGAGGAGATTCTATTTTTGTTGTTGTTATGTGTGTGTGTGTAAGAGAGAGAGAGAGAGAGAGAGAGAGAGAGCGAGCAAGAGAGAGGGAGAGAGAGGCTCATGTGCGCTAATGTTTGCAGAAGCCATGGGTCCCTGGAGCTGGAGTTGCAGGCGGTGTCAGCTGCCTGCTGTGGGGGCTGGAATATGAACTCAGGTTCTCTGGAAGGGTAGCGAGTAGTCTCCATCACTGAGCCATCTGCCCTGCCCAGGCAATGCTATTTTAAAACTTTCACTAAAAATAATTTGTTTTGAGGGCAGTGAGATGGTTCAGCGGGGCAGCCCTGCCAAGCCTGATAACCTGAGTGGAGCCCACATGGTGGAAGGTGAGAACTGGCTCACACACGTTGTCTTCTGATCTCCACACAGACGCGCTGGTACCTACACACCTGTTCTCCCCCCCCCCCCTCCTCCTTTTCGCCCTTCACTCCCTCCCCTTCTCTCTCTCTCTCTCTCTCTTACAAACACACATACACACACACACACACACACACACACAGTTAAAATTTACCTTTTTGTCTGTGTATGTGTGTGGAATGTGTATGCTTGCATGTGTGTGTGTGTGTGTGTGTGTGCGCGCGCACACACACACATGTGCCTGTGAAGGCAGAGGCTGATGTTGGGAGTTTTTCTCTATAGTTTTCCATCTTATGCATGGAACCCAGAGCTTGCTGATTCACCTCGTCTGACCAACTAGTTTGCTTAAGGGACCCCATCATCTGCCCCCTCCCCCATCTGCCTTTTGAGCGCTAGAATTACAGGTGGGCAGCCACACGCATCCAGCTTTTATGTGGGTTCTGGGCATCTGAACTCTGCTCGGAGAGCACTCGTGGCCTTATCTGCCGAGCCCTAAAAAGACTGTCTTTCAACATGAGAACATTTTTCGAGATAAGATCTCGTGTATCCCAGGCTAGTCTCAACTCATGATGCAATTGAAGACGACTCTGAACTCTTCTCACCTCCTGAATGCTGGAATTATATATGTGTGCGCCACGCTGGCCTTGGGGAACATATATCTCCTAGTCTTAGTTTCTTTTCTTGTTGCTGGGTTAAATGCTCTGACAAAAGCAACTTAAGGAAGGAAGGGTTTGGCTCGCAGTGTAAGGTCCAGTACAGGGTTAGGGAGGAAAGACAGCAGAAGCTTGGAGCACTTGGTCACATTATGTCTGCAGTTAGGAAGAAGACAGCCATGAATAAATGTGCTCTGTGCACCCTCTCCATTTATACAGTGCAGAGTCCCAGCCCAGGGAATGGTGCCCCCCATAGTGGGCGGATCTTTCCACCTCATCTCAGCCAATTGCTGGCATACTCAGAAACCCTCTCCTGGGTAATACTAGATCTCATCAAGTTGGCTACTGAAATTAACACTCACAGTCAGGCTTCTCAGCCTTTTCCCTAATAGGGAACAATAAACAGCTACAAAGAATCAGCCTTTGAGCAGAAAGTAACTTTCCTTGAAGTTATCTGAGGAGAGCTGTTCTACATTCTGATGTTGGCTTTGGTCTAAAGTATGGGACAAGTTTCCTGCATCCTATGAGGAGCAGGGAGATTTGACTGCAGTTTGACAGAGCCAATAATGATTCACAACAGCTAAGAGATGGAGTCGCCCTGCCAGGCTTAAGAAGAGCAGTGTCTTCCCACTGAGGAAAGTGGATGGCACTGGGGAGCATCGAATTGACTCCCTAAGACACCACACATTCCCTCTCACATTGGGCGCTATAAGCATTGACCTAGGGAGGGCGATGGGTGGAGTGTGGAGGACTAAGCAGAGGTTGAATAGCAAGTAGTGAAACAGAAGGATAGTAGAAAGAATAAACGCTAGTCTTCCCCAACACCATGGAAGGACTAACCCACAGTGGCTTATGATACATTTCATAAATAATTAGAAGAGAAGCACTTGGGGGTGTGAACAGAAGGTAACAATGAGCTTAAGGAGATGTGAATGCTAACTGCCTTGATTTGATCATTAGACATTTTATACATATATCATATTATTGGAGTAAACCACTTTAGCATATATGACCAAAAAAGTAAGTAGTCAAGCATAAAATGTTTAGCTATGATTGCTGAGTGAACACAAACAGCTCATGGTTTAAGATTTACAAGACAAAGAATAGGGGTGTGGAGGGTCTGTATCGGGCTTTGTCTCACTGAACAAGTTTTATCTAAGTCATATGGAGAAGTGGTCCTTTGCAGCCAGTCCGTTCCTGAATACAGAATGGGTGGGAGACAGTTCTTTAACTAGCATGTTCTCCCGGATCACAGGGGTGGAGGAAAGTTCAACGTGGTCATACTGCCCCCATTTTAAGATGAACGAATACTGTTTGTCATCAGATAACGCAGAGGCAGCTGTGAACCTCTTGAAGGGGCAAGGAGGGGCCTGAGAAATTGTCTCCTCAAGTTGACATTCCTGGAGAACTAGTTGCGCATCCTATTAATAAGCTTGCTGTCAGATTGATACCTGTAGGAAGATACTGGAAAAGAACTTCTTAAGAGGGTTGCCTGGAAAAACAAAGAATAATGAATAGAGGTCACATTTGGAAGGCAGGAGACAAATTAGTGGATCTCAGGACATAGGGACTGGAGCACTCCCAGAACTGAGGACTGGGGATATGGGGCACCCCCAGAACTGAGGACTAGGGGTGTGGGGCATTCATACCATCCCATGGTGGTGAATAGCAATGGCAATCTGACAGATTTCTCAGTTTGGGATCTTAATTTTATGACCTAAACATTTTAAAATGCATTTTAAAATTTTATGCATGAGTGTTTTACTGGCGTCTCTGTATGTGCACCACATACATGCCTGGTGCCTAGGAGGCTTAGGAGAGAGAGTTGTATTCCCTGGAACTGGAGTTATAGATGGCTGTGAGCTGCCATGTGGGTCCTGGAAACTGGACTTAGAGCCTCTCAAAAGCAACAAGACCTCTTAACCTCTGAGCCATCTCTCCAGCCTCCTGAATTTTATTATAACGGCACAGACATTACCAGACGGTTCAACAGAAGCCTTCTTTTACGACTGTAAGTGCTCCCAGAGAAGCAAGAATCGTAATTGATGCCAGATGGCTGGGGAAGGCTATATTGTTGGAGTTATTTTATTTATTATTTTATTACGTGTATGGAGGTTTTGCCCGCGTGTATGTCTCCAAACCATGTGAGTGTCTGGTGCCTGTAGAGGCCAGAGAGACCTGTCAGACCGCCTAGAACTGGAATTACAAACAATTGTAGGTGGCCATGTGGGTGCTGGAAACGAAACTTGGTTCCTATGGAAGAGCAGCCAGTGCTCTTAGCCCCTGTTGCAGGAATCTTGGTGGGATATACAAAGTATGGACGAGCCTGTGAGGTTCCTGACTATCCCACATGGGGGCAGCATTGAGCTGGAAAGCGAACAGTCCATAGCTGTGTTTAAGCCCTTAAATTTAGTCTTAGTTATCTGGGCTTTATTTTGTTCTATCCTATAAAAAGATTATCAGTAAGACTGTCAGAGAGACACAGTGTTATGTAAATCAAAGAAACAGGCATGTTTAAAATTGCATTCTTGGACATGAGTATTTCAAGAATGTGAGGGTGGAGCCGGGCAGTGGTGGCTCACACCTTTAATACCAGCACTTGTGAGGCAGAGGCAGGCGGATTTCTGTAGTCTGAGGCCAGCCTGGTCTACAGAGTGAGTTCCAGGACATCCCGGGCTATACAGAGAAACCCTGTCTTGAAGAAAAAAAAAAAAGAAAAAAAAAAGAATGCGAGGGAGGTCTCCAGTGTCAGGTGCTTGCTTATATAGGCGAGGGAATGGATACTTCAGAACCCTGCGTGGAGTACACATCCTCCAAATAGAGGCGTTCTAGATTGCTTCTGAAAGACCCCGCGAGGAGCCCCTCACTCAGGTCTCGGGACAAAAGCAGACACCCAAGAACTCACAAGAGACCAAGCTTGATGCAAACCACATGAGGCTTTATTGGGGCGGGGGTGGGGGGGAGCCAGAGCTCTGGGGACGACTCATATCCCACGCAGGGGTAGAGGAGTCGACCTCAAGGGGAAAGGGGTCCCAGTTTTTATAGGCCCTCAGTGGGGAAAGGAGAAGGGGGGGTGTAGGAGATTTTCAGATCTAAACAATGTAAAATGATTGATTTCTCAAGAAATGGGTAAGGGAGGGGTACAAGGAAAGAGTCTGGTGCAGGTGCAGTAACTCTGGATTGGCCCCAGCTGTGGTTGCTGGGGAGATTTTCTGACTCTATCTTAGCAACCAATATCACAAACACCTGGCAGTGATGTGCAGCAGTGGGCACACACCTGGGTTCAAGGAACTGTCAAAACATTGGCAGACACATGGGTTCAAGGAGCAGCCAGAGCATTGTGCACCTCTATTTTTCTAAATCAGTGAAGCTACTTCTACTAACAATGAAATCTATTTTGCCAATTTCAGGGCTTCTGTGACCTTTCATATTTTCTCAGGATCTTTCACTTTCTGTTGCTGTGATAAAACTCAGAACCAACTTGGGGAGGAAAGTTTGTTTTAGATTGTGGTTTACAGTCCCTTCGGTTACCAGGAACTGAAGCGGAGTTCACGGAAGAATGCGGCTTTATTGTCTTGCTCTGGGACTAACACTCGGCTACCTTTCTCATACAGCCCTGACCCACCTGCCTGTTTGTCACCACTCACTCACAGTGGACTGGGCCCTCCTGCATCAATTAACAATTAAAAACCATGGCCAAAGCCAATCGGATGGAAGCAAGTCTCAACGGAAGCTCCCTTTACCTAGTAGGTTAGCTCTCATAGGAGGTAAGGTTAGGGATAAACTATGCAAAAGAATTCGATACCTTTTGGGGTTGGGAATAGATAGATGGAGGAGTTACCATAGGGGTAGCTTGAGCAGAGAAGGATGAAGAGATAGCACACGCAGAGAATCATGGGAGGCTGCTGCAATGGGGAGAGTGAAATTGACACAAACATGTTGTGAGCTGGGAGGACGAATCTGTGGCAGATGTGTGCTGCTGGTGTGCTCCAGAGCCTCGGTCCTAACACCAGCACTGCCACGTGGGGCTACAGCTATATCATCTACATTTATATCATCTATTACTATACTATCTAAACTATCTAAGTCATCTGTATCTACACATATGTATGTATGTGTGTCTTTATATATAGAGAGAGTAAGAGAGGCAGAACTGTTGGAGGGCATAGAAAGGGGCAGTGTAGAAAAGAGCTGGGGGGAGGGTGAAAAACAGATGAGGAAATGCTCTGGGGGGGGTTAGGGCATAGTAAGGAGTGTGAACGAACTTAATTGAGGTTTCTACTTATGTTATACATGGACTTCACACCTTCTGTTGATATCCCTTATAGAGATACCGTGGTCTAATGTGGGAGTCGGAGTGGGGTGGGGCAGTCTGCAGGCTCATCAGGGCTGGGACAAAAGCTCCAATAGACCATGCAGGATTGGGATCCCTAATAATTTTTCCTTTTTTTTTTCTTCTTCAAATTTTAGTTTTTTAAAAATAAATTATTTTTATTATTTTAAAAAATTCTTCTCTCATATATTACATCCTGACTGCAGTTTCCCTTCTGTCCACTCCTCTCAGTCCCCTGCCCTCCATTCTTTTCTAGATCCACTCCTCTGATTCTCTTCAAAAAACAAAAGCAAAAGCAAACAAAAACCCAAAACCAAACCAAAACAAAAAACCTCAAGCAGGCCTCCCAGGGATAGAAATTAACCATGGTATAACAAGTTACAACAGGACTAGGCATGAACCCTCATGCCCTTTGTAGGTCTGAGCTAGGTGTCCTCCAGATTTTAGTTTTGTTTATTGGCTTGCTCTGCCAGAGGTGCTGCCTCCTCTTGTCACCCACAAGAGTTTTGACAGAAGAGGTGAAGGATGATGTAAGGGGTGAGGTTTCGGTCAGTGATGGCTGAAGGACGGATTCAGCTTTCCTTCCTGATAGAAATGGTTTTGTGAAGACTGAATTTGGCAGAGGAACCAAAACGGCCAAGTGGCACTCGCAGTGTCTCAGTGGTTTGGGAACTTTGAGTGGATGAAACAGTTGTGTCCTTTCCGTCTGGCCTTTGCATCTTCAAGGGCTTTGAGATCTTTACATTTCCTCAGTGAGGGCATCAGCTGGTAAGGTGAGTAGACTTAATTTCTAGTCCATTGCCCTGGGATTAGAACAGATAATTGCTGAGGTCATACGTTAACTAATGACTTTCTTCGAGCCTGGGATCTTACTTATTGGCCTTTATTTTTAGTAGCCAGGGCTTGTTTAAGGAATCAGGTGTTGAGGGACTGGAGAGATAGTTCAGAATTTAAGACCACTTACTTCAAATTCACTGTGACTTGGCCAGCAAACACCTGCAACTCCATTCTGAAGGACCCAGAGCCTCCTCTGGGCTCTGAGAGCTCACAGCGGACACTATACACACATACACCCACACACTGACACAATAAACACATACACACACACACACATGCACACACACACACAAACACAGACACAGAAACACACACAGATACACACAAACACACACATACAGACATAAGCACGCACACACAGACATACACATTTATGCACACACAGAGATACAAACATACACACACACATACACACACACACACACACACACAGACATAAACACACACTCATACAGAGACATACATACAAATACACAGACACAAACACATACAAACACACACACACACTCACACACACTTTTTAAAAGCTAGGTCTCAAGACAGTCAGCCACCTGTTTCTCATTTGAACCAGTGTCCCAGGATGAATCACAAATCAAAGAGCTTATGTAAGTCACTAAAGTCACAGAATACTCAGAAAATATGTCTGCTATCTGTGTGGATGTTCAATTCCCCACAGCTAAACTGCAGGTCCTCGCAAGAGCCTCAAGTTCTAGGTGAGTGGATTTTGCAGGCGGGGCTCATGCTCTATGGGCTGATGAGGACTGAGGACGGAGTCTTCTTGGGAACCTTCTGGGTACAGAAGTATCAACAATTAACTTAGAAGATGAGATCTAGAGCTACACGGGGAACTTCAGCCAGATCAGACAGGGAAGGAGCGTGGGTACTTGCGACATAATTGGGGTTTGTTTCAAGTCCAAGAGAACTATGAAGATTATGCCTTCGATAAAGATGATGGAAAGAGTAGATAAATTAAAAAAAAAACTCATAAAAGAAGGCTTGGGAAATCCTTCTACCATCAGGGGAAGGCTTTGGTCCTGATGTGGCACATAAACATGCAGAGTGAGACACAGTGTGAATCCAGTTGTGTCTTGAACCAAACGTGCTGATACTGTGCTTAGGAGCGCGGAGGAAAGGCTTGCGCTGTGGGTCCAGTGTGAGGATGAGCTATCAGGAAACCTCCAGCTTGCCATCTTTTTTTTTTTTTTCTTGATTGCTTTTTGTGTGTGTTGGGATCTCATGTAGCTCAGGCTAGCCTTGAACTTGCTGTGTTGTTGAGACCTTGAACTCTGGTCGCCCCTCACTCCCAAGTGCTGGGATTTCAGGCAACGCCTCCCAAGTGTCTCGGCTTTCACTTTCCTGAGAGAGACTCTTTAAAGTATGTCCTCTCTCACAGTTTGGAGGTTTGAACATTGGGGCGTGGGGCAGAAGAAGGGGAGCTTCTAAAGGCCCCAGTACAGCTATAGAGAGTAGCCCCACTAAAAGGGTCAGACACTTCATAGCCTCAGTCTATGAAGAGGAATGGCATGGTGGAGAAATTAGGGCTTTGGGGGTGCCTGTATTGTTTTCCATAATGGGTAAACAAGGATGGCCTCACACATCTGGATCAAAGTTCTCTATTCAGGGGCCACGTTGAAGCCAACCACACAGTGCTTTATCTCCCTCAGTACTGGGCATGGGCCGCTGAGTTACCAGGTGGACAGACAAGGCCGTCTGCACCCTGACTGATCATTCAGTTATAAGGTGAGAGCAGACCCCACCCAGCTCCTTCATTAGACACTTAGATTAGTGATGTTCCGTGGGTAGGACGCGGATGGATCGGGACTCCAGCATGGACTACGTCCCTGTGCACATGAGCGCTGTTCCTTCCAGTCTCCCCTCCATTTTCTCAAGTCTACGTTTCTTCCCACGTGGAGATCACAAAACCTTAGGTCCCCTGTGGTGTTAATGTGTCCTAATCTTGTTTTGATTTGGAGGAGTTTTCTATGGCCTGATTGTGGGACTGTGATGGGCAGCCTATTTTGGTTGAGTGGGGCTTGCTCTGGAGACCCAGTAGAGAACTCTACAAGGGATGGAAAAGTGAGCCATGTTCCCAGAGCCAGGTGCCTGACACCACAGAGCCCCCAACTCCATAATTCTGTGACTATCAGTCACACAATGTCCCAAGCTTCTGGCTAGACTCCACCCCTATAGTTACCTGACTATAGGCAGGTGTGCTCCTCCCCACAGTTACCTGGCAACAGCAAGATAGCCCAGCCCACTATGAGAGGGACTGCTTGACCCCTCCTCGCTCTCTTTAAGCTCTCACCTTTCTTCCTCTCTAGCCCTCCCCCCCTCTCTCCCTTCCCCCCCCTCCTCCACGTGGCCATGGCCGGTCTCTCTCTCTTTCTACCTTCTCTCGTTCTCCCTGCCTTTCTACAATAAAGCTCTAAAACCATAGACTGTCTCTGCTCATCAAGGCCCGCCGTGCTTGAACGATGAGATAGGCTTTCCCCTAAGGAACTGCATCTAACCTCCCGCCAGAAGGCCTTCCTGTGCTCCAGCCATTGACAGGACCAAGGACTCTCACCTGCGTGGGAACCATCCAGCGCCCCCTCTCCCCTGCCCTCTCCTCCCTTCGGCCCCAGGGCTGATGAGCCGCCCTGGTCACCCATTCTGTTCTCAGCTCCTCCGCAGTATCCAGTGTGGAATGCTGGAGGCTGGGAACCTGGTGCCTAGGACTGCCCCTTGTCCACCACCAGCCGAGCTGTGGTCAGTGGCTTCACACAGCCAGACACCCACCCCGGGCTGTGTGGAAAGCATGCGGCAGTCCTCCCTCATCTGCCTGCCCAGAGCACCGGGACTCTGCCGGGATGTGGGTTCTCTCTCACTCCCCTCTTTCCCCCACACCCACCGCCCTGCACCTAATGTGTTGAAATGAGGGTGAGGTGGGCATTCCAAAGACCACCTGGAGAAGCTTCATGCTTGATTCATAATTCCCATTTTCTAACTGGCAATAATAGGTACAGATAACTGGTGGCTTTTCCTTCTAGAAGAGAACTTCACTGTGGGCTCAATACTACCATGTCTCATGGTAGTCATGCCTATGTCTCTAATGTATGAAGAAAAAGATCTAAATAAATAGCTAGAGCCAATGTGTTTAGGCCTGCATCACTGATAGCCAGCAAAGATCAAACCACCTTCTCTATGACGTTTGTCTGTGAGCGGGAGGGGTACACAAGAGATCAGAACACAATTCAGCATGAGTCAAGGTTTAAAATCTAATGGCCAGAACTCAGCTGGGGGAAGTTTAGGTTTGTTACCGCAGGGGATGGAAGTTCCCTGCACCTCTGCCAAGTCAGGTCTGTTGTTTAGGCCTCAGAGCCTGGGGTGTGGGGGAGAGTAAAGGACTGGAGGGTAATTCAGTCTTGAAACACTGTCCCCCCCTTCTCAGGGGTGGGGTCCCACAGAAATGTTTTGTAAAAGTGCTCCGTAAGAGAACAGGTCACTGTTTCTGGCCCTCTGTCCCGACAATACTGACAGCTCCCCACCCAGCTCCTTCTGTTGCCAGGTTTCTCTGTTCTTCCAGTTCAGCTTCCCCGGTCTGGGCATCAATCTTCATTAAAGCTCATAACCATCTTGTTATTTGGCCCCAGTGGTTTCATAAAACTGATTATAATACAAGAGAATTTGTCTTAGCAGATTACATGGATCCTGCTCTCCTCTGCCTTCAGATGGACAAATGTGAGCTGAAATTTCCCTCTCCTGATGCGTCCAAGAATCATAACATCGACAGTGCACGTCTCCAAATCTCATCTTTAGTGGTCATGTCGGCCAGTGCTCCCCTCAGCTGCCTTTCGAATGGGAGGGGGGAAGGGTCCCTCTATTCCTAGAGGGATCTGAGAGCTGGGTTCCTTGGGACTGGGAACGTGTACAAAGGAAATATTATGAACATTATTTTGTGTGTGTCTCTGTCCTAATTGGCTTTTCTGTTGCTGCGATCAAACCCTGGCCAAGAGCGAGCTGGGGTGAAGGGCTTCATTTCTTCTTGTACTTTATAGTCTGTCATCCAGGGAAGCCAGTCCACGAGCTCAAGACAGGAAGCTTGAGGCAGGAACCATAGCACAGAGCATGGAGAAGCATTCCTTGTTTACTGGCTTGCTCCTTGTGGCTTGTGCCATCAGCTTTCCTATAGAGCCCAGGTTCATCTGCCTAGGGGATGCACGGCCCATAATAGGCTGAGTTCTTCCATAGTCATCATTAATCAAGAAATTGTCACACGGCCTTGCCTACAGGTCAGGCTATGGAGGCAAGTCTTCCATTGAGCCTACCTCTTCCCAGGAGACTCTAGTTTGGGACAAGCTGACAATAGCAGCCAACACACTCCACACCCATCATCTACCCATATGTGCGCCTCTTTCCTGGGGGAAAGGTTGAGAGTTATATTAAGGGGCTCTTGTGCTCTCTGACTTCTATCTGGGTTTGCTCAGCCGGGTGGGGGTGGGGCTCCAGCAGATCTTAGGGGAGCAGGGGAAGTAAGCTACTGCACAGTCTCCAGCTTCCTTCCTAGAAGGCCATGAAAGGCTGAGTGGGGCTGGAGAGATGGCTCAGTGTTTAAGAGCACTGGCTGCTCTTCCAGAGGACATGGGTTCAATTCCTAACACTGTCGCATCGGCTCACAACCACTGTGACTCCAGCTCTGGGGAATCCAATGTCCTCATCTGGCTTTTATGATCACTGCACGCTACATACATGTAAGCAAAACACCTGTACATATAAAGTAAGATATAAAATGATGATATAAAATAATAATTATAAATAAAAATGGAAATAAGATAAAAATAAAGTAGATACTGCTCCTCTGCTCACTTTTAATAAAATAGGTTAATTCATGAAAGCTGAGAATCAGGCTCTGGACAATGGAGTGAGATAAAGCATGGAAAAAGACTGGCCAATGGGTACTACAAAACAAATTCTAGAAGCAAGAATTTCTGGAGTAACATAAACCCTCTGGGTGACTATAGGTAATAATTACGTACTGTACACTCTAGAAAGAAAAGAGAGAAGATTTTTCAATAAGTTTTATTGTAACTAAATGGCAAATGTTTGAGGAAATAAATGTTTAACCTAATTTAAACAAAGTGTACATGCATCAAAATGACATGGTATCTCATTAATATAATATGTATAACTTTTGTGTGCCAACTAAAAAATAAAGAGGCATATGTGTGTGTGTGTGTATATATATACACACACACACACACACACACATAGGAGGCATATATATGTGTATATATACACATACATAAGAGGGAGAGGGAGAGGGAGAGGGGAGAGGGGAGAGGGAGAGGGGAGAGGGGAGAGGGAGAGGGGAGAGGGAGAGGGGAGAGGGGAGAGGGAGAGGGGAGAGGGAGAGGGGAGAGGGGAGAGGGGAGAGGGGAGAGGGAGAGGGAGAGGGGAGAGGGGAGAGGGAGAGGGGAGAGGGAGAGGGGAGAGGGAGAGGGAGAGAATACAAAGCAAATGCTGGCATTGCCTAATGCCAACCATATCTCACTGGGGCAAGCAGTTCCTACAGATAACACTGTCCTGTTGAGACAGACAACCACAGGAGAAAGAAGCCATTGTGTGACTTTCTCATCCCTGAGTCCCTCTGCCCACCCCTGTGAGCCCTGATCAGCTCCCTGCCCTGCAGACCTTCCATCCCCTAAGGCGAGTCTGCCACTCAGCTGCATCTCTAATAAACACAGTCAGTTCCTTGTTCTGCATTCCCAAACCCAACAAAAAGAGCTTTGAGAGGACTTCAGAATTTATTTTATTTGCCATTATTGTGTGTGCACGATGCATGTGTGTGCATGGTGTGTGTGTGTGTGTGTGTGTGTGTGTGTGTGTGAGTGTGTGTGTTTGGGCATGGAGTGTGTGTGTGTGGGTTCATGGGTGGGTATGGCATGGTTTGCATGTGGAGGTCGGAGGATAACTTTTGTGAATCAGTTTTCTTCATCTACTAGGTGCTGAGTCAAATTCAGGTCCTCGAGCTGTGTGCTTTCCTGCGGAGCCCTCTCTTTAGCCCTAGAATGGACTTTGAGATGAGAATTACAAAATAAGTGATTTTATTGAAATGAGATTATGTTACCAAACAATGAAAAATGTTTGATTTGGTCCAAAGAGCCATTGAGCAAAACACTAGTCAAAGGGACTGGGGGTTCCGAGGAAAGGGACCCAGCTCCTGTCTACACGTCATCTCTTGAGACCTGTCTCTACATGAATCAGTCATTTCTCCCAAGTATCTGTAACTTGGACTCAGTCCCGTTAGGAGTTCGGTCTTGTATTTGCTTTTGTTGGAAGCACACTTTGAGGTAACGTAGGCAGCAAGGGGAGTTTTGTTGGAAGAACTTGTGGGCATCTCTTGGAACCCAAGTGGGTCTCACAGAACCTGGAAAACCCCCAGGAGCTGGTGGTTTCTCTCCCTTCTCCTTCCAGTTGCTGTCCTTGGGAAAGGGGGATGACACAGGCAGAAGGGACAATACACTGTGCTCAATACTGCGGGTAATGAAGCCTAAGCCGTGACAGATGGATGGGTGACTCAAATGGAAGGTTCAGAGTCAGGGGAGGAATTCGAGTTAGTCACTTTCCAAAGACCCCCACCTCTGAGCATCGATGAGGTGGAGAACACAGGAGCTCTTGAGGATCGTTCCATGTCCAGACCCTCAGGCTAACCTTTTGGGGTACTTACCCTGTTATCTCCTCCAAAAAGACTGACACGTGTGCCTTCAGTATGCCAAATGCACATAGCAAGGAGAGAGTGTGACATTTCAGTGCCTGCCTGGTAAACTGTATGCCTGCTATGAGCAGTTGTTTGAGGCTGGGGAAGAGGGCCACAGGAGGCCCTACATTTCAACCCTCAAGACCCACAAAGTAAGCTAGGCATGGCTTTGTGTGCCTGTGACCCCCAGCACACGCAGGGAGTAGCGATGAGCAGGCCCTGAGACCTCACTGGCCAGTCAGCCTAGACAGAGCGGTGAACTCCTGGGCCAGTGAGAGGCTTTGTCTCAAGGAAATAAGGTAGGGATCGATCAATAGAGAAAGACACTCCCAAAAGTTCTTCTCTGGTCTACACACACACACACACACACATACACCATGAGAAAGAACACTTGTTCAGGACTCTGGAGGCTGTCATGGAAAAACTGCAATTCCGGGCAGCCTGGGCTAAATGGAGTATAATGAGAACATGTATCAAGGGGGGAATACGTGAACTATGATTATTGTAAAATTGTGCAACCCACAAACAAATATTAGCACTGGGATGGTAGCATAGCTATATTTTTTAAATTAGAATCAAATAGAATATTCTCTGACTATATAAGCAAGATGCATTTAAAAAGCCCTGCTATGATACTGATGCGAAGTAGCCAAGATAACTGTTTAAAAAATAAAAAGCCAGGCATGGTGGCACAAGTCTTTAATTCCAGCACTCAGAGGCAGAGGCAGAGGCAGAGGCAGAGGCAGAGGCAGAGGCAGAGGCAGAGGCAGAGGCAGAGGCAGAGGCAGAGGCAGAGGCAGAGGCAGAGGCAGAGGCAGAGGCAGAGGCAGAGGCAGAGGCAGAGGCAGAGGCAGAGGCAGAGGCAGAGGCAGAGGCAGATGGATCTCTCTGAGTTCAAGATCAGCCTGGTCTACAGAGTGAGTTCCAGGACAACCAGGGCTGTCTCTGCTCTCCTGGGAAGGGCGAGTGCAGGACCACAGCTGGGCTCACAGAGACCTGGGGACCTGGGACTCTGCAGGGGTCCTGGAGTGAAAGGAACACAAGAAATGGGTTGGGACTGTCTCCAAAAAAAACAACAAAAAACAACAACAACAACAACAACAACAACAACAACAACAAAACAAAACAAGAAAGGCTGAGAGAAAACTGGTAAAGAACTAGACAAGTTGCATTTAGTGTTTGTTCTGCAAGATCCTTCAAGCACTGGCTCCACTGCAAACAAATGGCAAGCCCCCCCCCCCCCCATGGTTTGTCCGAGAAAGTACATCTATACTTTTAGATTCAGGTCTCAGCCGCATGTTTTGACTGACTCTTCGACCACGAGGCAAGAGTAGTTAGCTCTTAAGCAAAATCCATTGTAGATTCAGGGACTTTTGTCCACAGGAGCACCTGGACTGAGGCAGGAATAGGGTCGGCAAGAGTGTCACAGGACAGAGAGGTATACCCCTGTACTCGCTCTGAGGAGGAAGGGGGGCCGAACTCTGGGAGATGTGGTGGGAAGACTTAGTCCTGAAGAGAGTCCTTTCTCCTGTTCCTTTCCCTGTCCCCCTTCCCTGCAGTCTGTCCACAGTATGGGTGAAAGCCTTGTCTTCAAAGATCAGGTTTCAGGGAGGTCCAATGGAAACGTCAAAACTATAGGGAAATTCCAAACTCCCTCCTCGGGCTCTCCAGTTTGAGCAATGAACACCTCTACTGCACCTGCCCTCAACAACAACAACAACAACAAAACTCTTTGTCCTTGCCAAGATGCTAAGCTCACTTCCACGGAAAAGCGCGCCCCACCCAAAGCCTTTCTACTGCTCTCATCTCTGCCTGCTGCGCTTTGTTTTCCACTAAAATTGGGTGGGCGTGAGACTTAGCTAGCTGATGTGCTTAGCTCAGGGCTGGGCATGAAGCCCTTGCCAAGAAAACAAAGTAGGGATGAATTTTTGGAAACTGCTGGCAAACTATCTAGAGACAGCGAAGGTGAGAATCGGATACCTGCTCCTTAGTGGGGGAGGGACCTGAGTGGGCGGGGGGCAATTCAAATACACCAAACTCTGGTCTAGGTGTGACTCTCTGGAGGCAACCTCTCAGATACTCTTAAGAGCAGTTTCCCCCGCAGGTCCCTCTAGAGGATCAGCCGAGATGGTCAAGTACAAGATCCTCGTGGCCACTGGAGACTCGGTTTTTGCGGGCTCTGCCAACCTGGTGCATCTGTGGCTGGTGGGCGAGCATGGAGAGGCGGACCTTGGGAAGCAGCTGCGGCCACTGCTGGGAAGGGTGAGTGCCGGCCACTACGTGGGGCTCGCGGGGACCCGGGGATCTGGGACTCTGCAGGGGTCCTGGGGACTGTGGGGAGGGGAGGAAACCTGATCCCAGAGAACCACTGAGAAGGTGATCCGGGCGTGATGGCAGGAACAGGTGGGCTGGAAGAAAAGGGGACAGAGAAAGGAATAAGAGAGAGGGGCTGGGCAGAAAGAGGGGGCGGAGATGAAACAGCACTGGGGAGCGCTGCAGGTGCACAAAGGAGCCTGGAGTCCAACAGAACGCCCCGCTCCTTCCTCGACGCCACTCGGTTCAGGTCTCTTTCCTTGAGTGCTTCTTAGAAGGGCAATCGGAGCCAAAGACAAGCTTCTCCGAGGGCTCACTGACACTGCAGCCCTCACGGAGGACCCCAGACTTGCTTAGGAGCTGTGTCCTATCCCACAGAAGACAGAGCTGGAGGTCGACGTCCCCTTGCATCTAGGGCGCCTCCTGGCGGTGAAGCTGCGCAAACAGAAAGGCCTATTGGATTCTGACTGGTTCTGCAAGAGCATCACTGTGCAGGGCCCTGGGACCCAAGGAGAAGCCTTTTTCCCCTGCTACAGTTGGGTGCAGGGCAAGGAGACTATCTGCCTAACCGAGGGCACTGGTGAGGACTCTGGCGGTGCCGCTGAAGGAAGCAGGAGGTCGTTGGGCTTGTTATGAAATAAAGGAAAAGATTAGAGATAGAGGGGAGCAGGGGAGACGAGAAAGGATGAGATGGAGGGCACAGAGCAGTGTCCTGAGAGGACACACTTTTGTGTCTGCTTCTTCCAGCCCTGAAGGTAACCGATGACACTCAGAACCTGTTTAGGAAGTATCGAGAGCAGGAGCTGGAGAACAGAAGGAATGTGTATCGGTGAGTTCAAGAAAACCGTTGATTGCCCTCCAGAGCCTCCAAACCCACTGTCTCACGTAAGGCTCCGTATTTGTTCCCTAGGTGGGGCTCCTGGAAGGAGGGATTAATCCTGCCTATAGCAGGGAGTACTGAACGGGACCTCCCCAGGAACCAGAGATTCATGAAGGATAAGGATTTAGATTTTTCCCTCTCTCTGGTCAAAGAGTGAGTACTTGGCTGAGTTTGCGCAGTTTCGCCTTAAGCTGTAAGGTGGGCTCTTTCTTGATCTTCTTGCACGCTGTTCTTTGCACAGGTTGAAGAACTTTGCTATTAAGGGGACTCTAGATTTTGTAAGTCGTGTACAAAAGCTGGAAGATTACCAGAAAGTATTCCCACATACAAAGACTGCTCTGCCCGGTCAGTGACCACAATTTCCTAAAGTCTCTTTAATCAGAATTCCAACCCAGCTATCTGAGAGAACTGGGGAGAGAGGGCAGGCGATGATGGGTTGGCTGGAGGACACGTTTAGAGCTCACACTGTGTTCTCAACGGATGTCTTCAGAGCAGGTCCGTGGTTCCTGGAAGGAAGATGCTCTCTTTGGGTACCAGTTCCTCAACGGTGCAAACCCCATGCTCCTGAGGCGGTCCATGCGCCTTCCAGCCCGGCTGGTCCTGCCTCCAGGGATGGAAGACTTACAGACCCAGCTGGAGAAGGAGCTCAAGGTGCTGAGCTGCCTCTGTTTAGCTTATGCACCCAACCCCGTCCCCACGGTTCTGACCGATTTCCTTCCGTTTCCTTGCTTCCTACCCCCGCCCCTCGAGTGACTCCATCATCGATACCCTCCTTTATCTGTATTTAGGATTTCTTTTCTTAGATCATTTTTTTTAAGGTTAGCATACAAAATGGTGACAGGTTTCATCAGCACTTGGAGTTTCTCAACTTTGGAACTATGCCATGGTTGTGACCTATATAATTCTTTCTTTTAGGGTGTTCCCCTGTACAGTAATGTTCTAGTAATATCTCCTGCCTCTTACCTATTAGATGTCAGTAGTACATCCTTTGTGACAACCAAAAATATTGCCAAATGTTGGCGGGCTGTGTGAGGGGAGTAGAGCCGAATTACCTGTGGCTGAAAATTGTAACTGATGTAGTCTTATCTCCTTTACCTTTTAACTCAGGGAGGCTCAAACATCAACCTGTACACCCAGGGCATCAGTTCTGGGGAGATCAGTTGCCTAGTATAAAATTGTTGGGTGGTAGAGAGAGGAGGACCCCCTTTGGCAAAACGAATGAAAGGCGGGATCTGACCTGACCCAGCCTCTTTATCTGCGCACGCGCCCTGTTCCCACAGGCTGGATCTCTATTCGAAGCTGATTTCTCCCTGCTGGATGGGGTCAAGCCTAACATCATCATTTTTAAGCAGCAATATGTGACAGCCCCTTTGGTCATGCTGAAGCTACAGCCCGATGGGAGGCTCTTACCCATGGTCATCCAGGTGCGAGGAACCACGGATCTTTTCTGACACCGACTCTTGTTAGGGTGTTAGACCCATTGGTCCTCAGCTCCTGCCCTCTCTCTGTCTTCTGGTCTAGCTCCAGCCACCACGACACGGATGTCCCCCGCCTCTGCTCTTCTTGCCCTCAGATCCCCCCATGGCCTGGCTCTTGGCCAAGATCTGGGTCCGAAGCTCTGACTTCCAACTGCACCAGTTACAGTCACATCTGCTGAGGGGACACCTCATGGCCGAGGTTATTTCTGTGGCCACAATGAGGAGTTTACCCAGCCTGCACCCCATATACAAGGTATGTCAGGGTGTCTGTCACTGGGCATCTGCTATCCAAAGTTCACACTCGTTAGGAAGCATCCACTCGGGATCTGCTCTTGGCATATAAGGCAAAGCAGCTGTCTTAGTCTCTCTGTATGAGCATACAGAGGTCCACCCAGAAACTCTGCTATGGAAACCCTGAAGGAATGCTCTTGCTATGGGCTAGGGACAGAGTAAGAATACAGCTTACACAGGAGTTGCAATTTACAGTGATGGGTAGGGAAGTGGGGGGACATTTCAGGAGGAGGGCTCTGTAGTGGTGAGGGAGGAAAGGGGTGTGGGTTATGTTGGATAGTAGGTATTACTGAAATATTAGAAAGTGATTAGCTTGTTGACAGGAAGTGGGAGAAGATGAGAAAGATTTGGAGAGAGAACCCAGAGCCACGCTCTGACCGTATCCTTGTAGACATCTCTTGAATGCATCAGTGGAGGATGGTGATACAGGAGAAAGGGGTTGGAGGTTTGGATTCCAGTTAAGCTGGAGAGAAAAGTAGCTGAGCTCATTACACTGGAGGAAATTCTCTAAGCATGGCGCCATGGTAGCACATTGAGCCTGAGACAGAATTCTAATCAGCCCCACCCTGTATAAAGAGGCAGAAGGAGCAATAGAGAGGGGACATCCAGCGAGGTGGGGGAGGGATAAAAAAGTGAGTCTGTGGTACCAGAGAAGAAAGTGTTTGAAGAGAGGCCAGTTTTCCTCCCTCTGGGAAGGGGCTAGTTTTCCTCTCTCTGTCAGCACAGTTGCAGCGGAGGATACTTTGTTAATACCGACGTCATTGGTTACTTGTTGACAAGGCTGTCTTGGGGAAGCAGAGATGCTGGAAGTCTGTGGGCTGAGTGGGGCCCGTGAGTTGAGGAGGTAGAGACTCAAGCTCGGGAAGCTCGGGAAGCTCTCTGAGAGGGAGAAGTGAAAGACTGGGTCCTTCTGGAAAGGGAAGGGAGGTGGGGTCAAGGAAGAATTTTCTTCTGCAGGGCATTAAATACTTAGAAAGGGAGGAAGGAAAAGAGAGGGAGAGGGCGAGTGGGGGGCGGGGAGAATGTGAGTACTTGTCAAGGCAAATGGGGGAGGAGCTTAAAGCCAGGGCTCCCACCGGATTCTGTGGTTTGAGATCAATGACGGCTGGAATTATGATAGCAAACACAAAATTATGCAAATAAGTAGTAAAACCCTGACCCTTTGACCTTGGAGGACTTTGGGAAGATATTTCTCTCTCCCTTCTTTCTCATCAGGGTGTCTCATTCCCCATGCCCTATGGACCCTGCCATTTCTGGGGTTTGACTGTGTCTCGTTTCTTTTCCTCACAATCAGCTCCTTGCCCCCCACTTTCGCTACACCATGGAGATCAACACCCTGGCACGGAATAATCTTGTCTCCGAATGGGGAATTTTTGACCTGGTATGGAAAAGGGATGGGTGAAGAGGGAGGTTCAATGTTGGAAGTCTCTCAAAGGTGTTCCCTTCACATAGTCTTCCCCCAAACTCAGCTCTACACGGGAGGGCTGTCCTTCTCTCACCTCATACTTGAACGGCCTGTACACCCTGATCTCCCCGTTCTGTTACCTGGCTTGCTGGACCCTGGTTTGTCCTCAGGTGGTGAGCACGGGGAGTGGAGGCCACGTGGACATTCTCCAGAGAGCCACGTCGTGTTTGACTTACCGCTCCCTTTGCCCTCCGGATGACTTGGCTGACCGTGGACTCTTGGGGGTAAAATCTTCTCTGTATGCCCAGGATGCCCTCAGGCTGTGGGAGATCATTAGTCGGTGAGAGCAACAGAGGTGGGGGTCGCGGGGGAGGGGGCAGCCGGTCTCAAAAGCCCTTGCCTGGTCTGAGGCTGAGTGCTGTCTTCTCTGGGGAACAGGTATGTGGAAAGGATGGTTGAGCTTTTCTACAGGAGTGACACAGATGTGAAGGAGGACCCGGAGCTGCAGGTTTGGTGCCGCGAGGTCACTGAGATCGGACTGCTTGGGGCCCAGGACCGAGGGTAAGGCACCGTTGCCCACACATCTGCTAACAGTCCACATCTGGTTCTATGAACTACTTCCATGGGTGTCGCCTGGGCCTCCAGAAGCCCTAATGATCATTCCAGGGCTCTGTAGCTCCTTTGCCTTCTCATCCTCCCACAGAATTCTCTCTCCTCAGGCACACAAAGCCAGAACTATGTCTCTCTTGGATATTTATTTCTCCTTATCCATCCCTACCCTTTCTGGTAGCTCCATGGTCCATCCTTTATACATCAGTTTTATTTATTTGTTTTTATTAATTACTACTTTTTATGTTTTGGGAATCTTTCCTTCCTTCTTTTTCCCTCTCTGGAAACCCTCCTTGCTCTCCTTCAAATCTATGATCCCCTCTTCATTAATTGTTCACACATATATGTCTATGCATGCACACACAAACACAATCTATTCTTAAATATATAAATACACCCTGCTCAGCCTGTTACATGTTTCGGGGCTGCCCATTTGGATGACCAGTTGGTGTGCTCTTCCCTGGGGAAGGCTGTTTCTCCATCTCTCAGCGTTCCTTAGGTGCCTTTGTGTGGGGTTGAGACCTCTGGTCTTTCCCCTGCCATTTAGCATGTCCATTGTCCTCCTTGGTCGGCCCTTGTTTAGGAAACCATATTGGTGAGACCTTATGGGTGTAGTTTCTGACATTACTAGGAGACACAGTCTCACACAAACTCCCTGAGCCTCTGGCTCTTACGATCTTTCTGCTCCTTCTTCGGAAAGATCCCCGAGCCTTAGGTTGGGAGTTGTATTTATAGCATTGGATACATTGGGACTGGGCTCCACAACTCTGCATTTTGATTGGTTGTGATTTCCCATAATGGTCTCCATTACACATCAGATTTTGAGTGCACACTGTCTGTGAGCCATAGGACCTAGAGGCCATGACCAGAACAAGGCCTTTGTGTATCTCCAGATATTTTTGCCTGCCTGAGATCAGCCTCCTATGCTGGTCTCCACTCTTCCTCTCTTTATTTTGCCCAGGTTCCCCCTGTCCTTAGAGTCCCGGGCTGAGCTGTGTCGCTTTGTCACTATGTGCATCTTCACGTGCACTGGTCAGCACGCGTCTACACATCTGGGTCAGGTAATCTGTGTGATCGCTTCCCCAGGCTTCTGGGATGAAGGAGATGGGGAGAAACACTAAGTGTCTGGGCAGTCAGCCTGAATTTCTGAGTGACTCTGCTACCTGTAGCTGGACTGGTATGCCTGGATCCCAAATGGCCCATGCACCATGCGGAAGCCCCCACCCATCTCCAAGGATGTGACAGAGAGGGATATAGTGGATGCGTTGCCTTGCCTCCAGCAGGCACGGATGCAGATAACATTCACCAAGTTCCTTGGCAGACGCCAGCCTGTCATGGTGAGGCACAGATGCCTGGGTCCTGACCTGGGGGTTGGGGAAGACACCTTGACCTAGGGCCTATATTCTTGCCTGAGAGAGACCCAAGATCCTGAGCCATTTTGCTTTCTCTCTCCTAGGTGGCCCTGGGGCAGCATAAAGAGGAGTATTTCTCAGGCCCCAGGCCCCGGGATGTGCTGAAGCAATTCCAAGAGGAGCTGGCTATCATGGACAAGGAGATTGAGGTCCGGAATGCAAGCCTGGACCTGCCCTATGAGTACCTCCGACCCAGCCTGGTGGAAAACAGTGTGACCATCTGAGAGGCCTTGCCCATCTCAGCCCCAGAGGAGGCTGCTGTCTCTGTGTGTCTGCACAGTCTTGTCCTCCTTGGCCACACCCTCTGGTGAATAGACAGCTTCCCACCACACAGCCCTGGGGAATGCACAGCGATTATCCCTGTTGTGTTTTAGCTGCCCTAACTCCATGGTATGTGCTTGAATCCCTAGTACCTACTTCTCTTCCCCAAAAGATATGGTTTATACATTAATAAAACAAAAATCTCTCCCTTAAAGGTTTCCTTAAACTGTACATACACTCATGACATTGTCGTGGCTGCCTGGACCCAGTGGAGCTGGCGATCATGGCTTTTAACACTGGATTTTAACTTTAGACTCCTCTACATCTTCAGTTAACACACCCCTCTGGCCGCCTGCACTGAAGTCACACTGCCCAGCTCAGCATCCAACTGCCACGATCTCTTCTCAGACTGCATCTCACTCCTCAGCCCCTACCCAAGACCCTTGATAAGGCTTCCTCTTCATTTCTCTCCTTTCTGCCAACACCAAAACAAACCTTCCAGCCCAGAGTCCCAGGTACTGAAGAAAGCTGGCAAGCACATTCCCAGCAGGAGAGAAGAGCAAAGGGCTTCCACATGGGGAGAAAGACGTCTCCCCGTCACTGTTAGCGGGTGACAAAAGCCTTTGCTTTAGCAAAGACAACCCTATTAGAACTGATAAACAAGTGCAGCCAGGTTGCAGCACACAGGTTGCAAATCCGTGGCACCTGATTATCAGTAGTCAATTCTCTGGAAATGAAGCAAACAGAGTAATCTCTTTTCCAAAGATAAACTTCCCTGAGACACCTGTACAGGTGAAAGTGGCCGCCACTGAGGAATATTAAAGAGGACATGACAAAATAGAAAGATATCCCAGATTCATGGATTGGAAAAACCACCATCATTAAAAACACCCATACTGCAAAGAGCATTTTGCAGATCCGAAGCAGTCTTTATCAAAATATCCATCCATATTGACATTATTCCCAAAATTAGAAAAACAATTATAAAACTCTCAAAACAAAAACAAAACCAACAATTCTAAAAATTCTCTTGTGGCATCACAAAAACAAAACCAAACCAAAAGCAACTCTGAATATACAAAATAAACTACAGTTTAAAAAAAGAGAGCAGGAGCCATTACATGGACTTCATAGTATATACTATGAATCTATAGTAGTCAGAAAAGCATAGTACTGACATCAAAACAGGCATGTAGGCCACTGGGATAAAACACAGAGGCTGGGAATAAACCCACACAGCACGGCTAACTGCTTTAAACAAAGTGTGAATACAGCATTAGGGAGAAGACATCCTCTCTAACAAATGGAACTTGAAAAATGGGCTGTCCACATGCAGAACCAGTTAGAAAGATAACTCAAAGTAGAGTCAAGTTTAGTGTCACAGCTGAAACCAAGAACTACTAGAACAAGACATAAAGGAAGTATTCAAGATGCTGGAACTGACAAGCATCGTTCTCTCCAAGCTCACAGAATTCGTGTGTGTGTGTGAATGAAGGTGCTCCCTGTACAAGTCCAGCAACCTCAGTTCAACCCTTAGAACCCAAGTAAAGGTGGAAGGAGAGAACCAACCATACGTAGCTATCCTCTGACCTCGGCTTGAATGCTGGGGTATGTGCATCCACAAATACAATCAACACAAAAATTTTAATTAAAAAATAGTAAGTACTCAGGGCTGGAGCAATGGCTCCATGGTTAAGAGCATCGACTGTTCTTCCAGCTGTCCTGAGTTCAGTTCCCAGCAACCACATGGTGGCCATCTATAAGAGGGTCTGGTGCCCTCTTCTGGCATGCGGGTGTACATGCAGCAGAGCACTCATACATTAAATAAAGAAATAAAATATTTTTAAAAAGTAAGTACTGGTGTAAATGAAAGAAAAAGGCACTTTTCAATGCATCAGTGGTAGCTCCACACCCACACCCACACCCACACCCACACAGGCAGCCCTAGTTAAACTTAGTAGGTCACATAACAAAGCCAAAAGGAAAAGAGAATGTAGGAGAAGGAGTTGTTGGGAGGAAGGTTTATGGGATGGAAGAGAGCAGGGAAGCACTGTATTATACATGTCTGAAACTGTCAAAGAATAAATTAAAATAAAAATCTAAAATAGAATTATTGTATGTTATACCAATACTACCACTCAGCATAGATGTGAAAGAAAGGAATCCATCTGAAGTCATCTGTCTATCTTGGCAGTATTTGTAATGGCCAAGAACCAGAAAGGACGCAAAGGCTCATCCACTGATGGATGGATGGACAGATGGACAGATGGATGAGACATGATGCCCAAGTAAGATGGGAGAGTGTGAGCCATGAAAAGAGGCGAAGTCCATTGACTTACAGCAGCAAAACAGGCTAGAAGGAGAGAGCATTCTGCTAAAAAATGGAGTGAGCCAGGCACAGAGGGAAAAGGAGACTGTGTGACCTCATCATCCCTTAAGGAAAAAGAGAGTAGACCTTATGACAATCCAGCACACAGCAGTGGTCACCAGCTGCTGGGAGAACGAAAGGAAAGGTGAACCGGGAAGATTGGTCCATGAGAGGAAGTTGCTGGCTAGTCTTGTCAAAATCCAGGTTCAGTGAGAAATGCTAGCTCAAAAAGTAAGGTGGAGAGGGATTACAGAAGACACTTGGTGTGAACCTCTGCCTCCACACACGTGCATACAACATGTGTATGCAACTGCATGCACACACATGCACACACACACACGCAACCCCCTCCCCAAAAGACAAACAAACAAAAAAAACCTCAAAACAAGCTAAACACTTAAACACAAGACCTAAAACTATGAAATTGCTGCACGAAAACAGGAAAACGTTCATGACTTTGGTCTGGGCAAAGACTTCTGGGATATGATGCTGAAAGGTCATAAGGGCAACAGACATGGAGATGGGCAAATGGGATTACATCAAACCAGAGGAGATGTGAACTCACAACCCACAGGCTAGGGAAGTAGCTGCAGTCCTGGCCAGTTCAGCAGTACAGCTCAGCGATGTTGACTGTATTCGAGATGGTTGCAGTAAGTCTACAGAACCCTACAATCTTGCAAAAACGGAAACGGAGCAGTGACATCCTCTCTCCTAGACCTGGGCACCATCATTTCCTATTCTTTTTGTGACTGGCTTATTTCACTTAGCAGAGTGTCTTTGTGGAGTTTCTTCGGTGTTCATTCGTGTAGACAGATGTAAAAGGATTTCCTTCCTATAGATGTGGAATGATAATCCATTCTGTGTGTTTATTTCCAGTGAGTAAGATGGGGCTGTTTGTTTTTTTGTTTTTTAGAGACAGGGTTTCTCTGTGTAGCCCTGGCTGTCCCAGAACTAACTCTATAGACCAGGCTGGCCTCAAAGAGATTCACCTGCCTCTGTCTTCCCAGTGCTAGAATTAAAGGCATGAGCCACCACCACCTGGCAAGGATGGGATTCTTTTGCTCTATTTGGATGGAAACCTGGTGTTGGCAGTAAGTGGTTCATGCAGTATTGGTAGCCCTGGGCCCTGGAGTGCTAGGCAGCTGGCAGACGGGCATATAGGACCAAATCCTGGAAACGAGAGACTCTGAATTCCAGGCATTAGAAACTAGAGGCTTACAATTCAAAATATTGAGATTAGACATTTACTGTTCTAGGCTCCAGTTACTAATGGCCTGGCACTTAACAGCCAGTGAGAGCTGTCGCTCCAAGCAGCCCCTTGGACAACTGCAGTCAAATGCAAGCATGGCGCTTCTTAGCTTTGCGGCCCTGGGTGAGACATGGACGTCGAGATTTTCAGTTCCTTTTGCAGCCGGCATGTTGCCTTCCAGATCTAGGGTGCTGTGTCCTTGATTCTTTACAGTGGCTATAGTCTTGCTGTCAGCCCTGCAGCATTAGGGCCCTTGGCCCATGGTGATGGCTACGCTTGGTTGTCAAGTTGACTACATCTGGAATTAACTAAAACCCACTTGCTGAGTACAGCTGTGAGGGATTTTTTTCCCTTAATTAAATATTTTGAGGTGGAAAGATCCATCATTAGGGGCTGGAGAGATGACTCAGCAGTTAAGAGCACTGGCTGCTCTTCCAGAGGTCCTGAGTTCAATTCCCAGCAATCACATGGTGGCTCCCAACCATCAGTAATGGGATCCAATGCCCTCTTCTGGTGTGTCTGAAGACAGCAACAGTGTACTTTCATGCATAAAATAAATATCTTTTAAAAAGATCCACCTTAAGCCGGGCGTGGTGGCGCACGCCTTTAGTCCCAGCACTCGGGAGGCAGAGGCAGGCGGATTTCTGAGTTCGAGGCCAGCCTGGTCTACAAAGTGAGTGCCAGGACAGCCAGGGCTACACAGAGAAACCCTGTCTCGAAAAAACCAAAAAAAAAAAAAAAAATCCACCTTTAATCTGGGCCACACCTTCTGATGGTAGCCTATATGCAGTTCATGAGAAAGAAGCTTGCTCTCGGCCTGCTTGCTCTTGCTCTCACTGTCCAGTCTATTCCTTTACTGCCATTTGATCCTGTTTCTTTGGGATTTTGACATCCTGATGGCCAGCTGAGATATTCAGCCCTGTAGACTGAACAACTACTGGATTCTTAGACCTTCAGTTGGTAAACAGCTATTGTTAGATTAGCTGGACCACAGCATGCATGCATATGTGTGTGTGTATGTGTGTGTATTATATGTATGTATATACATAAATGTGTATGAATATATGTATATATATATATATATATATATATGTGTGTGTGTGTGTGTGTGTGTGTGTGTGTGTATTCATTCTATAAATTCTGTTCCTCTAGAGAACCCTGACTAACGCAGCAAATGATGCTTGGCTGCTTCCTAGACATTTTCCTGTGGCTAACACCCACAGTTTTTTTTCTCTCTGTCTCTTCACACATGTCCATATTTCTTCTTCCTTGTCTGTCTGTCCTCTTCTCCCTACTCTCTATTTCTGTTTTGTTGACTCCTTCCTTTGTCCCCCCTGTCATTTCTAAGCTCGGGTCTCTCACCATGAGATGCTTCATCCCCCTCTCACTGTTACTGACATTTGGGCTTTTTACTTATTTGCGTGTTTGTCTTTGTGCTATCAGCTCAATCCCCTCTACTTAAAAAAAAAGTGTGTAGGATTCAAGCCTCGTGGGCTTCCCCTATCTGCCTTGGCAAGTCCACTGATGTCCTTGCTCATGCTTAGTCAGGGACACCAGGGAGACCTTATGGGCGTTGCTACTGACAGAGGAGACACAGTCTCACAGCAAACTCCCTGATCCCCTGGTTCATAATCCTTCAGGTACCTCTTCCACAATGATCTCCGAGCCTTAGGTGCCGGAGTGTGTTGTGAATGTATCCATTGGGACTGGGTTCCTCGACTGCATTGTGATTGGTCGTGGTATTATGTAGTGACCTCTATTTGTTGCAAATATATATTTCTTCTTCATGGGTGGTGAGGACTACACTTACCTTTGGGCATGAGGACAACCCTGCACAAAGATCTACAGACAACTAAGAAATACTAAGAGCAAGAGAAACACTTTTCTCCAGGGAAGAGCATACTAATTAATTGGTTATCCAATACCAAGTGGTCAAACCCTGAAAATAGACACGTAACATTATATAGATTGTGGTGGCAGAAAGGCCAGAGGGAGCTGTGCAAGATGGGATGGCTAGAAACGTGCTTTGAGGAGGGGGAGGCAGTTTCAGCAGCAAAGAACTGTAGTCTTAGTGTAGCTTTCTCCAGGCATCTGTGGCAGCCATGAAGGCGGTCCTGCCAGCTGCCAGAGAGGGGTTGTTTGCCTCTGCCACAGCCCAGGGGTTGAGAAGCACGGCTTTCCACGTTATCTCTGCTCTAGCCCGAGGAGAGGTGGGTCCCTCTGTTCTGTTCCGTACAGACCACTATCTTTTCACCTGGTGAGGGACATGCGATTTGTTTCTACCTCGTGGTCATTGTGAATAATGCTACAACAAACATGGGTTTAAATAGCCTTAAATAGCCCTTTGAGGTTCTATTTAATTTAATAGAACGTAAGTCCAGAAATGGATTGCTGGACTCTATGGGACTTCTACATTTTTTTCTAGATCTCTCGTTCTTTTATATTAGGCTCAAGAAAACTTTGGTAATCTTGATTAGATTACTTTGAGATGACGTTGAACAATTCTTCGCTCTGTCTGCTCTGTCTGTACCCTCTGCCAAGGCAGCATTTTACATAACTCTGGGGCGGGAACTCTGAGAGTTCGGGTGCAGTTCTGCAACATGGCGGCCATTCACCTATGGAAAGAATTCCAAGTCACAGGTCCATCATTCTGTTTCACCGCAAAATGTCATGTGTTGTTGTTCCCTAGATAACCTCTAGAGGGCGCTCTCTTTAAACACTAGACTCTAACTCCGGTGGAGCGTGAGGTTTGGTGCTGCTTCTCTGCACCAAGTGGTTTCTATTTTTCTCTTTACAGGTGTAAGGAAAATAACGTAACAATCTCAAATGTCTACAAAGCAAAAAAGAGTTAACACTAAATTATGAGTATTTTCCAACCTCCTTTTCCCCCTAGCAACAGAATTACTATGATTAAGGAAAACAACAACAACAACAACAAATTACGTACATAGTTGTGATTCCTCTTAACAAATTTTTTCTTGGAGTTTTACAAATATAAACAGATTTAACGATTAGTATTCTTGTCTTAATTTAAAATGCTTCATTATGTTCATTCTTATTGTTTTATTTCCTGGTATTAACTTCGGTTTCCTCCTATTTTTGTGCTTCAATTGTATTTCTTTGTCTAATTTTGGGAAAAAAAAAAAAGCTCACCATCACTTGGGGTGGAACATGGCTTGAATACAGTGTCTCCAGGAGACAACTGAGTTCCCCTTTCCCCTCATGCGGCTAAAGTTTTAAATTTTCTGCAGTTTGTCTATTCATTATTCTTTGTGTAGGTTGTGCTTTTTTGGTTGAAGTCTGAGAATTCTTTGACGATCTCTTTTGTTGTTGTTATTTGTGTTTTGGTTTTTCGAGACAGGGTTTCTCTGTGTAGCCCTGGCTTTCCTGAAACTCACTCTGTAGACCAGGCTGGCTTGAACTTTCAGAGACGTGCCTGGCTCTGCCTCTCAAGTGCTGGGATTAAAGGTGTGCACCACCACCACCCAGCCTGACTATCTCTTCATACTGACAATCTTTCCATTTTTTTTTTCCTGAATGCTCCACAGATTCATATTTTAGACATTAGTCTAGTATGCATTCTAAGGTAATTTTTATACAAGGCGTGAGGCAAGTTTCTTTTTCAGAACCCATAGATACCAAATTTTTAGAAACGTGGCTCAGAAGTTAAGATCACTGGTTGTTTTTGCGGAGAGAGGACCTGGGTTTGATTCTCAGGATCCAAATGTTGGCTCACATCCATCTATAACTCCAGTTGCAGGGGATCTGGCGCCCTCTCCTGGCCACTATAGGCAGTGATGCATGAGGTACACAGACAAAAAACACCATATAAATAAAATAGAATAAAACAAAACAAAACGTTACAGCGTTTTTTCCGGAGACGGCTGTGGCATGGCTGTGTTGCTCTTACACTGTCCCACTGCTCTGTGTACTCTTTCCTCCTTAGTCTTAATTCTGAGTACTATAGTTATGTAAGTCTCAAAAATGAGTAGACCGACCTTACCCGTGACTTTATTCTTGTCAACTGCGTTAGCCGTTCTACTGTGGTTCCCTTTGTACAAACCTTTTAGACTAATCTTACTGATATGCACATTACTGTTGGAAATTGGAAATACATTGCATTAAAAATGTGCCTCTGTTGGGGAGGATTGAGGTTCTGGCTAAGTCTTCAGTCATCAGGCATAGTATGCAGTGTCACTTGTTCCCAGCGGCCTTACTGTCACGTTCTGTTAACTACTCCTCTGAGTGGTGCTGTATTTCAAATATTGGCATTCTTGTGCTTGTTGCAAACATACAGACGCATAACCCAATTTTGCATATTCTATGCACCCACAGGGGTGGGTGTCTCTGTGTGTGAGAGAGACATGTATGTGTGTGTTGTATTTATCTACATTGTGTGTGTATGCATGTGTGTCTGTGTTGCATGTATATGTGTAAGTGTATCTGCTTAGAGACATATCTACACTTTGTATTCCCTCGGATACCACTAGACCTCTGGTAATGGTGGTCCTAGGAGCACAGGGAATGAGAAATGAGTGTCCTCAGACCTAGAAGTGACAAGAGCCAAGGGGTGGCTGACATCTGAAATAGAGGCAGTGGCAGATGCAGGACCAGTCTCAAGCCCCAGAGAATAGGTCTTTTCTAACTCAGATCTTCCAAGTGGCCACATCTCTGCTAAAATGAAATGTCTGCCTACTGTAGTCAGAAGTGAGATGTTGGAGTCATGGTTACACTACCGAGTCTATGTGGGAAGGGCACCCCAGTCTCTGGTGTGATGGTGACCCCGGGGGAAGATGGTGTAAGCGGTGTCCTTCCTCCAGGGAACCGAATTCCGACCGTGGCTCTGATGGTGTAAGTCTATCAGGAGGTAATGTGAGTTTCTCCTCTGAGGCAAAACTGCAGGATCCAGGTAGCTCCCCTCACTCACTTTAAGCCTGTGACAACTGTTGGACTGTCCTCTGGCTATTAGTGTCACCTGTGCAGCAGGATCTGCCGGGCCTCCCTTGTCCAACCCCTCCCTGTGATGTGGGCAGCTTCCTGCAGGGCTTAGTGCCAGTGTGGCTTACTGCATTGCCTAGGCTCCTGTCCAAGGCATCAGTGACTTGCAGAGTCCCTCTGTCTCCTCTTCCCACGCTCCCCTTCAGCCACGCAACTCCAACACGTTCGTCACTCTTTCTTGTAGGAGCAGAGGCCAGCGCTGAAAGCTTCCATTTGACTATCTCCAAATTGATATTTTACTGTTTAAAAGGTTTTAAATATATAGTTTGAGAATTTAGGGTTTGTTTGCTACTAGGGTTGCTAGAGCTGCTAGTGAGGAAGGGACCCTCAGGGTGGGGCTCTTTGTTGAGGTTTTCAAAGTCAAATTGCAAAAGGGAAACTGAACACAGGCAGCATGTTCATAAGGTGACCAGTGAACAGAGCTGGAAGCCTTCCTCCCAGATCACATGGTCAAACACACACACACACACACACACACACACACACACACACACACACACACACAAAACCAGGAAAAGGACAGTAGGGGGGAGGGGATGCCAGGGGCCGAGTGTCGGTGACCTTTCCTGGAGCAAGAGAAGATTCCCGGAACTTGAGCATGTCTCTTGGTTGCTTCCTTGATGGTCTGGCACTTCCTGTGGTATCTGCGGTAGTTGAGTCACTTAGGACGGAAATTAGAATATAATGAACCTGGAGGTTATCTGCTGGCTGCTCTGGCAGTCACTTTAAAGCTACCCAGGGTTGAATAAGTCATCGAAAGAGGAACTCCTGGCCTTTGGGCATCCTGTCGTCAAACTCTAGGGTGAGGTTGGAATTTAGCTAGGTCATGTACACAGTTCACTGGTAACAATTCACAACATGTGACACTTTCACGGATAATTAAATCAAGGACATGTTTTTTTTTAACCATCCCAAGAGCCATTGCATCACTAGGGCCTAAGCAGTCACTCGTACCCTCCTCAAGTTAAGATGCAGGGTAAGACACATAACAGAAAAACAGCCATGGGGCTATGTAACAAAAGTATACGCATGCACTGCAGTGCCTGCAGAGGCTAGAAGAGGGCATCAGGTACCCTGGAACTACGGTTGTAGATGGTTGTGAGCAGGTGGGTAATGGGACTCAAACTTGGGTCTTCTGAAAGAGCAATAAGTGCTTTTAACTGCTGAGCAATCTCTCCAGCCCCATCTGCCCTATTGCTTGGAGCTTCTATTATGCTAGCCTAGACACCAGACAGAAGCAACGAGCCTGAATACAACCTGGTGGGTTCAGCCTTGCTTTCTGTCTGTGTCTCCCTTTCTGTCCACTTTTCCCTTTCAAAACATAAATGTTTTCTCCATATAATTGTATCTTGGAGCATATATATATATATATATATATATATATATTTGGACTTTTAAACAAAGTTGGAACTTTTGAAACTTTAAGAACTCTTGGAGATGGGCTAAACATTTTGTGCACTATGCCATGGGAAATGAGTATTTGGGGAGCAGAGGTGTCATGGTTTGAGGATGAAATGTGCCCCCAAGACTGAGCACTGAAAGTCAGGCTGTCACTGGGAGTCAGTGACTCTTAGGACCTCATGGGGCCTCATGGACAGAAGTGAGTCCCTGACTGACATTGTTCTTGCCCTTCCTCTCTGCTGCCTATAGGAGGTGAGCAGCCTTGTTAGGCTCATTTGCTACAATGATTTTTCTCCCTCAGCACAGGCCCAAAGCACTGAAACCACCATGGACTGAAACCTTTGAACCCAGGAGACAAAATAAACCTTTCCTCTTTTTAAGTTAATTATCTGGGGTTCGCTGTTACAGTGATGTAACTCCACTGATACAGTTTTCCCTTGGAGAAACTTTGTGTGAGTAATAAAGTCTTTTGTTCCTGAATCAGGAAACCTGGCTCAAAAGAAGAGAAGAGGCTAGCCTCTCTGAACTATTATAAACTGACTTGTTAGCTTGTAAGTGTGGTGACCAGTGGTTCCCAACCTTCTAAATGTTGGGACCCTTTAATATGGTTTCTCATGTTGTAGTGACTCCAACCGTAAAATTCTTTTTTGTTGCTACTTCATAACTGTAATTCTGTTGTTGTTATTAATCCAAATGTAAATATCTACATTTTCTGATGGTCATAGGCAACCCCTGACCCCTAAGGGGGTTGCAACTCACACATTAAGAACCTCACTCCAGACCTTTCTAGTACTTATGCTTTCATGCTGTCTACCTGCCATAGTGACAAAGAAAAGTGATCAACTTCTTGTGTTACTACGGGACAAAAACTACTCTTTTAAAAATGCTTTATTTCCCTGTGTATCTAATGTGGTGAAGAGAAGGAGCCATGCAAGTCACTTATCTCATTAGGGGAAAATGTGCAAAGGACAAGAAGAACTCCAACAACTCACATGTAGGGAAAAAAAAAAACAAAACAACTTTAAAATGGTCAGAGTAGGAATTGTTTTTTTTTTCCCGAAGAAGAAGTAAAAATAGTCAATAAGCATATAGCACGTGGTGAAAGAATTACTTATCAAGATGCGATGAGATTCCAAGTCATATTAGCTAAGGTGCCCACAAATTCAGTTTTGGTTTTCTGAGACAGGGCTTTACTCTGTGGCCCATGCTAACTTGGAGATTGGAAGGATGCATCACCATGTCTAGCCTGGAATATCTATAGTTAAAAGATGATGATGAGGAGGAGGAGGAAGAGGAAGAGGGAGAGGAGGAAGAGGAACAAAAGAAGGAGCAAGCTTTGGTATAAGTGTGAGGAAATTGAATGGTTGATCCTTTCCTGGTACAGGGAAAGGTAAAATGGCTCTGCCTTTGTTGAAAACAGACTAGTAAGTCCAGAAATGACTACCTGGTTACTACACATTTGTAGTTAGCTAATCCCCAGAAAAGAGGCTAAAATCACACTAGGAGAAAGGGAGACTCATAAATGAATGATGCTAAGAAAACTGGACCTCTACCTGCAAAGGAGCATTGGACCCTCAGCTCAGAGCACATACAACCCAACCCAACATGGAAAACGGGTTCCTGAAACCCGAACACTACAGGAAGAAGACACGGGAGGAACGCAGTGCGTATGATCACTTAGGCATGGTCCCAAAGGATAGGCAAGGAAAGAAGCAAGCCAAGACCCCTTGAAACCAAAAGATCTAGGGAGACCGAGAAGCCATGGCTATGTGCGAGCATTGTATGTGAAGAACACTTGTCTTACCAGAAATAGAAAAAGGAGTCCTTGACTCCTCAGGACAGGAAAGCAAGTCTTGTCCTTCCATAGCCCGCTGTCCACAGGAAGCTTCTGCCAACAGCTGATAAAGAAGGAGCTGACTCATTCAAATAGGAACTAACACAGAGTTCATAGAGAGAGTGTATACTCTCTTAATTTAGTTTATTTGGTTTTTTTAAGACAAGGTTTCTCTGTGTAGCCCTGGGTGTCTTGGAACTTGATCTGTAGACCAGGTGATCTTGAACTCAGAGATCTGCCTACCTCTGCATCCCAAGGGCTGGGATTAAAGGGGTGCTCCACCACTGCCCAGCTAGAGGACATACTTTTATATTTGAGAAATAGCATGCGGCACTTCCACAGAAGTGTTCATCAGAAATGAAAACACTTCATGAACATTTAAGGTCTTCATGTGAATTTGAAAATATGTCCAAGAAAGCAACTGCTGGGCTGGAATGGTGGCTCGGCTGTTAAAGGTGAGGCTCACAACCAAGAACATAAGAAAGCAACTGCCACCGTAAAGACCCAGAGAGAGCAAAAGGCGAGAACACCGGGAGAGATGGCCTGACAGTTGTAGGAGTTAAGACAGAGCTGGTGGAATTCATACAGAAGAAGATTAAAGACAAGCCTGACAGGCCAACAGAGACTACATTACAGAGTGACAGAGGAGTGGAGGCTGCAGAAGATGCAGACGATGGTTGCAGAGAGAAGGTAGTAAATCAAGAGAGCAACTAAACCATTCAGAAGTATTTACTGCAGATAAAATCCAAAATTTGTGGAGGGAAATCTACCAGGGGATAGGAAGAAAATTATAAAATACAATTCAAGTGAAGTTTCCTTTAAAAAGACACCGAGGTCTACATTTTGAAAAGGAACACCACAGCCTGCTTCTTGGTCTTCTAGCTAAGATCAAGTGTGAAAAGGGACACGTGTCCAGGGGAGACTGACCAGACAGGTTCAGTAGAGGGGTACAAGTCAGTAGTTGTCACACTTTAAAGACAGAGATAGAGTCCCTGAAGGAGCTGCATTAATTAAGTCACTAAGACACAGCGTTGCCCATGCCAGATGCAATTAACACCAAAAGACATGCCAGGAAAAAGGGAAACCGGGATTTTATACCCAGCTACACTGCCCTCCTGGAACAAGGGTTATCAACCATATTTAACACAGAACAAAAGAAGGGGCCTAGGGAGCTTGGTCGGTGGTTAGAGCACTTGCTGCTCTTGCAGGGGACCCAGGATCTGTTTCCAGCAACCCACATGATAGCTAACAGCCATATGTAACTCCAGTCCCAAGGGATCTGATGGCCTCTTCTGGTCTCCAAGGACACTGCATGGGCATGGTGCACAGACATACTTGCAAAAATATTCATAAACATAAAGTAAAAATAAATACATCTTTCCTTAAGGGGAAGAAGAACTAAAAGTGGTAGTGCATGCCTTTAGTCCTGGCACTTGGGAGGCAGAGGTGGGTAGATCTCTATGAGTTCAAGACTAGCCTGATCTGTATAGCAAGTTCCAGACCAACCAGAGCTACATAGTAAGTCCCTGTCTCAAATGCATTTATATGTATATGTGTGTGTATATGCATGTGTATATTATGTGTATATGTATATGTACATGTATATGTATATGTATATGCATATGTATGTATATGTATAATGTGTGTGTGTATAAAAAGCTGAGCCTGGCAGTACAAGTGCCTGTACTCCAGTACTGTGGGAAACAGTCAGAAGGAGGGGTTTGCTGCCTGCCAGCCTAGCTCTAGGTTCAGTGAGAGACCATGGAAGTGATAGAGTAGGGTCCCCATGTTGGCCTTTGGCCTCTGCATGCTTGCATGTGCTCACCTGCATACATGAGGGCATAATCACACACAGAGCACACACACATACACATACAATAAGGAGAACTAAAAGTGGGCTAGGAAGATGACTCAAGCCCAAGGACGTGAGTTCAATCCCCAGGACCCACATGATGGACAGAGAGAAGAGATTCCTTCAACTTGTTCTCTGACCTTAACTGGCACTCTGTGGCATGCATGTTCTCACCCTCACAAGCTCCCATTCATGCATGTGAACACAGATAAGTAAAAATGTAATACAAAATGTGAAAAGAACTAAAGGAACACTGTTCTGTTACCTGTGTGTGTGTTTGTGTGGGGAGGTATATTACCTGTTAGTGTGTGTGTGTGTGTTACCTGTGTGTGTGTGTGGGGGGGGTATATTACCTGTGTGTGTGTTTGTGTGGGGAGGTATATAACCTGTTAGTGTGGGTATGCACATGACTCTGGAGGCCTGAGGTTGACTTTGACTATCTTTCCTCAATTCCCCTCCACCTTATTTTTGAGACAGGATGTCCCACTGAACTTGAAGTCCCCAGGCTATCTGGCTAAGAAGTTCAGGTCCAGCTGTGTCTGCCCCACAGTGCTGGGCTACAGGTCACACGGCCACATCTGGATTCCTATGGGAATGATGGGGATCAAAGGCATGAGACCCTCACATTTCCCTAGGGGCTTTACCAATCAAGGCAACCCCCCCACCTCTGTGCAAGCCACAGAGGACAAATTCCAGCCAACGAAGAGACATTCTGTGCAAGGGGCTGAGTGTACGTACTGATACACACATATGTACACAAGTACACACGTGCACACATGCACACACACACATACGCCTGCATGTGCACGCACATGCACACATACTGCAGAAGCACGATGAGAAGAATGTTATGGGTTGGGAGAAAGTAGTGTAGGAGTTGTGTAAGCATCAAAAGAGAAAGCCGGGAGAAAGGTTGGAAATTTGAATAAGCCTCTGGCCTAAAAATATGTCTAACAGGAAAGGGATAGAAGAGAGTTACGACTGAGTTTTCAAGTTCAGTGGCAGAGAAAACCCAACAGAAATAGAACCCAAAATAATCTTAGCATTGCTAACAGAAGGAGCTGTCAGCTGAGTTGATCAAGATCCTGTGATTACTAAGTCACTGTGGGGCTCAATATACAGCCTTCCTGAGTATGTGTAAAATTATGATTTAGAGCAAAGCCAACAGATGGGTGTGGTGGCACACACCTTTAGTCCTGGTCCTCAGTGGGCAGAGGCAGGTGAATCTCTGTGAATTCAAGGCCAGCATGGTCTACATACAGAGTTCTGGGTTAGCCAGGGCGACATAGGGAGATGATGTCTTAAATTAAAAAAAGAATAAATGTAAAGCAAACAGTCCATTGATGAAACAATGTAAATACTTTCTGTGTAAATAGACCTACAGACACATGAAATCAATATACATACTTGGAGAGAATCGTGGCATCCAGGAGCAGACGTATATGACAGTAAATGTAAGTCAACTTATTGCACCTACTGCTAGAAAATAAGTTTGTGTTAGCATAAAGCTGCACATAAAAGACATGCTTAAAACTAATCAGGAGGCTAAGTGAAGAGGGTTTGTGTTTGTGGATTAGTTTGGGTGTTTGTTAATATAAGCTCATGTTTAGCTTTCTCAATATGGATGATTATATATTAAAATATTGCTGTGGGGCTAGAGAGATGGCTCGGCGGTTACGAGCATTGACCGCTCTTCCAGAGGTCTTGAGTTCAAATTCCAGCAACCACATAGTGGCTCACGACCATCTGTAATGAGATCTGATGCCCTTTTCTGGTGTGTCTGAAGACAACTAAGGAGTACTCATATATAATAAATAAATAAATCTTTAAAAACAAAAAAAATTTGCTGGGCAGTGGTGGTGCACGCCTTTAATCCCAGCACTTGGGAGGCAGAGGCAGGCAGATTTCTGAGTTAGAGGCCAGCCTGGTCTACAGAGTGAGTTCCAGGACAGCCAGGGCTACACAGAGAAACCTGTCTCAATAAACCAAAAAAAGATAAAAATAAATAAATTAAAAATAAAAAATTGCTGGACGTAATCCTAGAGCTTGAGTGGTAGAGGCAGGAGGATCACAAGTCCAAGGTCATCCCCTATTGCATAGCAAGTTCAAGGTGCTATGGATTTCAGACTTCTGAGAGAAGTCAGACACTGGAGGGGAGACCAGAGAATCATCTGCATGAAGATGTTCTTAGGAGAGGAGAGAGTGGTCATCGGAGGACTGAGCCTGGAGACACACCTCCTCTCTGGTGTGAGGGGCAGGAAGGAAGGCGTTTGGGTGAGCCTCAGCACCTGCACAGGAAACTGCTGTCTTCTAAGTGTAAGTTTGTCTTATATATGATTTGAAATCTTGAGAGACGGGGCGTGAGGACACACAGAACATTTTTAGGGACCGTGGGAGCAAGTCGGGCACGCCCTTCAATTGTGTGTAAACTTTTATAGTTAGCAGACACTGTGCGCACAAATACTGCCCTCCCGCTCCGCAGGCGAAGAACACTGGTGATAAACGGTTCTGCTTCCGCCACCCACCTTATCCCTCCTTAGCCGGTATCCTCCGGCCTCTCACGACAGGCCCCTAATCACGCCACAGCCTGCTCCAATTTCCTCAAAGTGCCAGTCAGCCAGCTACTGTTTGTTGGATGGGAGGGGAAATTCTTCAAGGGGCAGACGTGAGTTTGATCCTGGCACAGTGGTATACATCTGTGATCCCAATACTCCCGAGGCTGAGGCAGGGAATGGAGAATTCAAGTCCAGCCCTGGGAAACTTGCTTGTGCTTCTGAGGTTTTGCCAGTGGTGGCTCTCACACCCACTCCTTTCCCCTTTCATCTGGGTTGCTTCCTTAAAGATGTCAGCCTCAGGGAGACCCCAAATGTGTGGCTTCAATCAAGCCTTGTGCCTGCTGCCCTGGGATGGGATATCTTCTAGGCAAATAGTAACACACACACACAGTGGTAATTTCCCTCTGTGTAGTGGGAGGTGCTGCCTCTCCTGGGAGGTCCGAAGGGTAGATTTTCCCGTGCCACAAAGAAACCGTGGCTCAGATGAGCTGCAAGCTACACAGGCCCAGAGAGCAACTAGAACTCAGAATTTCTGATTCCAAGTTCAGTGTGTGTGTGTGTGTGTGTGTGTGTGTGTGTGTGTGTGTGTGTGTATGTAATATCATATGTGTCTCTTTGCAGTGACTTCTTAGGTATTTAATGTTAAATTATTTTATGATATTTAAATATAATTTGTTATTCAGCATTATTAGGCTTCATGTTTTCTTCATCTTACTGAATTCATTAATAATGAAGAGTGTGCTGAAAATAAAGGACTCTTCGTCCAGAAAACGATACATCTACAGGAAATTTAAACAGGATTTAGAAGATCCATATATATTTTAAACCCAACAATGAGGAGGAGGATGTTTGGGGTCTATACTGAAAACTTAGCTATAAAAATCTGTGGACTTAAGGTCTCTATTTGTAAGAACTACTTTACAAGATCATGGCTTACAAACCAAGCGCCGGACTTTTTTTTTTTTCCCCAATTTGAGGTGATTGCACAATAGACTCATGGACCAATGACAAAGGCAGTCAGTTGGAGCAACGTACCTCTGATAGCCATGGAGTCACAGAAAGCCAGTCTTTTGAAATAGGACAGCATAGAAAACCAGGAGATTTGACAGGGACAAACTAAAAATGTCGCAGAAACTATTTTAGACAACAGTAAAAGGAATTTTGCTTATGAACCCGGAAAGGATGAAATCTGCTGGTCAGAGCCTGGGAGTGGTTGCCAAGCAACCCAGTAGCTCCCCAGTGGACTCAGTCCTGATGACTGATTGGAACCAGCAGTCCAGCCTTATCACGAGGGGAGGTGCTTAGACGTATTGCAACTTGATATGCTATGTCTAGTAGATATCCCTGGGAGGCCTGTCCTTTTCTGAAGGGAAACTGAGGAGTGGACAGGGGTGGGGGTGAGGGTGGAAGAGGGGAGATGTGGAGGAGGGCCTGGGAGGAGAGAAGGAGGGAGTACTGTGGTTGGGATATAATATATGAAAGAATAAATAAATTTAAAAAAGAAAAACAGATTTAGTTTTTCTGTAAGCTTAAATTTTTCTCTGAAAATCATCTAATTTTTTGAGTGTAGGCTATGAATGGGTAATGTTCTTCTCCAGAAACATGTAGAATCAAACACTGTATCTCAGTTCATAGGAGCAAACTTAGCTAGATGGATCTTTAAAAGAGATGATAAAGAAGGGCTCATCCCAGGATGATAAAGAAGGGCTCATCCCAGGATGGAGATGAGTCGCTGTTCCTGATTGGACAAGCCAAGAGGCATTGAGACAATGCCCACAGGGGTCCTTTCTTGTTTTGTTTACTAATTCCTTGGCTTTTGACACAGAATCTCACTGAGTGGCTCAGGCTGGACCTGAATGAATGATTCTGCCGTGGTGCTAGGGTTACAGCTGTACTCTTTTTTTTTTTTTTTTTTTTTAAACTCAGCTTAACATAGTTAAGATATACAACAAAGAGAAATCTATGATTGTTCACAGAATAGTAATTCTAAATAATTAAAAGTTGGGTTTACAAGATGACTTAAATGCCCTGAACAAAAGAGTGGTTACATTAGGGCATTGGCTATGTATTGATGTGTTGACTATGCATGCGATCACTCTCAAGCAAGTAAAGGCATAAATAGACATTGCACATTTTTGTTTCTGTTCTGTTCTGTTCTGTTTTGTTTTGTTTGAGACAGGCTTTCTCTATGTGGCCCTGGCTGTCCTGAACCTAGGTCTGTAGGGCTGGCCTTAAACTCAGAGATCTCCCTACCTCTGCCTCCAAAGTGTTGGGATTAAAGGTGTGTGTCACCTCAGACTGGCCAGCTATTGTTTTTTTTTTTTTTTAAGGATTTGTTTATTTTTATTTTATGTGTATGGGTGTTTTCATCTGCTTGTAGGCTGGTGCACCATATTCATGCAGTGTCCGTGGAGGCCAGGAGAGTCGCTGGATCTTCTGGAATTACAGAGAGTTATGTGCCACCATGTGGGTGCTGGGAACCAAGCCCTGCTCCTTTGCAAGAGCGATATGTGCTTCTAACCAATGCACGCTCTCTCCAGGCCCAACTACTGAGTCTTTTTTATACAACCAGATATCAGTAATTTCTAAAGAAACACAGCTGTCTACCAGTCTGTTTAAACATGTTTTTGTTTTCTATGCGGATTCCTGTTTGACACCTCAAACCCTTAGATACTCTCAGAAATGATAGAAGACTCAGATTTATTTTCAAGAATACCAGTTACCCTGCTCAGAATCTTGTAATCACGCCCCTATTTGTTGCCCATACATATAAATATAATGAAGGCTTCTTTAAAAAGTGCCTCTGAAGACATAGAAGGCAATCATGACCTAGAAATTTTGCAAAGAGGGGGAAATTTTAAAAGAAAAAAAATCTGGAATTAGCAAAAAGAGTTCAGCAGGTAAGGTGCTTTCTATGCAAACATGACAACTTGCGTTTGATCTCCAGAGCCCAACTAGAGGTAGAGAGGAAAGCATCAACTCCATGGGGTTGTTCTGTGATCACACATGCACATGTATTGTGAGGGGTGCCTCACAATAAAAATGGTGATGATGGTGATGGTGGTGATGGTGACTGTCCCGGCCCGCGGGACAGTCGAACAGGGTCTGGGGAACCACCTGTGGAGAGAATGAGAGGCAAGAAACACAAGGACAGACAGCAAGTCTGATTGATCAAGCTGTCATATTTTTATTATTCCCAGGCAGGTTTTATGCCCACAGAAGCAGAGTATGGGGAGGGGGATGACGCAGAATCGCTTTGTTTCTGGGAGAACGCACCTGTTCCCCAAAGCAGGATATTGGCTAGGTAAAAAGTTCAGCAGGAGAAACAGAACAGAATGGGTTGCTAGGTCCTTGTCCTTGTCCACAAGATCTATAGCTATTTGTTCTTAACTGGGAGTAGTACTTTCCCACAGAGGGCTCAACTTTTTCCCACAGAAATCTCAACTAAGCTAATACTTTTCCACTAAGGCCAAAACTTTGTAAGTAAGCACTTATGGCTGACAAGGCAGTTAACATTCAAACAGGGTCACTCCCAACAGTGGTGATGATGGTGATGATGATAAGTAACAGTAAAAAAAAACTTTTGAAAAGAATCAGAGTGACATGTAATCTATATTTGAATGTTTTCAAATATTTGAATGACGTGAAACCACTGAGAAGGGGCAACCAGCTGGAATTTTTTTTCTCCCAGACATGTTTTCTCAAAAAAATTCTGTTATTTTTAAAAAATATGTCATTATAGCTCTAAGACTTTGTAGGTATTGCTCTAATGAGACATTTACTCAGGATGGAAGTTGGGAAAAATAAAGATAATAGAGTAATTAACAAGGAGATTTCTGCCAAGATATGTAATATTTGACTTGTAGGTAGCTCTGTGGTAAAGCAAGACTTCTCAGCTTGTGTGAGGCTCCAGAGGCAGCCCCCAGCACAGTGTGGAGATCTGTGCATGTCGTCTGTCGGTACCATCTGGACTAGTTCTCCATCTCTGCCACTGCAAGATATGGGCATGGTGTCATATGTCTTCATGCCAGCACTCAAGAGACAAAAGCTAGCAGATTCCTATGACTTCCAAGCTAGCCAGAGCTACATCATGAGGCCCTGTCTTGGGGGGAGGTAGGCAGGACCATACGTGCCCGTAGTTCCCCAATTTGTAGCCTGTATCAGCAAGAGAACAAATCACAAGTAGTGAAGTGAACACAGGGCAAAGGAGCCCTATGCAAAGCTGGGAGCAATATTAACAAGTATAATAATGATGACACCAGTGCGGAGTTCCCCAAAAACCAAAGGTGGGGCTACTGTAGGATGTGCCAAGAGCCTGGGAATCTACCTATTCGTGAAGGCTAATCTTGACTGTCAACTTGATTGGATCTGAATCAACCAGGAGATGTGGCTCTGGGCAGGAACAGGACGATATTTCAGGAAGAATTAGCAGAGGGGGAAGACCTCCAGACCTTCCGCTTCAGTCTGGAACTGCTGACGTGCTTGTTTAAGCCCATGGAGTGAGATGCTATCTGCTCTTAGACTCCCCAGTATGCAGACAGCCGTTGTTTGACTGTCTGGCCTGTAGAGTACAAGCTAATCTAATAAGTCCTCTTTTGTAATATGTAGTCACTCTATGGTCCTGTCCCTCCTGAAAACCCTGACTAATGCATACTTAAAAGGATCAAGTCAACATATCACAGAGAGTCTTGCACGTCCATGTTTATGGTGTTCACAATAGCCAAGATGGAGAAACAGCTCAGATGTCTATCAACAGATGAATGGTATAGATATACAATCAAGTTTTATTCAGCCCCGAGTAATCATAAAATTAGGTCACCTCAGGAAAATGGATGGAACTGGAGATCCTCATGGTGAAACAAGACAGCCTGGCAAAGACAAGCAACACATATTTCCTCTCATATGCAGAATCTAGATTTTACACATGTGCACACACACACATGCACATGATATGATGTGAGAATGGAAGCAAGAAGTATGTGGGGGGAATGAAGGGAGGAAATGATCAAGAAAGTATACAGGGGAGAGGAATACCATATTTTTCTTCATATACAGAATCTAGACATATATGAGTATATGTACACACACACATACACACACACACACACATATATATATGTATATATATATATATATATATATATATATATATATATACAGAATGAAAGTGGGGGGTTCTTTGGTGGATAGAAATAAACAAGGAGATGAAGATTAGAGGTGAGTGGGAGGGCAAATATAAGCCAAATATAATGATACACATATATGTGTATATATATGTACATGTATATTTCCCATATATGTGGGAAATAGCATAATGGAACCCATTATTAATAAAAGTTACTATTTTGACCTCACAACCTATATAGATACATGTATTTCATGGTCCAGATCATCGTCTTCGATCTGCTGATGCAAGCCAAACAAGAGGACGCCTCCAGAGTGAGATGCTTCTCTGAGTTGGGATGCTTCCCTGGTGGGGCCTAAACGGTTTTCTTTCTCTGCTCTGGGATGCTTTCTGTTTTTGAAGAATGACATCGAATACCCAATACTAGATCAATATGGCCATAATCTCTACAATAAAAACCATGCCTTATTATTAACATGCCTCATTTCAGACTGAGCTATGAGTTTATTGTCACAGGCAGCAGACAGGTCATGCACCTAGTGGGCAGACTGTTTAGAGTATAGTCATTTCAGGCACAGCCGGTTGAAACCAGACGATGGAGGCTATGACTTCCTCATGGTCATGGAAAGAAGAAGATAGGAAGCAGTCTCCCTTTGGTCCGGAAGGCTTTGTACCTGGTTGTGATGGAGTGCACAGGCTTTTGGATGTTCTCACTGGCTGTGTGTATCTCCACTGTTAGAACTGATTGCTAATTCGTCAAGCCCACTGACCACTGGTGGACTCCAGAGGTTTCCTTTCTGCTCTTACGTTCCTAACAGTTCGCTTTATCTCCAGCAGAGTTCCCTTCCCTGGGCTTTGGCTTTAGACGCACATTCGGCTTGATCTTTCTCAGGGCTCTTAGCTCATTTCTTCTCATCCCTACCCCCTGCTTCAGCGGCCTTAACGCACCCCTAAATTCTTTACAGTAAATTTACCAAAAATCCTGAAAATACCCAAATCTATATGATATTTGTTTATAGCTGATACCGAAGTTCCCATAAGAACCGGTGTGGCTCTTACGGTCCAGGGATCTTGCCTAGTCATGGGGCATAGTGAGCATATGAAGCCCTCCCTTCAGAAGTCCATGCCCACACAGAGGCATACAACCCTCTATCTTATGTCTCTTCGATGACATGCTTAAATCTATATTAAAACTGTCTTGCTAATCTATTTGAAAAAATATGTGTATTTGCGTGGCTACAGGGTGTGCACATAAGCACAGGTGTCTTTGGAGGCCAGACAGACCCCCAGAGCTGGAGTTACAGCACAGGAGTCTTTGGAGGCCAGACAGACCCCCGGAGCTGGAGTTACAGCACAGGAGTCTTTGGAGGCCAGACAGACCCCCAGAGCTGGAGTTACAGGCTCTTGCAGCTGCCTGACGTGGGTGCTGGGAACTGAACTCAGGTCGTCTGGAAGAGCAGCTCATGCTCGTAACCGCTGGGCCATCTCTCCAGCTCCTTAAGTTCCTCATCTGGTGAGCCTCATGCCCCGACTTCCTCTGTTATGATAGCATCAGGTTCTAAGAACTATCCCGTGATGAGGTATCTCAACACACAAAAATGGAAGCATTTGCTCCCAATGTCTTCTCATAACGGCTGTTAATTTCACCGAATGAGAGTGGAGACCATTACCTAATTCTTTGGTCTAATTACATAAACTGTATTTCTGTCAGACAAGGGTGTCTCCCTAAAATAGGGTTTGAGAAAATAGCATCAAACATAGGAGACATGGAGTTTTATATAGCTCCCCAAAACTGTAAGGCTAGGGGATTTTCAAGGAGTCTCGGTTTCATGGGAACTTCCCAGAGTGTTTCAAAATTATTTGTCAGAACATCTTATCAGGTGGAGGCCAGGGTACAGGTTTTTACAGAGAACAGGGATGAACTCATTTTGGCCTTGTGACAAGATGGCTTCTAATGTTAAATGGAGTCAGGCTGGCCCATCATGATCCTCTTGTTTGTCCACTTTAGACTATTTGGAATATTTCATGAGATACGGCTGCTTCTGAATTGTTTGATAGGGTGTACTATGAACAGCACATATAACATTATTCTTCATTGATTCACTAAATATGGCATGCCAGCAAGATTTCTTTATGCCAAAAAAAATTCACATCCTTTGTGAAAAGAAAATTTTGGTAGCATGAGTGAAGAAAAAAAGAAAAATCTATATAAATCATTAAAAATTCTATTACCCTAAAATTAATTCCTTTTGTATTTCTGTGTGTGTGTGTGTGTGTGTGTTTGTGAAACTGGAAAGAAGGCCGGTAGGGCTGCCTGTGACTTATATAAGATTCCCCTTTGATGACTCTGTGGTTTATGTGGCTGCATTTGGTGGCCTGTGACCATATTCCATAAGCCACATGGATTAGGACAATGATGAATGCCTGCCTGTATTAGTCAGGGTTTAGTCAGGAAAACAGACACCACCCTAGAGGTTCTTCAAGCCAAATAAAGACGAACTTTAATAAGGAAAGTGGTTACACAGGAAGTAGAAACACTGAGACATGTGAGGCAATGGAGAGGCACCCAGAGGCAGTGCTCAGAGAGGCAAGCGCTACCCTAGAGCTGAAGGGGCAAGAAGAAAGCAGTTGTATCAAAGCCCAGTTGTGGCCAATCAAAAGGAAGAGAACTGAGAAGGGGGGAGTTTCCTAACTGGAACTGGAACCCCACAGGAAGGGTCTGTTTAGGGGGCTTCTGGAGGCATGGAAAGGAAATGGCCACAGCTGAAGACTTCAGAGGAAGAAAGAATAACGCAGCCCTTCCTCCCCTTCTCACTCCATGACCACCATTGTCTCCTTATCCAAACTTACCCATAAGCCTCTGGCCAGAGGAGCTTGGGTAATTAAAGGGAATCGGATGGGAGTGAGCCAAAAGAAGCAGTTGGCCAGCAACTGTCAAAGGTGTCGAGGTCTTGACCTGGGCCCTGTGCACATAGGTTACAGCTGGGCAACTCTCTCTTCATGTGGGATTCCTAACAGTGGGAGCAGGGGCTGTGTCTGACTCCGTTGCCTGCCTTTGGGACCCTTTCCTCATGCTGGGCTGCCTTGCCTAGCCACAATAGGAGAAGATGTGCCTAGTTTTACTGTAACTTGATATGCCAAGGCTGGTTGCTATCCAAGGAAGACCTCCCCTTTTCAGAAGAGAATTGGAGGAGGAGAGGAAGTGAGGGAGGGGAGGACACAAAGGACTGGGAGGGGGAGGAACTGCCATCAGATATAAAGTAAATAAATTAATTAATCTTTAAAGAAGGTGGTCAGTCACTACTATTGCCATGCACACATAAGCAGGGTCAGGAGGGTCCTGGATGTGGCTTAGTCTATAGAGGGTTTACCCAGCACCCTGAAGGCCCACGGTTCCATCGCCAGCGCTGTGTAACATCTGACTAGTGTACATCCCTATAATCCCAGCACTTGGGAAGCAGAGGCTGGAGGATCAGAAGTACAAGGTCATTCTCAGCTCCAGAGTAGGTTTGAAACCAGGGTGGGCTGCATGGGATGACAAGAAATCTCAATGCAAGAGCAGAGACTGAATACTGGGTCAAAAAGGAATCCCATACAGAGGGCTGGCGTTACAGGCAATTGTAAACATACAAAGGTTAAGTTCAGCCTCAGATGCTGTTATACATAGAAGCTAAGTTCATTGTGTGTAAGGCTTTGGTTGTGGTTACCTTAGACAATGCCCTTGATCCCAGGAGGAAGATCTGAAGAATTGGGGCTGGAGAGATGGCTCAGCGGTTAAGAGCATTGACTGCTCTTTCAGAGATCTTGAGTTCTATTCCCAGCAACCACATGATGGCTCACAACCATCTGTAATGGGATCTGATGCCTTCTTCTGGTGTCTCTGAAGACAGCTACAGTGTACGCGTCATTCATATATATATATATATATATATATATATATATATATAATATATATATTTATATATATAAAATAAAATCTTAAAAAAAAAAGATCTGAAGAATTGAAGGGACAAGCAAGCTTCTAGCCAGTTCCTTACAAATAAGAGGAGACAGGGACCATGAGGCCAAGTGAATGGTGGATACTAAGACTGGCAAAGCTCAGTGCTTGGCTCAGGTACTCAGGGCACTGTGTCCGCACCCAGCCCAGGGGCTTAATGTTTTCAGCCTAGAAAGAAGGAGAAAGGGGCTGCTATCAGGTCTTCAACTCCTCGCACGAAGGGGAAACAAGACTGAACTAAGGCACTCTTGGGAATTTGAGACTGAAAATTCATAAAGGATTTGCTAGTTAGCAGCGAAGTCTGGAGATAACGGGAAAAGGAAATGAGCAGAACCAAGCGCTTGTAAGCAAAGTGAATACGTGGAAGGAAAAACAAACACAACAGCCAGCAGTGTTTGAAAAGCAACCTCAGGCCTGCACCTTCTCCCACGAAGAGTGAAGTCTGATTTGAACCAGCCTGTGGCCTGCTGTGACCAGCGCGACACAGCAGAATCGGCCACTTGCTAGTCCCTGACCACTGGCCAGCTTCAAGTCTTACTCTTTCCCTCTGTTGGCAGCTAAGCCACCCTCTGAGGAAGGCTGTCTCACTGGAAAGTTTGAGGCCAGTGTTCTCAGCTGTTCTCATCCTTCAGCCAAAGCTAGATCCCCGCCACACCCCAGTGAAGTCGACCCTGCCATCACCTCATAGAGTAAAGACAAGGTGTTCCTGCTAATCCCTCCTCAAACTACAGCCAAGAAAGAAAGGCTGCTTTGCTATTTAAACCAGTGAACGGTGGGGGGATTTCTGACACGGCCAAAAGCCAAACCAAGCAGACAGACAGACAGAGATGCCTGTGAGGAAAGTGGAAATCTCTGGCCTTGAGTATTCTCATTAACCCTGTTTTGGCTCAAAATAGCTTCTACTCATTCCTTGGTTAACTGACTAGGCTTGTATTCATTGCAACCAAAATAAAATAAAATAACTAACTAAATAAAAAGAACCTTTCGTGTCCTCTCCTCTTGCAAATATTATTATTTTCTACAGATTCTGAACAAACATTTTTTTTTTAAAATTTGGTCTTAAGTGGTTTTGTGTACATGTTTGTGTGCACCACATGCAGTGTCTGTGGGGGACAGAGAAGGTCATCAGATGCCTGGAACTGGAGTTAGAGGTGGCCGAGTCATGATGTGGATGCTGGGAATCGAACCAGGCTTCCCCTGGAAGAGCAGCCAGTGCTCTAACCACTGAACCATCCTTCCTGCCCCTGAATGAACACTTCGTATTTCTTCTTGTCTTCTGCCCATTCACCCTGTCCTTGGTAATAACATCTGATAAGCCACGTGTCCAGATAGAAGGGGGAATGAAATCAGCGGCATTATTTAAGCATAAAAGGGTGTTATGTCGGGTTTCTTCCCGCTTTGTTCAGAAAACATGACAGCTCTTTAGAAGGGTTCAGTCCTCCTTGGTTACCGTCTCTTTACCCTCAGTGATAACCCATCATGACCTCTGTGAAGTTACTGCCATTTTTCCTTTATAGGCAGTATAGCACTTAATTTTACTAAACAGCGGTAGGCACTAACCTAGAAGAGAAAGGAGAGATGTTTCCACTGGCAGAAGGTGGCTCGGAATGGGGCAAATAAACTGAGCAGTCAGTCTCTGGGTGGTTGTCTGGCTTGGGCTTTCAGCATTTATTAGAGCCTTTTATGGGAAAGGCGTTGAGCAAGGCAGTGAGTAAGCTCAGAGACAGGGCTGGGCACCGTTGAGACACGTAGTGACTGGGGAGCACGGGCCAGGCTTCAGATGTTTGGCCAGGTTGCAGTTCAGAGAGAAAAGGCTGTTCGCTGTGACGTCCTCTTTCCCTACCAGGAGAGGTCAAAGCTGAATATTTCTAGACAATATGGACAACACAGCCAGCCTAGAAGAGAGCCTTGTCAAACGGTGAAAGTGGTTGTAGGGCAGAGAACACCCTGGGCCACACTCTAGGTATAGGGTCTAAAAGTTAGCACAATGAACTCAGAATGGTGGTGTATGACTGCAGGCTAGCTCTCAAGAAGCAGAGGCTGGACCATGATTTCAGGGGCAGCCTGGGCTACATAGTAAGGACTTGTCTGGAAGAAAGGAAGGGAGGAAGGAAGAGAGGAAGGGAGGTAACAGTGAGGGGATTCTGATGGGAAGGCCCCTCCATCTCTCTCTATACCTTCATACCTCTGTATACTGGAATCCTGGGAGCCTGAACCCAGAATCTAGCATCATCCCAGATGCTCTTTTCTTTACTCTGAGGATTCGCTTTACTGCTATATGTGACTGACATCTTGTTTCCAGGCTCTCTTTTGATTTGTTCTTCATCCAAAAGGCTCAGCCTTCAGTAAAGGTTGCATGAGAAGCAATGTTCACATATGGATGGATGTATTTATTTTGTTATATATGATCGATAATCTAGCTAGGAAAAAAAAAACTCTAGGGGATTACTGTCCTTCAGAATTTTGAAAGTGTTGCCCTTGTCTTCTTGTTTGAGAACACAAAGCCAAACCGAGTCCAAGTCCTTTGTGTATGATCTCTGTTCTCTGTCCTCCACCTCTGCCCCACCTCCCTCCATCCCTCTGGCCTTTTAAGATCTTTTACCAGCTATGTTCTGAAATTTCAGACAGCATGTCTAGGTGAACATTTTCTTTTTTTTTCTAGGCACTTCAAGGACCTTTCCCAGAAAAGTCTTGTCTTTCAGCCCCCCCCCCCCAACAGAGCCTCTCTATATAGCCATGGCTGGCCTCAAACTCACTATGTAGACAGGCCAGGTTGACTTACAGAGACCCCCCCCCCTGGAATTATATGATGGCCACCAATGCTGCTGTTTTCTTCAGCAGCTTCTCCTATGAATCCTCTGCCATCATCCACCCCAGCTTCTGGGCTGTGTTGTGTGACTCCCTCCCATTCTTTCTTGAACACCTGTCATTCAGACATTGAGCATCCCAGGGTTAGTGTCTGGTTTTAGCTTTTCTCTCCATTGTCTCTTCTGTCTTCTTGGATGTCCTCCAGCTCATCTTCTTACTACTACTACTGTATATGTGTGTGAGAAACAGAGGGACAGACAGAAAAAAAGGGGACAGAGAGACAGAGACACAGAAAGAGACAGAGAGACACACACAGAGAGACAGGAAGACACACAGAGAAAGAGACAGAGAGGTAGAGAGACACAGAGACAGAAAGACACAGAGAGACACACAGAGAAAGAGACAGAGAGACAGAGATAAACAGAGAAAAGGGAAGAGAGAGGGAGAGGAAGAGAAAAGACACACACACACACTCTCTCTCTCTCTCTCTCGCAGGTGCAGTCATGCTATGGAACACACGTGGAGGTCAGAAGTCACGTCCGTCCTTCCGTCATGGGTCCCTGGGACCAGCTTCCTCCAGCTCTTCTATCTGCAGCGCTGTTATCCTTCTTTAATATTAAGGGATGGTTTTTTTTTTTACCATCTTTATCACAATCATGTCCTGTTCTTATGGATATAACTTACTCTTGCCTTTCTGAGCATTTTAACAACATCTTTTGCGAGTGGGGGTTTTGGTTTTATTGGGGGCTCTATCTTCACTGTGTGAAGCAACATCATCTGGTCTCTTTGAAGACCTGCTACGCCCCACATTCTCAGTGCCCAGGGGTGAACTCACCATGTGCCGATTCTTTTATCTTTATAACATACTTGACCTGCATGGGCTTCAGTTTCTCCACTAATAAAACAGAACGATGGAAGTTGTCTCACGAAGGTTGCCCCAGCTACACCCTGCATCGTGGAACTCAGACTCATAATTGGACACAACTGGCTCAATAAATTTCAGCTGTAATCATTATCACACAGCTCAGGTGGGATTCATAGCATTTCTCATAGCTGAAGAGATTATGCGATCTGGCACCGGGCTCTTGCTGGAATGAGCTTGGAAGTCATTTTTGTTTTTTCATCAGATGAAAAGACAATTGAAGGGCTGGGCTGTGGTGGCACACACTCCAGGGGCAGAGGCAGGCAGATCTCTGTGAGTTCAAGGCCAGCCTGGTTCTACCTAGTGAGTTCCAGGACAGTGAGAAGACCCTGTCTCAAAACCACAAACAAAATCCACAAGCCCAGTGCTGCTGACAGTCGTCTTTAACACCCGTGTAGAAACACATACTTTATAGCTGTGCAGCTTGGCCTTCAGTGGGACTTCTAACGGTGGGAGCAGGTGCTGCTTCTGACTTGCCTGCCTTTGGGACTCTTTCCTTCTCCTGGGCTGCCTTGTCTAGGCTTTAAAGAAGAGGAGGTGCCTAGTCATATTGCAGCTTGATATGCCATGGCTGGCTGATATCCATCAAGGCTTGCCCTGTTCTGAAGAGAAGGGGAGGAGTGGATGGGGAGGGAAGAAAAGGGGAAGAAGGGGATTGGGGAGAGTCTTGGAGGTGAGGAGGGAGGGGAAACTGTGGCTGAGATGCAAAATAAATCAAATAAAGTCTATCAAGGGTAAAGTCAATATAAAATAAGACTGAGCCAAGGGCTGGTGATCTAGCCTACTAGAGGATACTGCTCAACTTGGAGGGGGAGGGGGAGGTTAAGGGGTAGGGAGGGGCTGTCAAATCGTGATCCACCTTGCCTGAAGGCACGATGACCCCTTGACTTTCCAATAGTAGAGGGCAATACATTCCTTTTCTTTCTCTCTCTTAACCATTTTTTGTTGAATTTCCATTGCTTGCTACAAGAAGAATCTTTTGTAATACTACAAAACATACATTTCAAAGCCTAGGTATTAAACTTGATATGCTATTATCATACTCTTGTCTTATTAAAATTAATCCCCAACACTATTTTATGTCTGGAATTTGCTTTATGATGCCCATATTAATGGACAGAAAATATATTAAAATTTCAATGCTATAAATAACATCAAAGTGAGGATGTCACTAAATTTGTGTGTATAGCCTCACTGTTTCCTGAAAATAAACTCCCAAAGGTGGACCTTCCAGGTCAAAAGTTGCGCAAGATATTAAGAATTCTGCTACACAGAGAAAAATTGGCACCACTCCCCTGGAAAGGTAAAACCAATTCACCCTCAGGCCATGAGCATAAGAGAACACCTGTTTCCTCTGTCATCGCCCGCAGTGATTAATAGCTTTCTTACAATCTTCCAGATAATCATAGACTCTGTGAAACAGTATCTCATTCTACTTTGTATTTCTTATGTGAGTCACCAGCCATGCATAGATTTGCACATACTGTACCATGAGTTTACCTACTGGTCCTGGTAATCGGCTCTTCCTTTGTTCTGTTGCTGAGGTTTCTTGGGCTTTATTCTAGTTCTACAAAAATAGAAACACGGATATTTGGGCTGGAGAGATGGCTCAGCAGTTCAGAGCCCCAGCTGCTCTTCCAGAGGTTCTGAGTTCAATTCCCAGCACTCAAATGGTGGGTGGCTCATGGGATCTGATGCTCTCTTTGACATGTAGATAGAGCACTCATATACATAAGATATATAAATAAGTAAGTCTTAAAAATAAAAAGGGAATGTGGAGATTTAAAGGTGAATAGATGTGGATTGATTCTGGCCAACTTAATCCTCCTCCTGAGGAGAGAGGGGGGCCCAGAGGAAGTGAGACTCCAAAGAATCTGGAATAGCCCAGCCAGTAAGCCAGGCTCAAGGTCCTGCCAAAGGTGATACGTGAAGCCAAAACCACCTTTCTCATACCTTCCTGGATCACCTGCCCAGGGGTAGAATCATCCACAGTGGGGCGGGCCCTCTGTGGGCCCTCCCCACATCCATCAACAATCAAGAAAATGTCACATAAGGGTACCTACAGGCCAATGTGATACAGGCATTTCCTCTGTAGGGATAATTTCTTGTGCACTGTGTAAAAGCATCACCTGTCAATCAAAAGCCAATGGCCTATTAGAAAAAAGGGCAGGAAGTGGAAGGTGGGAGTTCTGGTAAAGAGATTGGAATTCTGGGAAGAGTAGGGGACAGGAGATTTGCCTCACAGGCTCAGAGGAAGTTGGATATATGAAACTGAACCATCTGGCAAACATAGAATAGTATAAAGGGTTAACTGAATTACAGTTAGCCAGGGAACAAGCCTAGCTTAAGAACTAGGCATTTGTTAATAAAGAATAAGTTGATATTCGGGGACCAGGGAACCAGCGGAACAGCCCGTGGTCACATTCTCAGTTGAAGTCTCTCCCTTCCAAGAATTTGTGTTTGTGCCAAGTTGATAAATGCTAACCAGAAAAGCGGGTCGACTTGACCTGGGAGAGTGTGATTGCTGTTGCTGCATACATAGCACATCCACTCACTGCTGGGCATGGTGACACACACCCTTAATCCCAGCACCCTGGAGGCAGAGGCAGGAGGATCTCTGAGTTCCAAGACAGCTAGGGTTACACACAGAAACCCTCCCTTTCTTGAAAACAAGAACAACAAAAAAGGCTTTAAAAATGGTTTGCTTTAACCAAGGACTCTGAGCATGGGGACTACAGTGTTGACACAGTAGAAAATCCCCTCTCTCCATGAAATCCCAGGCCTCATCTGGGAAGAACAGGACCAGACTGCCAGAGGAGGCTGGATTCACGGTGGAGGTATCACATGCTAACTGGGAGAATGTTGGGTTACCTTAAATTACCATCCATGCATGCCTCTTCTCTGTGTCCTGGGCCTTATAGCTCAGAGTGCCCCAAACAAGTCAGCAAACTCAACAGCCTCAGATTTCACTCATGGTTTCTGCCACAGTCCAGTGTAAATGCCTACAGTGGACATTTTGAAGACACTCAGGTCCAGGATAAGGGGAAGACATAAGTCATATCTTTCAGTGTATGGGGTGTTCACTGTGGGAAAAAGACCCCCACTCTGCAATCAATTAAGACTAGTGAAAGTGAACTAGTTCTTAATATACTGTTCTACAGACAGATAGACAGATACATGCATGCATGGGTGTGTTTGCACACACACACACACACACAGAGAGAGAGAGAGAGAGAGAGAGAGAGAGAGAGAGAAGGCAGAAATGGCTGGCTGTGGTGGTCTGACAAGGGACAGTGCATTTATTGCTGTTTTGTAAGGAACCAAACTGAAGCCATTTTGAGTAAAGCTTCCATTTTGAATAGAGGTCACAGTTTAAGTTCCTAAGACCTCCCTGGTAGCTGATGTCCTCGGCAGAGAGAAAGATATGTACATGAGTAACTGACACCTAGGTTGACAAGGTGAGACACGAATGCCATGCAAGTCACCCCAAGATAGTTGAATAAACCAACCAATGAGAATAGGATGCATATACCACAAAGACATGCTCCAAAAGAAGTCCCCTGTCCATAAATCCTGACTGATGGACAAATGTAACTATAACTTGGCCCAGATGTTTGTGATTTTTCAAGCTTAAATCTGTGTAATATTCTGGCTCCGGATAGAAATTCAGTTCTGCAGCTTGATTACAATAAATTTTGTCATCTGCTTTGACCTGGTGTTTGGGTTGTGTTAGATCTAAGTGGGCCCCATACCGTTTTTGGTTATGGGTTTTGTTGTTGTTGTTTTTGTGTGTGTGTTTCCAGGCCAGCTCTCTCTGTGTAGCCCTGATTGTCCTGAAACTTGCTCCGTAGACCAGACTGACCCCAAACTCACAGAGATCTCAACTGATCTTCAACTCACAGCCCTGCTGGGATTAAAGGAGAATGCCACTAGGCCAGACAGTGGATTTTAAAGCCCTAGATCAGGAGACTCTGCCCACCCTCTTTTCCCATAAGCTGGAACTTGGAGAGGAACAGTATTTATGCTCTTACAGAATGGCCTGTAACCTTCCCCTCTCAGCCTGAAACCTGGCTGATCAAGTTTCACTGTTAGCACGAAGAGAGCATCGGGTGGAGCCTGCCACCCTATCGCTTTGCCACTCCCACTGCTGGTACCTGCTGCCTAGCTGTTCCGAACACGTGGTCACCTGAAACTGGACTCCAAGGATGATTTGACGGGAATGGGCCCCTTCCCCCTTCTTCATAACTCGGTGCACCGAATAGTAAAATTAAGCTTTGATCAGAGCCTTGCCTTAGCTCCATCTTTCTCATGCCACCTAGCTCCCTCTTCTCTTCCAGATTCCAAGATGCCTCCCAGACTAGAACCCAGACATGTGGGCCGCTGGCTGGCCACAACAAATTTGGCGAACCAACGAGGGACTGGGAAACGACAGAGGACATTTGGAAGAAGCACTGCTGGTTTGGAGCTCCATGGAAGAAGAAAATAATTAAAGGAAATTCGTACCGGAAAAGTTTGGTACGGCTAAATTGAAACAGCGTTAAACCTGCCCGCTAAATTCACTTAGGTTCAGCAGTGAAATTTATCAGGGGCTAGGAACGTAACAGGCAGTTAGCTGTAGCTCCCAGAAGCTACATTTTTAGGCATGAGAAAAGAAAGGGTTTAATAATAAGGATTTAATAATCAGGCAGATGGCCCCAGTTAGAAACTGCATTAAAGTTTGCATGTATTCATAGATATTAATTGGCAGCCAAACTTCGTAATATGTAGTAATGCTTCTAATATTAATTCTATAAGTGATAAATTGTTTTAAAATTGGGTTTTACTTTCCCAAAGTTAATGTTACAAAAGAAACTTAGTATTCTTTACAGATCTAGCCAGATGCTGTTTTAATAAAGTTCAAATTCATAGCTTATAAAGGATCAATCAGACTGTAAAATTTATCAAGGCATTACAATCTGTCTTGCCTACCTTTTATATAGTTATTATAGCTCTGAAAGTTTGTTTCTTTTTCTCTCTCCTTTGCATCTTAATGATTGTAAAAGTTTTGCTTTTAGTGAGTTTGTATAACTGGAATATTTTGCCTCTAGTATGGCTAAATATTGATCTACATTATGTGAGAAATTTTTATCATTTCTGCTTCTATACAAGAAGCCAAGAGTTTTGATCTTTCAATGTATATTGTTTCCTAAGTGGAAAATATTTTATTAGCTAATGCTTCTCAAGGGAAGTTTACTTTAAATCCTTGCTCTCACCCAAAAGATTCAGAGGCAATATCTTTTATTACTTAGGGTTTTAGTTTACTACAGAAGGTTTTACAGAAAATAAAGAAAGCTTTTACAATTGTTATTAATTATAATCAATGGTAATTAAATATTAGCTGTGCCCAAAACAATTCTTTGGCAAGAAAAAACATTATTATAAAGTCATTTTTCTCGCCCTCCCAGCCAATCGTTGGCTCACACAGAGCCAGCTAGCTGCTGGCTACTGTGGGGCGGGGCCTTAGGGCACACAAGACCATGGAGCTGCCGCTTAACATCACGCACACCACTTCCGTTTCAGAGATGGTGAGATGGTTCAGTGGGTAAGAGCATTGACTGCTCTTCCAAAGGTACTGAGTTCAAATCCCAGCAACCACATGGTGGCTCACAACCACCCACAATGAGATCTGATACCCTCTTCTGGTGCGTTTGAAGACAACTACAGTGAACTTATACTAATAAATAAATCTTTAAAAAAAAGAAAAAAAAAGAAAACCTATAACAAAAACTGTGTCTTAAAAACCTGACTAAGTGTATGTTCCTTGTTCAATACAGCTATTTATTTGGTTATTACAAAGTATTAATAATTGACCTATTACATACCATCATTTTAAATAGATTGACAATCAATATCCCAAAGATGAGTTAAAAATTGTTTTTATGCATGCTTTTATATCTTCTATAAATTCATACATGCATACATCCCAATTATTGTGTTTAATAACAACCCCTATATGAGACGTAAATACATGTGAATTAAATCACATGCTTATTCTTTTGAGTTTCCCTCTGTTTCAGCACAGATAATCTAGTTGTGTGCTGTAGATGGTGTTTTAAAATGCTGAACAATCAAACCTTAAATTGTATATTAATAGTCAATGTTATATCTCAGAGCTCACAATTGCTTAAGATTGTTCGTCCCTCAGATGCTATTAATTTTCAAATTTGCAATTGCTTATGTGTATACAACTCATAAAAAATGCTGTCCTTTTAAGAAGGCGGTTTTTAGACATTTATTAAATTGTTCTAGATTGCCTGGACATCTTAAAACATTGCCATGCTAGACTTATATCTCAGACAGTCTATAGTTCGTACATATAAGATAGATTGAATATATAACCTCGTTCTTTGTTGTTGTGTCCGGCCAGTAGATCACAGCCTGGGTTCTAGCCTGGAAGGGCATTTTGGAAACCTGGAAGAGAAGAGGGACTAGGCGACGAGAGAAAATGATGTAGCTAAGACAGGCATTTTGATCAAAGCTCAATTTTACTGTTCTGCACGCAGTTATGAAGCAGGGGAAGGGGGCCCAATTCCCGCCAAATAATCTCGGGGTCCAGTAGCAGGGTGACCACGTGTATGGCTCCAAACAGCAAAGCGGCAGGTTCCAGCAGTGGGCGTGGCAGAACGATTGAGCGGGAAGCTCCACCCCTGAGCAAGCAGGTTTCAGGCTGGGGGAGGGGAGACTACACTTTGTATATTCATAACAGTTATGGTTTAAGATAATATTTTAGTATTCCTAAAAATTGTGCATGTATAATTCTTTCCTTTTAGTGTCCTCAGTTACTACTTGTTTCCACATAATAGTGTTAATTCTTGAGGACTTTTACTTAATAAATTGCTACAAATAAATGCTCTTATTTCTAGTTAATAAATGAATAAATTATGCACATGTGACTATTAATAACTTTTCAAGCTTTCTAGTTACAACCGCTCCTTAAGAGAAACAATTGAAAGTGCAATTAGTCACTGCCCTTGTTACATGGATACAGTCAAGTATTTGAGATGTTTTGTCAACAAGTTATTAATTCTAAGGACTAGATATTGTGAAACCTTAAAACTTTAACTTCTTAAAAGACAAAGAAGGAAAAAGTGGTGGGCTTATTTTCTTTTCTTTTGTCTGTTGTTCCCTCTTCCCCTTCCCCAGAGAGAATTTCTCAAAAGAACAACTCAGAAAGCAAAATGGCGTCCTAGCGAGCGCATCAGAGAGGATCCTTTCTTCCATTTTGGGTGTGGGCTTTTTTTCTTTTTACACTGAGATGACTCTTCTTTCCTGCATTATTTAGAAAAAAAGAAAAAAAAAAGACAAAGAAGGGAGAAATTATATCCCTGTGCATACTATTTAGTGCATTCCTGTGCACACTATTTAAATCATACTTTTATTTTCAAATTTTGAAATTTAGAAGTCAAAGAATTTAATAAATGCTTTATAGTATCTTAAAGGGATCTACTTATTGGCTTATGATTTGATCCTAAACAGCTACCTTATTAGGGAAGGGGAAAACATAGGTTCTCTCCACAGAACGCTGCAGAAGCATGATGGTTAATTCGTGTGATGAGCTGGCAGGTAAGTTGACTCAGTGCCCTGATTGAAGTGACTAGGAAACTAAATTGGGTACATGTTTTAGACCCATCCTTGCTTGCCATTTTTTCCAGTTTGGACTAGCTTCAAGCCTTTTAACGTTATGGCAAAAGAACATCAGAGACTGTATATTCTGACTTAGTAAGATTAGTAATTTAATAGAGTCATAATGATTTTTCTCTTTTCTTCAATGTGACCAGTTATTTTAACTCAATCTTAGACTGGTCTAATATTTAGTCCAATGTTAGAGATTCCTATTGTAGATAACTAAAATTCTTAATTACCTAGCAAAGTTTATTCAGAGCACAACCCCCTCTTCCAGAGAATCTCTGGCCATTTACTAATTCTAAAAACCAGCTCCCCCACAAGGAGGCCTGAGACTGAGCTTGAGCCTTGCTAATTTGCAACTGAGTAAAGTACCTGAACTTCCCCAAAAGAAGCTTTGTATTGTTACCTTCTCATTGTCTTGATCTTGTTTTCAACCAGGTCAGTCAACACCCTTCAGCCTGACTGCATTGGATGTGCATCCCTGCCCCTAAGAGTGTGCTGGTGGCAGCTACTAATTCTCATTCTAAAGGCATTCCAGCACGTATTGTGGCTTTCAGTCTGATTTGAGATTAAGGTTTGCTACTAGGGCTAGAAAGGCAGAAACTTCAGATACTAGAAGAATATAGTTTTTATTCTGATAAGACGGGCTTAGTCTCTTAGCTGGTCTCCAGTTTTCCACCCTTGCTGCTATTGCAAGGTCCCCTTGGTTCCTCAGGCTGTGGAAATATCAGAGATGATGAAAGTGACCTCTGGCTCCTAAATATAGCCTAAGAGCCACAAATTGTGGTGTTACTACTGACATAATTCTTGTAGAGGCCTTGCTGAATCTGAGGTTGACAATTCTCCCTTGGGAGCTGCACAGTACTCAGAACTGTGCATGTTGGTTCATGATGATACGAATACAGTATGGGCATCAGCATGGATGCAGGCAAAGCACTGCAGGGGAAGGTCCAACTTGACCATTTCTGAGTTCCCTGAGAGACACACCCGGTTTGGATGGAGGTTGGTATCTAGTTCCAGTTACAACCTAAAATATCTTTCTAAGGCTCTGCCTCCCCTCCCCAAAAGATACCAAGAGCCATAATTGTGGGTTGTGACAGCACCCACGGGAGGAATCAAGTCAATGCTCCCCCAGCCATGGTTAAGGCCCACTTTCATTCAATGATGAGAAAGTCATTTGATCACCTCAGTTAAGTGTGGCCTTATTAAGCTTAATTCAAAGGGGGGAGAGAGGTTAGAGACCATACCGTGAAAAGGGCAAGCCCTTCACAGCCTTCCACTCTAACAAGCCAAATGGCTTTGTGCTACGGAGCCGGTCGTCACCCCCTCCTCTCTGTTCCCCGCCTGTCATCCAAGGCTGTTGAGGAGAATCCACATACTCTCCTTCAGTGTTATCATACTATAGTGCCTTTCAAAATCGTATAGTTAGTCTTTGCCAGTGTTCCAACGCCCTAAAAAGACCGTGTAGCTGACTACTTGGTATTCAGTAAGAATTCAACTAGAAAGTTACCTATTCAGTAACTAATTAGCATTATAAAGCACGGAGCCAACAGCTCAGGGCTAGTCTACAAGATGTTTACTAGGACAGAAAGGACAGACTTATCCAAATAGGGTTTTCCATGAGAAAAGTTAGGAAATCCCACTGAGACAGGTTTCTTCACTAGGCCCTAATAATTCAGGCAGAACTATAGAGCATAAATAAATTTTATGCCTCAGCCCAGCCTTTTCTTTTTTATATTAACAACAGGGAGGAGATGTAACACACACACACACACACACACACACACCCCAGCCTGAAACCTGGCTGATCAAGTTTCACTGTTAGCACGAAGAGAGCATCGGGTGGAGCCTGCCACCCTATCGCTTTGCCACGCCCACTGCTGGTACCTGCCGCCTAGCTGTTCCGAACACGTGGTCACCTGAAACTGGACTCCAAGGATGATTTGACGGGAATGGGCCCCTTCCCCCTTCTTCATAACTCGGTGCACCGAATAGTAAAATTGAGCTTTGATCAGAGCCTTGCCTTAGCTCCATCTTTCTCATGCCGCCTAGCTCCCTCTTCTCTTCCAGATTCCAAGATGCCTCCCAGACTAGAACCTAGACATGTGGGCCACTGGCTGGCCGCAACAATGGCCCCTTCTCATCCTGTTGGTTCAGGACACAAATATCCCCAGGATTCAGACTGCCCCTTGTTCTGAACCTGAACTCAGTCAACTTTGTAACTCAGAGCTTTGAGACAGCAGGGGCCAGAAACCAACAGGAGAGAGAAGGACCCAGTGTCTCCTGTTTACCTAAGGTTTTTCTGTGTTGTTAAGTGCACTTCATACTGAAGATGGAGAATAACAATTTATCTCTTACAATATCTGTGGGCACCTGTGTACGTACGTGTATGTGTGTGTGGCACATGTGTGTGTGTGTCTCACACCCTCATATGTGGGCACAATTCTGTGACTACCACTGGGTGTCTTCCTCCATCATTCTCCTGTGGGCATGTTTTAGGTTCTAATATTTAAAGCCAGGAACAGTTACATTAGAAATAAATAAAAGATAAACTGTTGAGTTAGCAAGTTTCTCCTCACCATATTTAAGTGATAGTAGCCATCAAATAATGAACTCAACTTGTGTTTTATAAAATGGCGGTATAATGTGCAGAACAACTTGGCAGCCTGGTCAAGATATTTCCCTAAACAATCAAGCCATGCATCAGACTTAATATAAAAAAGATTTATGGGCAAGAGAGGCATAGTGGGTCGGGTCAGAGAAGGACAGAAAGAGAGGGAGGGAGGGAGAGAGAAGAGAGAGAGGAAAGGAAGAGACCAGCAGGGAACATGTGGGAACAGAGAGAGAGAGAATGAAGATGAGGAAGGGGGTGGGGAGGGGGTACCTAGCAGCCTTCTAGCAAGATGTTGCTAGGTAGCTGTTGGGTGGAGCCTAATGAAATTCTCTGTAAGTCATTACAACTCCCACAGCAAAAAGGTGAAGGAGGGAAAAAGGAAAGGAGGGAGGGAGGGAGGGAGGGAGGGAGGGAGGGAGGGAGGGAGGGAGGGAGGCAGGGAGGGAGGGAGGGAGGGACAGAAGAAGGGAAGGTGTGTGTGGAAAGGCAGAATCTCCCAGCATACCTCCTCCTGTCCTAACACTGTCTGCTTCAACCCCAAGCAAGCCAACCATCAATTCCAGCCTTGGTTTGATTTCTTCCCTTCTTCTAATCTGTACTTAATATTTCAAGATTTAAAAAGGGACATATTAGCTGGGTGTGGTGATACACGCCTTTAATCCCAGCACTCGGGAGGCAGAGGCAGGTGGATTTCTGAGTTCAAGGCCAGCCTGGTCTACAAAGTGAGTTCTAGGACAGCCAGGGCTATACAGAGAAACCCTGTCTCGAAAACAAACAAACAAACAAACAAGTCACAAGCCTTTCTCCCTAATATTCTCTCATTTATGATATGCTAAATCAGAACAGGTATTCAAAAAAAGCACCCAACAAGTTTGAACCCTCTGTGGCTTTCCCCTCTGACCTTCTGTGTTTTATTGCTGATTCGTGAAGACTGTCCATGAGCTCCTAAGGATTAGGCTTGTCAATCAATCCTTCAGTGGCAAGGAGTGGTAGCAGGGCAGCCCTTGGGACACCACATCTGAACACCCGTTCACAGTTACTCCTTCCTTTGAGACACTGAGGGCCATGCTCTAAGCAAGCAGAGTGCGATGTGGCTTGATGCCAAAGCTTCTGTAAGAGCTCTTCAGACAAGGGACTTCCTCCTGTCTACCACTGGGCTTTTGTGAGAACCGGGAAATCTTACATAATTTGCTATTTAGTCTGTGACCTCCATATTTTTTTTTCAACAAAGCAAAGGACCCCCACAATTTTATGACTAAAACTAAGTAATTTTTAGGCTCTGAAAAGGAATTTAAATGTTTTCTGACAGCCATTAATGGGAGTATCTTAAGTCCTGATAATAGAGAAAACCCTAAAGTAGTTTAAATTTACCAGAGACGGTGTACTGTAGAGATCCCTGGGTTTCTCAGGGAGCCCAAGGGCAAAGACGAAGCCATGTGCCAGATATAGGCTCTGATTAGAGAGTGGAGCCACACAGGCTTGTGGGAACTTGCCTTTATCTTACTGTGCATCTATGCTTCTTCGAATTCGCTGTGTTTGTTTTTCTGTTGCGACACAAATTACCATTGTTTTTCAATCCATTGTGGGAGTTTACTTTCTGATACTGTGATAAAGGTACCACAGCCAAGAGGAAAGTGGGGAGCAAGAGGTTCATTTGGCTTACAGGTGACAGTCCATCACCAGGGGAAGCCGAGGCAGGAACTGAAGAGGAGGCTGTGGAGGAGGGTTCCCTTCACTCACTCAGCTTATATTTTTATTCAACAGAAGACCGCAGCCTAGGGGATGGAGCCCCACACAGTGGGCTGGGCTCGCTCACATCAGCCATTGTCTTAGTCAGGGTTTCTACTCCTGCACAAAACATCATGACCAAGAAGCAGTTGGGGAGGAAAGGGTTTATTCGGCTTACACTTCCATACTGCTGTTCATCACCAAGGGAAGTCAGGACTGGAACTCAAGCAGATCAGGAAGCAGGAGCTGATGCAGAGGCCATGGAGGGATGTTCCTTACTGGCTTGCTTCCCCTGGCTTGCTCAGCTTGCTCTCTTATAGAATCCAAGACTACCAGCCCAGAGATGGTCCCACCCACAAGGGACCCTTCCCCCTCTGATCACTAATTGAAAAAATGCCCCACAGCTGGATCTCATGGAGGCATTTCCCCAACTGAAGCTCCTTTCTCTGTGATAACTCCAGCTTGTGTCAAGTTGACACACAAAACCAGCCAGTACAGCCATCAATCAAGAAAATACCTCCACAGACTTGGCTACCGGCCAATCTAATGGAGATGTTTCTCAGCTGAGGGTCCCTCTTCCCAGGTGACTCTAGCTTGTGTCAAGTTAATAAAAAACAAACAAACAAAATCCAACCAACACAAAGCTTAGAGGAAAAAAATCAGTGCCAACAGTGGTCCCATTTATAACTCCCCAATTCTAGGGACCATTTCTCTGAACTGCAATCTGTCTTACTTAGTTCTGAATGACTGCTTTGGCGCTCATCTCTACAGCTGTAGCTCCATCAGCTACAGAAAGGCAGTAGCCTGGCTCCTGCACCTGTCAGCTTGCCAGCAGAGGGTGGGAAGATTCCTAAAAACCTGGGGGAGGTAAAGAGGAGTGGAGGATGGCTCCTTTGGATGAGTGGGAGCTCTGAAGACTCAAATATAAAATGAAAGGAACAAAAATAGGGGAGGGCCTGACTTCTTGATCTGGCCAAATGGTCTGGACACTCCGTTTTGGGTGAACGAAGCTAGAATTTGCTCCTAGAACTAAGAAGCATTCTGACTGTCTCCATATCTGCCAGCTGGGAGTATATTGCCAGCAGTCCATCTCTTCATCTCAGTATCTCTTCTCTTTCCTACTGTGGCTCAGATGCTGACGGTGGTGTATTAGGATTCACTGCACAGTACGAACACCCTGGGACATATCCAGACATAAGAATCCCAAGCCCTTCATATAAGGCTAGCCTGAATATGATGGGTTAGATACACCAGGCAAAAGTGGATCTCGTCATAATTTCTAGACAGCTTTGGCATAAGAAAAGAGATGTAAAAAGTAGAGAAATTAAAGGATTCAAGAACCATGTAAGAACTAAGACCAGCTCTGGAGAGACCAGAGCTCAGTGGTAAGAGCTCTGGCCGCAGCACCCACTCAGTAGTTCACAGCCACCTGCAACTCAAGTTTTGGGGAATCTGATGCTGTCTTCTGACCTCAGCCACACAGGTGGTTTGTGTATATACATGCAGGCAAAACACTTGTACACATAAAATAAATACAAAACAAAACAAACAAAACAATAATCCATGAAGCTTGGAAAGCGGACAGAGGAGGGATGGATGACTTCTGTGTAACTAGATATATGGTGGAAGGGGCCCAGGGTGACAGAGGCTGCTGGAATGAGATTAGGTTTGAGGAGGGGAAATCTTGACTGTGGTTTGAACAGGCTAAGTCTGAGGTGGCATTTCCTGTCTGCAAATTGTGTGACCTGGTGGCACACACTGGTAATCCCAGGACTTGGGAGGCTGAGACAGGAGGATTGTGAGGAATATATGACGACAGGATGCCTTGAAAACCAGAATAAATAACTAAGACATTAACATACATGAGAGGGTCCGATCTTTGAAGAAGAGGTCTGGGCTGGAGGGGAGTAAAGGTCTCTTAATTCCTGTTCCCCAGTCATGCTGTGGTCCCACTGGTCTCCTCTGCAGCCACAGCAATAGCAGTGAATTTCTTTAAATGTTCCAACATGGTTTAAACTCGTACTATCAACTTTAAAACTAAAATAAAAGATACAGAGCTATGCTGTCTTAGGATTTTACTGCTGTGAACAGTCACCATGACCAAGACAACTCTTGTAAGGACAACATTTAATTGGGGCTGGCTAACAGGTTCGGAGGTTCAGTCCATTATCATCAAGGTGGGAGCATGGCAGCATCCAAGCAGGCATGGAGCAGGAGGAGCTAAGAGTTTTACATCATCATCTGAAGGCTGCTAGCAGAATACTGACTTCCAGGTAGCTAGGATGAGGGTCTTATATCACAAACCCACAGTGGCACACCTACTCCAACAGGGCCACACCTTCTAATAGTGCCACTCCCTGGGCCAAGCATATACACACCATCACATGCACGCTTTCTCAGCAATGACAGGCCAGACCATGGTTAGCTTGTCGCTGCCACAAACAGGCAGCACTTAGCAAAAGACACTCATCAAAACACTTGATTGTGATTCTCCACTATCTTCAGACCTGTACACCTGGATTCCATCGCAATCTCTGTCTCTCTTTTAAAGTTTTATTAAGATATGATGTACACACAGAAAACTGTCCATATCTTTTGTATACAGTTCAATAAATGTTCACAAGCTTTATATAATTGTATAATTAACATCAAAGACCCTAAAGCTTTTCATGTCGTTTTGGCTATTAGAACAATGAGCATTTCAGGTGTAAAAGGTCTCATGAAGCCAGGCATGATGGCGCACGCCTGTAATCCTGGCCATAGGCAAAGGAAACTGGGGACTCAGTAGGTCAGGACTGGAGAGATGAGCCGGCTCGGCGGCTAAGGGCACTGGTTGCTCTTGCAGAGGACCCAGGGTTTGAGTCCCAGCAGCCACACGGTGGCTCACATCCATCTGTAACTCCAATTTCAGGGAGTCTGATGTCTCATCTGATCTGTGTGGGCAGCAAGCTCACACCTGGTGCACATACACACACACACACACACACACACACACACACACGTGCGCGCGCGTGCAGGCCAAATGCTCAGACATAAAATTTTAAAATCTCAAAAAAAAAAAAAAAAGGCAGACCTTCAAGGCCATTCTTGGTTACATGAGACCCTGTTTTAAGACAAACAAATTCTCATTCCATTGCTCAATGCCTTATCAGATTTTCAGTTTTCATTCACTTCAAAACTTACTCCTCTATCCCCAGCACAGACCTGGCTAACAGAACCCAGTAAAAGGGAAGTGACCTGAGCCTCTAATGTTTTCCTTCACCTCCTCCCTTCCTCTCTCATTTATCCATTTTCTGTCTCCTCTAGAGTCAGCATGGAAGGATGGCCAGGGAAGAGACAAAGACCAGCCGTCACCCTGAGTACCTCCCAGTTCCTACAGGATGTAGCTCAAGTGTCACGAACCTTCCATCAGACTTCTGTGCTGGCTTGTGTCAGTGGCTCCACCGGCATCCGGCATCCCAAGAGCGTCAGTGTCTCTTTCCCAAAAGCACCACCAAAGTTTCCAGCCTGTTTTACTTGACCATGCTGAGCTACTGACTCCCCAAAAGAACACTCAAAACTCTCTAACTAATCCCTTTCTTCTGTTAAATACGCCATTAAATGGGTCCAACCGTGCTTGTTAAGGTAGAGTAAGGAAGAGTTTAAGACCACTGTGTGGGTAAGCATAGGGGTCACTGCAGTTCAGTCTTAAAGTGACAGAGAGACTGGGCTCAAGTCAAATACAGGACAGGAAATGGGACTCTGTAGCCAAGGAACACCATGACTCAAAAATTACTAAGAGGAAACATTAGTGCTATGGGAGGTTCTGGCTACATTGTCCTAACCGGCTTTTTGCTGGAGACACACGAGGGTGAGCAGATGTCACCTGAGTGATGGTGGGGATTCTGGGTGAGTTTTCTGGCAGTCTGTGGGTTGGCCTATGGCTGTGGGAGGCTCCACAAGTCTATGATGGGCTTCTAAGAACCATGTGCTGGTCACTGTACACTCCTTCCCTTCTCCCTGTTCTTGACGTAAGTCATGTTCAACCATGCCCCAAGCAGCTTATGTGTGCCTCCACAACCACGTGTCTGGCCCCTATGGATAGGCTCCGGTGTATCTCCACGTGTGAGCCACAGCTGCTCCCACAGGTGTCATATGAACCTCCATAGCAGCAGCAGACCTCTTTCTCTTCATTCTTCCCCATTTTTTATTGATTGATTGGTTGTTGATTGTTGATTGATTTTGAGATGGAGCCTTACTCTATAGCCCAGGCTGGCTCATGATCATTCTGTTTCACATAGCCTACCATGCCTAGCTTACAAGTATATCTTTTTTTTTTTTTTTTTTTTTTTTGCACTTTAAGTCTGTGATTTTTTTAGAAAAAAAGTATCACTATGAATGACATGATGTGGCATATGCTAGCCTTAAGGGTTTGGGTGAAGCTAGGCTTTCTTCCCACCTCAATTATTTCACTATTGTTTATATTTATTATGCACTTAGTTACCACATCATTCTTTGCATTGACATTTCTGTGGATCTTCTTGGAAGGAGCAGTTGTTTCGAAGCAACCTGTAAGATGCACTGTAACTCTGCCTTGGCCGGGGATTGTTCTCTGGTTTTTCTTCTCTTGGCTTCTTTTTTACACTATCATGTTTGGCCCTGAGTTCCCCTCTCCTAACTGAGGATGGAGACGGCTGAGCAGGGACCTGCCCAGACCCAAGCAAAGGTCAAAGTATGAGATGGTTCCAACCAGCGCAAGAGAGAGGCAGAAGCATCACTAGGCATTCAGTTAGGAAGTTCAGTGCAGGGTGGTGGGTGAGCATTGGTCTCTGCTTTCTTCTTGTTTCTGTTTGTTAGTATACAGTTAGTTGGTTAGTATAGAGTTTATTCAGGGCATGGGGAGGGGAGTCAAGAGGGTAGTAGAGGCAGAGAAAGGCAGAGAGAGAGAGTAGAGAAGTAGAGGAGTAGCGGCTGGCCATGAGCATATGGAGAGAAAGGGGGAAGGGAATGGAGAGAGAGGAGGAAAAGGAAAGCAAGAGGGCAAGAGGAGGTTTCTGCTTTCTTGAAGGATAGCTGTTACAAGTATATCTTAACAATTACCTCAACCTTACAGAGTTAAAAGAAAATGAAAACATTTAAACTTCAGAGGGCCGTCCTGAGGACCGTGAACTGGAGGCTCTGCACACCAGCAGCCATCCTTGACTTTGTGAGATCAAGAAAAGGCACAGGATTCTAGGAGCTCCTTCCTAAGGGGGGATAGAGTGGAGAGGCAGACATAGTAGAAACAGGTGGTACAGAGACATCCCACCCAGAGGCTCACTGTGGCCAGTCAGTGAAGCCTGGAGGAGATAACGAGTTCTTAACATGTAAGGAGACCCTTTGCTGCCTCCCTTGACCTGGGAACTTAGGATAAGCGCAGCTAAGGCATCGGGGAACCTAGGAGCAGGGGGCATGGACAGAGTACAGGATGCAGGCTTGCAGGACCATGGAGAATCAAGGCAGTCTGACACCACAAAAGGGAGAAAAAAAATCAAAGCTGGTGGTGGACCTTTATGAATTTCCTGAAAAGAGACTCCAAAATAATTGTCATTTAAAAAGCCCAGTGAGCTACAACTTTGAAAAACAACTGTGTGAAGCCACAAAAGCAGTAAGTGAGCAACAGGAGACACTCAACAGAGTCAGCCAGAAGCCAGGCATGGCCGAAATATCTCTAAGCCCAGCCACTTGGGAAACTGGGACAAACGAATGGGAAGTTCAAGGCTAGACTGGTCTGGGTAACATGAGAGAGAGTGTGTGTGCGTGGGGGGGGGGGGTGTTAAGGGGTGGGGGGAGTGGACAGACAGACAGGAGTAGAGACACAAGGAGGGAGACATGAAAAGTCAGCTCCCCGTTGAAACTTTCATGACCTTTCTACTCTGAGTCCCTAGGCCTCAATTATAATTCCTTTTTATATGTGTGTGTGTGTGTGTGTGTGTGTGCGCACGCGCGTGCACACCAGCACATACTCATGCATGAGACATACCTTTAGCCAAAGGACAACTTGCAGAATCCAGTCCTCTGTTTCCATCATGTGGGTTATGAAGATTTGAACTCAGATCATCAGGCTTGGTGGCAAGCGCTTTTACTCAGTGAGCCATCTCTCTGGCCTTAGGATTCTTGTGTATTTCATTTTTCTTGTTGCCACAGAACTGCTTCTTCAAGAAGGCACTAGGGTCACTACACACTAACATAGGGCTCCCTATGTGTTATTTTAATCTCCTCAAAGGTAACCCTCCCCCAAACCATAAGATAGGGGTACTATTATTGTTAATTTACAAGTGAAGAAACTGAGGCCTAAGGTGACACATCTAGAGAAAGGGTAGAAAGTCTTAGTTCTCAGTTCATCTGTACCGCCCCCACATCTGTACCGCCCCCACGTCTGTACCGCCCCCACGTCTGTACCACCCCCACATCTGTACCGCCCCCACGTCTGTACTGCCCCCACATCTGTACCGCCCCCCCATATCTGTACCGCCCCCACGTCTGTACCAGTGCTGGGTATTGACTGCACTTTCTGACTAACTCTATTTTAAGATTACCCAACTATGTATGTTTATATAACATATTTTAGGATATATTAAATTGAGGACATGCCAGCAGAGATCAAGATGTGTAAAATATAGCTGAATTTAAGCGGGGGGGGGGGGTGACTAAAAGGAGAGAAGGGTTCTTTTTAAACAGAGGGAGAGAAATAGAAAAAGGAGGGGAAACTGGTCTTAAAACTCTTTCTCTCTCTCTCTCTCTCTCTCTCTCTCTCTCTCTCTCTCTCACACACACACACACACACACACAGGCATACACACTCAAGTTGAAACCAATCTACAAAACAGCAGATACTCAAAATATTTAATTAAGTGACGGTCTCAAGGGCTCAATGCATTGCTGTCTTCCCGCAGTAGACTAACACTGCGGACAAAATCCCAGGCAGCTATTTTGTAAGGATGCGTAAGAGAATTTCAATTTTTAAAGATGAAGGCAAAGGATCCAAAGACCCCAAACAGTTATACTGCCCGACCTCTAGACCTGTGGAAAGCTGGCAAGGTAGTGTTTGACCACACAGCAGCACAGCATCTTAACTACGTAAGTAGTAAGGCTTGTTATCACCACTGGATTTTGACATACTAGACCCTTAGATTAATGGAACAGAGTCCAAAACTAGGCCACACATATACAGCCATTGAGTTTCAAAAAGTACTGGAATGATCAGGCCAGGACTGTGCAAAGGACACTTTAACCCTTAACTCACCACACAAAGTCAGTCAGAGCAGCTTACAAACCTCAATACCTGGGCAGAGTTTATAAAACTTCCAGACAAAAATGTAAGGAAAAAATGTTTGTGACTTCAGCTATAGCCATGTTTTCTTAGAACACAAAAATATGAACGTCTTAAGAAAAAAAATAAGTAAAACACTTAATAAAAATTATAAATTGTACTCTACACAAGCCACTGTCAAGACAATGAAGACACAAGTCATAGACTGGGGTAAAATATTTGTACAACTTACATCCAACTTTAAAAATTGTATTCCAAATATATAAAGAACTTGCAGGGCTGGAGAGATGGCTCAGTGGTTAAGAGCACTGACTGCTCTTCCAGAGGTCCTGAGTTCAATTCCAACAACCACATGGTGGCTTACAACCATGTGTAATGGTATCTGATACCCTCTTCTGGTGTGTCTGAAGAGAGCGACAGTATACTCACATATATAAAATAAATAAATCATATATATAATCATATATACATGTATACACACACACACACATATATATAGAGAGAGAGAGATAACATACAACTCTAAAGCAAAATGACCAACAACCCAATAAAAAAAAAACAAACTAAGCCAAACATTTTAGTAATAGACCCTTGAGCAACAAAGGTAAGTTAGCCTATGAAGGGATGTTTACCATTATCAGCTATCAGGGAAATGCAAACAAAAAGTAGAATGATTAAAATTATTCAGAATTAAAACAGAAGACTGTTGAGCACAAAACCAAACCAAACGTGGCTGAGGCTGTGGTGCGTCTGGAAGCCAGCCGGTGGGAAAGTGAAATGAGCATCTATTGAAAACAACCTGACAGTTTCTCATAAAGCTCAACAGCATTGCCACATGACTCAGTGGTTCCGCTCCTAGGTGTTTACCCCACAGAAATGAAAACATATGCCCACACGGAGATCTGACGGCATGCATTCAAAACAGCATTAAACTGTGTTCAAAGCATAGCATTTCATAAAGCCAAAATGTGGCAGTGATCCAAATGCTGCTAACAGGTGAGTGGGTAGGCAAGCTGCAGTACTTCTATATGGTGCAAGTGTGCCCATCTATATAAGGAATGCAGGTAAGGCCTGTAACCCCAGCTACTTAGGAAGCTGAGGCAGGAGGATCGGGATCATGTTCAAGGCCTGTCTGAGATACACAGCAAGTTCAAGGCTATCTTGGGCACGTGAGTGAAGATCCGACACTCTTTTCTGACCTCTAAGGGCAGTAAGCACACAGAACACATACATATATTCAGGTAAAACACTCACACATAAAATTTAAAAAATGAGGTAAATATATCTAAAACATTTTAAGAGTCAGTCATGGGCTGGAGAGATGGCTCAGTGGTTAAGAGCAATGACTACTTTTCCAGAGGTCCTGAGTTCAAATCCCACAACCACATGGTGGCTCACAACCATCTGTAATGAGATCTGATGCCCTCTTCTGGTGTGTCTGAAGACACAGTATACTTATAATAAATAAATAAATAAATAAATAAATCTTTAAAAAATGTCAGTCATGGTGGGACACACCTTTAATCACAGCACTTAGGAGGCAGAGACAAGCAGATCTGTGTGAGTTCAAGGCCAGCCTGGTCTACATAGCAAATTCCAGTCAAGTCAGGGCTACATAGTGTGAATTGTTCAATAGATAGATAGATTATATAATAGATAAAGTAATTAGAGATGAACATAAATGAGCAATAAGTGAAATCAAAGCAATCTAATCTAATCTAAGTATGCCACTAAGTATAAATTAAAAGTAGAGACATTATAGTAGAGAGGAAAATGGGCACGGTGGAACACACCGTAACTTTAGAACCTAGGAGGTGGTAGCAGGGAGATCAGGAGTTAAAGTCACCCTTGCTACAAAGTGAGTTCTAGGCCACCCTTGTGATATAAACTGTCATAAAAAAAGAACAGTTTTTTTCCTTTAAAATTTTAATTTTAAGTGGAGATACTGTGATGGTTTGCATATGCCTGGCCTGGAGAGTTGCAGTATTAGGAGGTGTGGCCTTGTTGGAGTGGGTGTGGCCTTGTTGGAGTGGGTGTAGCCTTGTTGGAGTGGGTGTTTTATTGTGGGTGTGGGCTTTAAAACCCTACTCCTAGCTGCCTGGAAGTCAATTTTCTAGCAGCCTTCAGATAAAGATGTAGAACTCTTAGCTCCTCCTACATCATGCCTGTCTGGATGCTGCCATGTTCCCACCTTGATGATAACGGACTGAACCTCAGAACCTGTAAGCCAGCCCCAATTAGATGTTATCCTTATAAGAGTTGCCTTGGTCATGGTGTCTGTTCACAACAGTAAAACCCAAACTAAGACAAATGGAGACCTGAAAATCTCAGGAATGGCATGGCTTGAGTTTCCTGGGTTGTCAAGTGGTATACAGAGCAGATAATCATGAAATGTTTGTTCACATTCTTCAGGGACTATAAGTTTTTATCATGTGTGTGTGTTTACATACCACTATGCATGAGCCCATAGAAGCCAGAAGAAGGGTTAGATCCCATGGAGCTGGAGTTATCGGTATTGTGAGCCACCAGAAGCTGATGCTAGGAGCCAAACTTGGATCTTCTGGAAGATCAGCAAACACTCTTAACCAGACAGTTATCTCTCCAGTCCTTTGTCTGGGCCCTACATATCTGAGATTGGACGCTAGCGATGCTTCTGTCCAGTGACCAGTGGGCACAGTAGAACTTCTAAGAAGCTCTCTTAGATCAACAGACCAGGAAAGGGATGGTCTAATGGGCATGTCTAAAAGCGTTTGTCTTGTTAGACTCTCCCTTTCCCGGTCTGTTGATCTGAGAAGGCGACATGAATGTTATGCAAGCAAACAATTACTTTTCATTTAGATTTAAGACCCACTCCACAAAACAGAACCGTGCTTGCAGCTATAAAGCTGGCACAGAAACCATGGCTGGAGAGAGAATCTGCTACAGTTACTTTTGCTAAATGGGCATAGTACTAAATAGCTTCTCAGCACTTATTTCTCCACCTATAGATTGATGCAGCTCTCAACCCTCATCAGGCATGCTTCATTTTTCAGCAAATACCAATTAATGACAAAGACCCTTGTGCGATTAGAGGGCAGAAGTTCAATTACTGTAGAGTCCTCAACCCAAAACGATATATCTATTTCACGGCCCTCCCTACATTTGTCAGGGAACCTTGCAGAAGGAGGGTAAGGGAGACTGCAAGAGGCAGAGGTTACAGAGACTGCTGAGAAAGTGTCTTCTGGATATGTCAGAGCCGTTCCACTCATGAACTTAGAGTGGCTGTGTTTGCCTTCTCAGGACCTACTCAAGATCAGTCCGGTCAACATTTCATCAGAGAATGGCAAAGGATTTACAACCCTCCGCCCCCAGCGGAGAAGCCGTCAATCCCACCGAATGAGAGTAAAGACCATTAACTAAATTCTTTGCTCAAATAATACAAGCTTTATTTTCTGTCAGACAGGGCTATGTTCTTAAAGCAGGGTTTGATAAAATAGTACTGAACACAGGAGAAGGTGGGGGTTTACATTAGCCCCAAAGCTATGAGGCTGGGGGGGGGGGGCTCAGGGTGTTGGTTACATAAAGAACTTGGCACCAGATCTTAACTTCTCAGGGTTGGGGGTAGGGTAGAGGAGGTGGAGCATGGCAAACACCAGAAAATGAGCCAGGACAAACTCAATCCCAAGTTCTACAGAAACCAGGAATGAACTTATTGTGACCTTGTACCAATATGGCTTTTAATGTTAAGGTGGAGTAAGGCCAGTCCATGAGAACTTTGGCAATTGAAGTCTTCTGGGGAAGGGAGAGTCAGCTTTTGATGAGAGAAGTGGCCTGTAAGGACACTGATGCTCCATGGATGGTCTTACACCTATGCACATAAAGACAACATAAGAGAAGGTGGAGTCGAGAGGAGGAGTTGGCGAATGTTGGGAAGATGTTCAGCGAAGAACGGGGTGGTATGGTCAAAATGCATTTCCCTCATTGTAAAATTCTCAAAGAATAAAGATTAAAAAAAAAAAAACTTTTAGATAATACTCACCCTTTACCAGCAAATACCAGAAAGTGACCATAGCCCTGTCACCCATCAGCCAGTGCTTAGTGAGGAGTCAGACTCCTATCACCTACAACAAATCGTATGTAACATTTTCCTTGCCAGGGTGATATCAGGTAAGACTGAGTGGAGAGCCATCACTTTCTCCCCCACTTGGTAGTAATGAAGCATCATCCTGCAAAACGTCCAGGCAAACCAAGTGGGGACTGAGCAGAAAGGAGACACTGCTCTCCCTCCTCACAGGGATTGGAGGAGGTTCAGGGGGAATCTGAGCTTTCGTGTGTCCAAGGCCTCTTCCAACCCATTGCAGCATCAGTGGAGACCACGCAAGGAGCAGAGACCCAGGTGCTTTGCCATCTCCAGACAGTTTGGTGTCAGAGAGCTTTATTGTGGCGTTGAGGGTGTACACATTTGCCTAACATACATAAGCCATGAGATGGAGAGGGGGAAAGGGAGAGGGGGAGAGACAGAGACAGACAGAGAAAGAGAGACAGAGACAGAGAAAGAGAGACAGAGACAGAGAATAAATACAGGACATGCCAGCAAGAAATAAAGATTTAAAATGTAAATTTCAGAATAAAACACATGATAAAAAGATCTAACATACAAAAAAACCTCACACAGAATAAACTCAAAGAAATCTAAACCAAAACATATAATGATCTAATCCTAAAAACTAAACAAAACATTTAAAACAAAGAGGGAGTGTGTATATGAAGAAAATTACACATACAAAGAAAATACTTTGACATGTATGTAAAATAAGTCTTTAAAACAGTGGTATTGTAGATGGCCTAGTTGGCCATCATTGGAAAGAGAGGCCCCTTGGTTTTGCAAACTTTATATGCCTCAGTACAGGGGAACGCCAGGGCCAAGAAGTGGGAGTGGGTGGGTAGGGGAGTGCAGGGGGGGTGTATGGGGAACTTTTGGGATAGCATTGGAAATGTAAATGAAGAAAATACCTAAAAAAATGACTTTTAGAGTTAAAGAAAAAAAAAACAGTGGTATTGTACATGAGGAGAGATAATGGAAGTTTTCTACATTTCCATCAAATAGTCTGACATCAACTCCAGTAAAGTATAAGAACTTACATGTGTGATATGCAATAGAACCATAAAAATTCAAGTCCCTCAGAGCACCACAAATAACCAAAATTGAATTCTAGAGTTATTAAAGAAGCTCACAGGAAACTAAGAAAAAGGAAACAAAAAATATATACAAAATAGAATGACAAATTAAACTTAAGTTGTCAGACATATCCCTTACATCACAAGTCACTTCGCAGCCAAACTCACTTGCCCACATCTCAGACCACCTGAGAAGAATGCCACGCACAGGCAGCTCAGTTGTCGAATCTGTGAGGAGGCAAGGAAGCTCACAGAATCCAGCAGGGTATAAACTGCTGTGCCTTTTTTGGATGACAGTCAAGCAATCTCAATTTTTTAAATGCCTATATCTCACCATTTTGTTTTATTTTATGTTATTTAAAGTTTCACTATGTAGCCCTGACTGGCCAGGAACTTGCTGTGTAAACCAGGCTGGCCTCAAACTCAAAGGTCTGCCTGCTTCTGCCTCCTGAGTGCACACACTCTCAGGTGCTCTGGCCTGGAGACTGTCCCCAGCCTCACCACTCTAATTATCCGCAGCTTGTATGCATGTGCAGCAGAGAGTGGATTTGAAGTGGCTTTATTTCTTTAAGACATGCACTGGTTTCTGTAACTTAAAAGGCTAGGGCAGGCCTAACTGCAGGTACAACAGGATCAAGGGGTTCAAATGAAGTCATCTCCTCCCCCCTCTTCCCTTCCTTCCCTCCATGATTTCTTTTCCTTCCTCCCCAACTGACTCACCTCTAAAATGTCAGGGGAAACCACAATGGGGTTTCCATTTCCACTAAAGCAGGGACAAGGTGCCAGTCTTGCTTTTACAGGAGTCAGGGGAAGAAGGTAGATTTTTCTCCTCCTCCTCCTCCTCCTCCTCCTCCTCCTCCTCCTCCTCCTCCTCCTCCTCCCTTCTCTTCCTCCTCCTCCAGTCCTTGCTGGCAGGCTCTGAGCAGGGAGAGAGCCAACTGGACTCAGCAGGTCTATAGTCTACAAGCTTGGCAGCCACAACGGAAACTAACACTTCATTCTATTTCCACCAAAGCACCAGAAAAGGCCTCTTGGGCTATAATTAGCCCATGCTAACCATTTGTCCACTTTATATCCAAGAGGGTGTGGCACTTTCATTACTTGTTTCCATGGATTGATGAGCAGTAGGTGGGCAAGCCCACCAAGCAGCCTGAGAGCCAACATCAGTGCTAAAGAGAGCAGAGGCAACACAAAGGCTGGCTGGCTGGCTGGTGGCTGAGCAGGTTGTCAAACCTCATTCTCCCCAAAATAATAATAAGTACCTGACCATTAAATCTCATAAGCAGGCCTGAGGACCCTGTCGTGGGTTAATTTGTTTAAAAAAGCACTTAAGAGATTGACTTGGCCACAGATGGTGACATTTGCCCTTGACCACCAATGGATCTCTGCTACTTTGAGGCCAATCTGGTGCACGTGTGAGTTCCAGGGCAGGGCTACATAGTAGTGACATCCTGTCTCAACCAACCAACCAAAATGAGAGTCATAGTGTTGTAGAAATGGAGCTAGCAGCATGAGTAGAGGCCCCTGGAGAAAGAAAGGGGCCTCTGCCAGGAGAGAGCACAGAGGACAGAAGAGTTTAGATATTGGAAGGAGGGAAGGAGTGTGACCTGCTTTGTAATAAACTGGAAAAACAAGATATACTGGTTGAACTCCTTTTTGCTGTTTGGATTCATAGTTTAACAACCACAAGACTGTTTTTGAAGAGTCTTCTTAATCAGGAATACAGATTAGTATAGAATAAATCTTTAATACTGGTCACAAGACACATCTGACACCAAATTCTAACCACAGAAACAACAAAACAGGGGCTGGAGAGGAGAGAGCAAAGGACCTGTGTTAGGTCCCAGCATCCAGGTCAGGTAGCCCACAAGTGCCTGTAACCCCAGCTTCAGGGGACCCTCTGGGCCCCAGCAGCACCTGCATACATGGTACATACTCACACAGACGCAGACATGATCTTTTTAAAAAAACGTTTAGGACATTTTAACAACAAAAAGAATATTATGAACAAGTTGATAGTATGTTGCCAAACCAGAGATGCTTCTCAGAATACATCTAGATAAGGCTGGCACAGGGAACTGTAGCACGCAGCACATCAAAGGGAAGACAGAGACTTCCTGCTCAGCTACAGACAGGACTATGCTGCACAGAGGCCCTGCCCATGGGGAAGTAGGAGCAGTTGCACCCTGCACACAAATTCCTCAAGTGTCTCACAGCACAACCCACCCAGACCCAGTTCTCAATGGGAGCAAAGATGGCCCCAAAACCTGACAGCAGCATTGCCCCTGCACCCTCCTGGGCTGTGGGAAACAAGACACTGTATTCAGAATTGCATCAGCCATGAGAAGGAGCACACATGGACTCTACAGTGCTCTGTAGGCACACACACGACACACACACACACACACACACACACACACACACAATCTTCAGAAACCCAGAAGAAGAACTAAAACAGGAATCAGAATAGGACTTTAGGATAAATATAACTCAGATAATAAAAAATAAGAGTATCCCATGTCCCCTTCCTCTCACCCCTTAGACAAAGAATTATTGGCAACTAATGACTGCTGGGAGAGGAGAATCAGCCTCTGCCAGGGATGAGCCCCCGCATTGGTTATCCAGTACGAAGTGGTCAGCCTTGAAATCATGTACACAAAAACAGCAGAAACAGACTCTGCAGGTTGTAGTTATATAGTTCTGAAACATTTACACACAAATATGCATGCATATAACAATAATAACGAAAGAAGCTATCAATCTGAGAGTGGGGGACATGGGAGGAGCAAGTGATGCAATTCTATTTTATTTTAAATTATTAAAATAATAATAAATACAAATCATGGTGGAGAGTATAATTAGGACCCGGAACTGGAAGTTACTAAATGAAATGGTCAGATGCCTTGGAAGTAAAAGATGACAGCTGTTGAATGGGAAGTGGGTGAAGCTGAACTTCCAACTTCTGCAGTGGAAAACTTGGCCACAGAACTCTCAGAAAATGCAACATCCAGAAATTAAGGGTTTATAAATGGAGGAATAAAACTCTGAAGAAATACAGAAAGTTCATTCAAGAGTTCTAACGCTAATCTCAAAGTTCAAAAGGAAGAAATGCAAATATTGGGAGGTAAGAAGACAGTATTTTAAAAAATAATGTCCTTGCTGGACATAGTGGTTCATGCCTATAATTCTAGCCCTTGGGAAGTAGAGGTAGGTATGAGGCAAACCTGAGGCTACACTAGACCAGAGAGAGAGACAGAGACGGACAGAGATGCAGAGACAGACACACAGAGAGAGACAGAGAGAAAGGAAGGAAAGAAGGAAGAGAGAGTTTCCTGTGGTTCATCCTAGGAGCTGAGTTTCCTTCCTTTTTTGCTTTTCCCTTTCCCAATCACACTATGGGCTAACGGATTTAAAAGGCAGGCCATAGACCACAATACGCAGAGAGCTGTGCTCGGCACACAGGGGATAAGAGATGAGGTCTGCTTTGGAAGCTGAAGGCAAATGAGCCAGCAGTGGTTGATTTCAGCACGTCAGAGAACATCCAAAGTCAGATGCTCAAAGAGAGATGGCTCACAGGTTAAAAGTACTGGCTGCTCTTCCAGGAGACCCGAGTTTGATTTGCAGCACCTACATGATGACTAACAACCACCTGTAACTCCGTTTCCAGGGAATCTTAAGCCCGCTTTGGCCTGTATGGGAGCTGCACACATATGTTACACAGACATACGTGCAGGTGAGACACTATACTCATAAAGTATGTAAGCATCAAATGCTTGCAGAATGTGGAGGTTCAGTAAGTATTTGTACTCGGAGCCAGGAATGGGCATTGCATTAACCCTTGAAGGTGGGACTATGGCTGTGCATAGTGGGGCTCACTGAAAATGTGCCAGAAAAGCAAATGTCCGTCAAATGCCCACATCATCCTACCCAGTCAGCCAATTCCTCCTCCTCCTCCTCCTCCTCCTCCTCCTCCTCCTCCTCCTCCACCACCACCACCACCACCACCACCACCACCGCTACCTAAACAGGCACCTAGAAAGTAGAGCTATGGAGAAATCAAGTGAAAAGAAGAACACAAGTGATCTCATGCCAAACAACGGGATCCCTGCACAGAAGCCCCACCTAACACAGTTAGCTTGCATAGTGGCTCATTCCTAAATATGAAGAGAAAGCTAAGGCCACCAGACAGTAAAGAGAGCCAGAAAGGGACCCGGAAGGAGCAGGAGTCAACTTTAACCATAACTACTTACTAAGAACTACCAGGGAAGACTTAGCCTATTCCTGACAGGATAGTGGGGTTTAAAACATAAAACAGAGGGGGTTCCATACTAGAATTAATAAAACCAACAGATGATGAGCACAGGCAAGTGATCATTAGAAGAAACAAAGACAGTACAGGAACCGTGCCACCATTGTCTAAGTTGCCATATTTGAAGGTTCCCTTGTCCAAATTCTTACTACACTTCCACTCACAAAACTACCTCCCAAATTTTGAGGGAATTTTACTTTTCACCACAGTTCCTTTCTTATTACAAAATTGCCAATAAATAAAGAGTTGAGTAAAGGCATTTTCAAATAGACTTCCTATTTGATCTCAAAATGTCTTCCTTAAGTGTTCCTCCCGAAGACATTACTGGATTAAGTGTGAATGCCAGGCACCAGGTGCAACGGGCATCTGAAGATTGCAAATGTCAATAGTGCTTTACTTCTCAATATATATTGCTCTACATATTCATTAATAAGTCATCATACTTTGTATAGGCCAATAAACTTTGTCATAAAAATTTAAGCATGTCATTTATGCATAGGCTGGGAAGATGGTTCAGAAGTTAAGAACACTTGCTGCTCTTGCAGAGCACCCAGGTTTAATACCCAGTACCTACATGGTGGCTCACAAACATACAGTTACCCTCTGTAACTGCAGTTCCAGGGGATCTGATGTCTTCTTCTGGTCTCGGCGGACACCAGGTACACATAGCACACACACACACACACACACACACACACACACACACACACACACTCAAAACACATATAAAATAAAATAAAGTCTTAAATAAATCATTTATATAGAAAAGAGGCTTACAAAAATATAGTTGTTTGAGAACCCACATACTTTATAGTCGTAGACAAAGTGACTTTTAACAAGATCACCTAAAATATTAAAAATTAGTAAGGTTCCTATTACTTTGTATGCTGACCTAAATTTTTCTTTTAACTTAAAGATGAGTAACTTAGAGGTAAGCTTGGGAGTAGATTTATTATGGCGACAAGACAAAGAGCAAGACTGAAGAATCGGGCTGGTGAGATGGCTCAGTGGGTAAGAGCACCCGACTGCTCTTCCAAAGGTCCGAAGTTCAAATCCCAGCAACCACATGGTGGCTCACAACCACCCGTAATGAGATCTGATGCCCTCTTCTGGTGCGTCTGAAGACAAAGACAGCTACAGTGTACTTACATATAATAAATAAATAAATAAATAAAAATAAAAATAAAAAAAAAAAGACTGAAGAATCACAGACAGAACAAATGGTGAGAATCAAGCTCATGACACTGTCTAAGCTGTTCAACCTTTGTGTTCTAAGAGAGTGACAGAATCCCTTCTGCCAAGGACCAGCCTCAGCTTAGGAAGGGGTTCTCAGTGAAGGGATGTCTGGGATCAGCGAAACAAACAACTCAAAGTCAAATTGTGGGTTCAAGGTGATGGCCTATGTTCTGCTCGAGCCAGCTTTCCAGACTGCTCTCTGTCTCTGTCTGTCTGTCTGTCTCTCTGTGTCTGTGTCTGTGTCTGTGTGTGTGTGTGCTCTGCTTGAGAGTTTTTTTTTATTCTCAAACCTCTCTAGATAGCTCATCTCTTGCAGATCAAAAATCCAGTCTTTTATTTATATATCAATTCAGTTATTACCCCAGGTTCCCATTTGATTATACCGAGAATCGTCATCCTGTGTCCACCTCTTGATTCTTAGAGAGAGAGGGAGCAGGCACAAACACAAACAATAACATAGCTGAGTTACCATTCCTACCACACCTAGGCCTTGTCATAAACTCCCTCTGTCCCAGGCTGCCCTTGAACTCAGAAATCTGCCTGCCTTTATAAGCATTAACATAAAAACTTAGCTGGGTTGGATCTTTCCTGTGATCGGCACTCCTGGAATCTCGTTGTCTCCTTCCTTAGTGTCTTTCTGACAAGCTGGCTCATAGTGCAGCTGCCTCTGTTCCTTTAGATCTGTGAAGCTCCTTATATAATTCATTTGCATTCTTATATTTTGCATAGCTGAGAAATTATACATATATATATATATATATATATATATATATATATAGCTCATGTTTTCAGCGTTCTTTCCCACAGCCTTAAGGGCTGTCCTGAAGGTCACAGTATTCTACCATTTTGCTGAGATACATCCTCACCTCCCAAATTCATGCTGATTATCATGGGTTCATTAACCTTGGCAGAAAGGACATTATTCCAAAGGAGGAACACAAATTTGTATGGATGTACATACATACCTACATACATACATATATGTACGTATGAATGTATGTATGAATTACTCTCTCTCTCTCTCTCTCTCTCTCTCTCTCTCTCATGTGCACACTCGCGCACAAGCCTTATGCCTACAGCAACTACTGACATTCATGGAGGCCCGCTGGCTCTGTTCCAAGGACAGGAACCATGTCACACTGTCCCTGACATGGCTGATCAGGACTTGACACCCCTCTTTGAGTTTCAGTGTCTAAGTATAAAGCTAGGATAATAATTATTTACCAGAAATTTGTAGGAGTAAATTAGACACATTAAATTTCTTAGTTTAAACACACCATCAGTGTCCCTTGGAGAAGGCAGTATTTGTTTGCTTGTGTTTAAGACAGGGTATTGAGTCCAGGCTAGCCTTGAACTCCTGATCCTCCTTGTCTCTGTCTCCTGAATCCTGGGATTACAGATATTCAGCCCTGTACCCTGCTTTGTTTAGTGTGTAGACACTGGGAGAAAACAGTTAACATCAGAGAGCTTCATTTGGAAAATCATTGAGTTGGCTGTTAATGAGCTAAGTAGATAGCCATACATAACTTACCTTGAAGATCAGCTTGATTTTGGAAACATGGGGAGCAGGGCAGACCTTAACAAAGAAATAAGACTTTAAAAGGTAAATTTTTAAAAACATAGTAAAATAATATTAGGGATTGGGTATAGTTCAAGGTAGAGTACATGCTTAGCATTCATGAGGTTCTGAGATAGGTCCTCAGCACCCGCCCCACACACACCAAAGAATATTAATATGTCTTCAATATGCCACTACGGAGGAGAAAGTATGAAAACAAAGCATCTATGGTGTGGGGGATGTGGGTGCTGTAGACCAAGTCAGCTAAAGGGACATTTCTGATTACAGGAATGGTTCAAACCATTTTAAGTATTGAGAGGGGTAGCTGGGCATGGTGTCACTACCTTCCTGTCAATCTCATAGAAAGAAAGAAAAAAAAAAAAAAAACCACAAGCCACCAGATAGATTACACATGCCCATACCTAACTTCCTACCTATCTCAGCTCTTGGGTATCCTCTTTTTTTCAAGACACAGGGAGGAGGTGTCCCCTGCTACTTAGGGCTACAGTTCTCTACCTTTCCTTTATTATTGCCCTGCTCTGGGAGTCTGTGAGACATTGTTTTCTAATTGCTATGTGTGCTGCCTCATAAAAGTCTAATTCCTTCATACACTTTTACATAGTGTGCTCCTTGGGGGGCCACAGCCTTTGGATTAGGTATGATGTTTGTGTCCCTTTGATGAGATTGCAGCACTGAGAACCTGTTCTTCCACACGTTCTCAGAATTTTCTTTTCTTCTACTCCAGGGGTTCTCAGCCTGTGGGTTGAGACCTCTTTGTGGGTCAAATGACCCATTCACAGGGGTCACCTAAGACCATCGGGAAACACGGGTATCTACATTATGATTCATAACAATAGCAAAACTACAGTTATGATGTAGCAACGAAAATAACGCTTTGGTTCGGGGTCACCACAACACGAGGAACTGTATTAAAAGGTTGCAGCGTTAGGAAGGCTGAGAAGTGCTGGTCTACAGGGTCTTCACTTCCCCAGCAACTCAGGCTCTCCCACTGGCTAGCCCTCCTGGTTGCCCTCACCAGCTCCAGCCCTCCCTTCTATCCATCACGTCCTTAATACCTGGAAAGCTCATTGTGTTTCTGCTTTCATCTCGGCTGAACTGTGCTCCTCCGTGCATGGTCTGCCTCACCCACACAGACTCGTTCACCTGTGCTCCCAGGTGAAAGAATGTTAGCAATGTCAGCCAGGAGAAAGCAAAATCAGGTGGTGGATGAAACTTTGCCCCTGCTCTGTGGAGGCACAATGGAAAAATAAAAATTGTGCATTTTATGGCACCCGTGATGGTGAATGTGTACATTGTGAAATTATCTGTAATTAAACAACATGCTGGGCTGGAGAGACAGCTCAGTGGTTAAGAGCACTAACAGCTCTTCCAAAGGTACTGAGTTCAATTCCCAGTAACCACATGGTGGCTCACAACCATCTGTAATGGATATCTGATGCCCTCTTCTAGTGTGTCTGAAGACAGTGGCAGTGTACTCATATACATGATATAAATCTTAAAAAAAAAAAAAAACAATTAACATGGCTACGTCTCATCTAGTTGCCGTATACCTATTATTTATATTTATTATGATTATTTTATAATGGAAACTTGGGGGGGTGTATGTTCAAAACAGAGTTTCTTTGTGTAGCCCTGCTGGAATTTACTCTGCTAACCAGTGTAGGCAGCCGATGCCTAAAAGATGGTGCCAGTTTCTGGTACACTGTGGCCATAAACAACACCACTGCACAGGCACTAGCCCGAATCTGGCACCAACCCCTCCCGAGCGGGTGCATGCTAATGAAGTGTCAACAGGCCGACCAATCCCATGAGGACACATAGCCCTCCCCAGTGCTGGGGTGTATATAAGCAGTCCTCCCTGGTTGCCCGGGGTTCCCGTAGCATTGAGGCATTCCTGCAATAAAGCTGTTGAGAAGAATCCGACCGTGTTGTGTTTGGTGGCCCGCACGGGGACCCGAGGATCTCATGGATTCAGAACTCTTCAGCTGAGGAACAGCTGTACCAGTAAGTCTCCCAAATTGATCCCCGGTTAAAAGGGGGGGTATGTTTTTCTCGCCTGTGGACCCAGTGTGGGTAGCTCTTATCCTTGTTGTTTCGTTTTTTTGTAATTTCTGGCCTCTGCTTTTGTTTGATAGAAGCAGTTAAGGCAGGTCAGAAAATTCTTATGGAACAACAAGAAAGTATGTCAGAGGAAGATAGGAAACGCATAAGCAAAAGAAAGAAAAGGGGCGAAAAAGAGAGAGAAAAGGCAAATTCAAAAGGAAAAGGAAATAATGAGAAAGAAAAGGAAATAGCAAAAATATATCCCTCGTTAAAAGACTTAACAAGTTCAGCAAGTTCTGACTCCAGTGACTCAGAGCTTGATAGATGAGGAAGTTGTCTTAGAAGAAGAGGCAGCTCGGTATGAGAGGGATAGGTATGATCCAGATTGGTCATACAAAACCAATCCTTTAAAAAGGGGGGGGAGGGGGTCGGCTGGCAAAAGAGTAAAATTGAAAGTGCCGACCACTCCACCTTTTAACCCTGAGTATACAGGAAAAAAGGAATCCACAAAAGCTGGTAAACAAGGTACCTCATTTTGCCCAGAGGTTTGGAAGGAAGTTGGACTGACTTTCCCTGTCTTCTTAGATGGCCAGGGACGACGGTATCATGAGCCAATAGATTTTAAAACTATTAAGCAACTGACTGAGTCAGTCCTTACCTACGGGGTGAGTGCAGCTTTTGTAGTTGCACAGGTCGAGGCGCTTGCTAGATATTGCCTCACCCCGGGGGGACTGGAATAATATTACTCGGGCTTGTTTGTCATCTGGACAGTATTTAGACTGGAAGTCCTTGTCCTATGAATATGCAAACAGTCAGGCAGCAGCAAATTTAGCCACAGGACAAGATCCTCAAAGACATTGGGATGCAGACATGCTTCTGGGTTTAGGACGTTTTGCTTTAGATCAAACAAATTATCCTGAAGCAGTCTATGCCCAAATAAATGAGGTAGCTACCAAAGCCTGGAAGGCATTGCCGAACAAAGGCGCAGTCTCAGGCAATCTTACGAAAATCTTGCAGGGTCCCACAGAACCATTTTTAGATTTTGTAGCACGCCTCATTGAAGCAGCCGCTAGAATTTTTGGAGACCCAGATACAGCTATGCCTTTGGTGAAGCAGCTAGTATATGAGCAATGTACTAAAGAATGCAGAGCAGCCATTACACCCTATAAACATAAAGGTTTAGAAGTATGGATGAAGGTTTGCAGAGAACTAGGGGGCCCGTTAACCAATGCAGGCCAAGCGGCAGTGGTAGTGCAGTTGGGCAAGTTTAGCAATGATGCTTGTTATAAGTGTGGCCAAAGAGGACATTTTAGAAGAAACTGCCCTGAAAATGAAAAACAGGCCACATTAGATAAACCTAGACAGCCAGGCTTATGCCATAAATGTAGGAAGAGAAAACATTGAGCTAATGAATGCAGATCTACAAAGGATATAGAGGGCCGACCATTACAAGCAGGATATGGTGGCACCAGGCCAAAAAAAGTACAACAGGGCCCACATCCCCAGGGCCCTCAAATATATGGGGCTTTTCAGAAAGACCAGAAGAAACCTTGGCCGTCTCTCCGTCATCTGAGAGACCGCGGAGAGCCACTACTGGCTCTGCAGGATTGAACCTCCACTCCACCACCAGACTCGTATTAACCCCACAGATGGGGGTACAGCCCATAGATACAGATTTTAAAGGCCCCCTTCCCAAAGATACTGTAGGACTATTGCTTGGCCACTCATCTTCTGCTTTAAAAGGATTACAAATTACCCCTGGAGTGATTGATCCAGATTATACGGGGGTTGTGAAAATCTTAGTGGCCTCCCCCAGTGGCATTTCAGCTCTTTCCCCAGGAGATAGAATTGCTCAATTATTACTGTTGCCAAGTTTGCATAAATATTTTCCAGCAAATAATAAAATAAGAGGAGAGAGTGGACTAGGTTCTACAAGTTCTCGGTTCACTTTCTTATCAATGGAATTAGGAGATTGCCCCATGTTAACTTTGGAGGTTGAAGGACGATCCTTTCTGGGGTTGTTAGACACAGGTGCAGATTGCAGAATCATCTCCACTCATGATTGGCCGCCAAAATGGCCTTCGCAAACATCATCTCAAAGCCTCCGCGGTCTAGGTTATGAGACTGCTCCCCTTATAAGTGCTAAGGAATTGACTTGGAAAAATGAGAAAGGTAAGTCAGGGAAATTTTTTCCTTATATTGTGGATATTCCTGTGACCCTATGGGGTAGGGATGTCTTAACCAAAATGGATCTTAGACTAACTAATGAGTATTCCCCACAAGCCCGAGAAATTATGTCTAATATGGGCTACACTCCAGGAAAAGGGTCAGGAAAGTCATTACAAGGCATGACTATGCCAGTGCCTGCAAAGTTCAAACAAGATAAAAAGGGATTGGGTTTTTCCTCGGGGCCGTTGAGGGTGGTATACCCATTACTTGGAAAACAGAGGAGCCTGTATGGGTTCCTCAATGGCCTCTTTCCTCTGAAAAATTAGTAGCTGCCAGAGAATTAGTAGAGGAACAATTGAAATTAGGACATATTAAACCTTCCCAGTCACCTTGGAATACACCCATATTTGTGATTAAGAAAAAAATCAGAGCCGGGCGTGGTGGCGCACGCCTTTAATCCCAGCACTTGGGAGGCAGAGGCAGGCGGATTTCTGAGTTCGAGGCCAGCCTGGTCTACAAAGTGAGCTCCAGGACAGCCAGAGCTATAAAGAGAAACCCTGTCTCGAAACCCCCCCCCCAAAAAAAGAAAGAAAGAAAGAAAGAAATCAGGCAAATGGAGGCTCCTGCATGATCTTTGAGCCATTAATAATCAAATGCAGATTATGGGCCCCATACAGAGGGGTCTGCCTCTACTTTCTATTTTGCCCAAAGAGTGGCCTATTATAATCATTGATATTAAAGATTGTTTTTTCTCTATTTCCCTTGCATTGTGTGATAGCGAGCGCTTTGCCTTTACTCTTCCTTCTGTGAATAATGAAGAGCTTGATAAACGGTATCAGTGGATAGTTTTACCTCAAGGGATGGCAAACAGTCCTACTATGTGTCAACTTTTTGTAGAAGCACTACAACCTGTCCGTGATGCATTCCCAAAATTAAGGATAGTACATTATATAGATGATATCCTTCTTGCCTCAAAGAATAAAGAAAGTTTAGATGAAGCCTATATTAAGCTAGTAAAAGAATTAGAAATGAAACAATTATTTATAGCTCCTGATAAAGTTCAAATGGGAAATTTAGGAGAGTTCTTGGGTGCTCGAATTACTCCACATTTTATTACACCTCAAAAGATAGAATTACGTAAAGATCATTTGAAAATATTGAATGATTTCCAGAAGTTGTTAGGAGATATAAATTGGATTCATCCATATATGAGGCTATCAAATTTTGAATTAATCCCTCTTTTTGATATATTGAAGGGCGATCCACAGCTTTTGTCACCTCGTGCTCTCACCCCTGAGGCCTGAGTAGCATTAGAAAAGGTAGAAAGGTGTTTAGAAAAGGCCAAGCTGTATAGATGGAAAGAAGGAGAGGACATCCTCCTATGCATTTTGAAGACATTCCGTCAATCAACAGGAGTGTTGTAGCAGTCAGGTCTTCTATCGTGGATTTATCCTCATGTGTCTCCCAATAAAACCCTTGAATATTATCCCATTGCTGTAACTCAATTAGTGATTTGGAGCATTAAATCGTGTATTCAACATTTTGGAGCACCCCCTCAGAAAATCATTACACCTTATAATGCTAATCAAATGCAGATCCTAAGTTCTTTGATAGATGATTGGGCCCTATTGTGCTGTAGTTTTGATGGAGAATTAGATAATCATTATCCCAAAGATCCTTTGCTACAATTTTTTAGTGAACATCCAGTGATTTTCCCCAAAGTCACAGCATCTAAACCCATATCTGATGCATTGGATATTTATACAGATGGTTCTAAAACAGGTGTTGGTGCCTATGTAGTTAATTCTCAAAAACCATTCTTTTTCAATACAATCCTGGCACCCCGCAACTTACTGAATGTAAAATTGTGTTAGAAGTATTCAAAGCTTTTAAGGAATCTTTTAATCTAGTCTCTGATTCGGCTTATGTAGTAAATGCAGTGTGTGCAGTAGAAATTGCAGGACCCATTAGGCCCACCAGTCCTGTGTGCACCATCTTATTAGAGTTACAAAAATTGATTGGAAAAGAACACATAAATTCTTTATTCAACATATTCGAGCTCACTCTACCTTGCCAGGCCCTATGGCTGAGAGAAATGCCTTAGTGGACGCTAGCACTCGCATGGAATTTATTTTTCACACTACCCCACTGGAGCTTGCAAAAGATTTTCATCAATTGTATCATGTTCCTGCTGCCACACTTCAGCAGAAATTTGATATCTCTTGAGCCTCAGCACGAGATGTGGTGTTACAATGCCCACAGTGTGTACAATTTCACCACCCTCCTCATGTTGGTATTAACCCTCGCAGATCGATCCCTTTAAAACTGTGGCAAATGGATGTTACTCATGTCTCAGCATTTGGAAGATTAAAATATGTTTATGTTTCAATTGACACCTGTTCAGGTGTCACTTTTGCCTCTCCCATGTCTGGTGAGAAATCCCGCAACGTGGTTGGCCATTGCCTAGAAGCCTGGGCAGCTTGGGAAAGTCCAGATAGTTTAAAAACTGATAATGGCCCTGCATATACATCAAAATCATTCCAAACCTTTTGCAAAATAATGCAGGTTAGTCACTCTACTGGCCTTCCCTACAATCCACAGGGCCAAGGCATTGTGGAAAGAGCACATCGGACCTTAAAAGAACTCTTACAAAAACAAAGAGGGGGAATCACCGATGGCCGGCCACCCAAAGAACAATTATCTTTAGCCCTCTTTACTTTAAATTTTTAAATTCTGGACAAACATGGTCGTTCGGCTGCAGATAGGCATGCCATGACCTCTCCTATCCTTAAACAGGATGTTGTAGGCAGCCGCACGCCTAAAAGATGGCGCCGGCCTCCGGTACACCGGTGCCGTAAACAATGCCATTGCGCAGGCGCTAGCCCGAATCTGGTGCCAACCCCTCCCGAGCGGGTGCATATGAATCAAAGTGCCGACAGACTGACCAACCCCAGGAGGACACATAGCTCTCCCCAGTGCTGGGGTGTATATAAGCAGTTCTCCCGGGGTTTCCGGGGTTCCCCTGTAGCATGGAGGTGTTCCTAAAATAAAAAAGACTGTTGAGAAGAATCCGACCGTGTTGCATTTTTTTCTTGCTGGACGAGTTGAGCGCAACAGGATGTCAAATGGAAAGATGTCTTAACTGGAAAATGGTATGGCCCAGATCCCGTTATTTCAAGATCCAGGGGAGCTGTTTGTGTTTTTCCACAGGGTCAAGAACACCCGATTTGGATACCAGAGAGGCTGACGCAAAAATTGTTCCCCCCCGACAGAGATATAGATTGTAATAGTTCCAGAAGGACATGTTTTTTAGCAGAGTGTTGGCAGGGTATACTGCTGTGGTTGTGAAACTTCCCACCTTTATGCCTATAGTAGATTTTGAAATATTTGCCACCGATGCCCATTGGTGCTACTCACTGAGTGGTCCAATTTGAACCTCTTTTCCTCAAATCTTTGCTTCTGTTTGAGAATGAGTTCATTCACCAAGAAATTAGGATAGAGATGGTCAATATTGTCCACAACATAATTACACTCAGGACATCTATTATTGTCCTCCAAACTCTGATGAATACACTTTTAGCAAGAGCTGAGGCCACATTTTGTCATGTATGCCTCCTCAATCACATCAAAGCAGATGGGACTCTCTCTTATTTCTCCTTGCAACCTTGAGGAATTCCATAGGAATAGACTTAGTTCAAGAACAGGTTGAAGAATTGTATAAAGTTGTCCAAATGTCCTGTGTCTCGTCTACCCCTCTACAAGCTAATTTCTCTCAGTCTCTTGAACAGAGTCGCCTCTTATCTGAGTACCTTAAAGGAAATTGGTTGGCTAAAGCGGAGCAGTTGTCCAGAAAGCTGCTCCTCCAGATTGCCAAACTCAACAGCACTTAACTGGACCCTGTCACCTTGGGGGACTTCACCTCCTGGATCACCAATGCCTTCTCATTCTTTAAGGAATGGGTGGGAATGTTGGCCTGGGGGGCAGTGGTCCTCCTGGGTTGTGTCTTTTGTATCTGGCTATTGTGTCGACTCAAACGAGAGCATGCTCAGTATAAGGCAGTGGTCTACCAAGCATTGATGGCGATTAAAGATGGGACATCTCCCAATGTTTAGCTGGCCTCTTTAAAAAATTAAGAATTCGCCCTAGGTCATCTGGCAGTTGTAGTCACACAGATCCACGGTATCTAGTGACGGGCAACTTTCCTTATGCACAGACCAACCTTAGACACGGGGCCTGAAGGCGATAGGGTAATCCTATGGCGGGTAAGGCTGTGACATGAAAGGATCAACCTAAGACAGGAGCCATGGCCAATGGACAAACTTACCCAGACCTAGTCCAGCATCATATTATTAAACAAAAAAGGGGGAGATGTAGGCAGTCGATGCCTAAAAGATGGTGCCAGTTTCCGGTACACTGTGGCTGTAAACAACACCACTGCACAGGCACTAGCCCGAATCTGGCGCCAACCCCTCCCGAGCGGGTGCATGCTAATGAAGTGTCCACAGGCCGACCAATCCCAGGAGGACACATAGCCCTCCCCAGTGCTGGGGTGTATATAAGCAGTCCTCCCTGGTTTCCCGGGGTTCCCGTGGCATCGAGGCGTTCCTGCAATAAAGCTGTTGAGAAGAATCCGACCGTGTTGTGTTTTCCTTGCCGGACAAGGTGGGCGCAACAGACCAGGCTGGCCTCGAACTCACAGAGATCCACCTGCCTCTGTCTCCCAAGTACTGGAATTAAAGGCATGAGCCACCATCACCTGGAGTTATAATGAATACTTATTCAATATGAGGACACTTGAATTCTCTTAGTAAATTTAGTATATACATTATTATGAACTGTGCTATGTCCTTGATTCTCATAAGTGAGGTCTTGTATACTGTGACCAATATTGCCCCTTCTTTTCCAACCCCTCTAAGTGAAGGTTAGTTTTTATCAACAGGCTACAAAGTAGAGTCACCTGGGAAGGAGAACTTCAGCTGAATAATGACTTCCCTCCCCTCCCCTCCCCTCCCCTCCCCTCCCCTCCCCTCCCCTCCCCTCCCCTCCCCTCCCCTCCCCTCCCCTCCCCTCCCCTCCCCTCCCCTCCCCTCTCCTCTCCTCTCCTTTCCTTTCCTTTCCTTTCCTTTCCTTTCCTTTCCTTTCTTTGCTGTCCTGGAATTCACACTATAGACCAGGCTGGCCTCAAACTCATAGAGCTTTGCCTGCCTCTGGAGCATTTTCTTCATTGATGATTTGATGTGGGAAGGCTCAGTTTCCTGCCTCTTCTCCTGTGTGAGTTCCTGCCCTGACTCCCCTCAACGGTGGATATGAGCCAAAAACAAAAACAAAAACAAAAACAAAAACAAAAACAAAAACGCCTTTCTTCCCCAAGCTGCTTTGGGTCAGAGATTCATTCCAGCAACAAGTCAAACTGGGACATGCCAGCTCCCAGGGGCCACCGTTTCACTGTTAGACGTTCAACGTCTCTTTAGGTCCCATATAAGGTGGGAAACAATTAAGGAGATTACCTGGTGTCAATCTCTGGCCTACACACACACACACACACACACCAACTAAAAAGAAAAAAAAAAGGATGAATCAGATGTCTAACTACAGAGCTGCAGAGATTTCTCTGAGTCAGGCCACACACACCCTTTCTCTTTGAGATAAGGTTCTACTCAGCCTAGGCTGGCACTGAACTCAGAGACATGCCTGTCTCTGTCTCTTAACTACTGGATTTAAAGGTGTGAGCCAACCTTGCTCTCTAGGAAAGCTCCAGGAAAAACACACACACACACACACACACACACACCAACTAAAAAGAAAAAAAAAGGATGAATCAGATGTCTAACTACAGAGCTGCAGAGATTTCTCTGAGTCAGGCCACACACACCCTTTCTCTTTGAGATAAGGTTCTACTCAGCCTAGGCTGGCACTGAACTCAGAGACATGCCTGTCTCTGTCTCTTAACTACTGGATTTAAAGGTGTGAGCCAACCTTGCTCTCTAGGAAAGCTCCAGGAAAAAAAAAAAAACACACACACACACACACACCATAGTATAGAACAGGTTTGTTTCTTTAAAATAATCAAAACCAACCATCCTGAACAAACCTTCCTGGTTTCTTCTCTGCGACTTGGTTGCCCCCACTTCGCACATCCTTCAAAGGCACACAGTGGCCTCCTTCCTGGTCCCCCCTTTCCATGTGCCTTCTCCACTCTGACACTCCTGTCATACAGAGTTGGTGGTAAAGGAAAAGGAAAGAAGGGAGCCAATGGTGTTCTTTTACATGTTCAGCGTTAAGTTCTCTCTCAAAGTCTGAGAAGGTCTCAGGAGAGGTCTGCATTAGGAAAAGAGTCCCCATGATCTCAAAGGAGAGCCCTCCCTGACCAGAACTCAACTCCAAGCCTAAGGGTACAGGAGACTAAGGATGGGCAGAGCCTTGGCGCAGCCTGGAGCATACAGTCCTGCTTGGAGACCTTGTCCAAAATTGTGTGAACCCGGAGTTTGGAAGCTCGAGTTTGTGTCGTTGCTGTGGCCCACGCAAGGCATCTCGGAAGCATTAGGAAATGACTTATTAGATTTCACAGGACAAAGTTCCTCCTGACCCATCAGAAATCACCAGATAGCAAGGACCACACTCAGAGAGGAAAGTCCTGGCTTTCCTGCAAGTGGAGACAGGTGTTGTATCCAACTTACTAATTAGAAAAATGAATGTTACATTATCTGCCTTGAAATCATGTCCTATCATCACACACTTAAAATTACATGGCTAATAATGTAATGGTAATTTCTTATGAGTAAATGCCTCAAGAAACTTATATGAGTCTATATAGCCCCGTGCCATACACAAGCTCCAAGCAACGCAGCAAAGACGGTAGAGACATCATCCAAAAAGAAAAGAAAAAAGACAAAGAAAGTGACTGCAAGGTGAGGCGTTTGGCACGGGAGAAGGAAAAGGGATGGAATTGTTACGTTTAGAAAACATCTTAAGAAGCATCTTGGCTATGGAGTAACGCAAGGGTCGCCGTGCTCGCCCACATCCCCGGGGTATAACCCAGCGAGAAAAGCTTTGATCCAGAAGTTAAAAGTTGCAGAGACAGGTCACGGGAGAGTGGGAGTTGGCTTCTGGCACAGACAGCAGGCACTGGAGTCTGGACCAAGAGAGGTTAGCTTTGAAGGTCCTAGACAAAGGGAAGGCTCTGCTCCTTTTTGTGCCATAGAGGAGAGCAGTCAGAGAACAGATTTAAAATATGATGTTGAATTCTCTGTATTAAAGAGTAAGGAAAGGAGCTGAACATGGTGGTGCATGCCTTTAGTCTCAGCACTTGAGGCAGAGGCAGAGGCAGAGGCAGAGGCAGAGGCAGAGGCAGAGGCAGAGGCAGAGGCAGAGGCAGAGGCAGAGGCAGAGGCAGAGGCAGAGGCAGAGGCAGAGGCAGAGGCAGAGGCAGAGGCAGAGGCAGAGGCAGAGGCAGAGGCAGAGGCAGAGGCAGAGGCAGAGGCAGACAGATCTCTGTGAGTTCTAAGCCAGCCTGGCCTACATAGTAAAAAATCTTTCTCTCAGATAGATGGATGGATGGATGGATGGATGGATGGATGGATGGATGGATAGACAGATGAGAGAGAGAGAGAGAGAGAGAGAGAGAGAGAGAGAGAGAGAGAGATCTGAGAGCATGTGTCAGAAAACAAGTAAATTCTTATCTGTTTCCAAGTAATGAAGCTGGCCCAAGGCTTGTATAGGTTTGCAGATTGATACAAATTCCTCAGAGATAGAAATATGTTAGGCCTAAGTTCAATACTCAACACTACAGAAAACAATTAGAAATTAAATGTATCTTCTCAATATACTACATGGGCTTAAAAACTGAAAAGTGCAATAAAACCAAAAAACCAAAAAGCTGGGCAGTGGTGGCATCCGCCTTTAATCCCAGAACTTGGGAGGCAGAGGCAGGCAGATTTCTGAGTTCGAGGTCAGCCTGGTCTACAAAGTGAGTTCCAGGACAGCCAGGGCTACACAGAGAAACCCTGTCTTGGAAAAGCAAAAACAAAACAAAACCTGAAAAGCAAGGGGGGAGCAGGTCTTGCAAGTGAACATCCTGGTAGAAACTGAGGAAGCAGTGGGTGGTAAGAAACGGGAGAGGGACTCATGATATTTCATCATGAATAATAATAAGTTAATACATAGAGGGCTATGTGTCAAACATTGTGCTAAGCGTCTAAGTGTTCAAACACATCATGTCATAAGCTTATGTAGAAGTTCAGTTCTTTTTCTTAGTGTTCTCTCTCTCTCTCTCACACACACACACACACACACACACACACAGACACACACACACATACCGTAACCTCATAGCACACCAAAGTGGCAGAAAACTAGTCCTAAGTAAGGCTCCAGAGGAGAAGTTTTGAATTAAGGAATCATTTAGTCGGTACAAACCAAACTCTTCGAGAAGGCAAAACATGACCCACAAAAATGCACAAGGAGAGGGCCACGGCCTGCTGTCGAGAACCAAGGGAACGCAGAGAAAAGGGTGACGCTGAAACATTGAAAGGAAGGGGGGCTGTCACTTGACAGACACCCAATCCAGAGCACAGAACTTCTAGGCAGGAATGGGCCTGGAGAGTGTGCAATAGTAACCCACGAAGGACCTGACATGCCCAGTGTTTGGAGGCCTAAAGGTATGACCTAGAAAGTCTCAGACTTTTCCTTCCTGCAAGCAGCAGCATCCTAGGTCCAGAAAACAGATCCTCCTGGCCCTGGCCTAGCCACCAAACTAGAACGTCTTAGTTTACAGGAACCTAGTTAGGGACATGTACATGTGACAGTCTGAGTCCTGAACAAGTTCCCCACTATTCACAAGGTCCCTACCAAGCGTCATTCTAACCCCTGGTCATGACTTTACTTTTCTGAGAGCCAAGGCCAGGAGATAACTTGGGAAGAAAATCCAACCTGGGCTCCACTAAAGAAAGGCTCACTCTCCTTACCTGGAAGAAATAAACTCGTGGAACCCACCCACTGGACCTGGACCTGGTTCTATACTGCACCCACGTACCCAGACTGGTACTCTGCATCCGAGCTCTAGAGGAGGTTGGACAAAATCATTCACTGTCCTTAGCCTCCCTCAAGATGTGTGGCCCATGACACTTTTGTGTATTTGAAATCTTAAAGTCGGAGCTGGAGAGATGGCTCAGCGGTTAAGAGGGCTGACTGTTCTTCCAGATGTCCTGAGTTCAGTTTCCCAGCAACCACATGGTGGCTCACAACCATCTGTAATGGGACCCTGTGCCCTCTTCTGGTGTGTCTAAGACAGTGACAGTGTATTTACATACATAAAATAAGTAAATCTTTTTTTAAAAAAAGAGAGAAAGGAAGGAAGGAAGGAAGGAAGGAAGGAAGGAAGGAAGGAAGGAAGGAAGGAAGGAAGGAAGGAAGGAAAAGAAATCGTTAAGTCTTGATGTTCAGGTGAGTGGGAGACCATGAGGGTGGGGGAGAAGGCAGGGGTGGGGTTCTAAGTCTGGAAACGCTGTCTTTTCAGGCTCAAGGCAGCCTGGGAATCCCTGAGGGTTTACTGAAGGGATGACTTCAAAAGCAGTACAGAGCAGGGACTGTGGGTGTTTGGGGACTACAGTTGGTTCTAGCAGCTGGGCATCCCCCAGGCCCTCCCAGGCTCACCTGCTACAGGCATTCCTCTCAGCCCAGAAAGGACACTTTTCTTTCCTCCGTTTGAAAAATGGTTTCAACCACTTTGCAAGTTCTCCTAAAAGCCCAGAGACCTTGGGAAGGGCCTCCTTAGCTCCCACTGTAGCTGATCCAAACGTGCACCCCTTTCCCAAAGCCTGTTCTTGGGCTGGGCTAACAGGTTCAGACTAGTCTGGGGCGGGGACTTGGGAGTGCCTAGGCGTTGTGAGGGCGGGGACACAGATCCAACTTTTTAAAGTTTTGGACCTGGCCCTGAGGCGACGGTGGCCCTGGGCGGTCTTCGAATTGAACTTAACTTGGATCGCCTCCTGAGAGGCCAGAGGGAGCCATGGGCCGCTACCGCGTCCGCGTGGTCACTGGGGCCTGGCTCTTCTCCGGATCCCTCAACCTAGTGCGTTTGTGGCTGGTTGGGGAGCACCGGGAGGCGAAACTGGAGCTGCAACTGCGGCCAGCGCGGGGCAAGGTCAGTGAGCAAGAACTGGGGCCCTCTACTGTCCGAGCAGAGAGTAGGAGGATGGCAAGGGACAGGAGACTAGGGTCTGTGACAGTAAGACCACGATGGAGATTTGTAGAGGTGGGACACCGGGAGCGATGTCAACTACGGGCCCCGGGTGGTCTCCTTTCCCAGACCCCAGCACAGGCAGCCTCTGAGTCCTGCATTCATAGCCCCAGAGCCGATTTAAATACAGGACTTGAGGTCAGTCGAAGCTCCTCCAAGTTCCGGTGTGGTGGGAGTTCAGTGAACGGGATGAGACAGGCGATGATCGATGATCGTCATCGTCTGCTCAAATCTCTGGTCAGCGCGCTGTAGACGCTGGTCTTCCCTCAGAAATGGGACACCTTAGACCCGCCAGACAGGTTAGGGGTGGAAGAGGGAAGGAGAGCAGGGGCGAGGTGTGTTCTTTGACGGCTGCGGTAAGCTGAGGCTCCACAAAGGGGAGGCTCGGCCACCGAAGTGCTTCTCCCAATCCCTTCTATTAAGTGTGGTCCCCGCAGGAGGAGGAGTTTGACTTCGACGTTCCCGAGGACTTGGGGCCGCTTCAGTTTGTGAAACTGCACAAACAGCACACAGTTGTGGATGACGCCTGGTTCTGCAACCTCATCACAGTTCAGGGGCCGGAGACGAGTGCAGAGGCCGTGTTTCCCTGCTACCGCTGGGTGCAGGGAGAGGGAATCCTGAGCCTCCCGGAGGGGACAGGTGAGCGGGCAGCGTCCTACCCTGGGGGAGTGGACGAAGAGGGAAAGGGCAGTGCTGGCGGCGATGGGGTGGAGGAATAGGGCTAAAGAAGAGGAGAGGGAAAGAACATGGAGAAAGGGTGGGCAGGCACGGAACAGTGAGTTTCCAGGGTGCAAGTGAGGAAATGAGAAGTTATGAATTCCCCAAGTGTTTCCCAGAATAAGTGATGTTGCAAATGAATTAAAGAGGGAAGTAAGAGATCTGGGGACTCTGTTTTCCTAGATAGAAAGAAGGTCATGGAACCGGGGACACAAACGGAGAAGCAAAGAAAACAGTAGTTCTGTGATTCCGAACCCGTGGGGAGAGGGACAGGTGAGGGGCTCAGAGAATAAGAGCTGGCCAATGAGCAACGGGGCAGCGGAGGAAGGACCGCTGGTCGGCTGATTTGATTGGATGGTGGGGACCACCTGGCAGGAGGAGGCATGCAAAAGAGCCCGTAAAACTTCACATTTTTACCATGGGAAACCAGAGAAAGAGAAGTGCAGAGGCAAGTGGAGGCCAGGGTGGTAAGGGCGGGAACACTTGGAGACAGGTGGATTTCACTGAGGCGGCACCCAGGACAAGCCAGTAGCTGTAGAGTGATCAGCTCCAGGGGCGAAGCCAAGAAATGAAAGTACCGCTGAACGTGAACAGATGAAATTTAAGGTGTGAGATTAGCCAAAGCAACAAGTAGCTATAGGTGTGGTGTTGGTGACACCACATTTCATCACCTTAATTAGCGTGATTCTCTCCCCCCCCACACCCCATCCCCACTTTAGATATTGATGAAATAGATTCAGGTAGGAGATTGTGAGCTTAAGGAACAGGGAAGCATGGCGAATATGGGATTCTGGTCTGGAAGGGAAAGATGTGGGTTGAAGTAAGTGAAATTGTGAGCTCAAACCGGCAAGAACCGGATGAATGTGTCCGGGGATCAGTCAAGGCAACTCCAGAGATAAAGACAAGGGAGCCCAGCAGAAAACAAACTCTGGCTACAGAGAGAGAGTAGGTGACAAGCAGAAGAGTGCTCAGAACCAGACAACATGTAGCTAATTGTAACTTTCCCCAGCCCGCCTGGCAGCAGACAATGCCTTAGATGTCTTCCAGAAGTATCGAGAAAAGGAACTGAAGGAAAGACAACAGACATACTGGTAACCATTTTTCCTAGAGGCCTCCCAACTGCCCCCTCCCGCCCCCTCCCTCTCCCTGCCCTGCACCCATCACTGATCTCAACACTCTCTCTGAAGTGTTGTCCCCAACTTGTAGCTGGGCCACCTGGAAGGAAGGCTTACCTCAGACAATAGCAGCGAACTGTAAGGATGACCTTCCTCCAAATATGAGATTCCATGAGGAGAAGAGACTGGACTTTGAATGGACGCTGAAGGCGGGGTAAGGAGAGGTTGGACGCTCATGGGATGGGGTCTGGGAGATCCACGAATGGAGGTGGACAGTGAGGAGCTGAGGGTCAGGTGATGGGCTCATGTCTTAACACCCATCCTAGGGTTCTGGAAATGGGCCTCAAACGTGTTTATACCCTCCTGAGAAGCTGGAACCGTCTGGAAGACTTTGATCAGATCTTCTGGGGCCAGAAGAGTGCCTTGGCCGGTCAGTGGCTTCCCCATAAACCCCTAGTGGCCCCTTTTCATTACAATCCATGGTCCCCATGGGTCCTTGCCAAATTAAGATGTAGTGTGTCTGATATTCTCACAGAGGCCTCAAAAATGAAAAATAAACATGGGCTGAGTGTAGGATAGTCTAAGTTCCTTAGGTTCAATGTGAAGAACAGAAACATCTAACCTGTGTCCCTTGTCCTTTCTGTGCTCCCCCACCCCACCCCAGAGAAGGTTCACCAGTGTTGGCAGGAAGATGAACTCTTTGGCTACCAGTTCCTCAATGGTGCCAACCCCATGCTGTTGAGACGCTCTACCTCTCTGCCCTCCAGACTGGTACTGCCCTCTGGGACAGAGGAGCTTCAAGCTCAGCTGGAGAAAGAACTCAAGGTACCTTCCTCCTGCCCTGTCCGGCATTGCTTTCTTGTTACTAGTATGTAAGACCTTGTGAGACTGAGACAGCGACCTCAAGTGATGAGGGAAAAGGAGGCATCATCCCTGGGTGCGTGCTCTAGTAAGAAAAAGCCCCGAAAAACGGCACTGTCATGTAAAAGCTTACAAGGAACTCCTGTATGAATGGGGGAAAGAGGATGGATTCCCAGGGCACAGGCTGGGTCCAGAGACGTTAGCTGGAACAATGACATTCTTGCTGAGGTTTTCTTCTGGACTTCAGTGACCTTGGCAGATGAAAAGGGAAGCCTGTGTCATGGTGCGGGGAGATAGAGGAGCTTTTCTGGGAAATGGCCACCGGAAGGGTAACCCTGTGCACACTGTACCAGTGGCAGTGGTGGCTCCGGAAGCTCGATGGAATATCCCTCAGGGAAGGTGAGATTCTTATAGAGCTGATGAGGGATTGCTGGGGTGGTGGAAGCCGAGAGCAGAGAGACCACTTAGGGAGGATAAGAGGAGGGACTGGTCGTCTGGACACTGAGTCCCGTTGATAGTGCTGTGATGCAGACTGGACTGACCATGCCTACTCTGTACCTAGATCTACATGTACCCCACACAAGATATCTTGTCAGGCTGGGTTTGCTTTTGTTTTGATTTAAGATTAGAAGAACTGGACCAACCAGGTACAATAGCTCTGCCAAAAGGAAGCATGGCGAAAGAAATCAATGTCCATAAACACCTTACCCTTTGTCTTGGCCCTTCTGTGCGTGAACTTTGAACCCTAAGAATGGATGCATTCCTTTCTCCAGAATGGATCCCTGTTTGAAGCTGACTTTATCCTGCTGGATGGAATTCCAGCTAATGTGATCCGAGGAGAACCACAGTACCTGGCTGCCCCTCTTGTCATGCTGAGGATGGACCCCGGTGGGAAGCTGCTACCCATGGCTATCCAGGTAAGGCTCCCTAGGTATCTCAGTCCTGATGCTGTTCTCTGTTACTTAAACCTCTGCAAGAAACCCAACTTCTGGGTGCTTGGCTTGCAGGCCCTATCTCTCCTGAGACCTAACCCTCATTTCACAGTCTGGTCCCCACTGACTCACCCAAATCAAAGTGCGTATTCGTGAGTCACAGAAGCAGCAGCTGGGTGCAGTGCTGCATACCTGTAATCCCAACACTCTGGAGGCAGGAGGATCTTGAGTTCAAGGCTGCCACTACCCAAGGATACATGACAAGTTTCAGGCCAGCCCGAGTGACTTAGTAAGATCCTAAAATGAACAAAACCCGAACGGCCTCTTGAGTCCGCATCCTGGCAGCAGCAGCTCTCAGATGTCAGTGCGCTTCTGAGTCACCTTGAATGCTTGTCACAAACACAGGTTTCTGCACTGGGGTATAGCTTGGTGCATAGCACTTACTTAGCATGCACAAGGCCCTGGGTGGAGCAGAACAGGGAAGGGAGTTTATTAAATCCTACCCCAAGACTTTCTTGTTCAGTGTATCTGAAGTGGGATCTATGACAGTGCTTTCTTTTCAAGTTCCAAATTAATTCAGAGACTAAGTAGCTGAGGGCCACACCAGGAACCATGTTTTATCCCTCGGTGTCCTCTGCTTCTAAACATCCACTGTCACCTGACTGTCTCTTTACCCATTACTTCCATCAACCACTGGTGAGCACCTCAAAGGTCTCACACATCCATCTCTGTTCTCTTTCTGTTGTCCTCTGAGGCACACCTGCCTTTGCTTCCTGAGTGTTAGAGGTAAAGCATTGCACACCACAGTGGCTCACAGCCAGCCAGCCTTTGCTCTCTCCTTCATCGCTTGAGCTCAAAGCCCTACTACGTTTCCCCCCACACCACTCCAAGGAGCTCCTTTCTGGACCCCCTGCTTCCCATCTCCAGAACCCAGCCTGCCCACCGTGGCGCTATAGCGAGGGAAGCAGAGTGACAGGTTTCTTATCCCGTCTACTTGAGTGTAAGCTGCAAGGAAACGGTTTTGCTTAGTCATCCATTTCCCCAGGAACTGCGACTGCGTCACACACGGAGTGGGAGTTCAGTCACTACTCAGTTTCTCTCTCTCCCAGATTCAGCCCCCTAACCCCAGCTCCCCAGCTCCAACACTGTTCCTGCCCTCGGATCCTCCACTTGCCTGGCTCTTGGCTAAGATCTGGGTCCGAAATTCAGATTTCCAACTGCAGGAGCTCCAGTTCCATTTGCTGAACACCCATCTGGTGGCTGAGGTCATCGCTGTTGCCACCATGAGATGCCTCCCAGGACTGCACCCTATCTTCAAGGTACAGACTTGACCCTCTTGTCCTGTCTCCCTTTGTCCCAAATGAGCTATTTGGAGATTAGAATATTTAATTGGACCTGGAGTTCACCATTTTGTCTAGACTGGCTGGCCAGCAAGTCCCTAGAATCCACCTGTCTCTACCAATCCCTCAACTCAAAGGAGGTAGCTACAACATCAAAAATCCTCCTAGCAATCTGTGAGTGAGGAGCTGGGAACAGAAAGCTGTATCAACACCTTGGAATTTATTTTAATCGAGCTGAGTCCTTTAACGTCTTTTGGGGACAATTATAAGTGGGATCTCTGAAGTTCTCAAATATCTGGCAGTCTCACAATGGGCTTACAACATGGCCGAAATATTGTCAGATGGGAGTGGAGGGGATTTTATTCCTACCTTAGAAGATTTAGTACTTAGCCATGAAGACAAGAGGCTAAGAACCAACTGTGGATAGAGGAGGTGGCTAGTGGATAAAATGCATACTGCTCAAGCGTGGGAAACCTGAGTTTGGATCCCCAGCACCTGTGCAAAATCCAAATGTAGTGGAGCAACTGTAGCCTCTGCAGTGAGAGAGGAGGGGGAGGGGAATCAACTTCTTCTGGCTTCCACATGGGCACCATGACACACATGTCCACACACACATACTCGCAAGCAAATAAAACAATAATAAAAATGAAAAGATCTGAAAAATCCTGATGACATTTCACACGTAGAGAATATGCCAGAGATCACACAATTGGTGAAAGCTTCTTAAAGAATGTGAATGTCAGACCTAGTTCAAGGGACAAAGGAGGTGTCTGGTTTTTAGCCGCATGGTGTGTAAAGTGTTGGCGGGGTATCCAAGTGAGGCTTGTGGCAAGAGCAATTAAATCGCTCCAGTTGGGTGCTGCCATCTGACTGCCCAGGCCTGGCCAATATAGTTGTGACTCCTCTGAAATTATCCCCTTGGGTAACACAGTCTGATTAATAGTATCTTGGATTTTATGTACTGCATGAGGCCACCTGCATCTGTGTCTCTAGTCAATGTGTATAGTTAAAGCCTCTATCCACACATGACATTTTCCTTTCTGGCTCAGCCTCCTCTTGTTTCCACCTATTCTAACAACTACATCCCATGGCAAAGGGCTTCACGTCACAGGACACAGAGGAGGGCTAGATGTGCAAATGTCCCAAGGGCCTCCTTACTGTTCACTTTACGGATTTTGTGACTGTCAGAGTCTACATTTCAAACCTTACCTGGATATATTCCAAATGGCCACTTTTATTGTTTTGTATTGCTTTTGGGACAGCGGGCTCAGACAGCCCAGGCTGGCCTCAAACTCTCTATAACCAAAAATTTCCTTAAACTGCTCTGGTCCTCCTGTGTCCGTCTCCCACATGCTTGGATTAGAGGTGTGCACCACCACACCCAGCTTATGGGTGCTGGGAACTGAACCTATCCAAGCATTTTGCCAATTGAGCTACATCATTTCCCCTCATGTGGACCTGGGTTGATCTATGTCATTCCGAATCTCATGTGAATTTTCCAAGTAATCTCAGACCAATGGAAACTGCTCTGATATCTCAAAGTCGAGAGAGAGCACTGAGTCACTCCTGTGTTTGGCATAAGCAATTCAAATAAGCACCAAGATTAGATGAAGCATGAATATTAACTGTGAGAAGAAGGAGGAGGAGGAGGAGGAGGAGGAGGAGGGGGAGGAGAAGAAGACAGAAGGAATGAGGTGGAGTTTTGTAACAGCCATGGAGAAGGAGAGGGCCAGGGACAGGATGGGTGGCCACACCTCTGCTGTGTAAGCAGACAGCTTCATACACACTCCCCCTCAGGCACTCATGAAGAAACCCAAGAGTCATATAACCAAAGACTGGCGGTACAGTTTTGGTAAGGAATATACAGGCTAATTTAAGCTATGCGGATATAAATGATAGAATATAAGACAATCAAAAGTGGCTGAGGGCCCCTAAGAGACATGCTCACTCAAGGTGGAAGGGAATGAATAACAGCTACTAATGGGGATCCTTTATGTGGACAAACACTTCACAGATCACCTACATAGTCACACACATTGCTACAGCTCCCCTAGATAAAAGCCCATTGCTGCCCCCTGTTGGTAGATGAGGATACTGCAGATTAGACAGTAATTCTTTTGGCCAAGTGCCTGAGTTACTGTAAGGTGTGGGTTGAAATCCTGGTCACTACTGGCTCCAGAGGACAACTCCTGAGGAGTTTAGAGAGTATGAATGAATGATCAGAGAAGCAAGAGACAAGCCTGTCAAAGTGTTCAGCCTGAATGAAAGCACCCAGAGGACAGACAGGAGGACATTATGCTTGGTGTCAGGGGTCACCTTGGTGTCAGGTCCAACAAAGGTCTCAAGTACAGTCCCCTTTAATCTCCACCCAGCTCCTAGTTCCACACATCCGTTACACTATGGAAATTAACACACGAAGCCGGACCCAGCTCATCTCAGATGGAGGAATATTTGATCAGGTAAGGGAGGTATCTGTTGATTGTCTGAACACTTGGGGATGCCAGACTAACTTCCATGAAATCTCAAGCCTTGGCCTATGAGTCCTGTCCCTCCATATACATGACTGTAAATCTGAACACCCCACCTTGGAGCCCCCACAGCCCTGGTTCTCTACCCCGGTTTCCACCCATTGAGACTTAACTCTCTCACCCCAGGTAGTGAGCACAGGTGGAGGCGGCCACGTTCAGTTGCTCACTCGGGCAGTGGCTCAGCTGACTTACTGCTCCCTCTGCCCTCCTGATGATCTGGCTAACCGAGGCCTGCTGAAAATCCCAAGTGCTCTCTATGCTCGGGATGCTTTACAGCTCTGGGAAGTCACTGCCAGGTGAGTGAGAGGGAACCGGTGACTCGAGGGAAATGGATGGAATCTGGGTGGGGGCAAAAAGCATCTCCCCAGAGAGAGAAATTTAAGGACCAGGTGGAGTCAGTTGTAAGGTTTAAAAACAAAGAGACTAGGGGCTGGAGAGATGGCTCAGCAGGTAAGAGCACTGACTGTGATTCCAGAGCTCTTGAATTCAATTCCCAGCAACCACATGTTGGCTCACAACCATCTGTAATGAGATCCAATGGTGTGTCTGAAGACAGCTACAGTGTACTCATAAATAAATAAATCTTTAAAAAAAGAAAACAACAAAGACCCTAGAGTGGGGGGGAACCCAGATGAGGGCGAGGCTGTCAGAGGGGAGGCTGGGGGATCTGCAGGAGTCAGGGTTTTGTTAGGAGTGACTAGCAGCCAGGCGCATGCCTTTAATCCCAGCACTTGGGAGGCAGAATCAGGTGAATTTCTGAGTTCGAGGCCAGCCTGGTCTACAAAGTATAGCCAGGACAGCCAGGGCTATACAGAGAAACCCTGTCTCAAAAAAATAAAATAAAAAATAAAAAAATAAAAGAGTGACTAGCAGTCAGGTGAAGATGTGTAGAACTACTTTTATCTCTTTTCCTTCCATCAATGTACACAAGCCCTGGGAGCCCTGGGCTGTAACTCCATCACAGGATACATGTTCAGTATGAGTAAGGCCTTCATTTTGATCCCAATACTGTAATAAACTAATTGGATTTTTAAATGAGAATTAAACCCTCAAGACACAAATCTGGTAGGATTTGGCTCAGGCACAGTGAGAGCCAGATGAGAGGTGGCTATAAACACGGGGTGCAGAGGTGAGAGGCAGGAGCCTTCTGCTCTCAGCTCTGCTTCCTTCTCTGGGCAGGTATGTGAAGGGGATGGTCCATCTCTTCTACCAGAGTGATGATATTGTGAGGGGAGACCCAGAGCTGCAGGCCTGGTGTCGGGAGATCACTGAAGTGGGGCTGTGCCATGCCCAGGACAGAGGTAAGGTCTGTCCCAGAGACAGTGCCCAGACAGAGAGCCTTCCCCGGACCTCAGGGGAGGAACTCCCCAATCACACCTTCCCTTCTATTCATGAAAGCATTTGCCATGCCTCCAAACACCCAGGAGCATCCTCTATACCCAGGTTATCCTCATAAAGAGACCCGCCCATCACTCATGCCCGTCTGTCATGTCCCTAACATGCCATAGCACGCGGCTCAGCCAGTGAGTTCTGCCTGGTCCCTACTGAGGTTTATGTCCTGAAGTCACGGTTCCCTGCCTGAAGACATAAATGGGAAACATCACCCTGCCCCAAAGCCCTCGGGTCTGACCATGGCTGTCCGTTTTCCTCCTGCCTGCTGCTGTCCACACACAGAGGCTTCTGGCATGCTGCACATCTGCCAGACTGCAAGGTCATTTCTGGGCACCATCTCAACGATCTCTGCATGCTCAACTCTGAATTCAGTGCCCTGATCCTTGGAGCTCAGGTTTCTCTGGTTAATCTAGCCCCCAATCCCTACCAGCAGTGAGGGTGCAACCTCTACTTCTAGTCAGCTTCTATCTGTTTCCGCCTTTACCTACTGAAAGAACTAGCCCTTCATGGGTTATCTAAACATAGGGTCTCCCCGACTCTGGCTTTGGGGTCCCCTTCATACTCAAGACTACTGTCTTAGATAGGGTTTTACAGCTGTGAACAGATACCAGGGCCAAGGCGACTCAGGAGGACAACATTTAATTGGGAATGGCTTACACTTTCCGAGGTTCTGTCCATTATCATCGAGGAGGAAACAGGGCAGCATCCAGGCAGGCGTGGTGCAGAAGCTGAGAGTTCTACATCTTCATCTGGAGGCTGCTAGCAGAATACACACTTCCAGGCAGCTAGGACTAGGGTAGTACACACCCACAGTGACACACCTACTCCAACAAGGATACACGTCCTAACGGTGCCACTTCCTGGGCCAAGCATATACAAACCATCACAACTACCAGCTTGCATCCCATCCTCTGCTTCTTATGGCATGGAGGGGGACCATCATGGCCAAACCCTGCGATGCAGGAACACCTGTAGCCTGGAGAGATCATCTCCTTGAGAAAGCAAAGGGTTCACCACCCTGACCCTACTGGGACCAAGCTTTCTCTAGTGTTTCATGGTCCTGACCCTTAGGCTTTATGTGTCCAAACAGACCCTTCTTCTCCCTGGCTGTCTCCTCAAGCAGTATCTACATCCTGAAATTTACCATAAATATTCAGTGTCTTAGTCTGTATTGAAATAATGAAGTGAGACAGGCTTAAGCATCAGAGGTGTATTTCTCACTGTTCTGGGGACTGAAAGTCTGAGATTGGGTGCCAGCATATTTGGGCTCTGGGGGGGGGACACTCTTCTAGGTTGCACTTTTATGGCACCACATTCTCTCCCAAAAGGATACTGCCATCGCTCATGAGAGCTCCACCCTCATGACCTTATAATGTTCCAGAGACTCATCATGTCCACAGCAGTGGAGGATTTCAAAATACTAACTTGGGGGTGGGGAACACAAGCAAGCATTCATCCCACACCCTAATGTTGGCTTTAACCCCCACAAATAGCTTCTTGGCCCCTCCTCGCTCTGTTCTCTCTCAACTCTCAGAGCTCATTTCTGCCTGATTTTCCTGATGGACTTAGAGGAAGTATGCTGAAATTAAAATGGGTAATGGAATAGCAGCCAGGTACCCGAGTTCAAGGCCAGCCTCGGCTTTCCCTGCACAGGGTAATCTTGACTGGTGCTTAATCTCCCCGGTCTTTGATTTTCTTACCTAGAAAACAGGTGTAATTATATATGTATCAGCTCAACTCAAAGCCCCCACATGCACTGTAAAATAAAGTTGGCTCCATGCTCTTCCTGCCTCAACCTCCCAAGCGCTGGGATTATAGGCATGTCTCTTATTCTTCATTTTATAACAGAGAGACTGTCTAGAAATAGAAAGAATCAAAGAATCAGGAAATTCATTGACTAGGGATAACTGGTCACCCAAACCCTTATCCTTCCACAATAACAATATTTATATTTGTTGGACACTATTTAATTTTTAAAAAGATTTTATTTATATGAGTACACTGTAAGCTGTCTTCAGACACACCAGAAGAGGGCAACGGATCCCTTTAGAGATGGTTGTGAGCCACCATGTGGTTGCTGGGAATTGAACTCAGGACCTTTGGAAGAGCAGTCAGTGCTCTTAACCACTGAGCCATCTCTCAGCCCCCTATTTAAACTTTTTGATGTCTTTTTTTTTTTTTTTTTAAGACAAGACCTCACTATGTGGCCCCAGACAATGGTGCAGGCTTAGCTAGCCAGGAACTCACAATCCTCCTGCCTGAGCTGTGGCTACATGCATGCACCACTACATCCACTGTGCAGATGGAAAAACTGGACTGTGGAGAGGTTAGGTAATTGGTCTAAAGTAACCACAATGTAAGCGATGAGGCCGGTATTGAAACACTTGCCTGATACAATACATCTACATAAACAAAAACACATCTTTTCTAAAATACAGACCCACCAAATTGTCTTTCTTTCTTTCCTCCTTAAATCTTGTTCAAAAAAAAAAAAAGCTGGGCGTGATGGCACTCACCTTTAATCCCAGCACTCGGGAGGCAGAGGCAGGCAGATTTCTGAGTTCCAGGACAGACAGGGCTATACAGAAAAACCCTGTCTCAAAAAACAAAACAAAACAAAAAAAAATTCTTCTTTTCCTATCCAGGATTCCCTGTCTCCTTCCAGTCCCGGGCTCAGCTCTGCCATTTCCTCACCATGTGTGTTTTCACATGCACTGCCCAGCATGCTGCCATCAACCAGGGCCAGGTATGGAAAGCTGAAGGCCCAGGCCCCAGAGAGCAATCGTCTGGGCCTTGGGAGATCCAAGGGAGAGGTGGGGATTCAAATCCTAACACTTGGGTTCTAAAGCCTCGGTTTCCTCCTGCAGCTGGACTGGTATGGTTGGGTACCTAATGCTCCATGCACAATGAGGATGCCCCCGCCCACCAGCAAGGACGATGTGACGATGGAGACCGTGATGGGGTCGCTACCTGATGTGCAGAAGGCCTGTCTTCAGATGACTATCACATGGCACCTGGGTCGCCTGCAGCCAGACATGGTGAGTAATGATCACGGAGTGGGAAGTAATGGCTGGGGGAGATGTGCCAGTGGGAAGGGCTGGGCGTCAGGAGTTCTGTCTTCCCACTGGAGCCTGAATGGTCCTTTCTTTCTGTCTCAGGTACCTCTAGGACACCACACAGAAAAATATTTCTCAGATCCAAGGACCAAAGCTGTGCTCAGCCAATTTCAAGCAGATTTGGACAATTTGGAGAAAGAGATTACAGCCCGGAATGAGCAACTTGACCTGCCCTATGAATACCTCAAGCCCAGCCGCATAGAGAACAGTATCACCATCTGAGGCAGAGCTGCTGGGACCCAGAAGGCTTTGTCAGCTCTAGGACTGCCACTACCCACTTGATTCTGTGCCTTCTTATGTCTGCTGCTGAGACTCTAATTCCTCCCCTGACTAAACACTCCACATTAGTATTCTACTACAGGGCACTAAATGTCTTGTTGTTATGAGGAACCGTTTAGTCTTTGGAGGGTCACCCACGTTCTACCACAATTACTTAGCTCTCTCACTATACCACTAGTGTGTGACTATGTTCCAATAAAAGTTTAGGTATGGACACTGAGATATGAACTTAACATGTCACAGGGTCTTTTTTCAGCTTGTTTAGGCATTTAAAAACAAAACCAAAGCCAGGTGTGGTGGTGCACTCCTTTAATCGCAGCACCTTTAATCTCGGGAGGCAGATGCAGCAGATTTCTGAGTTCAAGGCCAGCCTGGCCTACAGAGTGAGCTCCAGGACAGCCAGGGATGAAGCCCTGTCTCAACAAAACAAAACCAGATACAAAAACAAAAGTGTGAAGCCAGGCGTGGGGGTGCACGCCTTTAGTCCCAGCACTTGGGAGGCAGACGCAGGCCGATTTCTGAGTTCGAGGCCAGCCTGGTCTACAAAATGAGTTCCAGGACAGCCATGGCTACACAGAGAAACCCTGTCTCGAAAAACAAAACAAAAACAAACAAACAAAAAGTGCTTTGCATGATTTCAGGTTAGATTTGGTCTAACCTCATACAGGCCTCAGGCTCCAAACCTCATTTTCAAAATATCCAAGAGCCATGGTGGAGGAGAGGAAAATTGTATTTCTGGATAAAATCAACCATTTCAGCTAGTTCTTTGCCAGGAACCAGACTTCATGCCTGATGGCCAACGTGTAAATTCCAGACTCTCTTCGTTTCCATTTTGAACACATACCCTGAATAGTTCTAAATAAAGGTGTTAATGGCCCCAAATACCAGTTCACCAAGTTGTTTCCTTCCATAACAGTCACCAACAGGAGAGGCAGGAAGCCCTTGTTCCCAGCCCGTGTTTCCAGCTCACGTACACCCAGTGACAACCACCATGTGCCTCACAAGTTCTCTTCTCCAACTGTGCTAGGAACAATATCTACAAAATACACAGAAAAAAAAAATGGCCCAAGACTCAAGTCCATGACCGTGTTCCTGTTTGGTGCTGGGGGCTTGAGATTAAAATGCATTCTCTCAATTGTTCTGTCTGTCATTAGGATGGGCACACCAATCTCAGTACAAAATTCTTTTTCATCACTGGCCCTAAGCTGGAACCCCAGCCCTGGAGGGGAGGGAGTGCTCTTTAAACATCTCCAATTACCCCCAATACTTACTACAAATGTTTCTTACTAGTGGAGTTACCAAATTTCTCTGGTGGAGAGGAAGGCCTAGTCTTATTTTTACATCTTATGGGGCTTTGAATGAGAATGGTCCCATAGGATCATGTAGGTGAATGCTCGCTCAATGGCAGTGGAGCCCTTTGAAAGGATTGCAAGGGCTAGGAAGTGTGGCCTTGTTGGAGGAAGTGTGTCACTTTTTTGAGGTTTCAAAAACCTATGCCAGTCAGTCCTGCTCCCACCCCAACCCCCAAATCAGGATCTAGCTCTCAGCTACTGCCCCAGGCCATACTGTGTATGCTGCCATGCTCCCCCGACCATGAATAATGGACTAAATTTCTGAAACTTTAAGCAAGCCCCCAGCTAAATCCTTTGTTTTGTAAGAGTTGCCGTGATCATGGTGTTTCCTGACAACACTGGAACAGTGGCCATGTCACAGCTTGTGTCTTGTCTTACTCAAAGAAGCAGCAGGAATATTTCTGTTTATTTTCTCTTTTCTCCAGTGCACTTAGCAAGGCCGCTTTCCTTCGTGTGTCCAATGAGTCTGCCTTTCCTAGTCCCTTATTTTTCCTGAATGTAGCATTTACAACGATACTGCATTTCAAGTGAAGCATTTGCAGGATCAAGAAGTCAACTATTTAAAAGCGTCCCTCAAAGCAGGATGCTCAGCCTCAGGAGGGGACTCTTCTATTTTCTTTTCAAAGTGTCAAAGCATCTTTCAAAAGGGAGACCTGGATAGAAGCGATAGGCCGGCACATCGAATCTCCCGGACTCGCTTACCGGTTTTCCCATCACAGAAGACCACCCAAGACTAAGATAGTATGTAAGGATCCAGACGGCCCCAAGCTTCTTGATCTGACACAACAATCCTAACACAATTCAACTGAATTGTGGACTCCTTCCTGACACCAGGTTACAGCTGGTTCCTGGTCATGTGATCCAACAAGGTGGGTCACGTGAGAAGCCTGCTCCTTCCATTCTAAGCCCGGGTAGGCGACGAGCGATAACCCTCAGGCCCTAGCGTCTGCACCACTCACACTTCTGCCACTCGGTTCAAGGAGGAATGGTAGGGTTTCTGCTTCTGTTTCCGACACTGTCTCCTCTCCCAAGCTTGGCCCACCACGCGTCACAGCGTTATCTTCTGAAAGTCACCCCTCAGAGTGGTCCGCGCCCGAGGCCACGCCCCCCCGTCGCTCTGCGCCGCGCAAGTCCCCAAATCCAGCTCCCGTCCTAACATCTCCAGGGTTCCCTCTCCCGGCTTCTGTGCTCCGCTCAGTCTCCAGCGATCCCTCCCTACCTCCGTCCTCCATGGCGTCGCTCCTGTGCTGTGGGCCTAAGCTGGCCGCCTGTGGCATCGTCCTCAGCGCCTGGGGAGTGATCATGTTGGTGAGGGGACTAACCCGCGAGCGGGTCTGAGGGGTTCTGGGGTTGAAGGGCTGGAACAAGAGGAACCCGCAAGACTTAGGAAGCAGCAGGCTGATTAAGGGGCTGGCTAAATAGCCGCTGGAAAACGACACGGAACTCAGGTCCAGACAACTGGGGAACTGGAGCGAAAGGGTGCTGGGGCAGGACCCTGGGAATGGGAGCCAGCTTGGGCAAATTTGCGACTCCCCAAGGTAAACAAGAGCGAGGTCCCTGAGACTTGCGTGAGTTGAATGGAGGCGAGGGGGAAGTGTGCTTGCCCCCGAAAATGGTAGCTGAGGCCTTGCTTCCCCAGGGCCCTCACGGCCGCCACTTCCAGAAATATGAAGTGTTTCATCTCCCCCATCTGCTCCCATGATAATGACGCGTCTCGGAGAGCTGTTTGCCATATACCTCCCTATACCCAGTCACTCTTCCCAGTGTCCTACCTCACGCCCTGTTCCACATGGCTGAGTCCGAATCCAGATACAACCACCAGATACAACTAGCCCTTTCTAGTTCATCTCTGGCGCAAGTGTTGGGCCAACATTAGACAGGGGAGGAGCCTAGGGAGCGACCAAAGAAGTAAGGTAAGAATTTGACAACCTATCTATTCCTTACTCTTCCAGATAATGCTCGGGATATTTTTCAATGTCCATTCTGCTGTGTTAATCGAGGACGTTCCCTTCACAGAGAAAGATTTTGAGTAAGTGGTCGGGTACTTGGGCGAGTTGGGCGTAGATGAGAAGTAGCATGGTTTGGGTTTATGGGGAGGACACTTCTGAAGACTGGACATCTGTGGCCCTAGGTTGGGGACTTCAAGAAGAGCGCTGCTCTCTACAAAGTAGTTGGGTGGCAGCACGCAGGGTCCCAGTTTCAATCCCCAGCGCGAGAGAGACAGAGAGGCATGTACTTAGGAGCAGTCTTGCAAGCCACGTTTCCATGGCTACCCAAGCCCACCAGCTTAGATGTGGCCTCTTCCAATATTTTGCCTTCGTGCTCCTTGGTCTACCTCTGTAAAATGGTTACCATGATAGAATTCATTTGGTATGCTTCACGGGAAGACTAACAGGAGTCAAAGTGCTTTAGCATGGTGTCTGATGCATAGAACTTGCATATTGGATGCTCTGAATGGCTGACATTTCCCTGCTCGTTCGCCACCTTCAGGAACGGTCCTCAGAACATATACAACCTGTACGAGCAAGTCAGCTACAACTGTTTCATCGCCGCGGGCCTCTACCTCCTCCTCGGAGGCTTCTCCTTCTGCCAAGTTCGTCTCAACAAGCGCAAGGAATACATGGTGCGCTAGAGCACGGTCCGTCCCTCCCTCCCCAGCCCCCTTCTCTATTTAAAGACTCCGCAGACACCGTCCCACTCATCTGGCGTCCTTTGGGACTTGTGACCCTGGCGAGACGTCATCCCTGGCCTTGCAAAACTGCGCCCAGCCTCTGGAGGAGACCGGGGGTGACCGCGCCCCGTTCAGAACTACAATAAAAAGAAGCGGTTCCCCCTAAGCTTGCTGTCTGTGCTTTCAGGGAGGGGCGGGCCCGGGCTGGAAGGGGCTGAGACCGGCCTCATCGAGGAGTCCGGACCCTCCGACGGAAGTGGAATGAAGCTAGCCGGAAGTGAAGCGACGTCTTCCACCTCGTCTTCCTCCGCGCGGCGAGGCCCCTTGAGTGACTGGGGAGAGGTCGGGTCTCGGCCAATCAGCTGCAGGGAGGGCGGGACTTCCTGCGCGGGAGCCCGAGAGGCCGGCTGCCGGGCTCTCCGTGGTTTCCAGCTCGCGTGGTGGTGGTGGCGGCGGAGCGTCTCCGTGAGGAGGTGCGCGGGGCCATGACGTCAGCGTCCACCAAGGTTCGACCTCCCTCGCGGACTGCGCTCCCTGGCGGCCACGGGAGGGTGGGCCCCCTGCCTGGCTCCCGGCTGGTGCGCGCTGGGCGGGGGGCGGGCGGATCCGAGGCTGGGGTGGGACGGCGCGCTGCCGGCCCCCCGTAATGCTGCTCCGCCCCCAGGTTGGAGAGATCTTCTCCGCGGCCGGCGCCGCCTTCACGAAGCTCGGGGAGTTGACGATGCAGCTGCATCCAGTCTCGGACTCTTCCCCTGCCGGGTACGTGAGACCAGCCTAGGACCTGAACTACGAGAGCAGACGCTTGGACTCAAGTCACAGACACGACCCTCTCTAGAGCAGGGAGATAGAGTAATTCCCCTGTGCCTGGCCCAGCTCAGTGTAGGTGGTAATTGTTGAATTAGTGGATGACAGGTAAAGAGACTACGGAGGCCACAGCCCTCCGCTGCAAACCGACAGAATGTCTGCCACCTACCCCAAGCCCTGTGGACTCCCTCAAACTGCTGCCACACATCTTTCAAGGGTTGTGTTTGTAAGGCCCCTACTTGTTTCATTGGTTTCCGTTGGGTTGTTTATGGAAGCTGTTACATGATGAAGTGATGTTTTCAAGTGGCCCTGGATGTAATTTAATGTGGCCAGCGGTTTGTCCCCAGGGCTTTTTTTTTTTTTTTAAAGGAGGTCCTTTTTATGAATCTTTGAAAGGTGCCCCTAGAGACTAAGGGGAAGAGGCTGCTGGCTGTGGACGGAATAGCCTGTGGGCTGGTTCCACACATCCCTCTTCCACTTTTGCTATCACCCTTCTCCCCTTCCGACAGTGCCAAGTGGACGGAGACGGAGATAGAGATGCTGAGGGCTGCTGTGAAGCGCTTTGGGGACGATCTTAATCACATCAGCTGTGTCATCAAGGAACGGACAGTGTGAGGGAGGGTGGCTGGCAGAGAAAGGGGAGGGTGGGCAACTTTCTTCCTCCTGACCCATTGTTCTCTCTCAGAACTCCCAGCTCAGCATCTTTCCTACTTTGTTCCTAGTTTTGTTAGCATTTCCTTGAAGACTGAGAGACTGTCACTGTGGCAGTTGGTCGGAAGTTCAGGAAATGCAGTGGTCACTAGGGCCTGCAGAGAATTTTATTTTCATGGTGCCCAGATACTCAGTGGTTGTGTTTGATGATAAGAGTTCCCTGGCTATTCGTGTCCAGGGGATGCATTCTGAACTAATTAGTTGGTCAGGTTCTATGACAAAGTCTCAGTCTACCTTTATGTCACCACAACATACCTGGTGGTCCTACAAAACCATGTATCTCTCCCAGAGGATCATGAAAAGGGCCTTTCTGGCCACTCAGTTCAGGGACTCCATTCATCTTAATCCATTAGCCCTAAGTGGATGCAAAAGTTCTGAAGGTGTGTGGGGGGGGGGGGGGAAGGACCCTTATTACACATGAACTGGGGCCTTGACCTGGATATTTACGAAGGAACTCCTAGAATTCCATCAGAGTGGCCCATTATTCCCTCCCCTCCCCCTCTTCCCTCAGCTTCTCTGATGACACCCTAATCTGCTCTCTCTCGTCTTCAGGGCTCAGATAAAGACCACTGTGAAGCGAAAAGTGTATGAAGATTCCGGCATCCCCCTTCCAGCTGAGTCACCTAAGAAAGGACCCAAGAAGATGACATCCGGTGTCCTCTCACCTCCAAACGCCCCTCCACCCAGCAGCTCCAGTGTCCCTGAAGCTGGGGGTCCTCCCATAAAGAAACAGAAGGCTGGTGAGGGCTGTGGAGTTGCTGCCTAGGGTAGGGGTTAAAGGTCCTATCTGAGATTCAATAAGAGAATTGGGCCTGGGTCAAAGAAGGAGAGACGCTTCTCTTCTGTACGCTGGTGATTCCAGAGTGGGTAGAGGGATGTGTAGAGCATGAAGCTTTGACAGACTGGGAGGAGGGAAAGACAGCAGTCAGGGAAACCTAGAACCTAGCCTATGCCCCCTCCCAGATGTGACACTCAGTGCTCTGAACGACTCCGACGCCAACAGTGACCTGGTGGATGTCGAAGGGCTAGGAGAAACTCCTCCAGCCAAGAAACTCAACTTTGACCAGGGTAGGAGTCCTCCTCCTCCCACGCTGGCTGGGGATGGGGAACGTACTCACCTGGATGGTAGGGGAGGGTCCCCACAGAAAACCCCTTTCTGGTGCAGGGGCCTCAGAAGGAAAATTCAGTGCAGGGGAATGGGTCAGTTAGTAAGTAATATGGCGTTTGAGGAGGTGAGGGTTTTCTTGGGAAAATCCTCCATGCTTGCTCCATCTCTGTCCGTTTTCCTTCCTGTTCCAGACAGCCTGACCCTGGACTCTGGCCTCCTCACCACCTCCGCTGATGCTCCTCTCCTCTCCTGCTGAGCCTTCCACCTCTGACCCTCATTGTTTACCCTGGACCTGTGGATCACCTGGGACTCTAAGCAGGGACTGCCTGAGAGAGGGTCAGAGGGCTGCTGGAGCCATCAACCTCGTTCCTGATAACCATGTGCCCTCGCCCTTTGACTTCTGTCTGATGGACATTTTTATACAGAAAATTATAATTAAAAAAGATTCTCTCAACATGGTGCTGCCAGCTGCCGTTCCCTCTCCTCTGCTTCGCCCTCGGGGGCTTGGCCCTTTCTCAGTAGCTCTCACCACCCTGCCTGGAGCAGCACAGCCAATATTGGCAGACTCACTTCCCCATGCCAATATTTCTGTGCTGCTAGAGCCAGGAGAGTTGGGTGTGGGCAACAAAGACTCTACTTTGCTCTGTGGGGCCAGAACTCATTACCAGGGTTCCTGATAACTGGTATCAGACAACCTGGGGGTTGCAGAGGGGCTCTTTCCAGTGTTTCCTGTCCCACCTTGCAAGAACTTCATCACAATACCCCAGACAGTCGGGGTGTGTGTGTGTGTGTGTGTTGCTTCTCCAGGGTGGCCTCCCAGGGCCAGGCCTCAGCGGTGCCTCCCATACCCTCGCTCTAACACCACAGTGTGGTTTGGACGTGGCCACAGTGCCGTACAAACCACAGTGTGCTGCTGGGGCGGGGGCAGGACTAGGGTGTGTCGAGAGGAAGACAGCACAGACAGTGCCGTGAAGACCCCCACCTAGAGTGAGACAGAGGTGTGAATGGCAAACATGGCCCCCCAAAAAAGCTGGGGGGGGGACAATCAGGAACCAGCAAAAGTAGTTTAGCAGGCAACGGGGCATAGGGCCCTGGCAGATGAGTCCAATGTGTTAAGCTTGGAGCATTCTTTACCTCTGTAGGAATTCAGCTCTGGGGATCCTTAGGAAATAGGGGATGACTGGGGAAGACCAACAAACTGCCTCCCACAAAGGCAGGGACCTAAGGCTTCCTGTGTCCATTCCTCCCTCCCTAGGTCAGAACCCAAGAGAAATGCTGGAAGACACAGGGCCAAGGACAGCAGGGTTGGGAGTTGGCAGTCCAGAGGTGGTGGGGCTGGAACACGGTTGAGAGAGGGGGGCCGGAAGTCGCCCTGGGCCCTGGGCCTGCCACAAGATGGAGGCCAAAGGCAGGAAATGGAGGCCAGGGAGAAAGGGATGCAGCAGAGCCCAGGAAGAGGCTCATCTGGACCAGAGGGCAAAGTATTCAACCCCAAGGGCTACTTCCACTCCCCATGGTCCCCCAAGACCCACGCCCCACCCACACAGCAACACTCATTAGCCCATTCACCAGGCCCAGGCAAGCAGGCCCACCCCTGAGAGCCACGTTTAAGCAAAGACAAACATGCCTTTTCCCCACCCCCAACCCTAGGCCTTCCCTTAGCCCTTTCCTCCTGTCCAAGACTTGATTTTAAAAAGAACCTCCCAGAAGGCAAAAGTTTCTTCTGGAAATTTCAAAACAAAACAAAACTCTGTAAAACCCAGATATTAACCTCCCATATCTCACTCCACCTTTTAGCACCACCAGGCTTCCGACACACACCCCCCAAAACTCTTAGCAACCAAAAGATTTAAGATGGTGTGTGAAGCAATCTTTTTAGGCCCCCCTAGTATGCCAGACCCTCTCCAAGACTACCAGATCACCTATATCAAGCCCTGCCAACGCCTCCTGCTCCTTGCACCCTCCTGGACCCCCAGAAACAACTGCTGTCCCCCAGCTCCCATCCCAGCAAAGCTTTTGTGGGGCTAAAAAAAAAAAAGCAAACACTGTCCTAATGTCTGTAGGACTATTGGGGGCTCTCAAGTCTCAAGCTTTGGTTTCAGTATGAGGTGCTACATCTTAGGGGTACAAAAGAAACCTTCTCTGGTCATCCCCCCAATTCCAAGAGTTACAAGGCGCAACCCCACCCCAGCACGCACCTCCAAACCTCCCCCCCAACCGCCACGTCTCTCCTGAAAACAGGGGACACTTTCCTCCCCACTTACCTCAGCTACTCTCCCCTGAGATCCTGGTCCCCTATTTTGAAAGGAGCAAATTTTGGGGTGCATCCCTCACATTTGGGGTGCAGGAGAAAAGAGACGCCCCAGTCGCATCGCTGGCCTCCTTCCTCTCAGCTGGCTCAAGGACTGGGGAGTGCCCTGGGGTGGGGGACCCCCACAAGAGAGCTCTGGAGGGGTTCCTCCACTCCCAGTCAGAACTGGGGACACCCCCCCAAAACCCGTCCCAGCCCATCCGTCTCCAACTCGGCGGGAGAGGCAGCTGCATTGCCCCAGTCAGATTCCCCCAACACTACATTCCTCACCCCATCTAGAGGGATCCCGGGGCCCCCAAAAAATCCCAAAAAAATCTAGGATGTTGGGAAGATGGTCCTGAACTAGCTACCCAAATTTGGGGTCCTTAGATACCCCCGTTTTTTCAGGAAAATTCTGTCTTTCTCCTGCCTCCCGCCAGCCCTGCTCTGTCCCGATGCCAATTTTGGAAGTCACTCCCTCCTTCCTCCTCCCCGTTTCTCCAGGCCCCCCCGCTTGGGGGCTAGGGTCCAGGACACCTGGTTTCCAGACCGGGGGACACTCTTTAGAAGGCTAGGGGCCAAGAGGTCAAGCTCATTGCCCCTGTCTCAAGGAAGCAGGAAAGCCCGATCCTCCCCTCCCCTCCCCTCCCCCCTGGCTGGTCTCGGTGGTGGTTTAGGAAAGCCTGGAGGACTGGAATCTGCCATTGCTATTGCACAGGCAGTTTTTTTTTTCCTTGAGTTGGGGGGGTGGGCGGTGGGAGGGAGAGAGGGGAGGAGAGCCGAAGAGAACAGGGACCTAGGCGGGAATATCTGGCCTGGCTTACCCTCTAGCCCCTGCTGCCGTTGGAAACCCCTCCCCCGCCTCTCAGTTCACCCTCATTCCCAATCCTCTGTCTGCTTTCTCTTTGGGGCTCTTATCCTAAAAAATCAGGGTGCAAGATTCACCCCCTTGTAGACCATCACAGGCTTTCCTTGCCAGTTTCAGCAGCACTGTGTTAGTCAGAAAGTACCCACTTTAACAAGAGACACCCCATCTCCTCCGACGGATTTTTTCTTCCATAAGAAATCGGGGCTCAGAGTATGAAGCCACCTTTCCCCCGTAGCACAACAGGTCATATTCCAGTGAGTCTATGATGGACCATACTGCTTTTTCCAGGCTTCGCCCTTCAAATTCTGGCCTTATTTGGGGGTTCACTAAATTTTTTTACAATCTGGGGTGCCAGGGGACTATCAGCAAAAGATAACCTAAGTCAGAAGTGTGCTCTAGAATAGGTGAACCTCCAAATCAATTTCAATTTATGACCCACCTCTCAGCTTCACCAAATGTGGCCAGTGGCAAAACACCCAGAAAATACCCCAAATTATCCTTCTACCCTGGGGGGCTTCTCAATTCTCTCCTGTGGAGGAATTTCACACATAAACATGTTCACAGGAATATCCAACCCTCAAAATGAGTTTCCACAAGATTCAAATACAAAACTTTGCCCCCCATCAAGCTCTCAGCTACAGAAAGCCTTCAGATCCCCTCCTAGCTTCTGGCTCTGCCACCAACTCAATGTAACTGGGCTCTCTAAAAAGCCCCAAGTTGACCTTTATGTCCCCAAACAATCTCATCCAAACCTGGAAACAGCACTTGGAAAGAGACTATGTCCCCCAAATTAGTTGCATACTCATGCTCCCCCAGTAACCAGAATATTAGAGATGGACAGTCTCACATGGGAGCATCAAGTTCCCCCCAACCCCCCAAACTAAGACATCTTTAAAACCAGCCCCGCACCTCCAATTTGCTATCAGCTCTCGAGACTAAAAACAGGCCTTACTGACTACAATGACTTCTATGGCAAGTGACACCCCAAAACTCAGAATAGCGAACTCTGTCCTGACATTAATGTTTTCACCTCAAATTTGGAGATGAAAATTGGATAGAGACCAAATACTCTTCACAAAGTAAAGCCACATCGTCATCCAGGGTCCCTAGCTATCCCCAACCCCCAGTTGATCTGCAGTTTTGTTTGCTGTGTCTGCTTAAAAAAAAAAAATCAAAACCAATAAAACAAACAAAATGTACCCCACCCCCAAGAACAGAAGGGAGAGACCTCAGGCCTAGATATGCAGGTCCACTCTTGCTCAACTGCTATGCTCCAAACCCCAAACTCAAAGAGCTCCTGCTTTGTACCTGGGCTCAGCTCTGCCCCTCTTCTTCAAAGGAACCTTGTCCTTCTACCCCAAGGCTCCCCAAACAAAATCTAAGGGTGTGGTCCCTGCCTAGCTTCTGGATTGAGTACTTAGCTACCAGGTTCCTCCTGCCCTTTCTCCTCTGTCCTCTCTGTTTACTCCGACCAATGTTCATATTAATGTTCATTGAAAATTCCTGTCTACAAACATCTGGGTAGAAGGGTCTATCAAATTAGAAAACAAACAACCCAAAGCTCTGTGTTCCCAGGCTCAAGACCCCATCTCATCCTAACCACTATGTTCAGTCCAAAGCCTTCCATAAGAGTTCTAGCCTGAATTTCCCGCGGAGACCCTAACTCTTCTGTCTTCGATCTACTGCCCCACAAAGAGACAGAGGTGCAGAGAAAACTATCAGAAAGAGAAGGCAGCTGAAAGCTTCCTGTAGCCTGGGCTGAATGCATCCAGCTCACTGGTCTGAGCACATCACCAGCTGGGAGACCTAGGGGCGAAGCGAGGCTGGTGCTCGTCCGCCCTCTTGTGGAAGGATGCAGACATTGCCGAGCTTTGCCTACTTGCCGCGCTGGACCCCGGCGTCCCGCCAGACTCTAAGCACAGCCGACGGGCGGGTGCTCGAAGCCCTAGTAAGCTAGGATTGATGGAGAGCGTCAGGGCTTTAGGCGGGAGTCTGTCTCTCTGGATCCCTATAAGGGTTGAGAAGAGAGTCGAGAGTAGGAGGCCGGACGCCTAGGTCTCCCGAGCGTCTCTCGGTCCCCACCCGGGGTTTTCCCCACCTCCTCGAGGGGAAGCAGCTGCAGGAGCCGTCCGGCCTCGGGACAATGGAAGGAAACGAACTAGAAATTATATCCGCCTTCTCCTTACCCCGCCTGGTCAGAGCTCCACCTCCCCCTTTTCTGGACCTTGCCTGTCAATCACTCCTTCTCCCACTATCTGAGACCCACGGGAGTCCACTAATGCCTCCCCAAACCCGATACCACTTGAACTATTTTCTTCCTGAATCCAATACATTAGAAAGAGGAGTTTTAGGATATTTCCTTTCTCCCTCAACTGGCTGTTGGCACAAGCCTCCAAAACCCAACACTTCAATACTCGCTGTCCCAGCTCCTTCGACGACACAAGCCTCCCATATTATCACCTTCCGCACCACTAACCTCCCCAATTCTAATATCCTCATCCTCGGGTGCTTATTTAATGAACCAAAGCCATCCACGATACGACCAGCCCGAGATTCTGAGATACAGTTTGAGACGGAGACCCCGCCCCGGGCTCACCATCTGGAGAGCCACAGAGGAAGGAAGGATACGGACTCACGGGTTCACCCCACCTCCACCCCCGCCCCCGCCATCCCGGTTGAATAAAGGAGCAGAGACCGAAAGAAGAGAGAGACCCCGCCCCCCCTCGAGAAGAGAAGCCGCAGCCCCTGCAGGACAGGGGTAAGAACCAAACACTGAGGGTATCAGGTTTCTGAGTCTCCAAAGAGGGCTTGGGGTTAGTTGATAGTAATAAGACCTGAACCCCAGGAACTGTGCTAAGAAGAGATGGAAAGTATTGGGTCTAGCGATAGGAGTCGCGTAGATGGGCGTGGGCTGCAGATCATATTTGGTCCCCCAGGTAAGGTCTGGTACCTGTAACCCAGGCGCCCGGGGAGCAGAGGAAGGAAGGTAGTGGATGAGGTAACTAGAGTCGAACCAACGCACGGCGCGCGGGAGTGCGGGATTCCTCACGCTCGCCCTCCAAGCGGAGGTACGAGAATTTCTAACTTGCTCCAAGATCTCCGCGATCCAGCAAAGGGAAAGAAGCAACCGTTTAGGGCAGAATGAACGAGAGGGATTAAGTGGTGGTGCTGAGTCCGCTATCTGATGGCGTTGGTTGGCTCTAGGGGTATCCCAGGTAGAAATCATCAGAGAAGAAAGGAATCTGTTTTAGTAATGCCTAGATCCTCTAACTTTTTCGGTGGCTGTCGCAGGCTTAGGTCGCTATGGGTTCCACAGCGGCCCCGGAGGGAGCTCTGGGCTACGTCCGAGAGTTCACCCGCCACTCCTCCGACGTGCTTAGCAATCTGAATGAGCTGCGCCTGCGCGGGATCCTCACTGACGTCACGCTGCTGGTTGGCGGGCAACCCCTAAGAGCGCACAAGGCAGTTCTTATCGCTTGCAGGTTCGAGGGGGTAGGGCACCTGGGGACTAACTGGGGGAAAAACAGAGTAACATGGCTGTTGAGAGGTAATCCAAAGCATGAGGGAAACTGGGACTAATGGTCCATACCGGCAATCCCAGAACTGGAGAATAAGAAGGGGGGAGGAAGGAAGAAGGGAGGGGGAAGCTTGGGAGAGCATCCAAAAATTGAGGCAGCAGTGCTAGTAGGGAGGCAAGACTTTCCTTTGGTCTCCCGGCTCCTAACATAAGCAATCCATCTGCCCTCTCTCCAGTGGCTTCTTCTATTCAATTTTCCGGGGCCGAGCGGGACTCGGGGTGGATGTACTCTCTCTGCCTGGGGGGCCAGAAGCCAGAGGCTTTGCTCCTCTTCTGGACTTCATGTATACTTCAAGGCTTCGCCTCTCTCCAGCCACTGCCCCAGCTGTCCTCGCAGCTGCTACCTATTTGCAGATGGAACACGTAGTCCAGGCGTGTCACCGTTTCATCCAAGCCAGGTAAAGGGACCATGGATTTGTATTCTCCCTAGCAGAACTAGTGCCGGGAATAAGGGCAAAGGCAACGACTAGGAGACGATGTTAATGATCATCTTACTTTTTCTAGCTATGAACCTCTAGGCATCTCCTTGCGACCTGTGGAGGCAGAACCCCCAAGACCCCCAACAGTCGCTCCACCAGGCAGTCCCAGGCGCTCAGAAGGACACCCAGACCCACCTACTGAGTCTCGAAGCTGCAGTCAAGGTTCCCTGAGTCCAGCCAGCCCAGACCCCAAGGCCTGCAACTGGAAAAAATACAAATTTATTGTGCTAAATTCTCAGACCTCACAAGCAGGAAGCCTGGTTGGGGAGAGTTCAGGTCAACCTTGCCCCCAGGCCAGGCTCCCTAGTGGAGATGAAGCCTGTAGCAGCAGCAGCAGCAGTGAAGAAGGAACCACGCCGGGTCTCCAAAGCAGGTATAAAATCTATAACTCCCAAGAGTTTTAGAGTCTGGTCCACTCTAGGAGGCAGAGCCATTGAGTAGGCCATTGTGGCACCCTCTGAACCAGGTTTCAGAGATACTAACCCAGCTTAGGGAGTTGGCCAAAGGCCAAAGGTGGGGACTTAATGATCAATATTGGCTCACTTCCAGAAGACAGGCCTTGAAGTCTGTATATTCCAGAAAGGGGGCAGGGCGGGGGGAGCCAGTGCCCCACCCCCAATCCCTAACCTTTTCTATGGCTCTTAACATCTGCCTAGACTATCTCTAGCTACTACCACTGCACGATTCAAGTGTGGAGCTCTAGCAAATAACTCCTACCTCTTCACACCCCGGGCTCAAGAGACTTCCCTGCCGGCTTCTAAGCAGGCTAATCCACCGCCAGGTAAGAGGCTCTCTCTTCTGGCTTCTCTCCCGTAGCTGATCCAGGTCGATCTGGACCAAAAAGACCTCAGAATAGACCTATTTAATAGTCCCAAACTTGACTGCATTGGACCCCGTCTGGGTAACGTTTACCTCAGCAGTCAGAATGTCCGAGGGTGAGGATCAATCATAAATATTTTTAAGCTCCCTATGTACTTCCAAAAAGCAGCACAGTTTGGGGATTTCTGGCCCGCCCCAATCCAGGACTGAACAATCTGCCCAGAGTTTGGCAGGGCCTCTCTGGCAAGCTGTCACCCAGAAGGAGGCAAGAAAGGAGAGAAACAGAAACCTCCACCCACTTGTAAGAACCTCCACACACTGTCAGCACCGTTGAAATTAGCAGCATGCTACTAAGTCAGTCGTACTGATTTATCTTACTGACTGTATGGCCATGAACAAGCCAAGTGACCGCCAGTAGCCTCCACAATAATTTAGGGGTTAAAAAGGCCAACAGACCCTACCAGTGTACTGTTGTAGATTTATGGGTACCTGGGGGGAGTCCTCAGTAAATAACTAAGATTGTCATTGTTCCCTACCCTTAGGAAGTGAGTTTTTCAGCTGCCAGAACTGTGAGGCTGTGGCTGGGTGCTCATCGGGGCTGGAGCTCTTAGCTCCGGGAGACGAGGACAAGCCCTATAAATGCCAGCTGTGCCGATCTGCCTTCCGTTATAAGGGCAACTTGGCTAGTCACCGCACGGTGCACACAGGTAGGAGGGGGTCTTGGTCTTTGTGCCCACCGCTCCCGTAGGGCGATCTGACTGTCTTCCAACTTGCAGGGGAAAAGCCCTACCGCTGCTCCATCTGCGGAGCACGTTTTAACCGACCTGCTAACCTAAAAACACACAGCCGCATCCATTCCGGAGAGAAACCATACAAGTGTGAGACCTGCGGCTCGCGTTTTGTTCAGGTAAGGAGAGGGCTGGAAGGCAAATGGGAGGAGCGAAGAGGGTTCCGCCCCTCCCTGAGGTGATCTCAAGGCTCTGCCCTTCAGGTGGCACACCTACGCGCACACGTGCTCATCCACACCGGAGAGAAGCCCTATCCGTGTCCCACCTGCGGAACCCGCTTCCGCCATCTACAGACCCTCAAAAGCCACGTTCGCATCCACACCGGGGAGAAGCCATACCACGTGGGTACCCTACACAGCCTAATAATGGAATTATCCCTCGTATACGCAGGGACGAGTCTTGCCAGAAGTGCTAGGAATAAGCGACAGCCTAAAGAGTCCTAGTGAATCAGAGGCTTGCACCCGGGAGAAGGGGTGGAGGTAATTATGTGCCTGGACTAGGTGCTGTTGTCCCAAGGACCTAACAGTTGTTGATGCTTTTGTTAAGAAAGGCAAGGCCCAGCTCCTGGGCGCCCCCAGAGGACATAGAAAGGCCTGAATGCCAAAATTGTCAGCGGAGAGCTAGACAGTTCCCGGAGTCCTTACTGAAAGGTGGTTATGGAAAGGTTGGGACCTGACAGACCTGTCCTCCCACAGTGTGACCCCTGCGGCCTGCATTTTCGGCACAAGAGTCAACTGCGGCTGCATCTGCGTCAGAAACACGGGGCAGCTACCAACACTAAAGTGCGCTACCACATCCTCGGGGGACCATAGCTGAGTCCCCCCCAGCCAAACTTCGCTCCCTAGGGGCTGTGAAAGCTGTAGGCTCAGGCTTGATTTCCCTGATGGTCCTGATATGGGGGTGTGCTGGGCTACCCTGGTATTAGAAACTGCTGACACCTTAATTTCGTACTGGGGAAGAGCGGGGGTGGCGGATCCTGGCTAGATCTGCCTCTGTTTTGCTGGTCAAAACCTCTTCCTCACAATCCAGATTGGGTAGCTAGGGGGGAGACACAGGGGACTTGCTCTCTTTAAGGGAACTTCCCCCTCCATTTCAAATGGTTTATCTGTAAATATAATTTATTGAGGCCTGTAGTTGGTACCAGGGCCTTTATTCTGTTTGCATTTCCAACTTTCTTCTTCCACAAGTGTGATCAAAAAAGACTGGAAACACAGAAGGGGAGAGCACCACTCTGCTGGCAGAGATACCTAGTGCTTGGCTCTCACCTTTGGCTTGAGTGTCTTACATTGCCCCCCCCCCCTTTTCCTTTCTAACTTTTCTTTCTGGAATTGTCCTTTCTTTTCCTCTCTTTGCTTGTTGGTTTCTCTTCAGTTCTAGAACTGGATCCTTTAGTTTTCCTGGGCTTAGCCCTGAGAATATCGAAGGTTGGGTAAGGAATCCTCTGGTATTTTGGATGATGAACGCCCTGTAGCTGGCCAGACATGGAAAGAAACCTTTCAGCTTTTTGAGGGTGATGGGAACCTTTTGTGATGAACCCAAAATGTAGATAGTAAGTTCCTCCTGAAGGCTGGAAAGGTGGGAGCCAGAGCCCACATCTTCCTAAAAGGAGGTGAGTTGTCTCCACCAAGGAGGCCCAGCATCAACGGTTTGCCTGGGTTCGAATGCACTAAGTTCATCTATCAGACCAAGCCTGCCTAAGGGTTTGCACTGAACGCATAATCCTCTCACGGGTCTGACTTAGTATCTCCATAGGGAGAGACCTGAAGATCCTTACTAGAGACTACAGGACCCTTTATGTCTGGGTTCTGAGAATGCTATGACCTAGAGAGAATTAATGACATTCCTTGACTCGGAGTCTGAGTCCTTTACTGCCTGAACAGCTGGGTTTGAATGTCCCTTGGCCATCCTTCTTTGAATGTGTTTTGTTTGTTTGTTTTGTGTTTGGACAGCTTCTGGCAAGTGTCCAGATTCCAAAACGTTCATCTTTCATGGGTGCTTGGTAGCTTTCTTACCTTAGACAATCTGGGTCTGAGACTCAAACTACCCATCATTCCATTCCTGTCTGGGACCAGTGAATGTACTAGGACTTTACAATGGAAGAAAAGAGGGCTGCCTTCAATGCTGCATTTGTTGTCATTGGGGATTGTTGCTGGGATTATATACTTAAAAGCCTTTGATGGATTGGCCAAAGGCCCCTTCCACTTGAACAAGTTACCAGAGAATGTTACAAGGTTGGTGAGGGCTGCATTTTCTGGTGTGGAACATGGTAGATAAAGATGTTAGGGATGGAGTTTCATGGTTAGACGGAGTGTCTGGGATGTTAGTATTTGGGAGCCTCGATGTACAGTCCTGCTCCTGCTGCCCTGGGACCTATTTGATTATAGTACTTGGGTAAACGGTAAAACGACTTAAATTTGTAGAACAGAGAAGTTCTGAATGAAGGTGGTTCCTGTGGCCAGCAGCTGGGGACAGGTGAGAGAGCCATTCATTCTTCCTGTTCCCATCTAACTCCCCATCACCTGAATGCAGACTTGACCTGTGTGTGGGCTGGGGGCGCCGACAGAGGAGAGATTGAGAAGGTGACTTGATTTCTGTTTAGCAGACTGGCTGGGCGGGCACATGGGAGGTGCCAGGGTGAGATGTTAGATGCTGCAAGATCAGATCCTTGGAATAAAGAAGCCCTTCTTTGTGCCATCTGTCGTGTCCTAGGTTTGTGTTTGCGTGTGTGTTGGGGGCAGGGGACCCGGGGACCTGGAAAGAGGTTCTGGGAACTAATAACTTGGATTCTGTGTTCATCACGTTGTTCCATCCCACTGGTCTTCTGTGGTCCTCGCTCTCCTCCCCTGCCCCAGCCTTCCGGTTCATTGTGTAGGAACCAGTGACTTCATGAAGTTTATCCGGAACCACCTGCATCCTGCCGGTCTGAAGTCACTTCCTGACTGAGGTGGGGAGGCTTCCAGGAGAAAGTAGGGAAAAACCTGGAAAGTGCATCTATGCTAGCTCAGGTTCTTAATGCTTGTGAGCAACCCAACCCTACCTCCTCACACACAACCATCACCGAAGAGGATGGCTAGGACTCGGGTCCCATAAGAACACCAGAGGCTGGCTAGAGCAGCCACAAGGGGAAGGCTGAGTCTTATTGCCTATGTGCCTGCTCCACCTCCCCTTGGTAGCATCTTGGCGTCTATCTAACGTCCAGTACATGTGTCTTTTCCCATGACTTGTGTGGCCAGGGCACACAAGGTGTGTTCCAGCCCAAGGCCCAAAGTCACCAAGTCTAGTGTCTCCCTCCCTATGGACTTTCCTCAGATGTCATAATGACAAAGTTGATCTCTGAAGTACCCTCACCAGCGATAGGACATGGTCTAATGCTCTTATTTTACATTTCTTCATTTTATACAAGTCCATAACCTAGGTTATTTAAAAAAAAAAAAAAAGCAAAATACAGAAACTAAGGAGTTTCTGTCACCTTCCAATATAGTTTAACCCCTATCAGAAATAAGACCAGCTACACTTACGTATCCTATGTTAAGTGCACAGATTTACTAATTTAATCCCTGGCAGCTCTAAAAAGTAGGGAGTGTTCTCTTCAGTTCACAGATGACACCAATTGAGAAGTTAAGGATCTTGACCATGTAAAAAGTAGTAAAATAAATATTGGGACTGTGATCTGATTTTAAATATCTAAAGACTGGGCTCTGTTGAGATTCAACTATTTTCTATACCACTGCCATATCCCTATTATGAGTCTGCTTATAACAAAACTGTAGACCCAAAGAATTTCGGCATTTTATTTTCCATATATGCAACTGAGAAATGTACCATGGTTTGGTTTGGTTCTGCTTGGTGCAAGGGATTGAACTCAGGGACTTCCAGGAGAGCCCAAACCCCCCTGGGTTTAGGAGGGGAGCTTTTCTTTTCTTTTTTTCTTTTTTTTTTTTTTTTTTTTTCTTTTTTTTTTTGAGACAGGGTTTCTCTATGTAGTCCTGGCTGTCCTGGAACTCACTTTGTAGACCAGGCTGGCCTCGAACTCAGAAATCTGCCTGCCTCTGCCTCCCGAGTGCTGGGATTAAAGGCATGTGCCACCATGACCGGCAGGAGCTTTTCATTTTATATATCTAATTACCTAATTTATTACTGTGCATGCATGTGTGGTGTTTTCGTGTACACACACCATGGCGTGTGTACGTGTGGAGGTGAGAGGACAACTCTATGAAGTCAGCTCTGTCCTTCCACTCTCCAGTGAGTTTCAGGGATTGAACTTGAGGCATCAGCCTCTCAAAGCAAGTGCTTCGCCTGCTCTGCCATAGCTCTAGCCCCTCTTTGGGCTTTTAAGGCAGTCTTGTATGTAGCTCAGGCTGGTTTCAAACTTGACTCTGCCTCCTAAGCACCAGAGTAACAGGAACATGCCAACAAAGCCAAGTTCCTTAAGATCGGATCTCACTAAATTGCCCAGATTAGCCTTTACCTCAGTCTGAAGTCCCGGAATGCCTTAAGCTTGCTACCCTCTTAGCCGGGACTCAATAGCTGGGGTTGCAGACAGGCCTTATGTGTAGTGTTTTGCCTACATGTATTTAAGTGACCCAGATGGGTACATGCCTGTGGAGGCCAGAAGAGGGTGTCAGATCCCCTGGAACTGTGGAAGCTGACAAGACCTGAACCTTGTTCCTCTGAAAGAACAGCAAGTGCTCTTAACTGCTGAGCCATCCCTCCAGCCCCTACAGTATGATTTCTTAAATGCATAGCTTCCTATACCATCCCCCTCTCGTTTGCCTCTTTCCCCATTGGTCTGCATATGAATTCTGAGCCCAAGGTTCAAAGGTCAGAGTCCTGGGGAGCCTGAGGTATAATAAAAGAAAAGCCCAACTCTTTGCTCTCTGGAGGTGAGGGGGCAGTGCCTCTAGAGCTCTGGTTAGATAAGAGGCTGACAGCTCCAGTGACCAGGGTCATAGCTTGCCTCTCTCAAGATGTTCAGCATAAGATAAAAAACAAAACAACTGGTTAGGAAGTGGCCAGCCAGTACTAGAAGGCTAAGAGAAAGCTTCCAGCACCGCTGAGGAAAAAGTAGGTGGTAATGGGGGACTCTGGTGGTGTGACAGCCGCCCTTCCTCTTCTCAGTTATTTTTGGTCTCAGTGACCTGCTAGTTTCCTGCTAGTGGGGTCAGAAACGGCAGGAAAATAATTCTCATTACAGAAACGAATGCCAGGACTCCGGGACGTCACCGGTCCTCGTTCCCCGCCTCCCCGCTTTATAACAGCAATACTGGGAATTGAACCAGGACGAGTTCAATAGGTCCTGTAAGCCCCCTTTTAATTATTTAAAAAACAAAAACACAAACAAAATCAAAATTGAGACGGAGTCTAGCTAAATTGCCCACGTTGACCATGAGCTTGCCTCTGCCTCCGGGGCAGCTCGGATCACAGTCTGCGCGTTCCTGTCTTCCCTTCTTCCTCCGACGCCCTCGGCTCAGCCGTCTAGAATTTTCAGGGCTTTTCTAGTCGCCCCAGGTGCTCTGTCAGTTTAACTCTTACCTCATAACCTATCCCTTCATACCCACGCTGCATGGCAATTCTTGGATCCCTCACTAAGCAAGTGAGTTTCTGCCTGGCCAGGACCAGCCCTTTGATGCAAGTCTGGAAATGAGATTGCTCCAGCACTCCGCAGAACCCTCGCGGTTAGGTCCCTTGTCACGTGGGACCTATCTTCCTCATGCCCCTCCCTACGCATGCGCCCCTCTCTCACTGCAGGTCCTGAACAATGCTGTAAACCCCGCCCAGCCCCTCCGGATCCACCCCCTGCTCTGGAGACCTGCATCCTAATTGGCGAACCAAGTGTTAGATGTTGGCCCATTTAGGCAGGTGTTGAATCCTCAAAGATAACATAATCCACAACCAGACTACCTCTCGTTAGGGTTGTGGCCCGAACCTGGTTTTGTTTTCTGGCCTCTAAAGAAATCATCTGGCTGGAGTCTGGATCTCAGCTGCGGTCTAACCCGGCCCTGTGTCGGTGGCAGGTCCCGGTTTATAGGGCCTCCTTCCTCTTGGAGAAAGGCGCAGGCGCCACATGCTTTATCAGTAACTTCCTAGCTACCAGCCCCAGCTTAGCGCTGAGCGTCCTGCAGGGTAGGTGGGAGGGCCAAAGTGAGCGGTTTAAAGCCCAGATCAGGAAGGGGCTCTTAGGAGTTGCCCCTTTGTTCCTTTCGGAATGGTGCGCAGGGCTGAGCCCCCCGACGGGGGCTGGGGATGGATGGTGGTGCTCTCAGCGTTCTTCCAGTCGGCGCTCGTGTTTGGGGTGCTCCGTTCCTTCGGTGTCTTCTTCGTGGAATTTGTGGCGGCGTTTGAGGAGCAGGCAGCCAGAGTCTCCTGGATCGCTTCCATAGGGATCGCGGTGCAGCAGTTTGGGAGTGAGTGCGGCGTCCGGGTGCGGTGGCCTGCCACCCTTGGAGAAAAGAGGGAATTTGGGGACCAGAAAGGGGAAAGGGTCGGGAGGATGCTGAGGGAGGGTGGCGGAGACCACCTCGCAGAACCCATTCCAATTCCCTAGGCCCAATAGGCAGTGCCCTGAGCACGAAGCTGGGGCCCAGGCCTGTGGTGATGACTGGGGGCATCTTGGCTGCGCTGGGGATGCTGCTTGCTTCATTTGCTACCTCCTTGACCCACCTATACCTGAGTATTGGGCTGCTGTCAGGTGAGACCCTGGGCAAGGGCAAAAGTCTAAGGCCTGAATCTCAAGCCTCTGGGTTTTCACCTTCTTCCACCTCTTTCCAAAAAAGGCTTAGGGAGAACCTATGCCCTGAAGGGAATTCTTAAATTGAATGACTAAGTCAGAGATAATCCAGAAAACACAAGCCCAAACCCATCGGACTGGAGGGTAGAAGGGAGGTTGTTATTAAGATTGTGCTATAGGTAGAGACTGAAATAGATATCATTGCTTACTTAAAAAATTAATAATGACGCTTTCGATGCTTACACACCCGGGCAACGGAAGATTAATGTAGCCAAAAACAGTAGAGATGGCGCTCTTATTCCAAAGTTCTGTGTTAGGTACTTTAGGAACACTATCTTTTGTCTTCCCAGATCCCATAGAGCAGCGGTTCTCAACCTGTAGGTAGCGATCCAGTTGGGAGAGTCGCACGATTCTTTCATCGGGGGGGTAGGGGGGGGGGGCGGGGGGGGCGGGGGGAACGGTGCATAGCAGATGCTCTGACTTCAGATATTTACATTACGATTCGTAACAGTAGCAAAAATACAGTTAGGAAGTAGTAATGAAAATAATCTTCTGATGGGGGGGGTCACCACAACATGTATTTAAGAGTCAAAACCTTAGGAAGGTCAGGACCCACTGTCATAAAGTGTGTTAACCCCATTTTGCAGATGAGGTGGTTGAGCCTGGGAGAGTAAGCAGAACACACAAAGTCACACAGCTAGAAAGTGTTAAAACCCAGCACTGTGAACACCCAGGTCTGTGGTCGCGCAAAGCAGGGGCTAGTCTGCTCCGAGGTTGTGTTGGGATTACTGGGTGTTCTGAGCACCTCCAAAGCCCACAGCCCAAAGCCTTGTTCTCCTTTTGACAGGCTCCGGCTGGGCCCTGACCTTCACTCCGACCCTGGCCTGCCTTTCCCGTTACTTCTCTCAGCGTCGATCTCTGGCCATGGGGCTGGCCCTGACTGGAGTGGGCATCTCCTCTTTTGCATTTGCCCCCCTCTTCCAGTGGCTGATCAACAACTATGCCTGGAGAGGGGCCCTCTTGCTAGTGTCTGCCCTCTCACTACACCTGATGGCCTGTGGTGCTCTCCTCCGCCCACTCTCCCTGACTGAAGATGCTGCTGTGGGTGGCCCTGGGGCCCAGATCACCTCCCTCCTCCGCCATGGTCCCTTCCTCCGATACACTGCTGCCCTCACCCTGATCAACACTGGCTTCTTCATTCCCTACGTCCACCTGGTGGCCCATCTGCAGGACCTGGGCTGGGACCCACTGCCTGCCGCCTTCCTACTTTCAGTGGCTGCTGTTTCTGACCTCGTGGGGCGTGTGGCATCTGGTTGGCTGGGAGATGCAGTCCCAGGGCCTGTGGCCAGGCTTCTGATGCTCTGGACCACCCTGACTGGGGTGTCACTAGCCCTGTTTCCTGTTGCTCAGGCTTCCTCAACCCTCGTAGTCCTGGCTGTGGCCTATGGCTTCACATCAGGAGCCCTGACCCCAGTGGCCTTCTCCGTGCTTCCTGAACTGGTGGGGACTGGAAGGATTTACTGTGGTATGGGACTGGTGCAGATGATCGAGAGTATCGGGGGGCTGCTGGGGGCTCCTCTATCAGGTAAGAGAAATGGGGTTGCCAACTGGGCCGGGGATGTCATGTTGTCTAGTTGGGGGAAGGAACTAGTTCTACAATGGTATGTGTTAATAGTGCCCTCTAGTATGTAAACAGTGTACCGCCTGCATAGCCAATCATAACAGTCCTAAAGTGAGTTCACAGGAGAACAGAACTTGGGTCTAAGAAGGTCTGAGTGGGAAGACACCAGTGAAACTTCAGGCTTGGTTTTCAGAAGACCTGGCTTGGCCTAACTTTTCAGTGTCTTATCTTTTCCTTTGGCCCAGTGGGCCCCTACCCATATGTCTGAAACATCTGGTTAAAGTTCGCTGTGCTCAAGATGCCAGAACCTTCTGACCTTTAACATCTTCCCCTTAACTATTAACTGAAGGCTTAAAAAGGTCACTGTTGCCAGAACAAACACACAGATATGCTTGACTTCCTATGGCTCACCAACACTTACAGACTGCTTTGGGAGTCCTTTCTTCAGGGAGGGCGGCAGCCGAAATGACCTTTGGAGGCTGTTTAAGAAACCCTAGTCTCGTATTCATCCAGTCTCACCTTAGGAGTTCCATCTCTTGCAGGACAGTGGGTTTTCCTTTGTCCACAGATGGGTCTAGGCCATCAGCCCCAGTGTGCAGATCACCCATGTATGTCTCTCTTTCTCTTGGACCCAGGCTATCTCCGGGATGTGACAGGCAACTACACGGCTTCTTTTGTGGTGGCCGGGGCCTTCCTACTCGCAGGAAGTGGAGTTCTTATCACCCTGCCCCATTTCTTCTCCTGCATCTCAGTTTCTACCTCCAGACCCCAGGACCTTGTGATAGAGGCACCAGATACCAAAATTCCCCTGCCCAAGGAGGAGGGGCTGGGAGAGGACTAAACTCCACGGAGAGCAGTGGCCATAGAAACAGAGCTTGGCGGTGCCTCACCACGGCATCCACAGAAGTACAGTGCCTTAGGATTCTTGCTCCATCTCCTCCAGAGCAGGCCCAGGGTTCCTGCAGTTTAATGTGCCAACCCTTCACGTTCTGTTGAGGATCCACCTATCGCCTTTGCTCTCCCGAGCTTCTCCAAAGGCTCCAGGAGATCCCACTCCACTGAGTTCTGAATCAAATCTGAAAGTCAAAGGGCAAGAGTCTTCTCATGGTTTTATATGTGATAGCTGGTGTCCCTTGTATATCAAACAAGTAAGAGAACTGGACAATAATTGTAACCTCAAAAAAAAGAGCTGGGACCAGGTGCTTGGGGCAGCTAATAGGGCCATGGCTGAGCCAAGGAGTGGAGATGTCCATGAACTCTGGTGACCCAGAGTTCCTCCCTCCTGTCCACTCATCCCCCTCTTCTCCATTATTCCTGTGACACAGGGAAATATTTCAGAGAAAGGCCTATGTATGGAAGAAGGTGGCTTGAGAGCAGAGACTGGAACTGATAAAGCTAATGTGTGACCTAAGAGACTGAGCCTCGCCGTGTAGCCCAGGCTACTCTTGAACTTGAGAACTGGCCTCCTCCCAAGCACTAGGATCACAGGTGCACACAGCCTTACCCAGATGGATCTTTGTTCCTCCTAGGCTAACAAAGGCAGATCAAAAAAGGCAAGAAAAAAAAGTAAGGGTTGGGAGCTAGAAAGAAAAGCTCAGCTGTTAAGAGCACTTCCTGCTCTTCCAGTATGCCAGAGCATCAGACTAAGTGGTTCACAACCACCTAGAATCCAGAGGATCCAATATCCTCTTCTGGTATCCGTGGGCACCCCCCTCCACCTCCCCCACCTCCCACGTAACAAATAAAAATCGGTTTAAAGGTAGATCTGATGGTCAAGCTCAGCATCTGCAAACACTTGCTGCTCTTCCAGCTGACCTGCTTACTCCTGGTACCTACACCCAGCAGTTCACAGCTGCTTGTAAGTCCCGCTCCGAGAGAGTTGTCCTCCACAAACACACATGAGTTAAAGTAATTTTTAGAGGTTAAGAAAGTATGAGGTTGCCGGGCGTGGTGGCGCGCGCCTTTAATCCCAGCACTTGGGAGGCAGAGGCAGGCGGATTTCTGAGTTCGAGGCCAGCCTGGTCTACAAAGTGAGTTCCAGGACAGCCAGGGCTACACAGAGAAACCCTGTCTCGAAAAACCAAAAAATAAAAAATAAATAAATAAATAAAAATAAAAAAAAAAAGAAAGTATGAGGTTTAGGTATGCCCCTAACAAACTGGAACTGACTAGCTGACAATTTCTCCAAGATCCTCTTAAAGGTAAGGATTTGGGCAAATAAAAACTAGGCAGACATCATTCCTCACCGCCCCAAGGCTGCTGGGACCCTGTTGCTTTCAACTAGTTTTATTGAGATAAGTAGAGATGCTTTGGGGTCCTGGTTTGGCTAATGAAACTCTCAAGAGGGTAAGATAAAAATTCTTTATTAGGGAAGGAGGTCAACCAAGAAAATGATCAACAAGTGGTATCCCGGATGGAGCCAGCGCCCCCCGCGGAAAGCAGGGAGACTTGTGGAACTGGGAGCAGCTCCCCTCTCTCAGGTGGAGGGGTTGCTGGAGGTGAGGCTGGACGGCAGGAGGGGAGGGCTCTGGGCAGCCCCATGTAGATGAAACTGCCAGAGAGGATGAAAGAGCTGCACACCAGGAAAGAGGCACTGAAGTCTCCTGTCTTATCCCTTAGGAAGCCTGAGAAGAGGGTAAAGGAATTTAGAAGCCTGGCATCTCAGGGGCAGAAGAGAGTCGTGAGCGAATCCGAGAGCTCAGCCCTTACCTGACAGAGGAGGGCCCAGGAGTCCCCCGAGGCTCATCAGCATCATCACCAGCCCTGTGGCCTGCACCACACCTCCAATGCCCACCAGCCCCGGGAGCACACCGAAAACCAGTGGGGCATAACTCCCAGCGCTCAGCCCATAGGCCCCAGCAGCGGCCAGCAGAGGGGCCCCCCAACCCTCCTCTGTCCCCACGGTGGGCACTAATCCCATTGCTAGTACCCCTAACCCAGTCAGAGACCCAAACACCACCAGAAGCCTCGGAAGGGGCACCCAGCCCTGGTCTGCCAGCCATCCGCTGACCAATCGGGCACAGGCATCTCCCACTGCAGCGACAGCCACCACCAACGCTGCCCCATAACCACCCATGCCCTGATCTAAAGCATGCGGACCCAAATGAACGTAGGGGACGAAGTATCCGCCCCCGATCAAGGCGGTGCCCAAAGCAAAGACTGAAAAGGCCCGGCGCTTGAACAGACCTAGGCCAAGGGCAGCTAGGGGGGTACGAGGTGGGGACAGCGGGTCACCAGAGAGAGCTAAAGGTCGTAGCAAGGCGCCACAGGGTGTGAGGTGAAGGGTGACAGCGCCAAGGAGGAGCAAGGCACCCCGCCAGCCGAAAGTATCAAGGAGGAACTGCAAGGCAGGTGCCAGGAGCAGCGAGGATGCCCCATTACCGGTGAGCGCCAACCCTACCGCCAAGACCCGACGGCGGGAGAAGTACCGAGAGAGGGTACCCAGGGCTGGTGCAAACACCAGGGCCCAGCCAGAGCCTGCAAATGGATAGGACAGGATGAGGGTACAGGCATGGCTTTGCAAACATTCTTTAGCCCTGCTTCTCCCCTGCACGCGCACGAGGACACACACACACACACACCGCCTTGTACAGTCCCCTATCCTATAAGAAGTTCCTGTCCCCATTATCACCCCTTAAGCATACAGCCACCCCACTCTTCTTACCAGCGAGGAGGCCCAGGCCGAGGTAGAGGTGCAGGAGGCTTCGGGCGAAAGCCGAGAAGACCAAGCCAAGCGAGGTTAGGACTCCCCCAACCATCACCACGGGGCGTGCCCCCCAGCGAGTGCTCAGGGCGCTGCCCACTGGGCCTAGAAGGGGGCGGAGTCAACGAAGACATGCCCCGGGACCCCCAAACTATCCGAAACATTTCTCATTGGCTGTTTTGCCTGGCCTGGTAACTCCTCCCATTGACCTCAAGACCCACTCTTCTAGAATTTGGTTCCACCAGTAACTCTCAGGTTGTCTGGTAATCAAGTCTGCTGTCTCCCATTACTACATCCACGGCCTCTCCACCCGGTGCCCGCCTCCCACCTCGGGGGGCCCCCCTCACTGGCTGCCTGCTGCACGGCCAAGGCCAGGGCGCTGACCCACGCAGTGTCCTGGGCGCTTCGTTCAAAGTGCTCCGCGAGGTCGGGGAGGGCAAGGCCCAGGGAGCGTAAGAGCCCGTAGGAGAGCCCGTTCACGGCGAATGCTGCGGCCGCCACCACCCAGCCCCAGCCCCCGTCCGGGGGTCCGGCCGGCTTGGGGGTCATCGCCGTCTGCTGGGGTGGGGAAACACCTGTGAATGAAGTCTCCACGCCTGGGCCTCCGCTAGGGAGCTGACGTCCCTGAGATCCAGCCTCGGGCTGCTCGCCCAGGGAGGGCACGTCGCCCGGAGCATGGGCGCGGGAACCAGGCCTAGGGATAGAAGTCCTGGGTGCGCGTGAGGTCCCCCAGGCCAGGGGCTCATCCTTCCCAAACCCTCTTTCTCTTACCCGACCTCTCCCGGCGTTGGGGGTAGGGAAAGGGCGAAGGTGGGTTCAGCCGGATTTTCTCCGCGCTTTCCGGCAGGCAGGGTTCTGCGGAGCAGCTAGCCAGCAGAGATGGAGCCCAACTTGGACCGCTCTCTCCGGTAAACAGAGATCACCACAGGGGCCCGAGCCACCTGGGACACGGGGTGGGGGTGGGGGTGAGTACCGAGGGCGGGGGAAGGAGAGACAGCCAATCCACCCAGGCCTGGCTAAGGCCTGACGCCGAGTCCCACGAGGATTGAATTATCCACACACGAGCCCCAGCCCTGGTTGGGGAACCGCGAGGAGTGAGTGTACCTGGTGGCCGCGCCCCGCCTCTCCCCGCGCCTCTCACGCTGCGGGGCTCACACCCACGCACCTGCCGTCGGCTGTGCACGCAAGAAGAGCCGGGTTGCAATCTTTGCCCGGCCGGCTACCCACGCATGAAAATAGCAGTGGTCTCCAAAACCTAAATGAGTTCTTGGATTCTCGGATTTGTTGTTGAGGATCCTGTAAAGCTCCAACATCAAATCACTGGCCTCCAATGGACAATGCCAGCATGCCCTCACTAGAAAGGAGGGCGACTTCTCGGTACCAAGACCTGTGATGTTCCAGGCAGTCTTTACATACTTTGTCATTTCATCTTTACAATATCCCTATGAAGATGGCACTATCTCCATTTTACAAATGTAATAGCTGACCCTTAAAAAGGTTAGGTAACCCACCCTAAAGCGTTCGGCTAAAAAAAAAAAAAAAATGAACTTAGGTTTATACTATCGTGGGAGGATACAGGGGGAACAGACCTAGGAGTGACACAGAGACTGGGACAGTTGAGGGAAATAGCTTGGAGAGGCAGATTGATGTGAACTGTCGTGGAAAGGACAGAATTCATGTAGAGCCACAGTGTGAGGGTGGCTGGGAATAGCTGAAAGGTTTGGGCAAGATTTTTTTTTTTAAGGAAGAATTCAGAGAAATAAACTCAGGTGTTTTTCTTGAAGATTTTAACGAGCATCCTTCTTTAGCAGTCACTATTGCTTTACTTCAGCCATTTGACTCATTTGGTTTAATCATTAAACAATGCCATTGAAATTTCAGCAATTTGCAGGTTGGGACTTATATCAACCCGTAGCCACGGGATGGCGGTGTTTCCTAATTGATGAGAAAGTATCTGCCTAGAAAGGGAAGAAAGGTAGCTCAGAAGTCGTGAAACTGGAAGACTAAAGAGAGTAGACAGACTTTCAGAAGCACACCACTGTGTTTGGGGAAGGCCTCACAACCATTAAAGGCGAGCCAGGCTACCTTCCCATCCCACACTCCCACCCCAGGGAATCAGCGTCCTCCCTCCTCAGCAAGTCTACCCTTTTCTCAGTTCTAGGTTTTCAAATACATGGTTTTTCTGCTGAAATATCCTAGAACAGAAGACCATGAAGGTGTGAGGCCCTACCACAGACACCTTAGGAAAGTGGCCTCACTGCATTCACCAGCCAGGAGCTGTCTGTGAAAGCCACCGGAGTGGTGGCGCCTGCAGGTACTCAGCCACCAAGGAGGCAGGGAACAGCTGGTTGGTTTCTTGAGAAGGCCAGTAAGAACTCTGCTCTCTGTCAGTGGAACCCAGCCAGCCCAAAGGAATGGCTCTCTCCGTGGTGAAGTTGAAATGCAGCCAGAGAGGAGACTATTTCTGGGTTGTACCAAGTAATGTTGTGTACTTTGGCAGAATGCAAAATCTAGAGCCTAGGGTGATTGGTTGTGAAAGGGCATGCTCCTCGTCTTCCTCATGCTCATAGCCAGAGCCAATGTGTGTTGTTCGTGGAGTTAATGAACATTGGAAAAGGGGACCCCCTACCAAGGACCCCAAGAAGACTTACTAAGCTGGACTTCTGCTTAGCTATCTGAGTGCAAACACGGATCTGTTTCCTTGTTTTTCAAATGGTTATAATAACAGTTACCTGATAGGGTTGTTGTCAGGATTAAATTCGTCATGGTGTATGCATGTGAAAGTAAGAGACTTAGAGCAGTGTCTGAATAGGATCCTTAACAGCCCTCACCGGCACCACCGTAGCCCAGAGCAACTGGACTAGGCTCTACAGCACTGCCTCCCTTTGCCAAGTGGCCACTTCAGACTCAAAACCAAGCTAGTAAACTCAAGGTCAAGGAACCACACCAGTCCTGTGAGTTTTTGTAGAATCACATGGGTTATAAAGTATGAATGCTTTTTGAAAAATTAAATGGAATTTTCTGGTTTTGGGGGTGGGGGTGGGAAGGATGAGGCTCCTGAAGCCCAGGATGACCCAAGTTCACTGTGTAGCTAAGGATGTCTTTGAACTTATGCTACCTCCCAGGTGCTGGGGTTAAAGGTAATCAATCCCCTTGCATCAGCATGTAATCCCACCTCTGGCCTTTTCTCCTTCCAAGCTAAATGTACAACCATGTGAACTGTCAGAAGTTCTTTCTGTCTTCTATGAAGGTGTCCCTTTACCTATGCCCTTTAAGCCTCCGAGTTCCAGACAGAGACTGGAATGCGGCCGCTGTCCACTTTCAGGTGGTGTTCAGCCTGCAGAACATCTGTAAACAAGGGTCTAGTCTACTCTTCCTCAGTCAGCAAACCATAAGGCACACCCCATGAAGCTGTAGGTGTGTATGTGCTCGGGGACAGAAAGCATTGTGAAAGGAGTAGTGTCTTAGTTAGGGTTTTACTGCTGTGAACAGACACCATGACCAAGGCAAGTCTTATAAAAAACAACATTTAATTGGGGCTGGCTTACAGGTTCAGGGGTTCAGTCCATTATCATCAAGGTGGGAGCATGGCAGTATCCAGGCAGGCATGGCACAGCAGGAGCTGAGAGTTCTATGTCTTCATCCAAAGGCTGCTAGTGGAAGACTGACTTCCAGGCAACTAGGGTGAGGATCTTATACCCACACCCCCAGTGACACACCCATTCCAAACAGGTCACACCTATTCCAACAAGGCCACACCTTCTGATGGTGCCACTCCCTGGTCCAAGGATATACAAACCATCACATTCCACTCCCTGGTCCCCATAGACTTGTTCAAAAACATGAGTCTATGGGGGCCATACTTAAACATAGCATAATGCAAAATGCATTTAGTCCAACTTTCAAAGTCCTCATAGTCTATAGAAGTTGCAACAATGTTAAAAGTCCAAAGTTCAAGGTCTCTTCTGAGATTCATTCAACTTAATTAACTGTAATCCCCAAAGCAAGACAGGAAACCAGCTGGGCAAACTCCAAACTCTGCATCTCCATGGCTGATGTCAAAGTGGTCTTTAGATCTCCACTCATTTTTCATCTTTGTTGACTGCAACAAACTGCTTTCTCCTGGGTTGGTTCCACTCCCTGTTAGCAGCTTTCCTCAGCATGTATCCCATGGCTCTGGCATCTTTAACATCTTTGAGTCTCCAAGGCAATTTCAATGTTACAGCTTCTTGTTTCAGTGTCTGGGATTCCACTTGATCTTTTGGACTCCTCCTAAAGACTGACATCACTTTTCCAGCTCTGCCCTCTGTAGCACTCTGGGCTCAGGTTGACCCACTCCACTACGGCTGCAGTTCTTGGTGATCACTCCATGATACTGACATCTCCAATACACTGGGATATTCCACTCCAACTAGGCTTCACCAATAGCCTCTCATAGGCTCTCTTCAGGGTGCCAAGCCTCAAATCCTTTGCATGACCCCTTCAGTCCTGGGCCATCAACTACAGCTGAGGCTTCACCTTCTCCAATGGCGTTCCTTGGCCTCTCACAGTGCTAAGCCTCAGCTTCTCTCAATTATCCCTTCATTCCTTCACAAGCAGTATCACCTGAGTGACTCTTAAACATTACCAAGTCCATCCGCAGCATGAGGTGCAACCTTGGTTATCTCTGGAACACAGCTTCTTTGTGCTCCCAGAAAACAATTTCCAGAAGATTTCACCTCAGTGATGCTGGTCTCTTCTTAATCACTGCTAATTCCTTAGCTCCAGCTAACCAGCATCAATTTTCCCAGTAGTTCCTTCCATTCTTAACTCTAGAGCCAGAGGCACATGGCTGAAGCTGCCGAGTTCTGCGGCTTACAGGAACTAGAACATGATACCCTTATACTATTACATTATCACTAGCTTTATGTTTTCTAAATCCTTCACTGCCTAAGCTTGGCTATCTTGGTTCTTGCTCTGTAGATTGACCTTGAATGTAGAGATCAGCATGCTTGTCTCATGGGATTAAAGGTGTGTATCATCATGCCTGGATCTAATTTAGCTGGGTAGGATCTTGCCCCAAGGTCCCACTCCCTTAATCTTTATCTCCTAGAACACAAGATTTTGCTCCATTTCACTTCCTGGTACTCCTTTAATACTCAAACCATATATTTTATATTTTTCCTTTCTAAGCTTGCTATGCTTGTTCAAACTTCTCTTCATGAGACTTAACCAGAGAACAAAGTCTCTGCTGGGTTTTTTTTGAAACTTCTTTTGTCAATGCAAGTAATCCAAGTCTCTTCACCTTAGCCTCAGGCAAACCTTTCAGACAAGGGCAAAAAGTAGCCACATTCTTTACCAAAATACCACAAAACCAGTCTTTATGCCACATTCTGAAATTCTTCTCCTTTGAAATCTCTTGGGCCAGGTCAACACAGTTCAAATTACTCCCAGCAACAAAGTCTTCCATATTCCTACTAGGATGACCCATTAAGCCCCATTTAAAGCATTCCACTGCTTTCCAAATCCAAAGTCCCAAAATCCACATTCTTTCAAATAAAAGCATGGTCAGGCCTATCACAGCAATACCCCACTCCTGGTACCAACTTCTGTCTTAGTTAGGGTTTTACTGCTGTGAACAGACACCATGACCAAGGCAAGTCTTATAAAAAAACAACATTTAATTGGGGCTGGCTTACAGGTTCAGGGGTTCAGTCCATTATCATCAAGGTGGGAGCATGGCAGTATCCAGGCAGGCATGGCACAGCAGGAGCTGAGAGTTCTATGTCTTCATCCAAAGGCTGCTAGTGGAAGACTGACTTCCAGGCAACTAGGGTGAGGATCTTATACCCACACCCCCAGTGACACACCCATTCCAAACAGGTCACACCTATTCCAACAAGGCCACACCTTCTGATGGTGCCACTCCCTGGTCCAAGGATATACAAACCATCACAAGTAGGAACCAGGGGCATTTGAGCAACTCCATGTCACTTGGTTGTGCCTCAGGACCTGCTCCGGCCCAAACACATCCATACCATTTCCATTCCATAATGGATTGCAGCTGTGCATGTCCAACTTTAGGGCTTGGTGGGTCAGACGACATGCAGCTCATGATGGACAGCTCACGTCGAATGGTAATCTGGTTAATCCGTCATCAAATGCCAAATGTTTAGTTTCCACTAAGGCTCCGTAGCAGGCCGATGGCTGTCTGCAGATGATGGAGAGCCATGCCTTCACTGTGATTCACCTCCAGGAGTCTGACAGAGACTCCAAACAGCATCTCTATCTGCCACCAATACCTCAAGTACCATCAAGTCTACTGCATTTCATGGTTCAAGTGGTAGAGCAGCCTGGACCTGCTGCCCTCAGGGGTGTGCAATCGATTTTAGCTTGTTTTGCCATGCTGGGGATGAGGCTCGAGACCCATGCGTACAAAGCAAGCACTTTACCAACCCATCTTTGTCTCCAACCTACAGAGTTTTTGTTACACGTACATGTGTATAAATACATAGATTTATTCTGTTCCTCCAGAGCCCCACTATTTGATACAGAGACTTTTGTCTTTACCACTTTTCTGGTTTTGTTTTTCTTGTGTTTTCCAAGCTTGTGAGAATGCTGACTTCCTTATCCTGACCAAAACTAAAACCAAGAGAGGACTCAGAATAAGTTTTATTCATTTTTATACAAGATGTTAATAGAGTGGTAATATACATCTATAATCCTAACACTCAGGTGGCCGGGACAGAGGGATCACAGGTTCAAGGCCAGCCTGAGCTAGATAATAAATAGCTCCAGGTCAGCTGTACTGTTGTGGATCTATGTCCTTCAGGGATGGCATGGCCATGGCCATCTTGACACCCGAGCAACTGTGGCTACCTGGGTGAGATATACACTCTCATTTCCTATTGGAAAGGGGACGGGCTCATGAAGCTCGTGTGAAGTCACACGGGGGAGTCACCTGGAGGCACACAGGTGATCTCTGTGGTGCTCAAAGGCTTCATTATTTCCTGAGAATATGCGAGCACTGAGTAATTGCTGTAGAGAGATTTCTTTACTGGGCTAGATGTCAGTATGTCACCCTGTCACCCCTTCAAGATTTAGTTTCGTTTCACAGGGCTGAGGACAGAGCCCAAGCTTTCTTGAATTCTTCCTCAGCCACGCTTCTATAGGTAATCACAATTAAACCCACTGACTCACCAAGCTAGACTTCAGCGGCACTTTTTTTTTTTTTTTTTTGGAGGGAAGTTGACAACAGGGTCTTACCATGTAACTCTGGCTAGCCTGAAACTTGCTACATGGTAGACCAAGCTGGCCCTAAACTCTCAGAGCTCCACCTGAGGACGATACTGTGGATGGGGTCTGAGTTAGAGGTGTCCACCGCCGTGCCTGGTTGAAGGCATTTCTTTCCACTGTCTTCAGCACTGTAGCCAGAGTGAACAGACTCTTCTTTTTAAACATCTGTCCAGGAAAATTGTGCACCAGTTGGTACCCAAACAACTGCATGGTGGAACCCAGCTGCTTTGGGAGAAGCAGTGGCCTTGTCTCCTACTCTGGGTGGATGATAAGATATGCAACGGAAGATAAACTGGAGGTGGAAGACTTTCAGAGGCAATCCTGATACAACCATCCTTCCCTGCACAGTTTACCCTGGTATCTTTCTTTCTTGCTGTGGTAGCAGCTGGATTGTTGCTGTTATGCAATCGAGGCCATGTCATCCCAAGGTGGAATGTCTGTGGAAGGGATCCCAGTCTGGCCACCCCGCTCTGTGTGGTACAGAGTAACACACCTCCTTGGTGAAAGGCATCTGCCCCGTAAGTATGGGGATCGTTTCCCACCCAACCAAGTGACTGACAAAGTAGAGCATACATGGCAATCCCCTGAAGCCACAGATCTGGGACAAGGTCATAAGAAAACTTTGGTCTACGTTGTGTGACCTTTGGTCTACGTTGTGTGACCTTTGCTATGATAATAAGGCATGAGGGTTCCAAAAGATGGCTCAGTGGGTAAAGACTCTTGTCATGACCCATGACGACTTGAGATTGATTTTCTACACCCACATGGTAGAAGGAGAGAACCGACCCCCACAGCTCTCCTCTGACTACACACGTACACACGTTTGCACACACAAACGTGTATGGTAGAGGGATGACAGAACTGTGGCTCAACTGTCTCCTTAGGGGGAAAAGCTTGCTTATATAAGGGAGGAATTGGAACATGAAAGACATTTGCTTTCTATCTTTATTGACAGCCTCTTAATTGATAGGAAATGTTGGGGGAAGAAGGTATTGACTTGCTGTTTCTTAGGGTGGGGCATATAAGGCATATAAGAGAAGAATACAAATTAAACCTGTATTAAATAGCTGCTCCTGAAATCCAAAAACTTGGAACCCATAGGACAGTGAATCTGGGGAGAGAGAGTGGGCTGGGGGGAGGGAATTAAAAAACTTTAAGAGACCCACTGCCATGTTATAGGAAGAGACTTAATATGGGACATGGAGGTGGGTGGCGTCAGTCTGAGTGCCGTGGAATGGAAGAAACTGAGAGATCCAGCGACTCCTTCAGCCTTGACTCAAAGCTTGTATATCTGAGACAATAAGAGAGAAATCAGCCCTGTTGGGGACATTTGGTTATTACTGGTTGAGGTCCCTGTGATTATCAGGGACTGGAAGATAACCAAGGAAGGAAGCATTACTGAGGGAATTGGGCATAGGAGAGGCAGTGTTGGTGGTGAAGTTCCCCTGACCTGATAGGGCTGTGTGCACAGTTAGAAAAGAAATGAATGCAGCCGGAACCTCAGGCCCTTGGTGGTTTTTCTGCTGAGCTCTACAGTGGGCTATTTTCTTTACAAGATAGAAGTGCTGGTGGATCTGATTGTTGCTGGCATGTAAATCATGTCCATAAACTGCTAAAGCAAGCAATACAGGATGCAGATTTAAAAAAAAAAAAAAAAAGCAGACACCGGGGTTTTCCAGGTCACTTGGAAGGAAATGTGGCAAGAGTTTTGTGAAGTTGGAGTCCCTGGTAGGGAAACTGTCAGAAAGCCAAAGTCAGTGCTTGCGAGCCTCCTGAGGGATAAAGGAGTGAATGACAGAACTGTAAATGTAAGACAGAGGACGCTGTTCCCAGGAGTGGGCCATCATTTCACCAGAGGATGCTGCATACAGTTCTTCTCCACGGATGGAGGCTGCACACCGAGCCCTGGACCCTTTGGCAGGCAGATGGGACCAATAGAAAGGCAGCAGCCACTGTACAACCCATGAAGCCCAGGCAGCCAGGACCTGTGCAGCAAGCAGTAGTCCATACAGCCCTACTCTTGGTTGCCTCAGAGCAGGTAGAACAGTGTGAGTCAGACTCAGTGAGCCCTTCTGGTGTGAGGAGATGCAGGGAGACACCACACCAGCACGCAGGGTGAGGAAATGGAATGGCTGTGGAGAATGAGCGTGGGATATAGAAACCTAAACCGGCTCGTGCCTCTTGTCCATGATACCATAGCCAGGATCTGTCTCTAGAGGAAACAACAGATGCAAGGTGACAGAAGAGTTTCGTGCCATCTTGGACTTCACTAACATTACTTTCTAGCATCTCTTTAGCTGCCTGATCCCAAGATCAATTGGTGTTTGCTTGAAATGGTTGGCGGTGGTACATCCTGCCCACCATTGGCAGAAAGGTTTCATTATATGATGGCAGCCTCAGAACGTCTTACAGGTTTAGAGAGTGTGTGTGTTTGAGACTGCCACAAGCACACCTAAAGAAGCAAGATGGGAAGCAGTCCACACAGGCTATAAGTGATGCCCAAGAAGATTGACAAGAATCTTACAACAGCCAGTGCCTGTAAGTTAAAACAATGGTTAAAGACTTTGAAGTAAGGTACTGCATGGGAAAAGGCCCACCTAGACCCTGTAAGGCTATTGGATGAAAACCTCAGTGTCAGAAATGGGCCTCCATTGGATGGAATGTTGGTCAGAGATGTCCTGGAGGTCCCTTACACAAGACTGTCGATGGCCACTGTCTTTGGGTGCATTCCAGCACTCGCCTTTAAGATGCTGTCTGTTGCTGAAGACATCACACACTTTAGTTACAAGACACAGAGAAATCAGGCTGGAATTGAGCTCAGAGCTCCTTCCTTTCTCTCTCGGTGGCTTTTGCAGTGCCACAGGTGCCATGCGGACTGCCGAAGGAGAGTTGTCATCCACAGTCTTGTTTGGCTACGGACCCTGCATTTATACTGCGACAAGCTGAGGAAGATGTACCCACTGGCACAATAATGACATAGCTGTTCTGAGTGCACCAAGTGCTTCCTGGTTGGATTTAAGGCCCACTCTACCGGAAGGGACGCGTATTTGGTATTATAAGACAAAAATCCCTAGCAGAGAAGTTACTGCATTTGTTCCCTGAAATGAACATGATGAGCCTGTCAAAGTTGCCTTCTAAGCATTTATTTATTTATTTATTTATTTATTTATTTATTTATTTATTTATTTATTATTTACACTCCTAGGCTATTGCTCTTGCTGGTCTTGGCTAGGGAAGCTTTTTGGTAGAGTGGGCGGACGTTACATTTATACCGTGGAGAGTATAAATGATTAGTACTGCAGTATAGTGGACCAATGATCAGCCGTAAGTGGGAAAAATAATTATGCATCCGTATCATCTCCTCCGAGGCTTAGGCAACATGGTAGAAGAGAGAGTGGGAAGAATGAAGAGCTGGAGAAACGGGTGTAGCGTTGTGGAGCTGTCTACTCTGGACGTGGCGGAGCTGCTTCTGTCTTGGAATCATGTGGTCATCTGCATGAAGTGATCATGTGACTGGGCCCACTAATGTCCCCATCAGGAGGTGGGAGAGCTCACAAGGCTCACCAGGTCACATGAGTGCAGTCTGGGGGACTCACCGGAAGTTTCATGCACCCATCCTTCCGAGAGGATACTTAAGTGGATAATTGCTGGGAAGGGAGACTTTTCTCCCAAGCTGTCACTCATAGCTTGCCTGTGTTCCTGTTGGTAACCCCAGTTAAACTTGTCATTTAGCCAAGCTAGATGGTTTCTCTGCTCAGTCATCATTGCATTGTCTGCGGGTGAATAGGTTCAGATTTCCCCAGGAAAAGTCATACAGACTATATACAAAAAGCCCTTCCTGAAACATCTCTCTCTTTCTCTCTCTCTCTCTCTCTCTCTCTCTCTCTCTCTCTCTCTCTCTCTCTCTCTCTGTGTGTGTGTGTGTATGTAGATATCTATCATGTCCATCACTGGCCTTAGGAATAAGGACACATGCATGGATAATATATGTCTTTCCTCTCCTAGCCCCACAATCAAATTAGAGAAACAGTCACAGAAAAGAAATCTCAGCACAAAGATGAGGAAAAACACTGCAGAGTGGCCCACGGGCAGATCGGGCTCACTTAGCTTGGGCCTGCTTGGAGGAGGAGCCCTTAAGCCAGGCCTTGAAGGGTGAGTAGGAGTTTGCCAGATGAATGTGGCAGGTAGGGGACATCCCAGGGGAATGGTGCTTGCTGAAAACTTGGCATATTGTTTCTTGTTTACAGAGTTGTAAAAAGTTACTGTGTAGGGCATCGATGTAGGACAGTCTTAAGACAGAGTCCTGCCCGAAAGGCCTTGAGGCCACGCAAGAGAATATAAATGTTTTCCAGGAGACTTTTCTCCTTAGTTTTCATGGAAGGAGGAGTTACTAAAATGAGCAGCTGGAAACTGGAAAGAGGGGTCATGCCACAGTCAAAGAGGAAAGGAGAATATAGACACTCTGCTTTTACACCTGAAGAAGTTCTCGGCGTTATGTTTAACTTGAAAATTCTGAGGGAGTTTTTCATTTCACTTTGATGAACATTTATAGGAAACTAATGCTTACAAGTTGTCTCTTCATTTCAAGAAAAAGAACACACTCCAGGAAGAGGTACACAATTGTTCCAAGCTTTGGTTTGCCCCGGCATCCTGCCATTAAGGGTGACAAACCCATAGATTGAGCAGGACTCTCCAGGAAGTCCCCCAGACTACACCTATGCCAATCATCTGCTTACAGCAGTGGTTCTCAACTTTCCTGTTGCTGTGACCATCAATACAGTTCCTCAGGTTGGACCACCCACCATAAAATTATTTTTGCTACTACTTCGTAACTGTAATTTTGTTACAATTATGAACTGTAACAGAAATAGGCGTGTTTTCCGATGGTTTTATGTAATCCCCGTGAAAAGGTCATTTATCCGTAAAGGGGATGCGATCCATAGGTTGAGAATCGCTGACCTAGCGGTTTGTTGTTTGTTTGCTCTTGGTTGGGTCTTGTTATATAACTGAGGCTGCTCTGAAACTCACTATGTAACCCAGGCTGGCCTCAAGTTTGTGATTCTCCTGCCTCAGCCTCCCATGTGTTGTGCTATTGCTGGGATCATCGTCAGGACTGGCTTAGTCGGCCTGTGTTAGCCTCCTACAGAATGCTCTAGCTTGTCAGGAAATTGGTGACTTTTGCCTTGGACTCCCCATCCCCCTGTGTTATGTTGTTCTTACACCACAAGGCCTTGGAGATTGGACCCCCAAAATTTTAATCTCTGGGGGTTTTACATCCAAGGATGGTAAAGGTGAATGGCGAGTTGCTGAAGGAGAGACGTACCTGAGGAAGAATGTCTGAGTGAGCAGACGCAGAGTCTAAAGCACCAGGACATGATGCTTGGTATGCCTGCCCATGTGGAGACGACACAGGTAGATGAGGAGCCGGATAAGGGCTTTAGGGAAGCCATAGGGAAGACTGAGGACCACAGAGACAGTGTTTATTTCGGGGACACAGGATCTAGGAGCATGGCTACATTAGTGGAATCTCGTGGCTTTATAGGAGCCCTCTGAATCCTTAAGGCCTTCTGTCGGCAACCTCTGTGAAGCCTTGTGCTCCCCTTGCCCTGTGCACTTGTATCAGGGGAGCTATCTGCAGAGGTGGCTAGGATCGGAAGAGCAAGGGATGCACGTCATCCATAAGAAATATGGCTGCTTGAGGAACTCAAAAGCAAGAGTCTTTCCAGTATCGGCTTGGTTAATCTTGGGCTTCCAAAACTTAACAGATGCGCCTCCAACTCCGCCCTCCCCCACTTCCACAGCTCACCCAGTGACCAGGTCACAGGAAGTCAGAGTTCAGATGCACAGCCCACAAAAGAACAGGACCTGAGAAGGAGGTAAGGACATATTGGCCCAGGTTTGAGGCTCAGGGACAGAGGAACGCTGCTGAGACAGGCAATGATGCTGGAGGGTTGTGAGGCCCACTGTGCACAGGAGCAAGTCTGCTTGATGACTCATGAACTGGCTGGACAGAAAGCCACACCGAGAGTGGTGCGTAGTAGTACATGCCTTTAATCCCAGCACTTGAGAGGCAGAAACAAGTGGAACTCTGTGAGTCTGAGGACAACCTGGACTACAGAGTGAGTTCCAAGACAGCCAGTGCTATACAGAGAAACCCTGTTTCGAAACAAACAAACAGAAGGAGGAAGCAAACAACAGAAGGAGGAAGAGGAGGAGGAGGAGAACAGAGAGAAAGAAAGCCACACTGAACCCCCCTCAAGAGACAGAGAGAGAGTGTGTGTGTGCATGCATGTGTGTACGTGTGTGTGTGTGTGTGAGTGTGTGTGTGTATGTGTGTGTGTGTGTGTGAGTTGGGGGGGTGTTGTTGATTGAATTGATCAAAGCCCATGCTGAGAGTCCTACCCCACATGAACACCCTTTCAGTTCCTCTTCCAAATCTGTCACCACGGCCTCTTCCAATCCAGTCGTCATTTGTTCCCTCTGTCACCTGCTCCCCCGACTCCCACCCATTACCATGCTAAGTTCTGTTTGCAGGAGCCATGTGTGCCCTGAATTCCTCATGAGAGCAGTCTCTGCCCCAATTTTACTTATTTGAAATATTTTGGTTTCAGGTCTTCGGCCATGGTCAGTGTTAGAATTTAAATTCTGTGTCAGACTGTTAAAAATCCACAAGCAGGGTTGGAGAGATGCTCAGGGTCCTTGCAGAGGGCTCAGGTTCCCAGCACCCACATCAGGCAGCTCTCAACTGAAACTCTAATTCCAGGGGATCAGGTGCCCTCTTCTGGCCTCCCCAGGCACCTGCATGTGTGCCGTTGTCCATAAACTCACACAGGCACTCACTCGCACATACACATGTAAATAAGTTTTCTTAAACTCTAGCACAGTTAAGGAAGGAAATGGTTGGTTACATGACAGTGTGAAACTCACAAATTCACAAAGAAGGCTGCAGAAGTGAGTGTAACAGGACAGGATTGCCACAAGCCTAAGTGAGTTGCTCAAGCCACCACTAGGCCACTAGATGTCGCTGCTGGCAGCCCTCTGGAAGCATCGGGTCTGGCAACCTTTGCCACTCTTCAGAAATGTTCTCTGCTTCTTGACACAGGAGCTCCCAAATTCAAGTTTAAAGTCATGGTCGTGGCCTCTGCATCCTTGGTCCTGCATTCTTCTTCCTCGATTGACCGAGCCCCAGAAAAGCAAACACCTAGTGTTTTCAGCATCTGCAGATAGATGAGTTCAGCCTCCCAACAAGAATAATACGGAAAACCCACACCCAGAAGTGCTCACCTGTTACCTCGGCTATTCTGGCAGTTAAGGTGGGAGAACCGGTTAAGTCCAGAGTTTAGGGCCATGGGAAGCAACACAACAAGATATTTTATCTGAAAACACTAAGTGAATTAAAAACAAGCAAACAAGCCGAATGTGGTGGTGCAAGCTTTTAATTCCAGCACTCCAGAGGTAAAAGCAGGCTGATCTCTGTGAGTTTGAGGCCAGCCTGGTCTTTAGAGCAAGTTCCAGGACAGCCAGGGCTAGACAGAGAGACCTGGCTTTGAAAGACCAACCAACCAGCCAGCCAGCCAAAAAAGCCAGTCCAAAAAAAAAAAAAAAAAAAAAAAACCCTTGCGAGGAGGTGCATGCCTGTGAGCCCAGGACTCGGGAGAATGAGACAGAGAATTCCCAAGCCCATCCTGGGCTACATAGCAAGATCATATCTTATAAATAATATACAAACAGATGAATAATAAGGTGGGGGGTTTCTAAGAGAAGGGGATTCTGACTCAAGGCAGCTCATGACGTTTAACTGTTTTAGTCCCGGTATACAAATTGTGTCAATCTAAATAGAATCTGAGTCATGACAATGGCATATGTACATCGTGTATGGGTAACTGAAAAGTATTGTTCCGGACACTACCGTCCCTAAGCATCTGTAGAGAAGGTTAAAACTCTTAGGCCAGAATTATCAGTGGCCCTCCAGTGAGCGGAGACCTGCAAGGGACCCATCACAAGTCAGGGCACATTGCAGGTAGGTAGGTTCACTAATCAAGTCTGGGCGCCTTTGCTGCTTTTCAGTTCATTCTCATTTCTGCCTCACCCGCTCTCACCCTGTCTTCTCCACCCCATCCTTGTTTTGCCCCAGGCTTGGGTGATTCTCCTGTTTGATCCTGTTTGATCTGATCAGATCAAAGAGGCCAAGAGTGACTCTGTCTTTTTTCTCTCTACTCTGCCCATCTTTTATGCTACTGCTGAGTATTCTGTGTCTATCTACCTTTCTAGTCCCAAACTGGTACCTCAGTGTGTAACTTACATGGTCTCTTGGAAGATAGATCGAGATAAACTCTAGATAACCCCACTGGGCTGCAATGGCTTGGCCTGGCCAGGATCTCTATTTAGCTGAGTCATGTGAGTCTGAAAGCCAGAAGTTAGGGGGGGGGGCGGGGGGGGGGGGAGAGGGAGTTGGGTTACAGGTTTCCCTGAGGCTGTGGGAATGTACACTAGACACCCTGTGGGAGCTACTAAACCAGAGTGTACAGGATGTCAGCACTGAGTGAAATAAGGACACTCCAGGCAAAAGCATACCTTGTGCAACACTCCTACCAAGGTGTTCTTCTGGACCAAGGCATCTGAGGGGCCTGCTTTCAAGATCAAGGCAGATGCCTGGGTGAAGTCCAGTGAGAACTGGTGAGAGCTGGACAAGTTGCCAGTCTGAAGGTTTCGTGATCTGGCAGCCGGCTGGCCGTCATATACCCTCTTCTCCTTTTAGATCTTTTCCCTTTCAGTGCATTTGCTCTGAGCTGAGTTCCTCTTATCTGCCACAAATCTCCTTTACCCTTGTCCAACTCAAAATTATTTCCTCTGAAAGCTTTCTCCTGCCCCTGTTTTGCAAAAACAAACAAACAAAAAACCTGGCAGCCTCCCTCGCTGGGGATTGCTGTTCTCTAGTGCATTCAGACAAATAGGTTTCCCGAGTTTTATGTAAACTGAATTTCAGACTCTCAAAGGAGCTCCCTTTTCCTTGATCTGTAACCGGGAGTCGTTTGCAAGGAGACTGCCCTTCATTCAACACATATTTGGGAGGACAGTGTAATGGCCTCACCGGCGGGCCCCTGGAAACATCCTGATTTATAGGGAATGAGCTTCCACCTCACTGGATCCGGGGGTTTGGGAGATAAAAAGTTGGTGCCAGGGGCTTTAGAGCAGAAGTTTTAGGACTGGGGCCAGTGAGTGCTCGAAGCACTGAGCTAAGGTTCCACACTGAACTCCACAATATATAAGGCCTGCCTGGTTCTCTCCTCTTCTCTTCTTTTGTCTTCTCTTCTCTCTCTCTCTCTTTCTCTTTCTCCTTCCTTCCTCCCTCTTCTCCTTCCTCTTCCTTCTATCCCTTCTTCTTATTGAAAGAAAGGTTTCTCTGTGTTGCCCAACCTTGACTTCTGGGCTGAAAAGATCCTCTCACCTCAATGTCCTGGGAAGCTGGAACCTACAGATATGCACGACCTATCCTGGCTTCTTGGTGGCTCTCAGGAGGCTTGTGGTCTTTGAGTTTATTTCCTTGTTGTCCTTGGGTAAACAAGCTTAACCTGACCTTTCCCGAGTGTTTATGTAAATGCTTGAGAGGTGAACACTGTTATGGACTCTAAAATACGGGAAGCAAGATTCTAAAATAACGAATGCTTAGATACGCATCTACAAAACATTACATTAGCCAGCCAACCCCTTTGTTAGAGTCTGTATTCCTGAAACAACTCAAAGGTTGATTTTCTTTTCTCACAGCCAAAGACTCCATTCCATGTCCATTTCATTTATGATCCATAATAATTGATGAGAAATCAATCAACACTAAACTCGTTGGGGTTCAGGAATTGCAGTCAAACCATACAAACACTGATCTCAGCTAATTGAGAATAGTTTATCGAATGCATACCTTAATTCCGAATGTTCAGGACCTTGAAAAGGACTCAGAGGCCTAATTGTGGTATGAGTCTGCTCTCAGGGTAGGCATTTTATAGGGAAAACCAGGTACCAGGTTCCAAAATTTAAAGAACAATGAGTGGGAGCAGTTGGCTTCCTAGGCAAAGTATTCTCAGATAACCTTTAAGCGGATGGGGTGATGGTTGGGTGGTGAACAGGGGGGTTTCAGAACAGTGAGATAACAGAGCATGGGCATTATAATCATAGCTTTTTGGTTTATTAGTAGCATTCTTCAGTATCAGCCACAAAAACCACACTGAGCTCAAGCATAGCTACAGGAAGGGCTGCCCAGTGGTCAGCTCTGACTCAGGCTATTTTAGACCTAACAGCTCATCGTGCCCTTTGACTTAATGGGTCCCATGTAAAACTCTGGTATTTCTTAAGATTAGCAACCCTCGTTCAGAACATACAGAACAAATCAGGGTGTGTGGTCAGGGTGTCTGAGCCAAGCCACTGCTCTGTGTCAGTGACTGGCAGGCATGTTACAGCAACAATATGAAATAGCTGGCAGGCACAGAACAAAATGGCTACAGCTATGTTGGGTGGGTGTCAGAGCATAATAGACTCAGTGAGTTTTTTGTAGATAAATACATTTTTAAAATGCATGTCCTTTAAAAAAAAAAAAAAAACAGTCACTGAGCCTGGAAGTTCAGGCCAATTAGCCTAATTCTTTTAGAGCCCAAGGCATGGAAATTGAACATTTAAGACTTGCCTGTTCTATGGAGATAAAGGCTAGCCTGGGCAAGTTAGTAAGACTTTGTCCTGAAGTAAAAGGTAAAAAGAGCCAGGCGTGATGGTGCAAGCCTTTAATCTCAGCATGCTGGAGATTGTAATTGGATAACAGTCTGGTCTGCATACAGAACTCCAGGTCAGCCAGGGCTACAGAGTGATACTCTGTCTGAGAGAAAAAGAGAGAGAGAGAGAGAGAGAGAGAGAGAGAGAGAGAGAGAGCGCAAACACACAAAACCCCAAAACAAACAGAAGTAAAAAGTCCAGAGAGACGGGCTGGAGACATAGCTCAGCGGTTAAGAGCATTGATGTACTTCCAGAGGTCCTGAGTTCAAATCCCAGCAACCACATGGTGGCTCACAACCATCTGTAATGGGATCTGATGCCCTCTTCTGGTGTGCCTGAAGACTGTGACAGTGTACTCATGTAAATAAAATAAATAAATCTTAAGAAAAAAAAAAGTCCAGAGAGATAGCTTGGCAGCAGAATATATGTTTAATATGTGTGAGGCTCTGGGTACCATAGAAAACTCATTAACAGTAAACATGTTATATTCAACATGGAACATGAGTGCTCTAATGCACACAGATTCAAGAGGTTCTGTTGAATGGTAGCTAGAATATGAATCCAGAAAGGAGGCCAGCTGCCTTCTAGTTCTGCCTTAGTCAATTAGGGACCATAGTATTTGATACTATGTAAACGGTTCCCTAATTCATGGGAAAGATGATGATAAGTCCTACGATCTGAATGTTTATATCCCTCCAGAGTCCACGAGTTGAGACCTAGTCCCCATCACAATAGTATCAGGAGGTGGGGATCTCCTGAGGGTGCTAAGTGAATGAAGTTAAGGTCTTTGTAAAAGGTTGAGAGCTTGTGACCCCCCTTCTGCCGTTTGAGTCCTCTGCTAGACAACCATCTGTGAAGCAGAGAGTTGGGTCTTAGGAGACACTGACGCTGTGGGCTTTCCAGCCTCCAGATTGATGACCAATACATTTCTATCATTTATAAATTATAGGGTCTACAGCATTTTGTTAGGGCATCTCAAGTGGACTGGGGATTGAATGATTTAGCATTTATAGAGTATAGGAGAAATGCCTAGAAAGAAGTAACACTATTTAAGGATATATTTAAATAGGATAGGTAGATAGATGGGTGTAGAAGAGCTTTGTGATCCATGAGTCTTCAGGAAGCTTCTGCCCATTTAACCTGTGAACCTAGGAGGAAAGGGTGTGACCCCTTAGCCACGGCTATGGGAGGAATCAGGGCACTTGTCTCTCAGGCCCCAAGCAGAAGGAAACTGCAGGCCCCAGAGGGAGCAGTGCATTCTGGGCAGACCTCCTTCCTGGGCTACTCTATCTACTGTTTCGTTTGGAGGTCTGGTTTTCTCTGGAAATAAGGTCTCACATATCCCGGGTTGGCCTCTAAAAGGATCAAAATTGGCCCAGGACACATCAAAACCAAGTTCTCAGTACAAAGGAAATTTATTTGCCCCAGAGGGACAAAGATCCAGGAATAAGAGACAGAGACAGAAGGAAGATAGATGAGAGAGAAAAGGGACAAAGGAGAGGGGGAAGGGATATTTGCCACCGAGGGACAAAGGATAGAGGGACTTCTGGGTAGAGAGAAGACAGATGTTGCCCAGAAGCAAATAGTTTATAAAGGAAGATGAGGAACACCCCCACACCCCCACACACAACCGCTGCCCTCACCCTCTCTGCCCTCACTCTCCACCCCCTGTTAGGATGAGTTGATTTGTTTTGATTAGGCATGTTAATTAGGTGAGCCAAAGTGGGGATTTTGAATACTTCAATACTTTGATAGCTCGACTTTTGTAGTCAGCCTCAGGAGGAGGAAGTGGCCAAAATAAGGGACTAGACCTTGGTGGCTAGCTGTGGGGATGTAATCTAACAGTTTATCAAGGCTTGCCAAATCCATGCTTGGCCCTACTGAGACCCTTCCTTCCTTCTCCAATTCACTATGTAGCTAAGCATGGCTTTGAACTTTGATCCCTCTGCCTCTGCCTCTGAATGCTGGAATTACAGTCATGCACCACCATGCCCAGCTTTATGTAGTTCTGGGATCTTCATAAGTGCTAGGCAACGGGTCTACAGGCTCAGTGCAGGAAGATGTATTTCTAACTCTTCCCAGCTCTTAATACCCATTTGTATGTCGCTTATTGAGCTCCCCAACGGTCTTTGGTCCTAAGTTATTGCTGCTCCAATCTGAACAAATACCTCCTTATTAGCCAGCTTCCAATCTGTCCTAATTATTGCATGTCTGTCTCCATCTCCACTAAGATCAATCCATATCAAGAGGGCCTCCAGGCCCACACTATTAAGAAGGATGATTTAGAAACCATGGCCTCCAAGGGCTGATTTGTCAGAGAACTGGTCCTAGGTATGGCGATGTTGAGGTGAGAGGACCTAGTGGGCAGTCATTAGGTCAATTGTTGGCTAGCTCTCAGAGTGTCCTGTGGGATCCCCAACTCTTTGATTGCCTGTTTGACAATATAATCTCTCCCTGTTGTTCGTGTCCTCGGTTCCATCAACAGAACCATGCATTGGATCCCTAGGACCATGAGCTAAATAAACTTCTCTATTTCACAAAGTTAGTTTGGCTTAAATGATACTTATAGAAATAAAGAAGACTGGACTAATACAAAGGCATTGACATCAAAGTGCACACTTTGAAGAAAGCACAGTCAAGGGCTGGAGAGATGGCTCAGACATTATGCTCTTCAGAGGACCTGAGGTTGGTTCTCAGCACCTCTATCAGGCAGCTCACAGCTGCCTGCAACTCCGACTTCAGGAGATCTGGCGCTCTCTACTGGTCTCTACAGGCAACTGCATTTGAGTGCACACACACACACACACACACACACACACACACACCACACACACAATTAAGAATAAAAATGAAGCTGGCCTTAGTGAAACACACGTTTGGTCTCAGTACTTGGGAGGCAGAAGTAGGCAGATCTCTGTGAGTTTGAGGCCAACCTGGAACAGAGTGAGCTCTGGAACAGTCAGGACTACACAGAAAGAAAGATCCAGTCAAAAACAAACAAACAAACAAACAAACAAAAAACTCCACCAAACCCAATAACAATAACAAATAATGTGCGCCGGGCGTGGTGGCGCACGCCTTTAATCCCAGCACTCGGGAGGCAGAGGCAGGCGGATTACTGAGTTCGAGGCCAGCCTGGTCTACAGAGTGAGTTCCAGGACAGCCAGGGCTATACAGAGAAACCCTGTCTCAAAAAAAAAAAAAACAAAAAAAAACAAAAACAAATAATGTAAGAAAAAATGTCATTATCTTGTTCTAATTTAGCATTAAAACAAAAAACCTCAGGTTGAGTGGTTTACAGAAAATTATTTATCAAGCTCTGGGAGCTGAGACCTATAGAATCAAGTCACTAATAGGTCAGATATATGATGGGGGTTCACATTCTGGTCCATGATGTCTTCTGATGTATCCTAACATACAGAAGGAAGCCGAGGAGCACTGTAAGGTTTCCTTCAGACCAGCACCAACCTCATTCCTGGAACCATGCCTATGACCTCGTCACTTCCAAACACAGTCGCACTGTGTCTTTGGGTGTTAGATGTGAAACATTAGGGGTTGGAAGGAACATAAACAAATATTCAATCTATAGCACTGTAGACGTCAATAAAGCCAAGCGGGGCTGGGGAAATGACCCAGTGTACAAAGTGCTCCCTGTGCAAAGGTGAGGGCCGGAGTTTGAACGCTCAGCACCCATTTATCTATACCTGAACCCCAGAACTTTCAAGGGAAGGAGACGGGCAGATTCCTGAAGCTCACTGGCCAACCAGTTTAGCCTACCAGTGAGTTCTCCCACATATCAGTGGGAGACTCCATCTCAAAGAAGGAGGAGGGGGAGGGGGAGGAGGAGAGTAATAAAGACATCCAGTACCAATCTCTGACCTCCACATATGCATGCATGAAAACTGAAATGCACAAACACACACACATACACACACCACACACATATCACACACATACACACACCACCCCATACATACAACATACACATTCACAGTATACACACACAACACACATGCACACAACACACACACACACACACACACACACACACACAAACAGTCAAGTCAAGTTCAGAATTACAGCCGTTTGCTTGTCAGTGGCTCAATGACATAACTAAGGAACTAGGAGCTTTCCCAAATGTTTAGTCTTCGCCCTGACTGTTTCTACTTTCCCCCTCTTAGTCACTACAGTGCTTGCTCCTGTCTCAGACATAGCATGCGGAACCAATGATGCGCTAAGGAACATGAAAGCATTTCTTCTAGTGTGTCCTCCTCAGAGGTAAAGATACCTTCCTTCCCAGCCGGTATCCCTTGGCTCAGGGCCAGGAATTTACCACATCTCTATGATTAAACCAGCCAGGGACTGGGGTAATGAGAACAGCTGGGGTTCCTGTCAGACCCTAGCTCTGGGACTGAAACAGAGACAGCCTCAACTGAAGTTCATAACTGTACGGAGTTATGGAGTAGGGTGGATCCCTAAATACTTAAGGGGCTGATGGTAAGAATGAAAACATTGTAGATCATGTTGCATAAAAGAGACAGACAGACAGACAGACAGACAGACAGACAGACTTTGGCTGAGCCACGATTGAACTGCCCACTGGAACCTGAAAGGACACAGAGAAGCTGAAAAGAAAGACGGCCTGAGAAGAGCATGTTCCTGGACGTCTGTTTCCTTCCTGACTGGTCTGGAACTCAGATCCATCTGCCTCTGGCTTTTCAGTGCTAGATCAAAGGCAGGTGGCACCATGTCTGGCCTTTTGTTACTATTAACCTGATTTGTTTTCTCTGACTGTAAATGACCAACTCTGCCCTCTCCCGACACACACATCGAGAGTCTTCATCAGGGGCAGGAAATGGGCAACAATGTAGCAACTGTAATGTGTCTCTTCCTGGCCTAGACAACAACAGCCACATTCCCAATGGTCTCTTGGCCTCCAGCTGGACTCTACAGTCCAAACTCTTTACTCCATAAAGTGAATTTTTCAGTAGTCAGTTCTGCCCTTAGTACAGAGTCCTAATTCCTTAACCAGCAACTCAGGATCCTTCATCATATTAATACTGGTCATTCTTGGGGTTCCCCTCCAGTACCCTTAGCTTCAGCCTTGACAGATAGGGCCGGAGTTGAAGGATAAACAGCAAGACTTGTTTTAAAATTAGATGTAGCGTCAAACCAATAAATTCTGAGGTGCTGAATGGGTTTCAGCAGCCATGGTCTGATTAAAAGAACAAGGGGCTGGAGAGGGAGAGAGCACAGTGGCTAAGAGTGCTGGTTGCTCTTGAAAAGGACGCAAGTTCAGTTCCAGCTCCCACCTCACAGCTCACAGTCATCTGTAACTCCAGCTCAGGGCCAGGGGATCTGCGGCCTCTTCTGCCTCCATGGGCACTACACATGTGTGATCCATAGATATACATGCAGGCAAGACACACGCATAAAATAAAATAATGAATTTTTAAGGAAATTTTCTAGTAAGAAAGAATAAAACTAACTAAAATAGGCCTATTAGGAAGTTTGTTAAATCAATAGAGGTAATTTCCTTAAAAAGAACATTTCCTTAAAAAGAGGAAATTACCAAATCTACTGAACTTAAATAAAAAATAAGCACGATACTCCACATACCTTCTATTCATGAACAATTTCTAGAAATTCTAGTAAGTATAAAAAATACATAATTATAGACTAAACACCTAGGAAATATAAAAACTAATATAAATGTATATATATAGTACATAAACTAATATACATGTATATATATAGTATAAAATAGCAGAATTAATAAAACTTTATAAGATGGCTGAATCCAAGCCCTGTAGGTGTAAAACAGTACCTTTAGTTCCCTATTTTCTAACTTTCTTGGAACCCTCCTACTACAGAACTACCTAAGGTAGGTTATAAAGAAAGAAAAGTGCCTTTTTTTTTTTTAGATTTATTTATTTATTATATGTAAGTACATTGTAGCTGTCTTCAGACACTCCAGAAGAGGGCGCTAGATCTCGTTACGGATGGTTGTGAGCCACCATGTGGTTGCTGGGATTTGAACTCTGGACCTTCGGAAGAGCAGTCCGGTGCTCTTACCCACTGAGCCATCTCACCAGCCCGAAAAGTGCCTTTTAAGTTAACAACTCAGCTATAAAGAAAGCAGTGGGATTTTATTTTTTTAGGTCTAAAGCATGAATCACAAGCCACAGAGGCTGGGACATAAGAGCCCAGGAACACAGTGGAGCCAAGGGCATTCCCATGTGGCTTATGAAAGACAAGATGGAGACTGGCTGATGATAGAAGGTTCAGAAATGACTACAGAGTGGGCAAAAGAATTTTTTTTTTCCTTATCCCCACCACTGGGCAGAGAAAGACAAGCCATATCATAAAGATTCAGAGCTAGTGCCGGGTGTGGAGACACACGCTTTCACCACAGCGCTTGGGAGGAGTGGTAGGTGGATCTCAGTGAATTTGAGGCCATCTGGGTCCACATAAGTTCCAGGCCAGCCAGGGTAACATAGAGAAACTATCTCAAAAAAACAGCAACAACAGTGACTACATAACTGGAAATGCCCACTTCAAATCAGATCAGGGCCCACCCATCTGACACATCTGAGATCCCAGATACCCATGGCGGAGCATCTATAGTAAGGTACTGCCAGATTGGACAGGTCCCAGGCACCGGTTGAAGCAAGCATGAGCCCTCTCTGGAGGAAGAGTCCATCAAAGCGTACTTGACAACTTTTAAAGAGACAGATTTCTAGAACCAAGTGTTTGCAGCTCAGAAACACACAACGCTCTCTCTGCGTCTCTGTCTCTGTCTCTGTCTCTGTGTCTCTGGCTCTCTCTCTTTCTCTCTCTCTCTCTCTCTCTCTCTCTCTCTCTCTCTCTCTCTCTCTCTCTCTCCACACACATACACACAAGACTGGGCATCACAAATAAGTCATCAGCAATAAGAAGTGGCAGAATGAGGCCCATGTGGAATTTAGTGACTTGAATTTTAGAGAGAATAAAAATAAACACATTATATAAGTAAATAGAATAAAACTTGAAAATATGAACAAGAGGTCATTGTCAAAAAGGTGAGCAGGCTCGCTCTAGTCGACTAGTGGGGTCACATGCCCATGGTAGCCAAGGATAGGGCTGTGAGCATGCGTGTAGTGGATCACTTCTGCTTAGAGTAGTGGGGCCTCCTCTGGTTCCAAATGGAAGATCCAGAGTGTGACTCAATGCTTCCTATGCTGACATTCATAAAAGGCACGGTCTGGCTGTTACAAAGTCGGGAGAACCAGCTTCCAACTCCAGGCACGGAAGCTAGTGTGGGCATCAAATAGGAAAACTCAGACTGTATGAAACGTAATTCTTCTTTGCCACCACCCACCTCCCAACTTTTTTTTCCTGAGATGGGGTCTCTTTATGTAGTCCTGGCTGTCCTGGAGCTCATAATGTAGACCAAGCTGGCCTCTTAATTCACAGAGATCCTCCTGCCTCTGCCTCCCAAGAGCTGGGATTAAAGGAGTGCACCACCACCTCGCCTGGCCTTCCCTCTGACTTTGGTAAGAATGATGGACATGACCTGACCTTTAAGGAAGAGAGATGGCTCCGTGATTTAGAGCCCTTGCTGCTCTTGCAGAAGACCCAGATCTGATTCCCAGAATCTACATGAAGGCTCACACAACTGTCGCAACTCCAGTTCCAGGGATTTCTGACCTCCGAAGTCACCGGCATGCACACAGTACACACACCTACAGGCAAAATGTTCAGGTGCACAAAATTAAATAATTAAGAAAAGGAAAATCCTGCTGTGTGTGTGGTGGCAGAGGACAGAGAACACAAAAGGGAAGGATTCCAACCTATACTGAGAATTGTATTAAGACCTCAGTGTGGACTCCATTAGCCTTGAGGCAGAACAGGAAATGTTCTTGAGATTAACAGAGGTAGCCAAAGGGCAAAGAGATCACTTCTGTTCTCTGTTCTCATGATCTCATTGCAGTCAGCAGAGCCTCAAGAAGAGGAGAGCGCTAGGCGTGGTGGTGCACGCCTTTAACCCCAGCTCTTGGGAGGTAAGAGGTAGGGGGATTTCTGAGTTGGAGGCCAGCCTGGTCTACAAAGTGAGTTCCAGGACAGCTAGAGCTACACAGAGAAACCCTGTCTCAAAAAACAAAACAAAACAAAACAAAACAAAAAACAACAAAAAAAAAAAAACAAAACAAAAAAAGAAAGAAAAAGAGGAGGAAAACTCAACAGCTTTGCTGATACAAAGAAACAATAGGTTTTAGGGGTTTTTGATTTTTTGCAACAGACATGATTACAATTTTTTTTTTTAAACCAAGGTTAAAAGCTACTTAGTTTATATGTGTTCTATGTGATTTTCTGAAACATTCTCTCTCCATTTCTAGTTTCAGTTCTCCATGCTTAGGGTATGCTTAGGGTATGTGTGTACTCTTTAGACTCGGCTGATGTTAGTGGTTGTAGCTATCCCTTAGTGTTCTAAAGAGAGAGCGAATCCATCCATTTTCTTTTGCTTTAAAAGGTATCTGAGCCAGGGAATTTTATAAACTCAAGAGTCCTACTTAGCTCATGGCTTTAGAGGCTGAAGGGTGAAGGGGTGCTACCGGCTGCGTGACAGATGAGCTCAGGGTGGTGTAATCGCGTGACAACGATACAGGAAGCCAGAGAGATGCAAAGGTCAGGCTTGCTCTTTTGTAACGCCCACTCCCGAAGGAACCAACTCACTGTCTCACAACAGCATTAGTTCTTTGTGAATCCAGAGCTTTCAATGGCCTACCTACCGTCTGCTTGACATTGCCCCGTAAATGTCATCCCACCTCAGGGACCAAGCCCCCAACGCCTGAGCCCTGCGGGAACACATTTGAGCAGTATCTGAAACATAACGAAAGGCTATCTTGCCACGGTCAGTGCAAATCACCCTGTAGAAAACTGATCTTGCGCGCATGCGCGCGCGGGGGGCTGGGGGTGGTGGTGTTGCTCACTGCTTGCTGTGTTTTGTTTAATGGCCTTCCTCTCTTATTCAGCAACCAGTCTGTCAAATGGCAATAAATTGTTCCTGTCCACCCCCATGAAGTAATCATGCACCCTGTGAATAATACACAATTGAATTGCTTTTTAACTTATAAAACATGACCAGTTATGACTCATGCCGACATTTCAAAGCCTAAGAATTCCGGTGGCACCAGAGCGGGTGACTTGTCTTCCTTTCTACTGAAATGATTCATACATTTCCTTCAGATTCTGTTAACCCGTGTCATTCCTTTCCTCAGAACCTATGTGAGCACTGACTATAAGATGTGAATGGATTCTTATCATAGGGGAGAAGCAGGAGGCACAAGGCCCAATGCCCAGTGCCTGCCATGAAGCTGGCTGTGATGGTTTGAATATGCTCGGGCCAGGGAGTGGTGCTTTTAGAAGGTGTGACCCTGTTGGAGCAGGTATATCACTGTGGGTGCTTTAAGACCCTCATCCTAGCTGCCTGGAAGCCAGTCTTCTCCTAGTGGCCTTCAGATGAAGATGTAGAACTCTCAGCTCTGCCTGCACCATACCTGCATGAGTTCTGCTTGCACCATACCTGCGTGGGCACTGCCATGCTCCCGCCTCGATGATAATGGACTGAACCTCTGAACCTGTGAGCCAGCCCCAATAAAATGTTGTCCTTTATAAGATTTTCACTGATCACGGTATCTGTTTATAGCAGCAAAACCCTAACTAAGACAGAAGTTGGTACCAGGGACCACCAGGGTATTGCTGTGCTGTGATAGGCCTGACCATGCTTTTGTTTGGACGAATGTGGATTTGGGGACTTTGGATTTGGAAAGCAGTGGATTGCTTTAAATGGGACTTAATGGGTTATCCTGGTAGGCATAAGGAAGACTTTGTCACTGAGAGTGATTTAAATTGTAAGGGCCTGGACCACGAGGTTTCAGTGAGGAATTTCAGTACGTGGCCTAAAGACTGTTTTTGTGGTATTTTGGTGAAGAATGTGATTACTTTTTGGGTTTTTTTTTGCCCTTGTCTTAAGAGTCTGCCTGAGAGCCGGGCGTGGCGGCACACGCCTTTAACCCCAGCACTTGGGAGGCAGAGGCAGGCGGATTTCTGAATTCGAGGCCAGCCTAGTCTACAAAGTGAATTCTAGGACAGCCAGGGCTACACAGAGAAACCCTGTCTCGAAAAAACCAAAAAAAAGAAAACCAAAAAAAAAAAAAAAAAAAAAAAGAGTCTGCCTGAGGCTAAGCTGAAGAGACTCAGGTTAATTGTATTGACAACGTCTCAGAAATACCCTTCATAGATTTTATTTTCTGGTTGAGTCTCATGAAGAACATTTTAAGCAAGCATAGCAAGCCGAGGAAGGGAAAATATAAATTATATGGTTCAAGTATTAAAGGGGCACCAGGAAGTAAAATGGAGCTGAATCCTGTGTTCTCAGATATTAAATTGAATTAAGGGAGTGGTGACCTTGGGGCAAGATCCCACCAGCTACCATGGTACTAGCCTTATTCCCAGAAGGCAAAGATAAGCAGATCTCTGAGTTCAAGGCCAGTCTAGTACAGAGCAAGTTCCAGGTGAAGAAAAACTGAAATCCCGGCTTAGTGGATCACTTTTAATCCCAGCGTTTAGGAGACAGACATGCAGATCTCTGTTGCTTTTTGTCAGGAGATTTTTTTTTTTTTTTTTTTAGTTTTTCGAGACAGGGTTTCTCTGTGTAGCCCTGGCTGTCCTGGAACTCACTTTGTAGACCAGGCTGGCCTCGAACTCAGAAATCCGCCTGCCTCTGCCTCCCAAGTGCTGGGATTAAAGGCGTGTGCCACCACGCCCGGCTTTGTCAGGATATTTTAAAGAAAAGATTTGTTCTAAATTGTGCATGTGTGTGTTATGCACGTGCAGGCGCCTGCAGAGGCTGGAAGAGGCTGGATGTACACACAGTTGTAAACCACCATTTAGTGCTTGCAAATGAACCCAGGTCCTCTGCTAGAGCAGCTAAAAATGATTAGTGCTGCTTTTTTGTTTTTGTTTGTTTGTTTGTGTTTCCTGGTTTCTTGAGACAGGGTTTCTCTGTGTTGCCCTGGCTGTCCTGGAACTCACTCTGTAGATCAGGTTGGCCTCAAACTCACAGAGATCTGCCTGCCTGTGCTTCCTGGGTGCTGGGATTAAAGATGTGTGCAGCAACAGCAACAGGTAGGAAACTGGGACTTCTAGCTAGCCAGCTTGCCCATCACTGATTTCTCTGTGCTCTCCCAGCTTTGGCATAGGTTCTATAGATCTGAACTCTGGCCAGAATGTGTATGCAACAAATGTTTTATCCCCTGAGCCATGCCCCAAATCATGTGTGTGTGTGTGTGTGTGTGTGTGTGTGTGTGTGTGTGTTTGCCTGGATGCCAGAGGAGGTACCAGATCTCCTAGAACTGTAATTACATGGTTGTGAGCTGCCTGATATGGGAGCTAAGAGCTGAGCCCAGGGCCTCCGTAAGAGAGCAGGAAGCATTCTTAATCAGTGAGCCATGTCTTCAGTCTTCAGTCCTTTGTTTGTTAATATATATAATAAATATATAAATATAATATATCCCCCCTATGTGTGTGTGTGTGTGTGTGTACACAATGTCCCTGTCCCACCATCAGTAATGGCTGTCCATAGCCATAACCCTATATTGGGCATAAGTACGAGCATAAACCAAGACAACTAAGCTAAGAGGGTTTCTGAATAGATTGTCAGAGCTCCTAAGAGAAGCAATATCCTGCAAGCCACAGGCTCTAGAAGGCCGCCCTCGGGCTCTGAGGGGAAGAAGAGAGAAAATGTTACTCAGGTATCAGAAGTTTGACTTTTTGTAACAGCCAAAGCTTCAGAGAGGCAGCTCATTAAGTGAACTGAATAAATACAAGTCCGGAGATGAGATAACTGTTTCTCCGAAGCAGAACCATCCTTAGTTCCCAGCAGCCGACTTGGCCCCACCTCTGACTCCATCCTTCCAGTGGAGCCGTGAAGAGCCTGCAGGCCATGGGGCATGCTCACTGCAAGCCTCTCCTGTTCTAAGCAACCCGTGGGTCCCTGGAAGCCCAGATCATCTACTCTACACAATCTGAAACCTGTTTCAGAGCCTGTGTTCTTCCCGTCTGTGGGTCTGAACTCTGCACAGTAGACAGGCTGCTGGGAGGGATTACATTACATATCATAGAGAATAGTATGACCTGTTCCTGGCAACACGTACAAGCGTTCTCTTAGAGAACAAGCGCGCTTTATTGTTGAGCTTCTGCTGAGTGCGCCAGGCTTTCGAACTCCTTAGAAAACCGAGAGTTAACTATGTCAGGATTTATTTTAAAATCTGTTTTTATCTAAATGTTACACAAAAGGTTAAGAGGTCTTCGTCAGGACCAATAAAACTTCTTTAAAGTGTTTAACAATCAGAGTCCTAAACCGGCAAGGAAAGAAAAGAAAAAGTAAAAAAGAAGAGCCAATATGTTGGCCCTTGCTCTCCAAAGCCAGCCAAGGCCCAGGGGATGGCAGGACCCCTCTAAAAAGTCCCTTTGTCTTTACTAAGCCACACCTGCCCTTCATCAGAGAGGCCATAGGGACCCTAGATGTTAAACTGCAGCCAGTATGTGCCCTGTAGAGAAAGTCACTAGAAGTAGGTAACCATCTGTTGTCAGGTGGAGACAGAGTTGTGCCTAAACAGGAACAGACCAAAGGAACAGGCAGCCACATAGTAAGCAAAGGTTCTGCACTTTCACACCACCCTCCACAGTTAAGCCAGTTCTCTCTCCCTGGTTCCCAAATGAAGGTCAGGTCAGCATGGAATTTGGATGCAAATGTATAGAACTATATACGGCCACACTGAGGGATGGTTCTCTAAGAGAGGATATGTGTTCCCAGTGGGTTCAGTACAGTAAGTCGCTCACTTTCGTGGTGTGTGTAAGAACCAGGGATCTGAGGTAAGACTATATATATACATCAGCCTTTGGGTACAATGATCAAGACACCCATAATTCTGGGAAGTTCAAGGGCAGGAAGTAAAGAAACGGAGAAGAAACAACAGACGATGCTTCTAGGCCTTTCTTGTCCCCCTCCCCATCCCAGATGTTTAAAATAAGGAAGTTCGTGTTGGCAAGAGTGCAGAGAAAAGGCAGCAGCACTCTAGCTGTATTGGAGTACAGGGGATGTAGAATTAGTACGGAGTTTACAGAAAACTGAAACTTAAAAATAGAACCACATGTGACCTTGCAATCTCATACCGCATTTATATGCAAAGGGTCAGAAGTTAAGGGCGCTTGCCACCGATCTAGAGAACGTGAGTTCAGTTTCCAGCATTCATGGCAAGAGGCTGACAGTTGCCTATAACTCCAGTTCCAGGGTATCCAATGTCCTGTTCTGGACCCACAGGAACCTACCCACATTTAACAACCCACACACACAGTCTACACACAGAGTCTACACACATATACATAAACAGACACACACAAACACATAAACACAAACACACATTTAAAAATGAAGTATCAGCCAGGCAGTGGTGGCGCACATCTTTATTGCCAGCACTTGGGAGGCAGAGGCAGGCAGATTTCTGAGTTCCAGGCCAGCCTGGTCTACAGAATGAGTTCCAGGACAGCCAGGGCTACACAGAGTAACCCTGTCTTGAAAAAAGAAAAAGAAGTAAGAGAGAGAGAGAGAGAGAGAGAGAGAGAGAGAGAGAGAGAGAGAGAGAGAGAGAGAGAGAGAGAACCATTATTTTGAGAACTTGAATGAAACTGTTTGTCTTAGTCAGGGTTTCTATTTCTGCACAAACATGACCAAGAAGCAAGTTGGGGAGGAAAGGGTTTATTCGGCTTACACTTCCATACTGCTGTTCATCACCAAAGGAAGTCAGGACTGGAACTCAAGCAGGTCAGAAAGCAGGAGCTGTTGTAGAGGGCATGGAGGGATGTTCTTTACTGGCTTGCCTCCCCTGGCTTGCTCAGCCTACTCTCTTATAGAACCCAAGACTACCAGCCCAGGGATGGTCCCACCCACAAGGGGCCTTTCCCCCTTGATCACTAATTGAGAAAATGCCTTACAGTTGTATCTCATGGAGGCATTTCCTCAACTGAAGCTCCTTTCTCTGTGATAACTCCAGCTGTGTCAAGTTGACACAAAAATAGCCAGTACACTGTTATATTAAGAGAAATAAGCCAGTATCATATGATCTCGCTCATACCTGCTACCTGGGATTTGTAAATATTAATCTCATAGAAGCCGAGCTAATTTTCTTTGTTTAAAAAAAAAAAAAGGTGCTTTAGAAAGCAACTCAAAAGGCGTTAAAAATTATTTAAGCCTTAGTCTGTTAGAGCCTTATGGTGTAAAGTTTGGATGATCTGAACGTAATATACTCCACACCATATACTCCACCAGGAAAGGCAAGGCCTTACCAGTCTGGGTTAAATGCGTGTCTGGCCACTAAATCAAGATCCTTTGTTAAAATATCTTCCATGGAGTTTTCCCTGGAAGTCTCTCTCATCCATTTTAGGCATCTCCCTTGGCTCCATCTATTGTGTCCCTTACCCCAGGCCATTCCAGACTTGTGTCTCCTGTGGTAGCCTGTGTATAGCAACTGTAGATGGATGGCTTTTCATTACAAGCCGGTAGTACCATCATCAGTACCCCGCGGGGCCATTGAGTGATGGATAAGGACAGTGGTGGGGACAGTAAAGGGCTCATGTAGGAAATGGCTGTTGGCTGTGTCACTCAACTGGGTTATGTGGTCACATTACATCACCTCCTAAGCCGCAGAGCCTTTATGTACAATATTGGATGTTAGCAGTGCTTGCCTGGACTGCGTTGCTGCATCTCCTAAGACCCGGCACAGAGATGCTCTGATCAGTCCCAGGCGTCTCATCAGATTCCAAGTTGCTTAAGGGAGCTGTTTACCCAGAGAATCACTTTCCACAATGACACCTCAAACACTGGGGCTGACATCCAGACCTTCACTTCCAACATCGAGGAGACCTTGGATGGGTCCCTGAGCTGGGTGGTTTCAGGTATGTGGGATGAATCATAAATTTGAGCCCTTTGACTTGGGCCACACCTTGCAAGAAACACCATCATTTGTGAAAGCGGAGGTAGAGAGTCCTAGGCAGGAGTTGGAGGCAGGTAAGAGACCCTGGTCTCTAAGAGTGTGTGAATAGAAACAACTTCCTGTGCTGCGCTGCCCACACCTCTAACTTACAGTTTGAACCCAAAGGTAATTTCCACTGAGAGTTGATGGGAGGAAGAGGCAGGAGCCCAAAGTAGGTCAGGTACCGGTGCCCCTATCTATTCCTGGGCATGTCTCATGTAGGAGTGCAGGGAGGTTTCTTGGCTGGGCTCCGCAGGGCACTCACCGAGAGTACATCCAGTCCCCTGTCCTTACTCTTATCTGTGTCTCAGATCACTCTGTGGTATTACAAATCCAGCAGCGGGTAGCCTGGAATCTCATGGCTAATCTTGGGAGCAATGCTTTAAGGAGAATTATGAGTATAGTGAGCCCCACTTCCTGTCCATGGCCTTCTAGGAAGAGCCTCCACTTTTTCATCCTCCCCTCCCCCATCATAGTTTTGAAAGAATCTGCTGTTCCATTAGCTGGGTGGACTGAAAAGGAAGCTGCTATTTATGCTACTGGTTTTCTCAAAGAAGTGCTAGTCCAAAGCCAGCAAGAACTGACAACTGAAGAACGCTGACGCAGTAATTATTATGCCAAGGAGGAGTGGGTAGGGGCTCCTACTTTTTGGTCCTCAACCTTGCCTTCTCATTAGCATGACCCCAGACCTTTAGAAAGTATGCCCATCTAAGCTGCCCTCAAACACTGTAATGTGCTTGGGCACTGGGATGAGCACAAAACCAGACAATGTTCAGAATGGCTTATCTATGCAGTTGGTAGACTGCAAGAAGTCACCACTGTCTTTCTGTCATTCCAGGATTTTGTCCAAAGACCTGGCAGCTCCTTGTATACCTGCCAGGCCTCTATGACCCTAAAAGAGTCTGGAAGTGACAGATAGGACAAACTATGGGCACACACTGGTTTCTGCTGTCCCAGTGGCCTTCATCAGGTCTGTTTCTCAGAGATCTAACCTAGATTCCTCTCACTTGAGACTGGGATTCTATCTACCCCTCCCAGCTTGCTGGCTGTTCTTTCTGAGCAGGAACTAGATGACAGAAAACCCAGACAGCGGGCATGGGTACGAGCTGGCTGTCAAGAAACTGTGTTGCTGAAGTCTAAGTCTGACATTAATGCAAAGTCCTGGGCTCCATGCAAAATGGTGGACTCCCTTTGTCAGCAAGACTTCTCCTTCTCTGACCCTGTCTGGGGAATCTGAAACCCATATACCCACCACCTTTGGAATGTCATGTAGCCTTGGAGAGATTACAAGTTCAATTCTCCTCCCCGCTGAGAAAGCCATCCAGCAAGCACCCGAGATTCCTGGGATGCCTCCCTATGCTAATGAGGCACCTCAGGACCTTAGCCTTCAGCCAATGACCTTTGCCCACCCTGGATATTCCTACCCCGCCCCCCAAACTATATAACCTTTGCTTCGTCCTGAATAAAGTTAATGTTTCCCCAAAGCTGACCACGGAGATAAGTCTGTTCTTTCCCTCATAGTCCCAGGCAGTCTGAAACTCTCTCTGTCAACTCTGTTCTGTACCCTTCATCCTGGAGGGCTGATGGCCAACGAGCCTGGGGAGAAGGGAGTCAGTGGAGACCATTTCCAGTTCTACCCTCATAGCAAGTAGACCAACAATGGCTACCAGATGCCCTGCTGTTGGATCGGTGAGCCCAGCCTGAGCAAAGCAAGACAAGCCAGGACGCCATTGAGATCATTGATCAAAATGGCAGGGACAGCTGTTCCTTCCTTAGAGAACCCCTAAGAAGTCTTGCATGGGAGAAAAATCCCTGAGAGGATAGAGGCACTTTCCTAAGATGCTCCCCCAACCCAACTTTACTGAAGAGTCATAGCACCACAATAAACTGCTGGCCGTTAGATCCCCTGGGTTGTTTTGCTATTTACTGACGCTGAGTCTGCTCATCTTTTGCTTAGTGACTTTCCTTCACTCATTACAAAGACATCTGCATTGGTTGTTACATGTAGCCACCGACAACTCTGTATTAGTGTTGTTGAGATAAAACATTATGGTCAAGGTAACTGATGGAAGGGTTTATTTGGGCTCATGGTTTCACAGGGGTGAGGGTGTGTATAGGGGTGGGGGGTGAGAGGATGGGGGAGGGGAGGAGGGATGGGGATGGCGAGCAGGTGTGTGATCCACCAGCTATGGGCATCCCAAGGAGTGACAACTCTTCCTCATGCTCAGGGCTAAGGTGTAGCAGGAGAGGTGGCTCTGCGGTTAAGAGCAACTGCTGCTCTTGCAGAGGACCAGAGTTCAGTTCCCAGCAAGCACACGGGGTGGCTCACAACCATCTGTAGCCCCACCCAGCTCTAGGGGTGCTGACATCCTCTGCCAGACTCCGTGGGGGGAGTTAACACACCTGGACACATGCTTAAGAACTTAACTTGAAACAGAGAGAATTTCATTTTTTAAGCAGCTCAGTCTAAAACAATAGGCCTTTCTCTTCAGGTGATGTCAGGCCATGGAGGACACACACACACACACACACACACACACACACATCACTTGGTTTAAGGTTTACAACTGCAGGCTTCTTCACCATGGGCTGTCAATCTGTTGCCCCCACCAGGACGGGCCCACCCTCTGGCCGTGGCCTTGGCTTCTTCCTTCTGGGGTTGGAACTGTGGGGCTGGGTCCTACATTTCTGTTCCTTGGTGACTGTCAGCTCCCCTGTCAACCTCTTTCTTCTCTTGTCCTCCCTTTGGAGTATAATCTGTCTCTGTTGCCCTTACTGTCACCTTCACAGAGGCACACAGGGCCAAGTCTAACGGTCCATGGTACCCTGCAGGAGCCGCGGGAGCCGACCCACACTCCCGACCCACCCTCATACCCTATCCTTCCCCCAGAGTTTACCTTTATCTAGATGACTGATAGACTTAACAAGGAAAAAAAAAAAACCTTTGCAAACTGGACATTTTCCTTGTTAGAAAACTTTTAAATTACAAACTCCGTTCTGAATTTATATAATACTGTTCAGATTTCCTATTTCTTTTGGAGTTGTTTTTGGTAATGTGTGCTTTTAAAGAAATACATCCAATTTGTCCTGGTTGATTAATAAATTTTTGGCAAAAGACTGTTCATATTTTTCTTTTCCTGAGGTGAGAATCTATAATAATATCTACTTTTAATACTAAGGCAGTTTGATTTTTCATATTATTTTATTTATTTATGTTTTTTTTTTATTTGAGACAGAATCCTTCCACTAACCCTGGTGTCCTGAAACTCACTCTGTAGATCAGGCTGGCCTTGAACTCACAGAGATCCACCTGCCTCTGCCTCCCGAGTGCTGGGATTAAAGGTGTGCACCACTGTGCTAGATCTTTCATATTATTTTAATTGATCTAAATAAGATCAGTTTATTGAACCTCTCACAAATAGCCTTTGTTATTTGTTTCTTTCCTTCCCTTTTCCATTATCTATCTATCTATCTATCTATTTAATATTTATGGGTGTTTTGCTTGCATGCATGTCTGTGTACCATACTCTTGCCTGGAACTCATGGAGGCAGAAGAAGGCACCAGATCATCTAGAACAGGAGTTACATCAGTTGAAAGCCTTCATGCGGGTGCTGGAATCAAACCCTGGTCCTTTGAAGAGCAACCAATGCTCTCAACCACTAAGTCATCTCTCCAGCCGGTCTTTCTTTCTTTTGATTACATTGCTTTCTGCCTCTCCGTGTGTTCTTTATTTTCCTATGTTACACATAAATTGCTTTCCCCCCTCTGGTTTGTTATGGTAGAATCCTAGATATATATTTTTTTAATTTGGATCTTTCTTCTCACCTAGGAAGACTGGTTTTCCGAAGTCCCAATAGAACAGGGAAAGCGGTGATCATTCTCCTGTGCCCTCTGTCTCCATAGGCTCAAGATTCCCAATAGAAGCCGCAGGAGATCCTGAGAACACACTCTGTGGAATGCTGAGCTATAATCTTGTTTATAGAGTCTGGGACCCGCATCTGAGAGCAGCCCCCTGCAGACTGAGTACTCAACTAAGGAAAAAACTGCTGCTATCTCAAACCTACCACTGGGTGGCGTACGACTGAAGGAAGGAAGGAAGAAAGAGCCAAGAGACAAGGATTTATTAAAATATGCCTAAGTGACAAATATTCTGTCGGCTGTTCTGGTACGTCACTCTTTCATGCAACATACAGATTCAACTCTCTGTGACTGCAGGAAAAATACCTTGAACTGTGTCTCGAAACGTTTGGATTTTGTTTCAATGTTTATTGTTTTGACTGATTTTCCTGCACAGATTACATCCACACACTGCAAGTCTCGTGTATACTGCATTCACTTTCTTACTTCTAGCCCTTGGGTTTTCTGGTTTGCTTTGCTTTTGCTTGTGAGTGTGTATTGTACATGCTTGATTACAAGTGTGTTCATATATCTGTGTGTGTGTGTGTGTGTGTGTGTGTGTGCATGTATGTGGAGGTCAGAACAGCATTAGATATGTTCTTGGATCACTGTCCATTTTATTTATTGATTGGCTGGTTTTGTGTATCTATTTGCCAATTGGCTCACAGCTTCAGCTAATACAGCCAGCCAGCTTGCCTTGGGGAATCCCACCTCTGCCTCTTGAGTGTCAGGATTATAGGTGGGCCACTGTGCCCAACAACTTGTATGTGAATACTGGAGATCCGAATGCCAGTCCAGACCCTCGAATAGCAAGTCCTTACCCACCGCGGCTTCCCTTACCGCTCATTCTCTCACAGCGTCTTCCACGATGAGTATCCTTCACACCTCTTCCTATTTCATTCCCATTTCCCCCAATGTCTGTGATTTCCCCCATTCCTCTCTGAAATCTAGTTCACATCTTATCTGCTCATGTCCCAAAATCTCCTCCACGACCTCGTAACTTTGCGTTCCATCATTTCTCCTTCCTCTGACAATTCTCTAATTAATGTAAAGAGTTCACACTAAGCGTTCAATCACAACTCTAACTGCTCCACGACAAGGGAGTGTCCGGGAGAAGATGCTGTTCACCACAGTTGATTTTCCTTTGGCACGTCTTGTCAGGCTGTCAGTTGCTAACTCGGGCTGGTCACCAGATGGGGAGATATTCCTGCGCCAGCTATCAGCACACTTCACACCCTGGCATTACCAAACCTAAGCTTCCCCTGTGCTGTGGAAAGAGCAGGCCTTCGGTCTCACTGAGATTCTCCATCTCGGCAGACAGAAAGTGAGCCGCAGCGCCCCCAGCTTGGCTCGCAGCAGTTCCTGCCACCATTACTCCCCGAGTGTCAGGCAGAACTACTCAACTTCAGGAAACAGTTTGGTGTTTTCGGAAGAGTAATTTGGGTTTACACAGAACTATAATTACAACTGAATTAATAACACAACACTTTTAGTCTTTGCATCTAAATGCTGATTTGGTTGACCTGTTGCATGTGTGTGGTGTGTATATGGTATGTGTGTGGTGTGTATATGGTATGTGTGTGTTGTGTGTGCTGTGTAGTGGGTATGTGTTATGTGTTGCTTCTGTGTATAAAATATAAAACTAAGAACTGAATTTGTCACGTGAGTACTCTTGAAAGTTTCAACACTCTCAGGTGTAAACTGAAAGAAATTCCTATGAAAAACCTCATCATAATTAGTACCAGTCGCCAGCCCCCAATGTTTTCTAAAGAAGTCATGTTCAGAGCTGTGAGTATCTTTTTAAGAACGTTTATGTGTATGGGTGTTTTGCTGGTATGTGCATGCAGTGCCCAAGAAGGCCAGAAGAGGGCACTGAATCCCCTGGGATGGGAGTTACAGACAGTTGTGAGCCAGCATGGGGAAACTGGAAATCAAACCTGTGTCCCCCGGAAGAACAGTCAGTGTTCTGAGCTGCTGAGCATCTCACCAGACCATCTGAATCCACTCCATCTCCGATGCAGTGACATCTAAGCCACATTTTTTTGTAAGACTGATTCTCATTCTGTATTCAGAAATGGCAGTTCCTCAAATCCCAGGATTTAAATGTGGCCTTTCATCTTCCCACAAGACAGGTATTATTAACATACATTGTTATTAACATAAAGGGTATGTTGGAACAGAACATTTTTTTCTCCATGAAAAACTCAATGTGTTGGTCAGTTGGAAATAACTTTAATTAAAAAGTATTACATTTTCTTCCCACACATCTCATACTTAGAAAACGCCACTGATCCATTTCACTGCAAGTCAATATTATGAAATAGTTATAGGGAAAATATCAAAAATAACCCAAATGCAAAGGCCAGGCTTATATAAACCAGGGTGTGGGGGGGTTGGGAAGGGGGGGTGGAACACTTTTAGTTTTTGGAAATCTCTCTTTGTGAGAAGCTGCCACAGCAGCCCTTCCACATCTCTCACAAGCACCACTCTTGGCTTGCACTAGACAGGGACAGGAGGGACAGGCCTTGGTGATAGGCACAGTGGAATTGTCCCTCAACTTTCTTTGGTGAGCATTAGTAACCCATTTAGCCTCTTGACATACCCTCCACACAGAGGGCACAGATGGAGCCATCTCTGTCCCAGAATTGGTGGTCTGTCTGTCTGTCTGTCTGTCTGTTGGTCCTGTTGGTTGGTCCACCTTTCTTTCCAGTGGTGGCTGTATTCATATCATCTGTCTTGGGTCAACTGAATTAAGTCGGGTAGGGTCACTGAATACCCCTGGTTCCACAAGGGAGCTGGAGAGAAAAGCCCAAGAGGGGCATATGTGAGTGGAGACACCAAGGCTGGGCACATCACTCCAGGGCCAGACCCTTGGAGGTGCAAGGAGCACACAGCCTTGGCGAGGATCTTTGAGAAAGGAGAGCTAAGAAGCAGTTGTAGGAATGAAGGGGGCCAGGAGGTCAGCATGGTCGTGGTAAAAGTCACAGCAAGAGCCCTCCATTCCCCAGACCCCAGGTAGTCTCAGGAATGGAGAGGTCCCAGAGGGATCCAGATGCCACCAAGGTGGGAAGGGTGGCAGTCCAAGACGAGCTTTGGGAGGCTGGCATCGGTTTCTGAAGAGGTTGTGGGTGCCTGCTGCTGTGAATACACAGGTGTGCTGTCAGAACCAGAACCTCTTTGTGCCTTAAGTGACCACGTCTCTGCTTGGAACCACCGTGTTCATCAGGAGACTCCGAAAAGCCCCCTTTCACTTCCTGTCCCAGGAGTTTCTGGCCTGATGTTCAAAGCATCGCAGCTCGGCATCATCTTGGCATTCTCTCTCTTCCCTGACTCTCCAGGTGCATCTGGAAATCATGTGCTCAGACAGAACCTTTGCTCTTCAAGGCTACCTCAGACATCATTGTCGCAATGCACAAATTCATCTCTTTGCTTGCTCTAACTGATCTGGTACTGTGATAACATCACTACTTACTCTTTTTTTTTTTTTTTAATGTGTGTGTGTGTGTTTTAGTTACTGTTCTATTGGTGTGAAGAGACACCATGACCAAAGCAATTTATAGAAAGAAGCATTTAATTGGGGCCTTGCTTACAGTTTCAGAGTGTTAGTCTTTGATCACTATGGCAGGAAGCATGGCAGCAGGCAGCCAGGCTGAGAGAGAGAGAGAGAGAGAGAGAGAGAGAGACTGGGAATGGGTAGGCTTTTATACTTCAAAACCCATCCACAGTGACACACCTGCTCCAACAAGTCCACACCTCCTAATCCTTCCCAAACAGTTCCACCAACTGTGGACCAAGCATTTAAACACATGAGCCTATGGAAGCCATTCTCATTCAAACCAGCACAGAAGCCCAGAACCAAAATAAATCCTTTCCCCTTTAAGCTGTTCCTGCAGACATTTTGTTATTGACCAAAGAGGGAGGGTGTCCCTACTCTCTTTCAGACTTCTGTGAGTTATAACATTTATTTCGATTCATTTTATGACTCCATGCAGTTCCTCCTGAGAGCTTCTTTTTGCCAGTCTACAGTTTCAGTCTGCAGGGCTTGCGTTGTTTATATCTAGACTACGGGGATTTTCTCTTTTATCTTCTCTTAAGCTCAGAAGGACCTAGAGAGATGGCAAGACAATGTATATTAATTCAGGCTTTTAAAAGATGCATTTTCTTGTTCAATTCTGTTGTACCACAGTAGAGCATTGGGTTTTGTTTGTTTGTTTGTTTGTTTGTTGTTGTTGTTCTTAGCTGAAGTCTTACTTATGGGCAAATACTTGCCACGATCCATTAATAATCCTATAAGATCTGCAGGACCTGGTTGGTTTGCTTTCAAGCCTATCATTGGGTGTTGATTCTATTAATATTGGTTTTTTTTCTCATCCTTAACAGAAAGAACACAGTGGGAGGTGTCACTATACCTGATCTACTGTGATAAAGACAGCACTGTGTTGGCTTGAAAAGAGACATACAGACCAGTGAAGCAGATTCGAGGGCTCAGAAATAAACCCACACAGCTATGATCCCCTAGTTTTTCACAAAAATTATACTCTAGAAAAAGAAGAGCCTATTCAATAAATGGTGCTGGCAACATTGGATCTCCACCTTTAGAAGAATAAAGTCACACTGGAATTAAATTTGAATTATAGACAGAAGCACTGAAATTGTTACAGGAAAACAGAGAGAGAACACTTTAGGGTACAGGCATAGGCAAATGGTTTCCAAATAAGATTCCAATAGCACAAGAGATAGTCCCAAGAATTAATAAATGGGATTGCATAAAAATCTAAGGGTTTCTGCACAGTAAAGGAAGCAACTTGGGTAGCAGAGCAAACAGAAAGTCTCTCAGAATGTCGAGAAAATCTTTGCCAACTGCAGTTCAAACAGGGGATTAATGTCTAGAATAGATCTTTATCTGCTTAACTACAAAAGTTGAACACTAAAACAAAATAAAATTGTCAATCAACAAATGAGCTAATGAACAAATGAAGAAAAATAATTGGTAGTGAGGTATTTCTAAGTGTTCAGTGTCCTTAGCCATCAGGAAAGTGCAAATTAAAGCTACTTTGAGGTTCCATCAGAATGGCTAGCTATATCAAGAAAAGAGGTGGGTGGCACACACCTTTAATCTCAGAGCTTCTGAAGTAGAGGCAGACAGATCACAGTAAATTCAAAGCTAGCCTGGTCTACATAGTGAGTTCTAGGACAGCCTGGTCTACATAGTGAGACTCTGTTTCAAAAACAGAGGGAAAGAGAGAGACAGAGATAGAGACAGAGAGGCAGAGAGAGACAGAGAAAGATAGGGGGAAGGGAGAGGAAAGAAAAGAGACAATAGCAAATGCTGGTGAGGACTTGTGGGGGGAAACTGAAACCTTTAAGTCCTGGTTGGACTGTTTTGGGTTTTGTTTTGTTTTGTTTTGTTTTGTTTTGTTTTTAACTTGACACAACTTGACTTGGGAAGAGGAACCTAAATTAAAAAAAAAATGCCTCTGTAATTTTCCTATGGACTAGTCTACCAAGCATTTTCTTGATTAATGATTGATGTGGGAGGGCCCAGCTCACTGTGGACAATGCCAACCCTGGGCGGGTCATCCTAGGTTATACAAGAAATCAGGCTGAACAAGCCAGGAGCAGCAAGCCAGTAAACAGCACTCCTCCATGGCTTCCTGCCTTCAGGTTCCTGCCTTGAGTTCCTGCCCTGACCTCTTCCAGTGATGGAGTGCGACCGGAGCTGTAAGATCAAATCAACCCTCCCTTCCCCAGATTGGTTTTGGGCATGGTATTTTATCACAGCAATAGAAATCCTAACTAAGCCACCTTAACCAAGGTGTCAACTCATGGAAATGCCTAAAAAAACAAATTAGAACTTCCATGTTGGGGTTCAGGAGTCACCTCACAAGTTACATGAACACCCATCGTAGTCAGACAGAGATCATTTGTTGAGTGTGTCCCAGGACTGGTGGACCAGGGCCATGGTCCAGATTTGGGAGATAAAATCCTTCATCGTTTTAAAGCTGCAGATCTACAGACATCTGTGCCAAATTATTTCACCAATCAGGATTTAGGGATAGGGGATTTCCTTAGGGGCGTGTCTTGGGTGTACACTTATCCTGCTCCCATTGGTTGGAATAGTCAGCTGTGGCAGAGGACTTGCCTTGTCTAATATTCATGTCCTGACTTGTCTACCAGGTTAGGACTTGTCTAACATTCATGTCAACTTCCAACCAGGATGTCAGTTACCACACACTTGCCTCTTTCTCTGCCAAGTAGGATGTCAGTTCCCAGGGAGGTCTTGGGAATTTAAACTTTACCCGACCACTACTCAAAATGGAAGTCTTATTCCAAATAGTTCCCTATATTGAGGCAGGTGTCCCTCTATTGTTTGGGTCCATCCCAGGGGAGTTTATAAAGGCAAGAACCATAAAAACTTATGCACAGGAGCAGGAAGTGCTGTTGGGTGGTTGATTCAGGTCCAAGCTTATTGTGAGTAACTATACAGAACAGTTCTACTGACTTCTAACATGATTGGTTTCCAAGGGCACAGAACATAACAGACCATGGAATCAATCTTGGCCTTAGAAAGTTTCCTAGTAACAACAGAAACATTTGAGAAAGTTTCCTTGATGGCCGGCTAGCCAGGTAACATTACCTGGGCCTTAACATTTTACATAGGCCGATTCCATGTAGGCCTTAATAGTTTACCGAGGTCCTAACATTCCATAGGTCCAGCTCTCTCACTCATGGACGTATAACTCAGAGGACTCTGTCTCCTTATCGGACCACAGTTACCTCTTCATCCACATTCATGGCTGCCTTATTCTCAACAGCAAGAAAATGGAACCAGCCCAGCTGCGTACCAACTATGCCAGGATAATGAAAACCTGCGTGCGTGCGTGCGTGCGTGCACAGTGGGACTGTACTCATTTATAAAGAAAAAAAATCATGAAATTTGCAGAAAAATGGATGGGTTTGGAAAATATTGTGTTAAATGAGGTGATCTAGACTCAGAAAAGCCAAAATTATGTGTTGTCTTTCCCATGAGGATTCTCGCTCATAAAGTCATACATAAGTATATAATAAATAGTCTGTACATAGGTATATAATAAATAGTCTACACATATATAATAAATAGGTATGAATATAGATCCTGAAGTAGGAAGGAGACCAGAAGAAGGGAGAAAGAGGGTAAGAGGTGGGTGGGCCACAGAACACGAGTAGAAGACCTCTGTGGGCAGGTTAGAAGAGCACAGAAGGGTGGGCCTGGGAGAGAAGAGAGGGATGGGGGAGTGCAAACAAAAACACATCTCATTTGAAGATTCCATAATGAGGTCGAACACTATGTATACTAATTAAAAAGAACTTTACTTCCAAACAATTAAAGCAGGGCTTTCTCTCCTGTAGTTTTAGCATCTCTGGGCTATTTGCTCATGGGATTTGCTACCTGTCTCTGAACACAGTGTCTGCTGGGTATGAGGAGTGCTACACAGCAGTAAGTTTGGTTCAAGGATTTCTGAAGCACGGATGCTGATCGGTTCAGTGCGTAGGGTTATAACCCTCTTTGAGCACTGAGACTCCAGAACCGAATAACGAAGCTCCCACACCTGCACAGGACAAAGCCAGGTTCCTAACCATGCCTTCCGATTCTCTTCTCATAATGCTCTGGACCTCGAAAGCTTTTGGATGCAACCAGCGCTCCTAGCTCACAGTAACCAAACAACTCAGAATCTTCAAGTGTTTTTTTAATTTAAAATTTAAAATTTTTAGTCTTTATTTTACATGTGTGTATATCTTGCCTGTTATGTCTATGTACCATGTGCATGCAGTGCCTACAGCGGCCAGAAGAGGGCGTTGGATCTCTTGGAAAGGGAGTTCCAGACGGCTGTGAGCTGCCCTGTGTGTGGAAGCTGGGAATTGAACTTGGGTTCTCTGGAAGAACAGCGAATGTTCTTAAATTCTGGGTCATCTCTGCAGCCCCAATATTTTTTTCTTAATTATTACATCAGATAGAATTTTAGCAAAGTAGTAGACTGTTAAATCAACAAACAAAACCAAGTCGTCTTTCTATGTGCCCGTGGCAGACATGCAGAGAAAGAAATCAGGGGGAAATCCATTGATCGCTTCAAACGGAAAAACAAAAACAAAACAAAACAAAACAAACAGGGGATTTAAAAAGAGATGACTGTTTAGAGCACCGGCTAATCTTGTGGAAGACCAGTTTTCCATGCCCAGCACCCACATGGCTGTTACCTACTACCTATAGTTCCAGTCCCAGGGGATCTGGCACCCTCTTCTGGCCTCGATGTGAATTACATATACACAATGCAAAGACATAAGCAGGCACTTGCCTACCCCATAGTAATACAACAGCCTATTAGATAACCCCAGGAACAGACATGGGACCTCATGATATTAAAAAGCATCTCTAGGAGCTGAAGAGGTAACAGCATTTAAGGGTGTGAATTCGTCTGCAGAAGACCTGAGTTCAGTTCCCACCACCCACATAGGGCAGCTCCATCTCCTAGTGATCCATGCTCCCCTGGGCTCCACAAGCACCAGCACTCAGATTCACATACATGATTTAGGAACAACAACAATAACAACAATGCATGAAATTAGCCAGGCATGGGGGTACACACTTTTAAGGCAGAGGCAGGTAGATATCTATGAACTCAAGGCCAGCTTGGTCTACACAGTGAGTTCTAGGTCATCCAGGGCTATGTAGAGAGACCCTGTAGCAAAACAAAATACCATGAAAATAAAATAAGTCTGAAAAATGGGTTTCCAGCAATGTATTCTTAACTGTGCCTATAAACCCTTTAGAGGCACGGAGAAGTACCAAAAACTCAGAACAGTGTGTGTGTGTGTGTGTGTGCGTGCGTGCGTGCGTGTGTAGATCAGAGGACAACATGCGTGACTTGGCTCTCTCTTTTCACCACATGGGTGCCAGCGTTCACACTCAGGTCTTCAGGCTTGGCAGCAGGCCCCTTTGCCGACTGAGCACTCACACCAACCCAGAACACAGTTCTTACAAGTGATGTCTCCACCATCTTCTTCCAGTGATTTGAACATGGAACGGACAACTCTTGGCTTTTCCTTTTCCCATGACGACTTACAGAGGTTCCTCTTGTTTTTAGTTTTAAGATGATGTCTCACTGTGTAGCCCTAGCTGACCTGGAACTTACTGTGTAGCCCAGACTGGTGATGGTCCCCCTGCCTCTGCCTTCAGGGGGTGAAACTACAAGCATGAGGGTCATCATCCTAGCTCCACACTTTTCTTAACAATGTGGTAACAGACCCCACACCCTTACTGAACTTGAAGCTCTCAGGAATTCAAGCAGAGCTTTGATAAACTTGACTTCTGTAAATCTTTTGGGGATGCCTGGCTACCCTCTCATGTTTTGAATTTGCTTTTACTCAAAGAGGATAAATGTTAGGCTGTGGTCTATATAGTTTTTCACCTTATTACCCAATTTTGATAAGAATAAAATGGGGCAAAATCAACAAAAAGTATTTAATTTTTGTTACATTCAAAAGTTGCCTACAATAAGCTGCACACTGTACAAAATATCACAGATTTCAACAACCTTATTCTTCCAAACACCGCACTACCCAGCTCAAACACAATCCTTTCTCCTTGCCTTAAAATTCTTTGGGTGTGTGGGGGGGAGTCCCCAGTAATGTTGAGACCGGGTAGGAGGATTCCAAACTTCAGGCTTGAGCAGCTGAAACCACTGAAGAAATAAATTACTTGGCGAGAGCTCCTAGCTCTCCTTGGCCAGCTTCATTTCACAGATCCAGCGGTAGGTTCTCTGGCAGGCATCATCATTCCAGGGACCACCTGTAGTGATATGGGCACAGTCCTCGCCTCCTCCCAGTCCGTGTCCATACCAGTTATCTGGCTGCAGTGAGGCCCAGTTCCTATGAACAAACACAGATGTCAGCCTCCAGAAACCAGACTCTAAGCCATATCCCCAGATTCTACCACCTACCCCAGGGCCAGAGTCTTGAAGGAAGAGGTAGTCCCAGGCAAAGACCACTAGAGCAGGGCAAATATACAGCACACACTCACTTAAAACCTTTCTCAAAGTCGGTCCCATCCACCCATCTCCAGGGCCCATTTTGGTCCGTTAGTCCGATCCAACTAACCACATTGGCTAAGCGATTCTGTAGAAAATTCTAAAGAAAGAAAAAAGGCATGGTTACCTCTCCCTCAGACCAGAGAGACTCCCAAAAAGAGCCCACCCAGGCATCACCTGCTCCTCCAGGGAGTTGACCACCACCAGGTGAGAATTTTCTAGCCGGCAGTACTTGTCAGCTTCAGGCCACGACTTCCCAGACTCAGAGAACCAATAGCAGCTGCCTTCATGCTCCGTCCAGTGAAGCGGGCAGCAGGCCACTTCCGAGTCTATGAAAAGCAAAGCAAGGATGGAGAGCAGAGGCAATGCCTATCGAGTCCTCACCTCCCAGGAACTAGAGAGCAAACCACCTCCATCGCCCTTCTCATTCTCACCGTTGTTCTTGAGGTTGGCCAGCTGGCACGTCAGGGTCTTCAAGTCCTTCCTCAGCTGTTGCACACGGTCGGTTAAATCAGACAGATCTGGGACACACAGACAGAAGTGAGAATAGCGCTCTGGCTGTGGCATCTGCTTGGGAGCTCCTGGTGTTCAGATGGTCTACACAAGGCCCAGTCTGGGCACTTCTCCACACACTGCGCATGCTCACACCTCCTGCCAGTGCTCAGTTTGGGACCATCTCCACACACTACGCATGCTCACACCTCCTGCCAGGGCACAGGGAAACCTCAGCCTCACCTGTTTTGAGAGCCTGCTCCCTCTTCTCCACTGTGCTCTCCAGAGAAGTCACCTTCTGGCTCAAGTCTCGGCCTGGAAGAGGACAGCTCAGCACCAGAAACTCGCTTTCATCCACACCCTTCTGCACACTCTCCAGACCAGGGCCTCTCACCTGCCTGCAGTTCCTTCCTGTGATCCTCTACATCCACTTTCAGAGAACTGATCCCTTTTTCAAAGCTGTCAGCTGCAGAACAAGGAACTGGAGCTCAGGACTGTCCTTGCTACCCTGCCCACTCCAGCCCAGAACCCCGTGAGAGCCCAGCTCACCCCTGGAGTCCAGGGACTGGAATTCAGCCTTTATCTTGGAGGTGATGTTGTCTAAACTGGCTCTCAGGGTGCCTAGGTCCCTCCTTAACTGGGAATCTGATGAGGACGACAGGATGATCAGAACCAAGATTTCTCGGGTTCCCTCTGTGCCAGCACTAGGCAGGGCCCTTGCACACACAGTGACACTCTGCCTCACAGAGACCCAGTGGGTAAGCACTGTTGTTATCCAACATTGCACATGCATAAACGAAGGCTGAAGAGGTGAGGTGATGCGATTGTAGAACCCAAGCACAGTAACAGGTGACACAGCCAGCAGCTGCCTGACCATGGGGCCTCTGTGTCCCCACCACTGCTCTCATCTCACTCAAGTCACTGTCTCTAGTGCTCCTTAAACTTGTCCTTGCTGTGGCCCTAACTGCTGTCCTTCTGGACCCTCTGCACCAATCACTGCCCTGGTTCTCTCCTCTATCCCGCCCACACACCCTGTGGTTCCTCTCTCCCTGCAACCTACTTTGGGATCCAATCACAGAGACGACCACCAGCAGCAGGAGGCCAAGGCCCAGGGAGAACACGAGGAGGTGGGTCCAAGAGAGGATGCGCCACAGGAAGGACTGGGAAAGAGCTGCTGAAAGAGAAGGGGATGTCACGACTCAGGATCCAAACTGTAAGAGGCAGAAGGGAGAAGAACAGGGCTACAGGAGGGGGGCAGTGAAGGCTTTTCACAGCAAGGGTACGGGCATAGCTAGAAAGTTAGGGAGTGCCAAGTGCCCAGGCATTTGACACCTCTAAAGCATTGGAAGTCTGCAGTCTGTTGGACCTCTCACATATCAGAGAATGTGTTTAACACCCAATCAGAAACAAGCGCATGGTAAGGTCTTGTCATCTGAGCCTGTGGGGGAGAAACTGGGAGCACAGCACCCAGATAGGGGCCAGCAGGTTCCTAACAGGTTCACACATGTCTGCAGGATCAAATAAACGAGCTCACCTCCAACCCCAGCTCCCTGCATTGTACACCCCTACAGAGCACGGGAAGACAAGTCCCTGAGGTCTTCGTTGGCCCTGTCTTCCTGAGGACCTTGTATCCTCTTCACAGTGGGTCCTGGGTCCTGAGTCCAGCATCCACCAGACTCAAGCACACAGCTCTGCCCAGGGTGGACACACAGAGATTGGGGACAAGTGAAGATGCTGGGCCAGGAGTATGGGCTCTGCTCTCACCTTTACCAGGCTCTTGGGTTTTCTCCTCGCTCCCTGAGTTCTGGAGATTTTCGTATATCATTGTTACGCTTGAACAAACACAAGGCCTCTGGAGCTGTCTGAACGGAAACCGAGACACCAGGATCCAGACAGATACAGATCTGGGACCAAGGAGAGTGCTAGAAGCTTTAATGAGGTAAAGCCTGGAACTGAAGTCGGATATGTCGGGTTAGAGGAAGAATGAGAAGGCCTGGAGAGGGCTGGGCCGACAGCTCAGTGGTGAAGAGCATTTGTTGTTCTTTCAGAGAATCTGGGTTCAGTTTCTAGTATCTACCTGGCAGCTCATAACCATTCATCATAGCTCACTCTATTTCCAGGAGATCCAATACTCTCTTCTTACCTCTGTGGACAACAGGCACACACGAGCACACATGTACACACGGGCAAAACTCTCACACACATTAAATAAATAAATGATTAAAATTGAAAAATGAGAGAGGTATATATTTAGCTTGGTGGTAGAGCACTGCCTACAAGGACAAGGACCCGGGTTCAGTCCTCAGCTTTTGGGGGGGGGTTGGGGGGGAGAGAAAGGAAGGAAGGAGGAAAGGGAAAAAGAAGGAAGGCAGAGGAAAAGAAAAAAAGAAGAAAGCAAATTAAAAAAATTTTTTGAAGGGAGCTAGCTTACAATTGAATTAGAAATGGGATCAGGATTGGGTGTAGTACAGTTCAGTTGAGCTTATAATTTGGAGGTAATATCAAAAGCTGAACTTACTGCTATTGTTAGGTCTGCTATGGGCCAGGTCTTGAGACTGTGCCCTTCCTGGGACTTGCACCTACACTCAGGAGCCAGGGGAGGACCTGGGCCCGAGCTTGCAGTGAATCTGGAAGCAGAATAGGGTTCAATTTGATTTTCAATCAGGGCTGATTCGAACGCCCAAACTGGATTTGGGGCTAACACTGAGATTAGAGTAGGGCCAGATTGAGAAGAAGATTGGCTGCAGTGGATCCCCAACTGGGGCTGCATCGGGGTCTTTGTCTCCCTTGGAATCGAGGCACCCATAATCCAATCAAGGGAAATTAAATTCCACACTCTCCTCTTGTATCTCTTTCCACTTAGGTCATCCAAGCCCAACATCCTCCCTCTCTGTGAAGCACCTTGCACGTTCCCTGCCCTACTGGTCTCCCTGGCAACCCTGGCCCAGTTACCAGTGTGAAGTCTTGGCTTCCCTGTGCAGCAGTGACCAGAGGCAGGAACTCAGTCAGAGTGGAGAACTATATCCCGGAGGGTTGGTGTGGGAGGGACAAGCAGAAGCCACAAGTACACAAGACAGAGTCTTGCTGGGTTTTGTGCCCAGTGGTCTGTATTTTGGGACATCTGATTTCAAGTCTTAACCATAAATAATACTGAGCAGATGGTGATTGGTGCACGTGACAAGGCTGTGGGGTGGAGTTGGGGTTGGGACTAACTCTGCACTTGTCCTCAAGGGTGTGCCTTCTTCCATTCCTCTTTCTGGGAGCTCTTGTGACTTCCTCATTTTAAGAGTGTTGGGGTGAGGGATTGACCAAAAAGAACAGCTTGCAGTTTTATCTTACACCCTGCATCTTCATTTACTTCCTGCCTATATATTTCCAAGAATCATCCGTATCTCATCATTAACCCTCAAGCACATTCCTACCACAAGTCCTCATCATCTGACTACGACCAACCAATTAGCTATTGAGGCCCCCTTCACTCTGTTTCAGATGGGCATCATGAGTTGGCAAGTCAAGAGCCTGGGCCCCAGCTCAAGTCCTGAACTGCAGGTTGTTGTTTCTGAGTTCTAGGGGACTGACTTAGGCCTTGGGGTGCTCAGATTGGAGGGGATTTGATTACTAATGCCTGGCACCCACCCGCTTGTGTAATCCTGAGCTCCTAGAAGCACCTGCAGGGGTGAGTATGGGCTACTGTCACCGATCTCAAGGCTCAGGTGTGGAGACCCTTGGCCCATGGGGCTTAGCAGCTCTGTGCAACTCTTGCCACGACCATGGCTTGCACGTAGGCCCTTACCTTGGTATTTCACAGCCTTTCCTGCAATGAGGTTTCCTTTTGTGACCTACACCACCTCTGCCTCCTGCCTCCCTTACCTGGCCACTCTTTGGAATCTCTTAGTTGTCCTCTTGCCCCTGCTGTGGCACTGTCTACCCCTCACGTCACCAGTGCAGCCTGCCTTACTGTCGATGAATATCAAGAGCAATCAAGGAGAAGGGCATCGGGTGAAACCTTTAACTGGGCCTACGTTTGCAACATCAGGGGATTCCCACTAGGGTTTCTTCTCGATAACCAGAAGAGTGAACCAGAAAGCGGGCATAGCAAAGGTGGTTTTGCCAATCACATGTTCCTTATTGCCAACAGCAGGCTGGATTTGCACCAATCACATGCTGTCTTCTGAGCCAGCTGTGGACATGTTCTCCCGCTGATAGGGTGAAAATGGCTGCAAGGTCAAGGTAGCCTGGGTACCAGAGAGGTTCATACCAGTCACTATCACTTCAGAAGTTAAGTTTCCATAACCCTCAACACCTCAGCTCACTGAAGGGTAATCATTCCAAAAGATTGCTACAATGAAAGCCAGTCGCTAACATGCAGCCCTTCCCTAAGTTAACAATTCAGTTCCTACAAGTAAGGTAGGTGAGTGGTGCTTGGGCAATGCACCAGGGATTAGGGCATTTTGTGATGTATCCTAAGCCAAGAGGCTCATGAGGAAGACAGACAGAAGCCAACCCCAATGCTGCCAGCCATCCCGGCCTGGCTCTCTGAGCATGTTCCATCTTCAGAACATGTTTCTAATCCATTCTTCCAGCCCTGCCATTTCCCTGAAGAGGCTGTCTTGAATCTGTGCACACATCCCTTTTAAATGAAGGGCTAGTAGGGCTGTGTTCTGGATCTTGCTTGTTAAATTAAAGGCAGAGCAGAGAGTTCCCTCCATATCAAGTATGCTTTAGTTGCCCCTTGTCTTATTTCATCACATGGGCAGCCATTTATCTGTTGAACATTTTCTTGATGTTCAACATGTAGGTTGTTCCCAGTTTGGATCTGCTCCTGCTTTTGTTACTGTTCTGATTAGCATGTTGTCAATCAAAGATCAATACTACACCTGGAATTTGCAATGTCCTCCCTGGGCCCTGTGTTAGAGCCTTGGTCCCCAACTTGTTGATACAGGGAAACAGAGAGTGGGATATCCAAGAGGTGAAGCCCAGCAAGATAGCTTCTGGACATGGAAGATGGGAGGATGGGGTGGAGTAGGGAACAGGGTCATGCCCTCTAAGAGGAATTATGGGAACTCCACCCCTTTTCCTTCCTCGACCCCTTTCCCTTCCTGGTCCTTAGATGAGGGTTTTGGTTTTGGGTTTTGGTTTTTGGTTTGGTTTGGTTTTTCAAGACAGAAGTTTCTTTGTGTAGCCTTAACTGTCCCAGAATTTGCTCTGTAGACAAGTCTGACCTCAAACTCCAAGATCCACCTGCCTCTGCCTCCCCAGTGCTGGGATAACAGGTGAGCAACGCCAGCACCAGGCTGTAGGGGAGGGATTTTGTCTGCCATACCACCCTGCCATGATGATGTGTCTCGCCACAGACCTGAAGCAATGAGGCCTGTCAATCAGGAACAGAATCATCTAGAAGTGTGAGTTAAAAACACAGGAACACACGAGCAAAACCAAAGCCTTCTGTTCTTGTGAGCTCTTCTTGCCCAGGCATTTGCTTTAGTGAAAGAAAACTGAGCAGCCCAGCTAGGAAGACAACACTGAAACTGAGTCTAGGCTGTAAGCTGTTTATTATCAAGTATATCCAGAAGGGTGTGGAGGAGGGAGCAGGGCTAAGGGAGACCAGATACAGTTTTAGCTGTCCATTTGGAGAGCTTGGAGGATTCATGCGACATTTCCATGCATTGGGGCGTTGGGGGCAGGGGAGGCAGCAGGCTTATAGAAATAGGATTTTAAAACCCCCAGGGACAGACTAAATAATGCTTTGTTAACTCTAAAGTTTCTTTTTTTTTTTTTTTTTTGGTTTTTCGAGACAGGGTTTCTCTGTGTAGCCCCGGCTGTCCTGGAACTCACTTTGTAGACCAGGCTGGCCTCGAACTCAGAAATCCACCTGCCTCTGCCTCCCGAGTGCTGGGATTAAAGGCGTGTGCCACCACGCCCGGCAACTCTAAAGTTTCTTAAGGTTGGTGAAAAATGAACAACAGCAGCTGAGAGATACTGGGTTATTGAAAAAAACCGAAGGACTTGGCCAACCAATAGACTATAAGGATGTGATGACATCAGAGTGGAAACCTGCAATAGTGCTAAGATGGGGATGTGGTTATGTTTATGTATCTACAGTGAATGAAAAAATGTAGTTACAGTGTGGCTTAGGCATAACGGCTAACCCTGCTTCTAATGTAGAGGAATCAACAGATTATGTAGGGGAAACAGGGTTAGCAATGTTGCTTAAGGATATTGGCAAAATGGCAGCTACTGCAGCAGGGAGGTATCCTGCCTTGCTCCCAGACAGGGTTTTTTGGTTTTGCTTTAAATAATTTTCATGTATACCATTTTCAAAAAGTTTAATGGGGAACCTGACGATCCCCTTCTGTTAGAGAAGACTGTAGAGTTGGCTTTGCATTTAGAGTCTGTGGATAGATGCAGAAGTGCTTGGAAAACAAGGGCCACTGGGAGGAGAAGAAAGTTCCAGCTTGGAGAGTGAGACCGAGCAGGTACCACACGATGAAAGCAAGCTCGGCTGGAAGGTAAACTGCCGCCCAGCCCTGCTTCTAGGGACCGGAAAGAACAAGCAATGGCACAGGCACATCAGGTAAGGTGCAGCCAAGTACACCACCAGAGAATTTGCTTGGGCCTACACAGGCACCGTCAGCCTCCCCAGTCTTGTGCAGCTAACAATGGTGGGCAGGCTTATAATGAATTGACCTGGAGATCGATACAAATGTCAAATTTAAACCATTTTAAAGAAGCTATAGTATCTTATGGTCTACATTCTTCCTTTGTCAAAGAGATGCTAAATAACTGGGCTACACAGCATAGGGTGATCCCTCAAGATTGGAAGGGATTCGTGTCAGCTGTATTAGAAGCTGGACAACAATTACAGTGCATGTTGTGGTGGAGGCATAAAGCCACAAAACTAGCACAACATAATTTAGCAAGGGCAATGAATGTTACTAAAGACCAGCTGCTTGGAGAAGGGTGTTATGCTGGCTTACAAGAACAAATCAGATGGTGTAACTGAACAATGTCATGTTGCCGCTTTATGAGCTTGGGATTTATTTGGGGAACCTGGGGAAAAATCCACCACATTTATTAAAATAATACAGGATTCTGGAGAAGCCTTCACAGAATTCTTACAGAGATTGAGTTCAGCTGTGAATAGAGCTATAACAGACCCTGAAACCAGACAGTCATTGATAGAAATATTGGCCTTTGAAAATGCAAACACTGCCAAGCAGTGGTGGCGCACACCTTTAATCCCAGCACTTGGGAGGCAGAGGCAGGTGGATTTCTGAGTTCGAGGCCAGTCTGGTCTTCAGAGTGAGTTCCATGTCAGCCAGGGCTACACAGAGAAACCCTGTCTCAAAAAACCAACCAAAAATAGGAAAGAAAGAAAGAGAGAGAGAGAGAGAGAGAGAAAAGAAGAGAGAGAAAAGAAGAGAGAGAAAGAAGAGAGAAAAGAAGAGAGAGAGAAAGAAGAGAAGAAAGAAGAGAAGAGGAGAAGAGAAGAGAAGAGAAGAGAAGAGAAGAGAAGAGAAGAGAAGAGAAGAGAAGAGAAGAGAAGAGAGGAGAAGAGAAAAGAAAAGAAAATGCAAACACCGGGTGTAAGAGAGCAATCAGACCATTGAAAGCATGGGGAGCCCCGATAGATGAATGGATAAGGGAGACCATTGCTCTTGGTTCTCAGGAGTATAATGCCAGTATCATAGGACAAATCATAGCTAGAAACATCAGGAATCAAAAATGCTTGATGTTTTAATTGTGGTGAATTTGATCATTTCCAAAGAAATTGTAAGGCTAAAAGATCCAGAGCTCACAATAACAGGTGCGATAACTCTAGAGAATATGGTAATCATAGGAGAGAGCAACCAGTTCTGGGGCTGTGAGCCACAAAGACTTCCAGGGTACTATAGCCATAGTGGAAAGGCCAAACATTGGTCAAAGGACTGCTGGTGTAAGAGAGACATAAGAGCTAATCTCTTGCCATCTGGAAACAAACCGAGGGGCGGGTCAGCCTGAGCAAGCAATAGGAGCTGGTTTCCTTTGGTCAGTCAGGAGGTACCAAGTAGGCAAGATAATCAGAATTAGATATTTCTGATCTTATGCATACTACAGAAGGAAGTGCAGCTTTGGATCTGGCCACAGATATCCCTCTTACATTATCCCCAAAAGTTGAATGTTACAAGCTAACCACTGGTGTGTAGGGTCCCCTACCTTCCGGGACAGTGGGAATTATCTTGGGAAGAAGTGGGTTAACTTCTCAAGGATTTATAGTGTATCCAAGTATAGTAGATGGGGATAGCAAGGGAGAAATAAAAATCATTGCACATGTGAAGAAGGAAATGTAAACCAACGCAGAGGATAGAATTGCTCAATTGATGTTTCCTTACATCAAGGGCAAGGCTGCTCCAGTAGAAAGAACAGGAGCTTTTGGGTATACTGGAAAACGTGTGTTCTGGCAAACAGTGGTTAATGATCAGAGACCCAAATTAATGGTACAAATGAATGGTGTTGACATAGAAGGTTGGATGCAGGAGCTGATGTTAGCGTACTTTCCCAAAAGTCTTAGAATCCAGATTGACCACTTCAGAAGGTTTACTCATAATTTATAGGAATCGGCAAGTTATCATGAATAAGACCAAGTGTCCAATGGATTACCTGTGTAGGACCAAAAGGGCAAACAGGGCATTTGAGACCTTATGTGGCTGATATACCCAAAAACTAATGGAGAAAGATCTTTTACAACAATGGGGTACTCAAATTAGTATTCCTGTAATTCCAGAAAAAGAAAATGAGGAAATTAGAGGTGATATGGTAGAAGCTCCTGGGGAAGGTATTGATACAGGTGATACAGGAAATAGAGCACAATCACAAACTGTGTCCATGCTCAAAACACAAGATGTCATAGGGATTAACTTTCCAAATGTATTAAAGGGGCCACTGCTGACATACCAACAGCCTTGCTCTTGAAATGGTTATCAAGCCACCCTCTTAGGCAAGAATAGTGACCCATAACAAAAGAAAAGTTGCAGGTACTTGAACAACTTGTACAAGAGCAGCTGGAGGCTCAACATCTAGAAGAGTCTGCTAGCCCATGGAATTCCCCTGTGTTTGTTGTAAAATAAATAAATAAAATCCAGTAATTGGAGAATGATAGCTGACTTAAGAGCAGTTAACAAGGTAATTCAACCAATGGGTCTTTTACAGCCTGGACTTCCTTTACCATCTTTGTTACCAATATGGCCTTTAATAATAATTGACTTGAAAGATCGTTTTCTCTCAATACCGTTGCATGAGAAAGATAGGGAAAGGTTCATTTTCTTGGTACCTACTTTGAATAATAGTCATTCACTAAAGAGATATCATTGGAAGGTACTTCCGCAGGGAATGTTAAACTGTCCAACTTTATGTCAGCATTTTGTGCAACAAAATACTCCTCCGTTTGCCTGATTTCTTTTTACAACAAACACAGTGAAATTCCATGGGTTGGCAGACCCATTAGGAATGACTCATAAGCAATTTCCTCCATCTACTACTATATGGATGATATTCTGTTGGCCGATTCTAACAAAGATGTTTTAGAGAATATGTTTAAGATAATAGAAAGAATTCTGCCATGCTAGGGGTTTACAGATTGCTCCAGAAAAAAAAATGTAGAGAGGAGATTCACTTAGTTACTTGGGCTATAAAATCAGTCAACAAAAAAAAATTGACCACAAAAGGTACAGACCTATAGGGACCAATTGCAAACACTTAATGATTTTCTTTCTTTCTTTTTTTAAAAAAGATTTATTTATTTATTTATTTATTTATTTATTTATTTATTTATTTATTTATTTGAATACACTGTAGCTTTACTGATGGTTGTGAGCCATCATGTGGTTGCTGGGAATTTGAATTCAGGGCCTCTGCTCACTTCAGTTGGCCCCGCTCACTTGGGTTGACTTGATCACTCTGGTCGACCACCCATCACCCCCACCCCCACCCCCGTTCACTCCAGCCTAAAGATTTATTTATTATTATATCTAAATACATTGTAGCTGTCTTCAGATGCATCAGAAGAGGGCATCAGATCTTATTACAGATGGTTGTGAGCCACCATGTGGTTGCTGGGATTTGAACTCAGGACCTTCGGAAGAGCAGTCAATGCTCTTAACCACTGAGCCATCTCTCCAGCCCTATTAATGATTTTCAAAAATTATTGGGAAATATTAACTGAGGCCTACAATTGTATTAAGTACATATGAATTAAGTAATTTGGTTCAAACATTACAAGGAGATTCCAATTTAAACAGTCCAAGATGTTTAACAGCTGAAGTAGAAAAATAGTTAACTCTTGTAGAACAAAGACTGCAAGAGACATATGCAGTTAGAATTGATCCTAAACTGATGTGTCTCGTCCGTTAGCTCAGTAGAAAGCTAGTGATGAAACAAAGATAAGTTTCTCAGTCTTTGCCAAACAACTATGAGTGTGTGGTACATGCCGTGGGCACACTAGTGTGTGAAACCACTGCAGTAGCCGTCTGTGCAGAGGCTCAAGCTTAGGCAACAGGGAGAGGCCATCAAGCGCTTGGGCATGTAGATAACTGAGAACGTGTGTGTGGCCTTTTAGATCCCCCACAATACATTCCAGCTTCTCTAGTCACCTATGAAAATCGTAATCATCCTCACAAGAAAAATACAGACTACCACGCTGATTAAGCCAATTGAAAGTATATGAGGCCTTCATTAGCTGGTGACTAAGAGAGGGCTCATGCCTTCGAGTCTCCTGATGCTGAGATTCAGGGACACAGCAATTTTTAACAAACGGGAAAAAAAATCACAAAAATCTCATATCAAAGGTATATGAGGGTGAGAGTAACCTTGAAATGTTTGAGCCTTCTGACTTATATCTTTCTCACTTATCTTAGGTCACATTAATTATTTTAGGTAATACATGTAGACATGTAATTCGTGGAAATATCAAATGTGTTGCCAAGGCAGATGTGAGCGAGAGAGAGCTGAGAACTGCAAACCCCAAATGGAATCAGGACAAACATGTTTCCTTAGCTAGTTCCTCATTTCTCTTAGTTCCTTTTAAATCTTTAATTTTTATGAAGGGTCAGGTACTGGGTAACAATCACTTAATTAAGCAGGGCCCAATTATTAGCCCTAGGAAGAGAAGGACAAGAGGACACATGGGGCCAGTGGGTGCGGTGGCTAACCATGGGATTCAATCGAACCAGCTATAAAACAAACAATTGTTGGCCTTTTAAATTTATTATTTATAAGGGCTATTTTAATGCATAATCAGGCAAAACTTATTTAATTAGATCAATTTTGTAAACCTATTATTTAGATACAACAGAAGCAGTAAAATTTTGTGTTAGTGTCTAGTCTTAGGGAGCCATCGGCATTAGCCCTGCAGTAAGCATCAAGATTAATATTACCATGAGTCCAAACGGAGAATGAGGCTTAGTCCCCGTCTCCAAATGTCCACAGCTAAATTTCTTAAGCTTTGTCATGCAAAGGCCCACTGTCTTCTGGGTCCCTAATAGCAGTAGGGCTGAAGAGCTAGTCCTGCCTCATCTCAGGAAGATGGCCTGAGAGTCTGGTCTGGGTGGGCTTTCATGCCTATGTGCCCTATGGATAAGGGCCAGTCTCTGGCTCTTTACCAATTACCAAGTTTTAGGAGAAATATAACTTAAGTACAGAGCAATCTTGTTTTATCAGAAAGCTATATTTAAAATAATGACTTTTTTTTTCTGTGAACTTGAGAAATTCTGAGAAATATCAAAACTGTTGACGACAAAAGACTTGGAAGACTCGTGGCTAACGGTTTCACAACTAGGTCTGGAGAAAAGTCTTGCTGACTTAAGTGCTGGCTGCTCTTTCATAGAATTTGCTTTCCAGCATCCACACTGGGTGGACCACAACCTCCTATAATTCTAGTTCCAGGAGACCTGAAGCGTGTGCACACACACACTGTACAAAGGAGGAGGGAGGGACATATACACATAAATAATAAATCTCTTTGAAAAATTACAATTAAGCTGTTCTCACTGAATAGACTTTGGAATGAGATGTTATGCTGAGATCAGCTATCCTTCAATGTATTAAAATCTCTCAGCAACTCGAGAGACGACTCAGCAGTTAAGAACACTTGTTGATCTTACAGAAAACCTGGGATAGAAACTGGTATTGACCCCCAAGACCAAGTTCTCAGCACAAAGGAGATTTAGTTGCCCCTGAGAGACAAAGGGCAGGGAATAAGAGCAAAGATAGAAGATGCAGGATGATGGAGAAGAGGAAAGGGTATAGTCTGGGGACGGGGAATGGCACAAAGGAGTGACTCTGGATAGAGAGGAGACAGACATAGTCCATAGGCAAATGGCAGATTATAAAGGGACAAGAGGAAAACTTGTGTTAGGATAAGGTATTTAATTTTAGTTGAGCATGTTAATTAGGTGAGCCAAAGGGGTCTTTTGATTTTGTTGGATTTCAGTACTTTGATAGCTGGACCTTGATAGTTGGCCTCAATGAGAGAAAATGACCAAATAAAGTCATAGACCTTGGTGGCTGGCTTCAGGAATGTAATCTAATGGTTAGTTTTTAGCAAGGAAGAGGGACAAGCCCAGCCAGAGCCGGGTTTACCGTGCTTGGGCTGGAATCCCTCTCACTAGGTTGGACTCCCATTAACCTACATCAGATGACTCACAATCTCCTGTGGTAACTACAGTTTCCAGGGATCTGATGTCCTCTTCTGGCCTCGCCTGGTACCCACATACATGCAGTGTACATGCAGATAAGCAGGCACATATACATTAAAAAAAAAAACAACAACAACTTTATTTTATGTGCCTGCATGCATGTCTGTGTAAGAGTTTTGAATCTGGGAGTTACAGACAGTTGTGAGCTGCTATGTGGGTGCTGAGAATTGAACCCTGGTCCTCTGGAAGAGCAGTCAGTGTTCTTGACCACTGAGCTATCTCTCTAGCCCCCACAGATTATTTATTTATTTATTTATTTATTTATTTATTTATTATTTATTTATTTAATGTATATGAGTGCATTGTAGCTGTCTTCAGACACACCAGAAGAGGGCATCAGATCTCATTACGGATGGTTGTGAGCCACCATGTGGTTGCTGGGATTTGAACTCAGGACCTTCAGAACAGCAGTCAGTGCTCTTAACCACTGAGTCATCTCTCCAGCCCTCGCCCCCACATATTTTTAAATTTATAATCTTTAGTTTTTCCAACTTTCTGCAGAATGTACCCTTCATTGTTTGTCTACAACTTCATTTGAACCTTCTGGTTTTTATTTTTTTTTCCAGTAAAGGACCAAAGCCCCTACTTTCCCAAATCATTTCTGATTCTGTTGTTGATTTGAGACAGGGTCTTACTGACCTGGAATTCAATATATCCACCAGGCTGGCCTTGAACTCACAGATATCAACCTGCCTCTGCCTCCCAAGTGCTGGGATTAAAGGCATGAGCCACCATGTCTAGCCCTTTCTGATTCTTAAACATCCTCTTTCTTTTTTGACTTTCAAAATGAAACCCCTTATCCAGAACCTTGTTTCCATCTCTCTCCCATCTTCTCCCACCTTCCTCTTTTGTTTCCTTCCTTTAAAATTGGAATGTCTTCATAAAAATCTGTGGCCTCCCTTCCCCCAGCCTGGAACCTGCTTGCTCAAGGGTGGAGCTACCTGCTCATTCGTCCTGCCACGCCTACTGCTGGAACCTGCCTTTGCTGCCTGGAGGCACACACGTGTTCGTCCTGCTACTGGACCCTGAGTTACTTGGCGGGATATTGGGTTCCCTCCCCCTTCCTTTATAACTGAGTGTCAGGAAATAGTAAAATTGAGCTTTGATCAGAATGTTGTCTTAGCTCCATTCATTCTTCCACCCCGTCTAGATTCCTCTCTTTTCAGCGAACTGCCATTCTCAGTTGAACCGTTCGTGTTGTGGACTGCGGGCAGGCCGCAACAGTTGGCGCCAGAACTGGGACCTGAAGAATGGCAGAGGGATGCTAAGAGAAACGACTGCTGTGTGGAGCTCCACAAGAAAGGAAAGGATCTTCGTATCGGAGCATCAGAGCAACGGACAGGTACACATGCTAGCGCTAGCCTAAAATTTCAGTTTTGTAAAGTGTTGCTGAGGATGCGGTAGGATACGAATCAAGTTTGAATCAGTGCTGACCCAACACTGTTTCTGCTTGGGGTCAGCAGCTCGTTAATCGGAACTAGATATGGAGACAGGCGGTGTGCCGCAGCTTTTTAGAAAGCTGCTTAGGTGGAAGAAGGAAGGGTTTAAAGTCATGGATCAGGCGGTTGTTTTTAGTTTTCAGGAGTTGTTTCAGGCCAGAGGAGTAAGGCTTGAAGTACAATTAGTAAGAAATTTTTTAGATAAGATAGATAGCTGTTGTCCATGGTTCAAGAAAGAAGAAATGATAGATTGTGGAACCTGGGAGAAAGTTGGTGAGGCCCTGAATATCGCTCAGACAGATAATTTTACCCTAGGTCTCTGGGCGCTTGTAAATGATGCTATAAAAGATGCAACTTCTCCAGGGCTAAATTGCCCTCAGGCGGAGCTTGCGGTATCTCAGGAGGAGTGCCTATCAGAGAAGGCCTCCTCAGAAAAAGATCTTCTTAACTCAAAAATTGATAAATGTGGAAACTCTGATGATGGACTGAATTTTAACAAAAATCACTCAGATAGAGGAATTGCCCATTACCTTAATGAGAATTGGTCCTCTTGCGAATCTCCCGCTTCACCTATAGTCACCACTTCGGGAGGTGCTACTCATAGGGACACACGGCTAAGCGTGTTAGAGTTTGAGATTAAGCTTCAGAGGCTGAGTCTCTTAAGATATTTCTAGTTTAGATAATGATTAATGTGGTTCCTATCCTAAATAGTAAAATTTAAGATAAGATATAAAGCAATGCCTCTTTATTAAAGCGTTAAAGCTTGCTTTAATAGGTATTCATAGGTATTAATTGATATCCAAACTTCGTAATATGATAGTAATGCTTCTAATATTGATTTTAACAGTGATAAATTGTTTTAAACATAGGTTTTGCTTTCCCAAAGTTGTAGATATTATCCTAACCTTGCACAAAAACTTAAAAATTATGGTTAAAACTGCCATTGTTCCATTGACTGCAGCTTGCAGTTTGATTGCAAATTTAAGATTAATGCTCAGATTAAAAATTATTTTACCTTTGAGTCAATACAGGGCTCTGGGCAGCCCCAGAGCGGCTTGTGGCCCTTTCTTTTGTTTTGCAAACAATGTCTAAAAAAGTTTTTCCCTGTGTTCAAGAAAATTTCTTTTTAACAGTGTTACAGATCTATTCAGATGTTTAAAATAATGCTTAAATTCAAAGATTTTCGCTTCTAGTAAACTGGTAATCACTAGAAAATTTTGCCTCTACGTATGGCTAATATAGCTTTACATTATGTAAGAAAAATGTTTATTGTTTCTGCTTCTTTACAAGAAGCCAAAAGTTTTAATCTTTCAGTATATATTGTTTCCTAAGTGGAAAGTATTTTATTAACTAATGCTTCTCAAGGGAAGTTTACCTTAAATCCTTGCTCTCACCCAAAAGATTCAGAGACAGTATCCTTTTATTATTTAGTGTTTTAGTTTACTACAAAAGGTTTTACAAAAAATAAAGAAAGTTTTTATAATTGTTGTTAATTGGTAATTAAAAATTAGTTGTGCCCAAGACAATTCTTCGGCCAGAAAAAACATTATTGTAAAGTCATTTTTCTCATCCTCCCAGCCAATCGTTGGCCCACGTGGGCCCAACTAGCTGCTGTGGGGCAAAGTCTTAAGACACACAGTTGCCCCTGTTCCCAACACAAATAATCTGGTTGTGTGCTGTAGATGGTGTTTTAAAATGCTGAACAATCAAACCTTAATTTATATATTAATAGTCAATGCTATATCTCTGAGCTCATAATTACTTAAAATTGTTCGTCCCTCAGATACTATTTATTCTCAAATTTACAATTGCTTATACATATTTCTAGTTAATAAATAAATAAATTATGCACGTGTGACTCTTAATAACTTTTCAAGCTTTCTAGTTACAACCGTTCCTTAAAAAAAAAAAAAATGATTGAAAGTGCAATTAGTCACTGCCCCTTTACAGCCAAATATTTAAATGTTTTGTCCAACAAGTTATTAATTCAAAAGGTTAGATATTGTAAAATTTTAAACTTTAACCTCTTAAAAGACAAAAGAGAAAAATTGTATCCCCATATATACTATTTAGTGCATTTACATGCACACTATTTAAAACATACCTTTATTTTCAAAATTTGAGATTAAAATGTCAAATTTAATAAATGCTTTTTAGTATTTTAAAAGGGTCTACTTATTGGCTTATAGATTGATCCTAAAACAGCTACCTTATTAGGAAAGGGAAAAACAGGTTCTCTCCACAGAACTCTACAGAAGCATATTGGTAATTCGTGTGCTGAGCTGACAGGTAAGTTAACTCAGTGTCCTGATTAAAAGGACTAAAAGATTAAATTCATGTTTTAGATCCATCCTTGCTTGTCATTTTTCCAGTTTAGACTAGCTTCTAGCCTTTTAACTTTATGGCAATAGTACATCAGAGACTGTATATTCAGACTTAGTAAAATTAGTCATTTAATAGAGTCATAATGATTTTTCACTCTTCTTCAGTGTGACCAGCCATTCTAACTCAATCTTAGACTGGTCTAATATTCAGTTCAATTATTAGAGATTCCTATATTCTAAATTACCTAGCAAAGTTAATTCAGAGCATTTCCCCCAAGGTCACCAAAGGCTCATCTTGCCTTCACCTTATTTGTCCTAAACTTTTTGCAAACTGACATTAAAGGTCAGTCTGCAGCGGAACGCCACTGGCACCCAGTTACTTCTAATTCTTATGCATTGGTAAAATGGAAGGACGCCCTGACTAATAAATGGAAGGGTCCAGATCCAGTTCTAATCTGGGGAAGAGGCTCGGTTTGTGTTTTTTCACGAGATGAAGATGGAGCACGGTGGCTACCAGAGAGATTAATTCGTCAGGTAAACACAGATTCTGTCTCTTCTCGTAAGTATCATTCTAAAGACTAAAATTCCTCTTGTGCTTAGAATTCAGCTGGGAGTGGAAGCTCCCAGAAACTGTTTTCCTCTGAGCCAATTCCCCTACAAGAGGCCGGAGATTAGCTTTAGTTTTACAATTTGCATCTAAATAAAGTACCTTGACTTCTCCAAACAGAAAATTTACAGTGCTACTCTCTCATTGTTTAGATTTCTTTCTTTTCTCAAGCAGGTCAATCCACATTCTCCGGTTCTCCGCCCCTAAGAGCAAACAGGTGGTACTGCTAATCTCCCTTCCAAGGACATCCCAGCACGTGGCTTTCAGCCTGAGATAGGATTTAGATTTACCAGGAGAGCTAGGGAAGTAGAAATTTCATATATTTACAGAGATTAGTTCTTATTTTGATAGAGATGGGCTTAGTCCCTTAGCTGGCCTCTGGCTTTTCACCCTTGCTGTTACTGCAAGGTGTCCTTGGTTCCTCAGGCTAGGGAATAACAGAGATGAAGAGAAAAGACCTCCAGCTCCTATTTTAACCACAATCCATGGTGTTAATACTGACATAATTCTTGTCTAGGCCTTGCTAAATCTGAGGTTGACAAGTCTCATATAGAGACCGCGCATAGCTCAGAACTTCGATACTGATTCATAATCATATGAATACAGTATGGGTACCGCTTGGCGCAGGAGATTACTGCGGAGGGAAGGTCCAGCTTGACCGTTCCTGAGTTCCCTGTGGGACACACCTGATTTGAAAGAGGTTGGTATCTGATTCCAGCTAAAAACCAAAAATACCTAAGGCTCTGCCTCCCCTCCCCAAAAGATACCAAGAGCCACAGATGTGAGTTGTTATAACACTCACGGGAGGAATCAGGTCAATGTCCACCCAAGTCAAGGTTAAAGGCCCACTCATCTACGGATGAAAAAATCATTTGATCACCTCTGTTAAGCATTGCCTATTTAAACTTAATTAATAGGGGGGAGAGAGGTTGGAGACCTTACTGTCGTAAGGGCAAGCCCTTCACTGCCTCCCACCCAAATAAAAAAGCCAACTGGCCTTGCACTAAAGAGCTGGTCTTACCCCTTCTCCCTGTTTCCCCGCCTGCCATCCAAAATTGCGGAGGAATATCAGCTCAGTGTTATTCTAAATTTGTTTAGTTAAACTCAGCCAGGGTTCCAACGCCCTACTTAAATTGCAAACAGGTAGTTACCTATTCAGCACTAATTAGCATTATAAAGTCAGAGCCTATTCTGTTAGTGGTTTACTAGGATAATAAAGACAGTCTTAGCCAAATACAGTTTACCATTAGAAAAGTTAGGGAATCCCACGGAAACAGGTTTTTTCTTTAGCCCTAAGAACTCAGGCAGAACTATTGAACATAAATAATTTTTCTGCCTCAGTCCAGCTCTTTTTTTTGTTTGTTTGTGTTTGTTTTGTTAACTAATGGGAGGAGATGTGGCCTCCCTTCCCCCAGCCTGGAACCTGCTTGCTCAAGGGTGGAGCTACCTGCTCATTCGTCCTGCCACGCCTACTGCTGGAACCTGCCTTTGCTGCCTGGAGGCACACACGTGTTCGTCCTGCTACTGGACCCTGAGTTACTTGGCGGGATATTGGGTTCCCTCCCCCTTCCTTTATAACTGAGTGTCTGGAAATAGTAAAATTGAGCTTTGATCAGAATGTTGTCTTAGCTCCATTCATTCTTCCGCCCCGTCTAGATTCCTCTCTTTTCAGCGAACTGCCATTCTCAGTTGAACCGTTCGTGTTGTGGACTGCGGGCAGGCCGCAACAAAAATCCTTCCCCTTTTCAACAAAGTGCTCTGTGCTTCTCCCAGTTCCTTCACCAGACTACAGCTTTAGCTTCCTTCTGGTGCCACAGTGCATATATAATTACTCACACTAATTAAAGTTCTGACACCTTCGATGGACTCAAATACACCGAGCAGTTTAGAGCATTTCCATTTAGCTTATGCTTTTATGAAAAATAGACACAACAACTCAGGAAAGAATACATAGTGACAATTCTAATTTCTCAACAAATTTAATGCCACTGCATCTGTCAAAACTGCCTTAATCACACGAACCATGATGCATCTGAGCTAACTTTATAGTCTTAATTTTATGACCATGCTCACTTGTCTGTTGCTGTTGTTAAACAGAATTTCCTAAGGGGCTTTACCTGTCTTTATGCTTGTAGACATACCATAGTATGGGAAGTGAGCTATAACACCGGGAAACATGGGAAGTCAGAAGACTTGCCAACCAGGCAGAAAAGAGAAACAAAATGATTTAGAAGTGATTCAGGCATCTGCCCCCCAAATCTCCACTGTCAGTGACAGTGGAGAGATCTCTTTGTCTTCGAATCTTTTTATTTAGGGGTGTGTGTGTGTGTGTGTGTGTGTACGCTCATGTGTACCACAATCTACAGTGTAGAGAGCAGCTGACAACTTGCAGGCATGGGGTTCTCTCCTTGCACCCAGTGAATCCCAGGGGCCCAGCTCATCAGGCTCAGCTACAAGTGCCTCCGCCCACTAAATCATCTCACAGACCCTTGTCCTGCAGTTTAAGGGACTCCTACTTAAGCAAGGGCTCTATCACGTTAAACACGACCTCTCTGTTGGTCAAATTTCAAGCTATTGCAGCCACTCTGGAAATCACTGTAGAGAATTTTCACAAAGCTGAAACTCTCCTTGGCAAATGCCCAAAGGACTGGGCATCCTACTTCACATGACCATGTCCACTTCTGTTGTATTCACAATGGCCAGGAAATAGAAATAGCCTAAATGTCCTTCAACTGAAGAATGGACAGAGACATTGTGGTGCATATATACTATGCAATGCTATTAAGTTGTAAAGGAAATGAAATTATGAATTTTGTGGATAAATGGGTGAGCCTAGGAAATATTGTCTTGAATGAGGAACCCAGGCCCATAAAGTCAAATGTCACATGTCCTCTCTTATCTATGGATGTATTCTAGGGCTTCTAGAATAGAGCTGGGTAATTTTCCACTGCATTCTCCATCAAAGAGATCAGATTCTGGTTAAACTTGAAATGGCCTCAGCAAGAATACAAGATGAAAAACTGCGCTCTCTTGTCCTGTCACAAAAACACAGAGAAATTGACCATGGGATGTCCAACCCTAGCTGATACATCTACAACATAACCCCACACCTAAGGCTCAGAGAACAGCGCAGAAGAGGGGCCAAGACTGTATGAACCAGAGGACCAGGATGTCTGCTGCAAGATAGTGTCATCTCTGTGTGACACAGGGAAGCTACACCCATGAAGTTTCAAGAATATGCTCACCTAAGCAGGACCTCCAGAACCCCAACTGGCATGCTAACGTGGTGGTGGAAATCTCAAAAGGCCCTACTTCTAGCAGAGCTACAGCCATTAGTGGCTGCTCAGAGAGGGAGAACCAGGCATCTACAGAGGCAAGCCCCTTGACAGGCTATCTAACCCCTGAAAGTCAGCTCTTCAGCTCCAATACACACATGAGCATATGAGCAGCAGTAAGTATGTCTTTATATATACATATTTAATATGTATATATGTGTGTGTGTGTATATACACACACACAAATACGTATATATAAAGACATCCATACTATCTGGATGTCTTTATATATACATATCTGTGTGTGTCTGTGTATGTGTATATATACATATATACACACACATATATATGTGTATATATACACATATTTTACATACATATATATGAAACAATAATTCAAGAAAAAGTCATGAATTTGAGAGGGAGTTGGGGGGACATGGAAGGATTGGAGGGGGAGAGGAAAGGGAATAAATGATATTAATATAGTATTCATATATGCAATTGCCAAAAATTAATTATAAAAATATGGTAATCTATTTTTTAAAGATACATAATGCAAACAGGTAGTAATAAATGATTGCTTCCCATCTTGGTACTTCCTTTAACCCTTGGGCCACTTTCCTGGATAAATGAGTGCTCATTTCTAATTATTAGGTCAGTGTGGTGAATATAGACATATATACACGACACCCAAAACAACCAGCCATGAGACCTGAATTATCACCTCCCAGACCAAGAACTATCCTAGATCACACAGATGTAAAGCCTTCTGTCTCCTCAATCCAAAGGCTAACCTTCCCCATTAGAAAGCCTGACTCAGTGGTTATGAGTACCAACTGCTCTACCAAAGGTCCTGAGTTCAATTCCCAGCAACCACATGGTGGCTCACAACCATCTGTCATGGGATCCGGTACTGCCTGAAGACAGTGACAGTGTACTCAAATGCATGCAATAAATGAATCTTTTTTTTAAAAAGTTTCAAGTGCTAAAAACAAGAAGAGGAGGAGGAGTAAGAGGAGGAGGAGGAGGAGGAGGAGGAGGAAGACTAGGCCTAGACTTGCAGTATGTTGTTGCCCATCCAGCAAAAATTAAAATTCAGAGATTATTAAAAAGTTTTAAAAATTACTACATGCTGTCTAGAAGACTTTAAATATAAGTAGAAAGTAAATGTATCAGAAAATTGGCTCTGCAAACCCCAGTAAAAAGAGCCAGAGTGACTATAATAATATTGAAGTATAATTCAGAGCAGGTTTAGTTATGAAGCAAGAGACGAACAATATATAACAATAAAAATGACAATTTAGGGCCAGAGAGGTGGCTTGGCAGGTTTAAAAGCAAGCAAGCAAACAAACAAACAAACAAACAAACACTTGTTGCGCAAGCCTGACAACTTGAATTTGACGGCCACAGAAGCCATAGTGGAAAGAAAGAACAGACAACTCCTGAAAGTTCTCCTCTGACCTCTACATATGCACGCACTCACACACACACACACACACACACACATACTAATAACAATGACAATTAATTTTAAAATAGTTAATTTGACAAAACAAAAAAGTCCTTAATATGGATACCCCTAATAGTAGACCTATAACAGACATGATGCAAAAACTGTCAGAACAGAAAGGAGATAAAGCCACCATTACAGTGAAAATATCAATAGTCTACTGAGTAATGCACAGACTGTGTTAACAGTATGGCCGCAAACAACTAGAGGGATTTTAAGATGCCTTCAACAAGCTAGAGCTGACTGACATTGTGACGCAGTCACAGTGACAGAATGCACAGTATTTTTGAGTCCACATGCAACTTCACCAAATCTGTATGCTGTCACGGTCCAAAACCCAGACCTCCACACAGTGAAAGAGACTACAGTTGCATCCGAGAAGTGTGATGGCTTAGTTTGGGGTCAACTAGACTACATCTGGCAGCAATTAAAACCCAAGCTGTTGGGCCTACCTGTAAGGATTGGGTCTTTTGAGTTGGGAAGACCACTAAATCTGGGCCACACCTTCTTGGGCAGCCCACATTAAAGGACACGATGGAAGGGAGCCTCTGCTTCTTGCCTGCTTGCCCTCACTCTCACTGGTAACTTCATCTATCCTCCTGCCAAGGCATTCCTCCACTGGTATTAGAATCCACTTATTTGGGCTTCCAACCAAGAAAGAGAAGACCAGCTGCTCTCTCAAAATCCTCCAAGACTCCTAGATTGGGACTTGAGAGACCACAGACCTTCTGTGAACAACTACTGGATTCTTGACCCATCAGGAGATAGAAGAGTGGCTTCACTACAGCCTGTAAGCCACTCTAATAAATCCCATTTTAATATGTAGATATTATTTTGTCAGTTCTGTCCCTCTAGAGAACCCTGACTAAAACGGTATGCCTTCAGATAATAATGGAATTAAGCTTGCAATAAAAAATAAATTAAATTAAGGAATCTCCATGCCAAAAGGATTCTTGAGAGAGAGATTTAGAGACTATTCTGAAATGAACTAAATGAAAGAATAGCACATCAAAGCTTGTAATACAGAAATTCTTAGAAATCTACCATTGTTTATAACAGAAAGAAGGAAGTTGGGGCTGGAGAGCTGGCTCCGTGGTTAAGAGCAATGGCTGCTCTTCCAGAGGAGACAAGTTTGATTCCCAGCACCTACATGGCAGCTCACAGCTATCTCTAACTCCAGTTCCAGGGACTCTGACATCTTCTTCTGACTTCTGTGGACATTGGTTGCATGTGATGCACAGACACACATGCAGGCAAAACACCCATGCACATACAATAAAATACATCTTTAAAAAGTGAATAAATAAAAGGAAAAGAAGTAAACTTGGCTTTAATGACTTCTGTTGGCACTGTGCGACTGTCACACCTGAGAAGAGGAATGGCTTTTTTGGTTTTTTTTTTTTTTCTCACTGTTGGGAAGGTTGAGTCATGGTTGCTTTTCCCCTTTACTTTGAAACCTATGGTGAGCTGGTGCATCATGGCGGATGTATATGATAACATAAACCCTGGTCTCATAGACAGAAGCAAAAAGGGGGAAGACAGGGCTATGGTCCTATTGTCCACATCAAGAGCTTGCCTCCAGTGGCTGGAAGCCTTCCCAGGAGACTCCATATCTTAGGCTCAGCCAGCCCCCACTAGCACTCCATGCTGGAGACTAAGTAAGCCTCTAACGTATTTCTTACATACTCATTTTTGATGGACACGGAGGTTGACGCTATAGCTTGGCTACTGTACCACGCAAACGCTGTTGCACACGCTTCTTTGTTACATGCTGACTCAGACTGCTTTCACTATGTATCCAGTAGTGTACACCTGGAACACATGGTACTTCTCAGTGTAGCTGTTTAGAAACTTCCCTGATGGTTTCATTAGTGACTGAATCTATGTCACATTCCCACGGTCTTAGGGTTTCCATTGCTGTACTGAGACACCATGACCACAGCAACTCCTACAAAGGGGCTGGCTTACAGGTTCTAAGATTCAGTCCGTTATCATCATGGCAGGAAGCATGGCAGCATCCAGGCAGACATGAGGCTGGAGGAGCTGAGAGTTCTACATCTTGTTGTGAAGATGCACAGAAGACTGTCTCCCACATGGCTAGGAGGAGGGGCTCAAAGCCCAGCCTCACAGTGACACACTTCCTCCAACAAGGCCACACCTGCTAATAGGGCCACTCCTTGGGCCAAGCATATTCAAACCACCACACCCACGAACCACAAATAAGGTGTTGCTCCACATCCTCACCAGCAGGTGCCATCCTGACGAGAGTGAGAGGGAATCTCAGAGCAGTTTCACCTGCGTTTCCCTGATTATTAAGGATGCTGGACATTTTTCACACATTTATTGGCCATCTGTACTTATTTGGGAAACTGTCTGATTTGCTGCATACGTATTGGTTGGATTGTTTTCCTTTAATGTTTACTTTTGAGTTCTTTTTATATGCTGAGTACTAATCTCCAGGAAGACGAAGTGCTCACAACCGTTCTCCCACATTCCAGAGCCAACTTTTCACATTAATAATAGTTCCCTCTGCTATGAAGAATCTTCTGAATTTCAAGAATCCCATTTTATCAATTCTTCCTATTTCTTCCTGAGCTATTAGCATCCTTTTAAAAAAGTTCTTGCCTACCTTGAAGTATTCTCTAGAACTCTCAAAGGTCCACATCTTACATTAAAGCCTTTGGTCTGCTTTGAATAGATTTCTGTACAGAAAGATGGGGACCTGGTTTTCTTCTTCTATGGGTATCCAGTTTTCTCATCTCCATATGTTAAAGAAGATAGTTTTCCTTGAGCACTGTAATAGTTCATCTTGTCAACTTGATGGTATCTGGAAACAACTAAGAGGCATGCCCCTAGGTGGGTGGATCTGCAGGGAATTTCCAGAAGAAAAAAAAAACCCTAGGGGAAAAAACCCTTCCTTAGAGTTAGTGCCACTTTCTAGCAAGTTACCCAGATGAAGTCTGATGAAAAAGGAATACTGCCTGCATTCATTAAAAAAATATTTTTAAGTTTACTCTGTAACAATTTCATGTTATATGTTGTTACTCTGTTCATGCCCTGTAACATGTATACAATGGTGTTTTGATCATACTCTCTTTCCTAGTTTGCTCTCTGCTGTTGTGATAAAGACCATGACCAAAAGCAACTTAAGGAGGAAAGTGTTTCTTTAACTTACATGCTCCATGGTCCATCACTGAGGAAAATGGAGCAGGATCTGAAGGCAGAAACCCGGGGGCAGGAACTGAAGCAGAGGCCATGAAGGAGCACTGCCTACTGGCTTGCTTGCCTGTGCTTTGCTCAACCTGGATTTATTTATCTGTTGGTTGGTTTATTTATTATGTTTTTGGGACAGTGGCTATCTATGTAGCTCTGGAACTCACTATGTTGATCAGGCTGCCCTTGAACTCATAGAGACATGCTTGCCTCTGCCCTACAAGTGCTGGGATTAAAGGTGTGTGCCATCATGCCCAGCTCAGCCCACTCTCTTATACAACCCAGGACCACCTGACCAGGGGTGGCACCAGCCCCAGTATGCTGGGCCCTTTCATATCAGTCATTAATCTAGAATATGTCTCCACAAACTTGGCTACCAATCAATCTAATGGAGATTTTTTGTTCTCAGTTGAGATACCCTCTTCCTGGATTACTTTGGTGTGTACCATGTTCCATGCCCGGCATTTCTCACCCCTTACTGTCTACTACTGGAAACATCCTTCTTCCCCACCCACCCTTCCTAGGTTCATGACTTTTCCTTTACACTCATTCTGTGAGGTTCATGTATGCATACAATTATTCTGACCACATCACTCGCTTTTTCTTTCTTTATATAACCCACTGAATTTAAGTAGGGTTGCTTGCGTGTGCAAAAAGGTAAAGCTCTTTACGGGCTCCTGGGCAGCTCACCATCAGCTACGCCCCTGATGAAAATGACTCTTCTGCTCCCAGCAACCATCCATTAATTATCAAAGGCCCCTCAGATACATCAATCTGGGTCTTTCCTCTTTTCTTTTTTTAAATCTCTGTGTGTGTGTGTGTGTGTGTGTACACCTTTTTGTGCTGGTGCCTACAGAGTCTGAAGAGGCATTGGATTCCTTGGAGCAATAGTTACAGACAGCTGAGCCACTCAGTGTGGATGCTGGGAACCAAACTCAGGTCCTCTGAAAGAGTAGCAAGTGCTCTTAACCACTGAGCTGTTCTCTTAGCACTTTCTTTTTGATCAGTTTAGTTGAAAGGTTTTTTTTTTATCTTATGTTCCTTTTTATTAAAAGTTTTTAAATTAAAATTTAATTATATCACTCCCCCACTTTGCTTTCCTCCCCCATTTTCTCCCATGTGGTCCCCACTCCCTCTTAAGTTGATGGCCTCTTTTTCTTTGGTTATTATTGTTACATTTTTGTGCATATATATAAATATATCTGCTAAGTTTATTTAGTGTGGCTTGGGTATATATGACCACTTGGAATTGGATAATCAATTAGGGGTTCGTCCCTGGGACAGACTAATCCTCCATCAATACACTTTAGCTGCCTGTGTTTCTTTGTCTAGGGTGGGTCCTCATGAGATTTCCTCCTCCTGAGTTAGCATGTTTATTGATATTGTCATCGATTAGGTATTGTTTAGGAATCCTCATTGTTGAGGTATTGTAATATCCAAAATGAGTTCAAGACCACCCAGTCCCTTCCCCCTTCAAAAAGGACTTTCCAAACTGTCCTAGCAGGCCAAGTGCAGAGCCAGATAAGGAAGCTGGCTGACTAAACAAATGTAAAAACATAGTTTTAGTGGTCAAAAGGACTGAGCCTACAAGCTGCCAAAACAATATTAGCTGTTCTCAGAGAAATAACCATAACAAGATTAGCAATCCCCCTGCCTTGCCTCACACTGAATTCTGAGAAAAAAACTACAAACCACCCTGACCTTGCTAGGATTCCCTGTGATGTTAATAGCTGTGACTAATCCAAAAGTTCAAAATGTGCTACTGCTTTCCTGACCAAATCATAATTACCCACCATGGGGGCAGGCAGAGTGAGTGACTAGGACAAAGTGTTACTTAGTCACTATACAAACCAACCAATGCCTGAAAGGGTTACTTGCTACACCAATGAGAACCCTGTTGCTCAAATCTGCACCTTACAAAGGTATAAAAAAGTGTTCTTTATTTGTTCTGGGTCTCTCCTCTGGCCTGCGTGCTGAGAGGGGAGTCCCCAACATGTTGGATCAATAAAAATCCTCATGTGGTTTGCAGTGATGGCGGTCTCTGTGGTTTTTGTGAGTGAGGGTCTTTTGACAAACTCCAACAGTATCATGGATGTAGCCTCCCTGTCATTTATAGGAGACAATCTCACAGCAGACTTCCTGGTCCTTTGGCTCTTATAGTCTTTCTACCCCCTCATCCAAAATGTTCCCTAAACCTCCAGTCTAGGAGTTGTGTTGTAGATGTATCTGTTAGGGCTGGGGTCCCCATAATCAACTGATCTCTGTACTGTGTCCAGTTGTGATTTTCTGGGATGATTTCCATTTATTATTGCTGTGGCCTTTGGTTTCTTCTCAGAAGTCAGCACCACATACATTGGACACAAGATTCAGAATATCTAAGCTGGATCTAGCCTGAAAGCCTCCTTCCTGTGGTCCAGCTTTTATAGTACCAGAAAGTATTATGTAAATTGCAAGGGAGAGACACAATCAATAGCCCTATCCATCTGTGATGCTTATGAACTTAACAATGACCAGCCTGGCAAGACATCCCTAAGGATGTAATAGTGGCACACATATATCTTAGTAACCAACAGCTCTCTAATTTGACATAAGACCCACTCTATAGGAGGGACATCATGCCTGGTACTAGAAACCATATTAGAAACCGAACCAACGCCCCAGGGTTAGTGAGGATACAGAGCTTAGAAGAAAACCTACTATTGCCACCTTACCAGACAGCATAATTCCTGACTGCATTTTAAATATATCCCTATACCCACAGACAGATAAGGGTAGCTACAACTCCTTATCAAAGAGGCTTCTCTTTGCAGTAAATGGAAGCCATTATGGAAAACCGCACCTTCTCAATTTTCTTACCCTGTCAAAGAATAAACTCCATTTCATTCATTCTTTGCATTTTTTAAAAATTTCATTTATTTCTTCTATGGCCTTTTTTTCTCTATCTGCTGACTTTGAGTTTCGCTTGTTTTTCATTTTCTAGGATCCCAAGATACATCATTAAGTTACTTATTGCGATCTAATTTTTTTAGCATAGGCATTTATAACTATAAACTTCTTAGATATTCCACTGTATCCCACAGGTTCCAATATATTTTTAACATCATTGATTTCTGAGAACTTTTAAATTTTACTTTCCTTGTTCTCTTCACTGGCCCAGTCATTGTTCAACAGTATGCTGTTCCATCTCCAAGAGTTTGTATATTTTCTGTAGATATTGACTTCTGCCTCCCAAGGGCTGGGATTAAAGATACTACAATGCCGACACTATTACTCTTTCTGTTCAAATTGGTTTGGCCATTCAGACCCTTTGCTATTTCCATATGGATCTTAGGATAGTTTAATCTATTTCTGTGGAGGCGGGCTCTGACACTTTTATTAGTTTTGTTTGGAGGAGGGTTGCATGCCACAGCACCTGGGTGGAAGTCAAAGAACAATTTGAGGAGAGCAGTTCTCTTCTTCCCTCATGTGTATCCTGGGGATTAAACTCAGGCCATCAGCATTGGCAGCAAGCACCTTTTACCCACTGAGCCACCTTGCCAGCCTCGTGTCACTGGACTTTTGAGAGGGGTTACACTGAACAGATAGCTTGCTATCAGCAACATACTCTTTTTCATATTAATACTGCTCTTCTATGAGCATGAGACATCTCTCTATGTTCTAGTGTGTTCTTCGACTTTTAATTAATGTTTAAAGTTCTCACTACATGGGTCATTTACCACCTTGGTTATACCGATTCCTTAGGAGGGGTTTTCTGTAGATATTGTGAACGGGATGGTTTTCTTGATTTCTTTCTCCATGTGTTCACTCTTAGTATGTAGAAAAGACAACTGCTTTTTACAAGTTGATTTTGCATCCTGTAACTAATTAAAATGTTAGCAGTTTTATGATGGAGTGTTCACTGAGTTATTTATTTTTCTTTGGTATTGAAAAATAGAACCCAGGGCCTTGTGCTCTTAGGCAGGCTAGAAAGCCTCCACCCCTGAAGTATTTATTATCAGCGTACGTGACAGAGAGCCCAATACCTTTGTGTATATGATCATGCCAGCTGCAATTCAGGAGAATCTAAACTCATCTTTTCTCCTACTTGCCTCCTTTTTATTTCTTTCTTTCCCTGTATTACCATGGCTCAGACTTGAGGCACCGTTTTAAATAAGAGTGAAGAAAGTTAAAACAAACCCTTCTGTTCCACAAGTGGTTTTGAGTGTTTTCTCACAACAACAGAAAGTAAACTAAGACTGTCTCTGACTCACTGATCTCTGCCTGTTGGGCTGTGGGCACCGGGGGAATAATGGGGGTGGGAGAAAACCCATGTCCTGCCGGAGTTCCAGTGCTCTGAGCAGACTCAGGGAGACTACAGCATGCTTAGCCTCGGGTGGGTGTCTGGCTGTGGGAAGCCACTGGACCCCAGCTCAACAGAGGGTGGACAAGGGGCAGTCCTAGGTCTCTGGGCCTCATGGTGGCCAGAGATAACAGGTTCTCAGTCTCGGGCATCCCTCGCATGATACTGCGGAAGAGCTGAGAACAAATGGGGGACAGCTTGGTCAGCCCCAGGACTGAAGGGAGGAAAGGGCAGGGGGAGGGTAGGCACTGGGTGAGAGTCCTTGGACTGATCCTTGGCTGGAGCGCATGAAAGCCTTCCGGAGGAAGGTTGGACATGGCTCATTCAAGCAGTTCAAACACAGGGGCCTTGATGAGCAGAGACAGTCTATGGTTTTAGAGCTTTATTGTAGAAAGTCAGGGAGAAAGAGAGGAGGTAGAAAGAGATAGAGAGGTCAGCCATGGCCACATGGTGAGAGGGGGGAAGGGAGAGAGAGAGAAGGAGGGCTAGAGAAGAGAGTAAAAAGGTGAGTGCTTTAAGAGAGCGAGGAGGGGCCAAGCAGCTCCTTTTATAGTGGGCTGGGCTATCAGGTAACTATGGGGAGGAGCATACCTGGCTATAGTCAGGTAACTGTGGGGGTAGAATCTAGCCAGAATGCCAGGAGCTTGGGACATTGTCTGCATCACTTATAGTCACACACCTCTCCTGCAGGGGCTATGGGGGCAATAACTTTGACAGGAGCCAGGGGTCCAGGAGACATGATGGAATACCTGTCCCATGTAGGTGGAAATCATCACCCATTGGGTCCCCCGGGGTTCTAGAACTTTGCTCGACTGGGGACCAGGCTGTCTGTGCACAGCCCACTGCCCCACATCTGCCTGCCCTGCTCTTTCTTTTGTGCTGCATGTGTCTCTGATACCCTTGAAGATCAGATGCAGGTGTCAGATCCACTGGAACTGGAGTTTCAGATGGTTGTGAACCACCATGCCAGGGCTGGGAACCAAACCTGGTTCCTCTGCAAATGTGGCCAGTGCTCTTAACTTCTGAGCTATCTCTCCAGCCCGTCACATATTTTCTTTCTAAATCACTTAACATTTTTCATTTTGATTTTCTGTTATATCCAAAATGACTTAGAGAAATTGTAAGAAGATTATCTGTGACCCCAAGTCTTTTAGGGTGAACTTTGTGCTTATTTCTAACTCTTTGATCATGCTCAGAGCATCATCCTCTCTCATAACTAGTTGAAGTCTTACTTATAGGCAAATTCTTCGTGCCTGCTACTTATCCTCCAAGCGTCTGTGGGCTCTGGCTGGCTTGTCCTTGCTACAATCCTTAGTCTTAACATCAGTGCATCTTTTCTGAGGTCCTGGTTATCGTCGAGGTCTGAGCTGTAAGTCCATATTACCCTTCATTTGTCTGAATGCTCCTTTTGTTTCTTGCAATGACTGTAACAGGCCAATAAGATCATCCAGTGCTTTTGAAGTACTTAATGCTGATGCAGTCCAGTTCCCGGTGGGCAGTGCCACAGGTAGTTAATCAACAGCAATAATCCTATGTAACAGAATGACTGGCTTAAGCTTATGCACCCATAAATAACACATGAGGCTTCTCACTGGATCATCTGGCCCAAACTCATGCAGTTCTCACCACCAGTTCCTAGCCACCAACAACTAGAAAACTCATAGAATGAATATTTCTCCCCCTCTCTTTTTTTAAACTAGAGGTTTGTTTATTTTATGTATGTGGGTACACTGTAGCTGTCATCAGACACGCCAGAAGAGGGCATTGGATCCCATAACAGATGGTTGTGAGCCACCATGTGGTTGCTGGGAATTGGACTCAGGACCTCTGGAGGAGCAGTCAGTGCCTCTAATCACTGAACAATCTCTCCAGCCCCCATGTATTTCTTTCTTTTTACTCTAAAAAATAACTTGACAATCACAGGCTGAACACTGTACACAGTGTCAGCTTTCTAATCACCATACCACATTCCTCAGATATCATCCTTTATCTATGCCTTAAAGTACTAGCAAAAAACCACCCCAACCCCCGATGGTGGAGATACCAAGATAGAGTGATTACCAACGCCAGGTATCTGAGGCTTATGGAACTGAGGCTGTAAGTTGTGGGGAGTGGGCTCAGCTGGCTTTGCCCAGCTCTGTTTCACAAATCCAATGGTAATGCCTCTGGCAGACATCGTCATTCCAACGGCCATCATAAGAGAAGTGGGCACAGTCCTCGCCTCCACCTAGCATATGTCCATGCCAGTTATCCGGCTGCAGTGGCCTCCAATTCCTGAAAATAAAGAACTTTGCACTCCAGATCTGGCCATCAGCCATGTTACCAGAAGGGCCCCCTAAATCCCTAGGGTCACTAAAGATGCTGAAGAGATAGGAAAGTCCAAGGTAGAGGGGAGCAAGCTGTAGGTGACACACGTACTTGAAACCTGTGTCAAAGTCGGTCCCGTCCACCCATCGCCAGGGCCCGTTTTGGTCCGTTAGGCCCATCCAGCTAAGCACCCTGGCTAAGCGATTCTGTAGAAAATTCTAAAGAAAGAAAAAAGGCATGGTTACCTCTCCCTCAGACCAGAGAGACTCCCCAAAAGAGCCCACCCAGGCATCACCTGCTCCTTCAGGGAGTTGACCACCACCAGGTGAGAATTCTCCAGCCGGCAGTACTTGTCAGCTTCAGGCCACGACTTCTCAGACTCAGAGAACCAATAGCAGCTGCCTTCATGCTCTGTCCAGTGAAGCGGGCAGCAGGCCACTTCCGAGTCTATGAAAAGCAAAGCAAGGATGGAGAGCAGAGGCAATGCCTATCGAGTCCTCACCTCCCAGGAACTAGAGAGCAAACCACCTCCATCACCCTTCTCATTCTCACTGTTGTTCTTGAGGTTGGCCAGCTGGCACGTCAGGGTCTTCAAGTCCTTCTCCAGCTGTTGTACATGGTCGGTTAAATCAGACAGATCTGGGACACACAGACAGAAGTGAGAATAGTGCTCTGGCTGTGGCATCTGCTTGGGAGCTCCTGGTGCTCAGATGGTCTGCACAAGGCCCAGTCTCCACACACTGCACATGCTCACACCTCCTGCCAGGGCACAGGGGGGACCTCAGCCTCACCTGTTTTGAGAGCCTGCTCCCTCTTCTCCACTGTGCTCTCCAGAGAAGTCACCTTCTGGCTCAAGTCTCGGCCTGGAAGAGGACAGCTCAGCACCAGGAACTCGCTTTCACCCACACCCTTCTGCACACTCTCCAGACCAGAGCCTCTCACCTGCCTGCAGTTCCTTCCTGTGATCCTCCACATCCACTTTCAGAGAACTGATCCCTTTTTCAAAGTTGTCAGCTGCAGAACAAGGAACCGGAGCTCAGGACTGTCCTTGCTACCTCGCCCACTCCAGCCCAGAACCCCGTGAGAGCCCAGCTCACCCCTGGAGTCCAGGGACTGGAATTCAGCCTTTATCTTGGAGGTGATGTTGTCTAAACTGGCTCTCAGGGTGCCTAGGTCCCTCCTTAACTGGGAATCTGATGAGGATGACAAGATGATCAGAATCAAGATTTCTCAGGTTCCCTCTGTGCCAGCACTAGGCAGGGCTCTTGCACACACAGTGACACTCTGCCTCACAGAGACCCAGTGGGTAGGCACTGTTGTTATCTAACATTGCACATGCATAAACCGAGGCTGAGGGGGTGAGGTGATGAGACTGTAGAACCCAAGCACAGTAACAGGTGACACAGCCAGCAGCTGCCTGACCCTGGGGCCTCAGTGTCCCCACCAGTATCCCCACCACTGCTCTCATCTCAGTCACTGTTCCTTGTGCTCCTTTATGCTTGTCTTCGTGGTGGCCCTCGCTGCTGTCCATCTGGACCCTCTGCACCAATCACTGCCCAGGTTCTCTTCTCTACCACGCCCACACACCCTATGGTTCCTCTCTCCCTGCAACCCACTTTGGGATCCAATCACGGAGATGACCACCAGTAGCAGGAGGCTGAGGCCCAAGGAGAACAGGAGGAGGTGGGTCCAAGAGAGGATGCGCCACAGGAAGGACTGGGAAGGAACTGCTGAAAGAGAAGAGGGTGCCAGATTAAATGGTCTAGAGCAGTGGCTCTCAACCGATGGGTTTTGATCCCTTTGGGCGTGGGATAAGTCTTCCCCAGGGGTCATATATCAGATATCCTGCATATCGGGTTTATACATTAAGCTTTATAACAGTAGCATAATTACAATTGTGAAGTAGCAATGAAAATAATCTTATGACTGGGGGTCACCATAACATGAGGAACTGTATTTAAGGGCTACAGCATTCAGAAGGATGAGACATGCTGTGTTAGAGTTGTGAAAGATACAGGAGGTCCCGGGGACCTTTCCAGAGGTAATTGTTTGCCTCTGGTCATGCTGTAAGAGGGAGAGGCTGAGAAGGATTGGTGTGGGGGTGCTCCAGCCTATGACCCCTCATGGACCATACAAGTGCTCACCCGCAGAAGCCTCTCATCCCGTCAGGGAATGCAGACATTACGCACATACAGACAGCAACACTCTGTAAGGCTCTACATCAGAGCTGGACCAGTACAGTAAGAACACAGAGGTAGCTGGGGGCAGTCAGGCCACCATCGGGCCCTTAGCCTCTGCATGCATGACTGTGTGTGCAAAGGGTGAGCTATTCCAAATCCAACTACACACCATGCAGACCTCCCCTACCCTCCTACAAAGCACAGGAAGCCAGGTCATTCAGGTCTTCCTGTCCCTGTTTCTCTGAGGCCCTAGAATGTGTAATGAGCCTTGGAGTGTACCTGAGCACACCGGGTGCATGGTGAGCCACGGCAGCACAAACCCTGATAGACATACTTAGAGCAAACTTTGGAGACTCCATTCCTCCTTTCTTGTCACCATTTCTCGTCTCCTGGTTTTTCTCTTCCCTCTCCAAGTTCTGGAAGTTTTCATATCTCATTGTCATGTTTCGACAAACGCAAGGCTTCTGGGACAATCAGAACTGAAACGGAGAGACTAGGGTTCACTTAGGGTGTATGTCTAAGAAGAAGCAAGAAGCACGGTGGAGCTGAGGGCAGGGCTGTGGCTGGGGTTGAGTACCCCAGAACAGCCCTAGGGCCAGGCAGTAGTGGTGCATGCCTTTAATCCCAGCACTTGGGAGGCAGAGGCAGGCAGATTTCAGAGTTCAAGGCCATCCTGGTCTACAGAGTGAGTTCCAGGACAGCCAGGGCTACACAGTGAAACCCTGTCTCGGGAAAAAAAAAAAAAAAAAAAGAACAGCCCTAGGTTGTCATAGGTTGTCATGAGGATGGAGATAGGCATGAGTTTGCAGCTGAGGTTGGACACGAAGTCAGAACTGGATCAGCCTTTGAGGAGGAGTGAGCCAGGACTAAAGTTGGAGGTAAAGTTGGAGCTAAGGACTTTCAACTCTCTGCTACTTAGTGACTTTTGCAACGTTGGCCAAAGTGAGAAAGTATTTGAAAGGCAACAGCATTCTGTCTCTTTGGGACCAAAGGATGTCTTGCCTGACCACAGAGCAAACACAGAAATACCCTCAAACACTGCTTCCAAATGCCATGCATAGAAGGGCGTTCAGTGGACTTTAAGAAACCTGATAGGCTATATCTGCCTTTCTCTCTTGGAAGGCCTGATGCCACCTTTCCATCATGAGAGATCTAAGAGGCAACAGTACAAGGGAAACTGGTTTTTGTCTAGCCTGTCATTTCAATATGATAGGAAATCGGGTAGGTTTTTAATCATGTATTTGTGTTTATGGCATGTGTGTGTGCACATGTGTGGCATGATATACACATGGAAGGAAGAGGCTAACAAGTAGGAGTTGGCTCTCACCGTCCACACTGTGGCTTTCAGGAACTGAACCCAAGCCATCAGGCTTGGCTGCAAGCTCCTTTACCCAAAATCCATCTTGCTACCCCAACAACCTGTTTCTGTTTTCTGAATAATGTCTATCAAGATCTCAAAAACCAATCTGACCATCTGGAATACACCATCTTGAGAACCTTTCTTATCATTTTCATGGCCACCTACAAATAAGTCTAATATTTTTGTGTGTAGAAAGAATAAATAGCTAAATTTTCATGATGGTTTATGGTCCAAATAAATACAAGTACCTTATACTTATAAAATATAAGTAACTTAGAACTCTTTTTTAACACTGTAAATGAACAAAGTCACACTGTTCTTTGGAATATTTGCAAATAAAAATTAAATGTTAAGGCTTCAAGAAAAAAAAAGTTCGACTGCTGGGTCTAAGATGAGGCTGAACTTGACCTTGAGTCTCATTCTGAGACTGGCATCAGTACCCAGTCAGGAACATAGAAAGAACCGGACCTGAGCTTGCAATAAAACTGGAAGTTAAGACCTAAGTGTGGGCACTTCGGTGTGGGGCTTGTATGAAGATTAATTTTGGATCTGGGATTGCAACGGACAGGGTTGAAGTTGGAGCTGAGGTTAGGACTGCAGTAGAATACTGTGCTCAGTCAATAAGGTGCTTGCCAGGCAAATATGAGGGCTGACATTCCATCCCCAGAACCCATGTGAGGCAGCTGGGAGTAGGGCTGGAGGGATTGCTCAGTGATTAGAGCATTGTACTGACTGGTTTTATGTGTCAACTTGACACAGGCTGGAGTAATCACAGAGAAAGAAACTCAGTTGGGGAAATGCCTCCATGAGATCCAGCTATGGGGCATTTTCTCAATTAGTGATCAAGTGGGGAGAGCCCCTTGTGGATGGTACCATCCAGAGATGGTAGTCTTGGGTTCTATAAGAAAGCAGGCTGAGCAAGCCAGGGGAAGCAAGTCAGTAAGGAACATCCCTCCATGGCCTCTGCATCAGCTCCTGCTTCCTGACCTGCTTGAGTTCCAGTCCTGACTTCCTTTAGTGATGAACAGCAGTGTAGAAATGTAAGCTGAATAAACCCTTTCCTCCCCAACTTGGTTCTTGGTCATGATGTTTGTGCAGGAATAGAAACCCTGAGACAAGCATGTAATGTTCTTCCAGGCAACCTGAGTTGGCTCCAGGCTCCCACATCGGGCGACCCCTAACAGCCTGTGACTCCAGCTCCGGGAGATTCCACTCCCCGAGCCTCTGAGGGCACCTGCACTCAAAAGCACTCATCCAAATACAGAGACCCACATGTACATATAATTCAAATAATAAATAAAGTTTTAAAAGAAAGAAAGAAGATGGTAGGCATGGTGTCTGTCATGCTAGTAATCTCTGGAGAGGCAGAGACAGCTGGATCCCTGAAGCGTGCTGCCAGGTCAGCCCAGCCTACTTAGCAAGATTCAGGTCAGTAAGAGACCCTAACTCAAACACAAAACAAAACAAAACAAAACAAAACAAAACAAAACAAAACAAAACAAACAAAACAAAACAAAACAAAACAAAACAAAACAAAACAAAAGAAACAAAGAGTGGGACAGGGAGATGGCTCCGAAGATAAAGCGTTCACTGTCCAGTCATGAGGTCCCAAGTTTGGATCCCTAGCACCCATGTAAAGGCTGGTTGTGGTGACACACTCTTGTAACCCCAGTGCTTGTGGGAACGGGGCAGAGAGAGGTAATGAGAACTCATCAGCAGAAGGGTGAGCTGAGACGGCAAGCTTCCGCTTCAGTGAGAGAACATGTCTTAAAAATTAAGGCAGAAAGAGAGGGGGAGGGGGAGGGGAGGGGGAGAGGGGAAGGGGAGAGGGTGGAGGAGAGGGAAAGGGAGAACGAAGGATACTTGATGTCAGCTTCTGCCTGCCACATATGCATGCAGGCATGCACTTACACACATAGAGCCCACACATGCATACCGTGCACACACATGCATGCATGCACATGCAAACTAAGGTAAGCAGCTCCTGAGATTTACAGCCATGTTTGTCCTTGGCCTCCACATACATGCACATACATCTATACCTATAACTACACACAGGTGAACATGTGTATTGTAGTTAAAAACTATGGTTTGGATCTAAAATATCTCCAAATGTTAAGTAAAGAACTGAAGTTAGGGATAAGACTAGAGTTAGGATGGAAATCAGCTGGGAACTGGGCCTAGGGATTGTGGAGGCCACAACCCAAGCTAGAGTACAGTGCTGGTGTATTCCTAAGCCTTACACGAACCCCTTCTATATCTGCATACTTCCTTCCACCCAAGGCCTAGAGCCCTTCCCTCCTTGCATCCCTTACACATCCCCTGTCCCACTGGTCTCCCTGGCAACCCCGACCCAGTTACCTGTGTGAAGTCTTGGCTTCCCTGTGCAGCAATGACCAGAGGCAAGAACTCAGTCGGGGTGGAGAACGATATCCCGGAGGGTTGGTGTGTGGGAGGGGCCAAGCAGAAACCACATACATGCCAGAGCTCAGTCCAGTCCTTGCATCCAAAGGCCCAGTGGTCTGTTCTCCTTTGCATCTTGAGTGATCCATTTGGAGAACGTCCAAATCTCTCAGCTTCTGACAGCCAATACTGAGTGACTTGGAACTTGAGCGTGAGTGAGGATTGCCATTGTGATGGCAGAGGATGAGATTCATCTCCATCTCCAGAGTGTGCCGTCCCATATTCCTCTTTCTAGACCCTTCCACAACTTCCTCATTTTTCACTCCGTGGGAAGGGAGCTTACAACAGAGGGGCGGTCTATTTCCTTCTTCTATGCCTCTTATAGAGACTCTCCCAGAATGTTGGTGTCTCTGTCATTGAACAGCACTGCACAAGCCTTCATTCACTGCTTATATTCAAAACCTGGTGTGGCTCCCTGACCCCTAAGTCTGAGGACCCTCGCCACAAAGCTCCATCTCCACACCCCTCACTCCACCCAGAAGGATAGAGAGGGATAGAAACCGTGTCCTCACCAGACATGGAGAGAAGGGCTAAAGAGGAAACGCATTTTGTTAAGCATTTTAAAGAATTTATTATTTTGTCTTCTTAAGCATCTATTCTGTGCAGGAGGGTAGTGGAATAGGTGAGCATTGAGACACAATGTGGATGATGGAAGGAAATAGCTAGAGGACAAACAGCACTATATCCAACACCCAACTTTGCTCTCTGTGCCTGCTCAGCCTTCACCACGGTCCTTGTCAGTGCATGGCTCCTCAGGACACAGATCCCCTTCAAGTAGGAACCTGAGTGCTGAAAAGCAAAGCAAAAACCTTCAGGTGTTCTTATTAATTTTCTCTTGTCATTGTTATTGCTTTCCATTTCAAGAGCACTGTTGTTTTGAGACTTTCTTGTTTGTACTGAATTGATATGTGTCAGGACCACTGGACACATCCAGTCATGAAATAGGATTGGCTTGGTGCCATTGCTAGATCACAGCCACCAAAATGAAGTTCAATCCCTCCATGACTTCTGACTGAAGCAAGAACCGCAAACAGCATTTCAACGCGCCCTCTCACATTCGGAGGAAGTTCACGTCTTTCCCTTTTTCCAAAGAACTGAGACAGAAGTGTAAAGTTCCGTCCACACAAAGTGGTCCATGTGTGCAGGAAGAAATAAGGAACCTACACTGAATGAGTTCAGCAAGCAAAGGCTAATGGCATAACTGTCCATGTGGGCATCCACCCCAACAAGGTGGGTATCACCCGGCTAAAGCTGGATGAGGGCTGCAAGAAGTTCCTGGAGAGAAAAGTCAAGTCTAAGCAAGTAGAAAAGGAGAAGGGCAAATATAAGTAAAAAAAACAATTGAGAAGATGCATGAGTAGAGACATCTCATGCATAGCTTTCATTAAAGACTGCTTAAGGAAAACAACAACAGCAATAACAACACCCTCTGCGTTCATCTGTATCTCTTTTCATCCATCCTGCTGCTTAGTTATTTGTGATTTCCCAATTTATGTTTGTGATTTTCCACCTCAGTTTTGTTTTATTTATTCTGTGATAATTTGACGAGTCTGTATTTTGGCTAGACCTATGGCTTGGATCTAAACAGTAGCCACTATCAGGAGGTAATGAAACCTTTTAAAGGCGGCTGAGTGGGAGGCCTTCCTGTCCTGGAGCTGTGTGAGATCCCAGCCCTTTCCTCTTTGTCTTTTTCTAAGTAGCCAGGAACTGGGCAGTTTTGCTGCCCCATGCTCCTGACATGATGTCCAGCCTTGCCGTGGACACAATGCAATGGAACCAACCATAGGCAAAACACAGAAAATCTGACTCCAAATAAGGCTATCCTTTTTATAAACTAATTGTCTTGGATAGTTTTTATAAGGCAGACCTCTTACTAGCACAGGTTTTTGCAAGGTAATGCTGAAACTGAATGGGAAAGGGGAGATTGGCTCCTTAGCAGACACCCACCCCTTGAAAAGGGTGGGGAAGAAAACAGGAGGGAGACCCAACATGGTATCAACCAGCCTGTTCTCTGCAAGTGTGAACTATAAAGGCTGCCCATGATCACAGTGGTTCCACTCTAGGAAGATGATGGTTGCACCAAATCTGTCGATCACATTCAGGGAATACAGTTGATTTCATAATATTAATTCTGTCAGTTTGTGGACATAAGAATTCTTGGTATCTTCTTGCGTCTTCTTCAGCATCTTCCTTCAGTTTTTATAGAGGGCACATGATGCTTGTGCTCACAGATAAGCACCAGGGAAACCAGGAATGGTAAGCACACATGCTTGTCTCATCATCGGAGGAGATGTAAACCTGTTTCCTACCAGAAGACTAGGGGTGGGTGTGGATAATAGCCTGGTGATCTGTGCTCTCTGTAGGGCCAGGCCACACCCAATACCCCAGACTCTTATGTTTATTCTTCCTCCCTAGGCCTTTATCTTGAGCACTGTTTCTCAGTCAATAGAGCCAATCCCTAGGGGAGATGTCACATGTACTTTGTAGCTTCGTGACCTCTACAATACCTATATGACTTAGACCACACTTCATCCCCACCTAGGCCCTTAAAGCTATAGATCCAGTATTTATGGAAGAGGTCACATGTACTTTTCTAAAGAATTCAAATGTGTCACATCTTAAACTTTACTGTACACATGGGATTGAGATCATTGTCACCAGGAACTTTTTTTTCCCCCAAAACTGTACTGTACTTAAGGGTCTAAAATAAATGGCCCAGTGTTAGACTCTAGAAGTTTGACGCAATCCTGCTAACTAAGCTGTGTCGAACCGGATTTCCTTTCTATTGCATGCAGATTTCTCATGATCTCAGTCTGCTGGCGGGGGCAAAAGGACCCCACACGTTTCCACAGAGGAGGTCTTTCACCTTGGCTCAGATAGACCCCGGGGTCTTGTATAAGCTATTGTGGATGGCACTGATTTCCTGACTTCTTTTGAGGCATGCTCACAATTAGTGTGCAGAGAACATGCCATTTCTCGGGTGTCACGTTGGGATCCTATAACTCTGCTGAGAGCCGTCATCAGACCTAAGGGTTTCAAGATGGAATTTTTAGGGTCTTTTAAATATAGGATCATAATGCCTAAAAACGGGGACAGATTGGCTTCTTTTCTTACTGTTTCTACCTCTTGTATTTACTTCTATCACCATTGTCATAGCTGAAAGCGTTGAGGTTCAGACCAGGGACAAGTGGCTGAAATATTAACATATTTAACACCCCAAAGTGGATCTGGTCTCCAGCTTCTCCCAGCATCCCTCCATCCCAACCTGTTACAGGGCATGGCTGTCATATCCTGGCCTTCTACTCTGAACTTTCCATCCCAGAATCTGGGTTTTCTCTCCCCCAGAAGATCTTCCCTATATAATCCAGACATTTTGGTCTCTCTGTCCTCTCTCTCTCTCTGCATTTTCTCTCTCCCTACATGCATATGTTTATTCTCTCTTTCTCTTCCCCCTCCCCTCTCTCTGTCTCTTTCCCTGTGGCAACTTCCCTGGCCTCTTTCCTTGGGACCAATGAATCCCCAAGAGCTGCTTCTCAATAAACCTGCCTTTATGTACTTCACTTTGATTTGATTTGGCTTGACTTGGCTCATTTCATCATCGGAAATAACTTATCAGAAAAGTCACGTGCTATACTGATTAAGCATAGAGAAGGTGGGCATTCTTGTCTGGTTCCTGATACAGAGAAAATGCTTTTCCATTTAGTACAATGTTGGCTAGGCTCATGTTAAAAATGTTCCTTCTGTTAGGTACCTTGTAGCCTTGAATTATCACAAAGGGTGTTGTATCAGGTCCAGAGGAAACTCCAATTTCCAAGAATCCAAGAGGCAATCCAAATATCCAGAAATGAACACAACCTGGACTATAAGATTTCTGGTAGTTAGAAAAAAGCCAGGATCCCACAGGAACTTGTGGAACCAGCTCCCCTCTACCAGAAGGAGTCATTTCCCTTATCTCTGGCAACCCGCGGCACTCACCAGCCTATCAAAGCTCATGCTGGTATCACAAGAACCTGTTACACATTTCAAAGCCCTCCTAGGCCTTCACCTCCTGCCCCAACCTAAACTCCCTCCAGTTCACAGGCTTTCCTCCCCCCAGCTACTCATTTTCCTTATAACCCAGCTAACCCCACAATGTTTGCTTATGCTCTGCTCCTGTTTTCTCTCTTCTCCATCCCTGCTAGTCTCCCCTCTCTCACTGACAGTTCTGGCCATGTCCAGTCTACTTCTATCTCTCTCTGCTCTTAGCCCTTCCAGATACCTCTGGCTGTTCTCTCTCATATCTACAGTATAAACCTCTCCATAAGCCATACCATGGAGTCCGGTCATGTCATCCGTTTATACACGCTGAAGTTATCCAAGGCCCTTTCTGCATCTTTTGTGGAGTCAGCACATGGTCATGGTCTCGGAGTCTATCGATGTGCTGTTTTGTGTTTATTGATTTGCATATGTTGACTCATCCTTGTACTCTGGGAATGAAGCCAATATAATGATGAATGATGCTTTCAATGAGCAAACATTCAGTGTTGGATTAGGTTTGCTAATATCTCATTGAGAATTTTTGTGTCTATTTTTCATCAAGAACATGGTTTCACAATTCTCCTTTTTGTTGTTTTCTGGTCTGGATAGTGATGGGTTTTCAGTGTGTCTCCATTCAGTCCCATCTATAACTGCTCTGTGCAGCCATCTCTCTCCCAAGGGTGACCCCAGGCTCGCTGGTTTATGATTGTCTGTTTTCAGGCCCACAGAGTAGCTTAATCTCAAGTACTGTGCCTCCTTCCTAGACAGTGCCTGTGTGGAGCCCTGCAAGGGAAGGAGAGTGCTAAAACAGCCTTCTCCAAGGTTGACTGGACCTACAAAATTCATGTGACCTGCTCTCAGCAATCCCAACTGGTTATTCATCATCAAGCAGTCGACCATGGATTCATACACATACAACTAACATTATACAGACCGAGCAGGTTGTGTTTCTGTATTTAGGAATGCATACATACATGCACACACACACTCTCTCTCTTAAAGAACAGGCCATAAACTTGAGAGAGGTTGGGGAGATACATAAAAAGGGTTAGAGGGAGGGAAAGGAAATGGGGTAATGATGTATTTCTATGTTCATTTAAAAAATTTTTAAACAAATTCTTTGCAATAATCCCAATTTTTGCAAAAGTCACTTATACCAAATCCCCCACCTGAATCTTGGGCCTATGATAACCTTGCACTTGCCTTTTGGCCATGGTGATTCCATCTTCTCTTTAAACCAGGGCTCCCTAGCTTGCCATGTAGAAGACACATCAGGCCTCCCTCTCCCAGGGAGCCAGGTAGGCTGTTTTCTAAGTCTTGTTTTCCTATTCCTGCTACCTTCCCAGGCCTTCAGCTGTTCTCTGATGTCTTTCATGGTTTCTGGCGATCTTCCTTTCTTTGTGTCAGTGGTACAACATCTACCCTGTCTCCCTGACTGTCCCAAGACTGGTGTTACATGGAAGCTGCTTCTCACCTGACCTCTTGGCAAGCCTCCCTCTGACTTCTTGTTGTTTTGTTTTGTTTTGTTTTGTTTTGTTTTGTTTTGTTTTGTTTTGTTTTGTTTTGTCTTGAGACAGCAACTCTCTATGTATCCCAGGCTGTCCTAGAACTTACTATGTAGACCAGGCTGGCACCTCAAACTCACAGAGACACACCTGCCTCCAGAGTGCTGGGATCTCTCTGACTTTTGAATGAGATCATTTGTAACTATAAATTTCCCTCTTGGGGCTGGTGAGATGGCTCAGTGGGTAAGAGCACCCGACTGCTCTTCCGAAGGTCCAGAGTTCAAATCCCAGCAACCACATGGTGGCTCACAACCATCCGTAATGAGATCTGGTGCCCTCTTCTGGAGTGTCTGAAGACAGCTGCAGTGTACTTACATATAATAAATAAATATTTAAAAAAAAATTTCCCTCTTTGAATCACTTTCATCATATCCTGTGGGTTGTGGTATGTCGTATTTTCATTTTTAGTTGATTCTAAGAAATCTTAAATCTGCTTCCTAATCTCCATGAATGTACTTGCTCTGTAGTTTCTCTTGATGATTTTGTTTCATTCTACATTGACCAGATAGAAATTATTTCAAATTTCTCATATTTAATAAGGCTTGCTGTATGCCCTAAAATGTGGTCTGCTTTGGAGACTAGCCATAGGCTACTGAGAAGGCTGTATTCTGCAGCTATTGGCTTGACTATTCTGTGGGTGTCTGCTAAGTCCTTTTGACCTATAGTGTTGTTTAACTGTAATGTTTCTTTGTTGTTGTTGTTGTTGTTGTGTCCAGATGATGCTTGTTGTTACAATTGGGTATTGGCACCACCCACTGTTACTGTGTTGAGATTGTTCTGTGACATAAAGTCTCGTAGTATTTATTTTGTGAAATTGGGTAAGCTCATGTTTGGAACACGTAGGTTTAGAATTGTTATATCCTTTTGTTGGATTGTCCCCTTAGCCAATATACAGCAGTCTTCTGCTCTTGTGGTTAATTTTAAATTCTAGTCTGTGAGATAGGAGTGTAGCTATTTCTGATCACTATTGAGTTCTATTTGCTTTAAGTGGTTTCTTCTCCCTCTCTTTCACTCTAAGTCTTTGCCAATGAGATTTATTTCTTGCATACAGCTGCTGTTGGGTCATGACATACACATGACATGTGTATTGTGGTGGGTGTTCACTGGGGATGTGTACATGTGTACATATGTGTAGGTCAAAGATAACCTCAGGTTCCATTCCTCAGGAGTCAACCAGTTTGCGTCTTGAGACAGGGTTTCTCAATATGATCTGGGGCTAAGTGATGAGGCTAGCCTGGTTGACCAGCAAGCCCGGGGTCCCCTTGTCTCCAGAGCTGGGATCATGACCACTTGTCCCCATGCCCAGTTCTTTCCATGGGTGCTGGGGGTTGGGTTTATGCTTGATGAGATCTAGAATAACCCATGAGATCGGCCTCTGAGTATGACTGTAGGAGGTGTCTTAATTATATCAAGTGACATGAGAAGAACCACCCACTGTGGGTGGTACCATTCCCCAGGCCTTATGTAAGCAGCAAAGGGAGTTGAGCTGCAGCAGACATTCTATTCAATGCTCTCTTCTCTCCCCACCCCATGGACTATATACTCTGACCTGTGAGCTAAATCAAATCTTTCCATCCTTAAGTTGCTTTTGTTGGGATATTTTATCATAGAAGCAGGAAAGGAACTTAAAGCAATCTTCTTTGTCTTCAAGTCCTGATGTTATCGTTCTCTTGAAGCTTTCCACTGAGTAGAATAATTATATGGCTGTCTTAGTTAGGGTTACTATTGCAGTGATAACAACACCATGACCAAAGCAACTTGAGGAGGGAAGGGTTTATTTCACTCACAGTTCCATATAACAGTTCATCATCAAAAGCAGTGAGGGCAGGAACTCAAGCAGGGCAGGAACCTGGAGGCAGGAACTGAAGCAGAGGTCGAGGAGTAGAATTGCTTACTGGCTTGTTCATCACGATTTGCTCAACCTGCTTTCTTATAGATCCCAGGACCACCAGCCCAGGGATGGAACCACAGGCAATGGGCTGGGCCCTCTCACATCAATCACCAATTAAGAAAATGCCCTACAGGCTTGCCTACAGCCCAGTGTTATGGAGGCATTGTCTCAATCGAGGCTCCCTCCTCTCCGATGACTTTAGCTTGTGTCAGGTTGACAGAAAACTAGCCAATACAAGGGCTGTTGAGTTTTTTTCATTTCCACAATTTCTGTTACATTATTTTGGTATTTCTACCATCTTTTTATTTAATTTCTCTTCCGTACCCTTTATCACTGTCCTTCTATTCAGCCACTTATTTGTGTGTTCCTTTCATTCATTCATTTTACACTCATTCATTTCTTCGATTTCACTAAACCTTGAATGGTTTGGGTTGTATGTCATCTACTTCAGCCATCACTGAGCACCCACCCTGACTGTGGATCTGGGAGCTTTTGGGGGAGCCATGTTGTCTTGATTTTTTTTTTTTTTTGTCTTTTACATTTCTTGCATTTCTGCCCTGGGACTGTGTCACTGAGACTGTTTCTTTAGTTGGGCTTTTAAATCTCCAGGACTCTTGCAGGTGCAGTAGTTACAGTGTTCCAGTAGAGGCAGGAGGGCTGGATGCAGGTGTCGTTCTAACACACACACACACACACACACCCCACTCACACTATGCTGGGAGTCTAGCTCAGCAGCTGAGCTCTTGGCAGTGTGCCTCTGGAGACAACAGGCCTAACCCCCAGCACAACACTCCAAGACAAGATGGCTGACCACAGAAGCAGCCATAATTGAAGATAAACCCAGCATGAAAATACAGTCATGGTGGATTGAAAGCCATTACTCAATGGCATCAGTGGAATAAAGGAGAATCTATGACACTATGCACACCTAAAAGACATGTTAGGACTTTTTATAAATGTAGAAGTCATGTGAGGGAAAAAAAAAAAGGCTGAATTTTGCCAGGGTGGGGGGTGGGGACTATTCTGGATCCAACTTTTTCATGTACAAGGTGGTACCAACACTTTTTATAGAAATACACATTTCTCCACAGAATAAACTGTTGGCCTTCCTTAGGTGTTTTCCAGAACCCACCAGACACACCATATAGACATTTTCCTCCATGGAAGGTGTAGTTGAATAAGAATGGCCCCCATAGGCTCATGTATTTGAGTGCTTCATCATCAGGGGTGGGACTATTTGAGAAGGATTAGGAGGTGTGGCCTCACTGAACTGGGTATGGCCCTATTGGAGGAGTGTGTCACTGGGGATGGGCTATGAGGTTTTTGTGTCTGTGTTCATCTGTCTATCTCTGTCTCTCTTTCTCTTCTTATAAATCAGGATGTAGCTCTCAGATACTGATCCAATGCCTTTCCTGCTTGCACACCACCTTGCTTCCCATCATGATGACAATGAACTATGTCTCTGAACCTGGAAGCAAGCCTCCAATGAAATGCTTTCTCATATAAGAGTTGCCTTGCCCATGGTATCTCTGCACAGCAATAGAACAGTGACTGTCTTAGTTTAGGTTTTATTGCTGTGAAAAGATACCACACTTAGTGTAACTTGAGCATGGAAGATCTCAAAGCCCACCCCCACAGTGACATACTTCCTCCAACAAGACCACACCGACTCCAACCAGGCCACACCTCCCTATGGGCTGAGCATTCAAACACATGAGACTATGGGGCCTTTCCTATTCAAACCACAGCAGTGACTAAGACAGGTGTCAATTATGAATTCATTTTAAATTTATTTACAGATTCTCCATTTCTCCAGGGTCTGGCTTGTAGATCAGGCTAACCTCCAGCTCACAGTCCTGCCTTGGCCACCTTGTCTGCTCACATCTCCCACTGCTTTGTGAGGCTGAGGATGAAGCAGGGCCTCTTGTGTGTGCCAGACAAGCGCTCTGCCACTGCTGCATGTTGAGCGCCATTGCCACTTTAGTTAGTTTTGGTAATCTCTATCTTTGAGGTGGGAGGAGACAGGGAGGGGAAAGAAAATGACCAAAGTATATTGTATAAAAAAATTAATACAAATTAAAAAACCAAATAGGTTTATTTTGGGTAAAATGTTTCTCTTATCCTTTTACTGTGTATAGAGGATCAATAGCCATCTCCTCTCTTTGATTATTACCCTTGCAATTCTATCTTCATATTATCTCCTCATCAATCTTTCTATTCTACAGATCTTTGCAGAACAACTGTTGGAGCGGGGCACAGTGACACACCTGTCGGCTCAGCACGGACAAGTGAGGCAGAGAATCATCATGGCTTGATCATCCTGGGCTACAGAGAAAGACTCAAGTTCAGGTGCCCTCCTTGGGTTTTCTTCGTTTCCGTTATTTTTAACGTCACTAATGTCAGTGCTGCATCGTGTTCTTCACTTGCTAATTTACAAACTGCTTATCAATCTCTGTCCATCATATGGAGCCTTCCAGTCTTTGATTTTTGGTGTTTCTTTCCTAGTTACAGAGGGCGCTCCCCATCTGCGGATTTTACAGTGGCGGATCCGCTGTAAAATGAGCTACCATTATGTGGTTGTGAGCCACCATGTAGGTGCTGGGAATCAAACCCAGGTCTTCTGCAAGAGCCATGCTGAAAATGTATGGGGAAGAACTTGCATCTCAGTGAATGTGCTGACCGTGTTCATATCATTCCCTAAAATGCAGATAATAGCTATGCATGGGCTTTTGGGTTGCCTTCGGTATTAAGGTAATTAGAGCAGTGACTTTAGATAAATCAGAAGATGTGAGCAGGGAGCTTACATGTGAATGCAAAGCCTTTCTATGTAAAGGACTTCTCTATTCATGGCTTTCAGTGTCCGAGGGGTGATTTAGAATAAAGTCTTTACAACTCCAAACAGCAATTATTAAAGCATTGAATGCTGCAAAATCCATTTTGGTGGCTCATACTCTAATTTTCACCCAGTCCAAAATATTGTTTAATTTATATTGTGACATCTTATTTGGATCTTATAGTTATTTTATTTATTTTTTAGAGTTTTTTATGTATGTATATAAATGGTTTTCCTGCATATATGTAATTCTGGTAATTGCAGAGATCAGTGGCTTTGGGTTGCCTGACACTGGAGTTATGGATGGCTGTGAGCCACCATGTAGGTGCTGGGAATCAAGCCCAGGTCCTCTCCAAGAGCAGTCATTGCTCTAAACTCCAGGGCCATCCCCCCAGCCCCTGGGGCTTATATTTTAATTTTAAATTTATTGCTTAATTTTAAAACACATGAACTTTTTACACATCTTTATTGACTCATTTACAATGGTTGGCCTATACTTCTACTTTGAACACACAACATTTTTTATTTTAGGTCTTCAAACTCAAGGGCTTCAAGTTCCAGGTGAAATGGAATAAATGCATCCCACTATTTCTCTCCAATCTAGTATGTCCTGGTTTGCTTCCTGTTGCTGTAATAAAAACCTCTGGCCAAAAGCAACCTGGGAGGAAAGGGTTTGCTTAGCTTCTGGTCACAGTCCATCACTGAAGGTGATATGAGCAAGAATCCATGGAAGGGCGCAGTTACTGCTTCATTCAGCCACTGGCTCCTGTTCATCTAGCTCCCTCCCTCCCTCCCTTCCTTCCTTAGATTTATTTATTTTTATTTTATGTGCATGGATGGTTTGCCTGCATGTGTGTATGCCCAACACATGTGTGAAGTATCCAAGGAGACCAGAAGAGGGTGTAGGATCCCCTGGTGCTGGGCTACCATGTGGGTTCTGGAAATAGAACGTCTAGAAGCACAGCCAGCACTCTTTACCACTGAGCCCTCTCCCCAGCCCCTCCTCTACCCTTCTTATTAACAGACCCACCTGTGTAGGGATGGTGCCACCCACAGTAGGCTGAGCCCTCGCACATCAGTCATCAGTCAACACATGGCCACAAGCCAGTCTGACCTGGGAAGTTCCTCGACGGATGTTTTCTCTATCCAGGTGATGTTAGACTGTGTCAGGCTGACAATAAATATTAACCAGCATGGACATTAACTATAAAGTCTGACTGATGCACACACTTCCATATTGGGAGGAGTCTGAAAACTCAGTGCAAGAGGTTACTGGAGGAGAATACCATAACTGGAAGTACCACTGTCATGAGCATACCACTGTCTGCCTCTAGGGTATCCCAACTTGAACTTAACACAGCCTAAAGCTGTGGTCTGAACAGACAGGGCTCCACAGGGCCCATGATAGCTCTGGCCTAGGGCAGGAGAGTTTCTTACTGGAGGAAGCTCTGATCTCACATCTTACACACCTGTCACTCACACCCATGTCAGTAAACTTGATGCAAGTGTCTTTCATATATATTAAGCAACAGCAATGGTTAATCTTAATTCCAGGATCTCAGAGGTCCAGCCAAGACTAAAGCCAAACTTAAAAAAAAAATTTTTTTAAATAAAGATTACTTTTATCTTTCTGTGTATGACTGTTTTGCCTGCATGCGTGTCTGAACATCACGCATGTGCCAGGTGCCTGTGGGGAGAAGAGAACATCCCATCTCTTAGCACTGGAGTCACAGACAGTTGTGAGCCACTGTGTGAATGCTGGGAACTGAGCCTGGGCCTTCTGCAAGCACGACTTGAGCTCTTAAATGCTGAGCCATCCCTCCAGCCCGAAAGCTGATTTTCCTATCTCACATCCCAGCAAAGCTTTGTACAAACTTGGTTGGGCTCCACCACGGGTGGAGCCGTAGCTCACAGGGTAAGAAAGGACTTTGCTCAGACTCCTCCTATCCTTTCACTCCATGCACAGTGGGGTCTGAGTAGAATTTATTTTTTTTTTTATTTTTTTACTATTTCCAGTTATGTGTACTCGGGGGTGAGCAGCATGTGAGTACAGGTTCCCCGGGGAGGCCGGAGGTATCGGGGCCACTGGAGCTGGGCGTTTGTGAGCTGCCTGAGATGGAGGCTGGGGAATGAACTCCTGTCCTCATACCCTTCAGCACTGAGCCATCTCTCCAACGCCAGCGTTTCATTCACAGCCAGCATCCATGCCTCTTCAACAGAGGACTGATTGTCCTCCTACGTCATCTGGGCACAGAGAGCAGAAGTTAGCTTAGGATTTTATGCTCTTGCCAACCACAGCTGCTAGCCAAAGGCTAATGGGTGTGGTGCCCTCTGCTTAATTGGAAGTGCTCGGGAGAGTGGTCTGTGTTCTCACCATGGCGTCCCTGTGCGGTTGAGGTCCCTAGTCCTATCACCATGTGACACTTGGTTCGAAATTGCCTACAAATGCTTCCTAATGAATCAGTTTCTCCAGAATTCTTACCTTACCATCGGCTTCCCTTGACCTTTCTTGACCTTCCCTCCCGTCCTTCATTCTGCCTCGCCCTACCCCTAACCGCCAGTCCACAGAACACACTGTAATGAGTCACTCTCAAAGATCATCATCCCAGAATCTGTTTCAAAAGGCAAGGGGTCAGTGGTCAGATAACAGTTCCTCTCTCCCTTCCATCTTTTCCTGTTCTCCTCACTGAGCCTCAAGAACAAAGGAGACATGGACCCAAGGACATGAGGCCAGGGTCCTTCCCAGCAAGCATCCAGAACCAGAACTTTTAAAGGCTTTGCAGAAGCTTCTCGAAGCACCCTGTGGGCTCTTCTGCCACATGAAGGTGGTTCATCTTGCTCTGGCCCTGATTGCAGTCCTCTCTGACAATCTACCTAGATGTCAATCATTGGAGATTTGGCTTCCAGGCTCCCAAGTTCTTGTTCTCTGACATCTTTGCCCTGTAAGGCAGCCAAGAACAACCTGATCAGCCAGTGCTCGGGGCAGGCAATTGCCCAGGCATTTGCTTTCAGATTTTCCCGTCAAGAAACAGAAATGAGTCTCTTTCCTTATGGTTACCACGAAAACCCCAAGGCATAACCACAGCCTTACCCAAAATCCATCTTAAGAGGCAGGGCTGCTGGCAACTGCCTATGATCTCAGCACCAAAGAGGCTGAGGCATGAAACCTGGTGCAAGTTCAAAGCCATCCCAGGCCATAGAGTGAGACCCTGCTTCAAAACAAAACAGAAACAGAAAGACAAAATATTTCTTGTTCCACTGAAGCACCCACAGTCTGTGGCATCTCAACAGTGTTGTCAACTTGGCTCCCATGAGGCCTTCTGGGGAGAGGCCTGACTTACTCCATGCAGACAGCGGTCTCTGCACAGGTGTCCCTCGGGACGCCACCATCTAGCTAGGGAAGGTATGAAGAAGCATTTCCTTTTCCCATGGGGGGGAATGGGTGACTCCCCCACAATATGTAAGAATTCTCTAGAAATTCTCTCCACCAGGGGGTACTTACTTTTACCTCTTCCTAGGACAACCACTGTCTTCGTCAGGGTTTCTGTTCCTGCACAAACATCAGGACCAGGAAGCAAGCTGGGAGGAAAGGGTTTGTTCAGCTTACACTTTCCACACAGCTGTTCATCACCAAGGAAGTCAGGACTGGAACTCAAGCAGGTCAGGAAGCAGGAGCTGATGCAGAGGCCATGGAGGGATGGTTCTTACTGGCTTGTTTCCCCTGGCTGGCTCAGTTTGCTTTCTTATAGAACTCAGGACCACCAGCCCAGGGATGGCACCACCCACAATGGGCCCTCCCACCTTGATCACTAAATGAGAAAAATGCCTTATAGCTAGATCATATGGAGGCATTTCCTCAAGGGAGGCTCCTTTCTCTGTGACAACTCCAGCTTGTGTCAAGTTGAACACAAAGCCAGCCGGTACACACACACACACCTATGCTTCCAGCTTCAGAATACATGGTCACTTTGTGGAGATCTAACCAAATTTCTATGGAAAACAGGAAAAGCATTTAGCCTCCTGCTTTGTGTGACCATGTCACTGTTCTCAGTTCTGTAAGCAAGCCCAGGACCTTACTAGCCATGCTGCATTCTTTTGGGGAAATGACTTCTGTTGGGAGGCTGACAAAACAAGCCATAGGGCTGGAGAAGATATTTGCAGGCTGCAAACCCAACAGGGATTCCGTGTCTACAACAGATAGAGACTTCTGGAGCTAGGAATGGCTCAGTGGTTAAGGGTGCTTGCCCTGGGGGTGGGGGGACGAAAAAATAAGGGGGTACTTGCCCTGCAAGCATGAGAACCTAAGTTTGAATCCCCAGCCCCAAGTTATAGCCATGGCTGTGTGTGCCTGCCACTTCCAGAACTGGGAGGGGGGGGGGGCAGAGACAGGTAAAGAGACCTTCAAGGCTCCCTGGCCACTCAGCCTAAACAAAACAGCAAACATCAGGTTCAGTGGAAGACCCCGTGTCAAGGTGCCAAAGTATGATAGGAAAACACTCAGTTTCTTGTTCTGGCCTCCATAAGTGTGGCTTGGACACTCACATGCAATACACCACAAACATATCCCAGCACATACACACTGACACACACATACACACATAGATATTCATATACACATACATATTGACACATACACACGCTCACATACACAAATACACACACACACACCTACTTTTTTTTTTAATTCTGAAAACTCAACAAGAAAAGAACAAAGGAACCAAAAAGCAGGCTTAAGAGGCACTTTTTCCTTCGCAGAAAGAATGGAAACAGGCAACCTCGGGAGGTAGGAGGTTGGGGGGACCCTCCAGAATGCACCAGAGATCTGAGAGGTGAGAGACTCTCAGGAATCAAAAGGAGAGACCCTAGATGAGATGCCCTACCGTGAGGAGAGGGAACTTGTAGAGCCCACCCTCTAGCAGAAAGTCAGGGCATCAAGTGAGGGAGGGGGTTGCCATCCCACAGTCAAAACTCTGACCCATAAGTATTCCTGTCTGAAAGAACTGCAGGGATGGAAATGGAGGGGAGCCTGAGGAAAAGAAGGTCCAGCAACAAGCCCAAAGTGGGATCCAACTCAAGGGGAGATCCCAAGGCCTGACTCTATTACTGAGGCTATGGAGCACTCACAAAAAGGTGTCTTTCATGGCTGTCCTCCAAAAGACCCAACAAGCAGCTGAAAGAGTCAGATGCAAATATCTGTACCCAACCAATGGACAGAAGCTGCTGGTCCCTATGGTTGAATTAGGGAAAAGCTAGAAGAAGCTGAGGAGGAGGGTGACGCTGTAGGAGGACCAACAGTCTCAATTAACCTGGACCCCCGAGATCTCTCAAGCACTGGACCACCAACCAGGCAGCATATACCAGCTGATATGAGGCCCCCAACACATATACAGCAGAGGACTGCTGGGTCTGGGTTCAGTCAGAGAAGATGCACCTAACCCTAAAGGGACTGGAGGCTCCTGGGAGTTTAGAGGTCTAGTGGGATGGGGACATCGTCGTGGAGATGGGTGCGGGGAGGAGGTATGGGATGTGGAACATAGGAAGGGTGAACTGGGAGGGGAATAAAATCTGTAGTTTAAAATAAACAAACAAATAATAAAAAAAAAAAAGAGGCCGGGCGTGGTGGCGCACGCCTTTAATCCCAGCACTAGGGAGGCAGAGGCAGGCGGATTTCTGAGTTCGAGGCCAGCCTGGTCTACAAAGTGAGTTCCAGGACAGCCAGGGCTATACAGAGAAACCCTGTCTCGAAAAACCAAAAAAAAAAAAAAAAAAAAAAAAAAAAAAAAAAAAAAAAAGGCATTTTCCTAAAGAGGGTTTGCTAATAAAAAGAGGAGAATGTGGACCAGTGAGGTAACCAGTAAAGGTGCTAGCTGCCAAGCCATGCCACAGGCACAATCACACACACACAAACACAAACACACACACACAGAGAGAGAGAGAGAGAGAGAGAGAGAGAGAGAGAGAGATAAAGTAGACATAAAACCTAAGCAAATTAAAAGCTGCACATCACTAACTGTTAGATCTAATTTTTAAAACCACAGCAATATACCAGTGCACATATTTCAGAACAGTTAAAATTTAAAAAAAAACAACAATGATAACAAATTCAGCCGAGATGCAGTGTGCATGGTGGGTAAGAATATACACGAGTGTGCTGACTCTAATGGACAGCGTGGCAGTTTCTCCTGTATATAAATGTGTTGAGACTACATGACTGAGCAACCTCATTCATAATGCCTGTGGCATGCAGGGTTTTGTATTTGACCTGACCTGGGCAATAGAAGGCTTGAAGAAAGGACAGACACACAGACACATGTACAGAAAAGCTGGGATTTTGATGGGCTGTGCACTCTAATGGAGACACACCAGCAAACCCGGAAGTTGGTGTTTTCTTTATCTATCTGAATTGAGGATGCAGGTTTATTGTGTACAGCTGAAGAGGGCAACATGGCTAGCTCCCCTCAGTAGGCAGAGACTATAGGGAGTAATCCCAAGCTGTAAACATCCAGGAAGGGGATGCTGTGGTCCACAGATTCTGCTCACACTGCCAACCATCCCACAAGGACCAAGGGAAGGTTTTGCCTATCCCATGGCTTTGAAGCACTGAGATGCCCATGATGACAATGCACGTTTACACAGGACTTCATCTACACCCCAACAATGGTGTATTTATCACAAAGAAATAAAAAATGTATATTTGTGCAGGACCTTGTACAAGAACATTTATAACACAGCCAATGAGATAGCCCCGCAGGAAAAGGCTGCCAAGCCTGATGAGTTGAGTTCAATCCCCAGAAACCACATGGCACAAAGAGAGACGTGGTTCCTGCAGTTCTCTTCTGATCTCCACAGGTGCACCCACCTGCACACACACCAAGCAAATGTAATTTTTTTTAAGGTTTAAAAACTTTGGCCTACATGTGTGTCTATGCATCATGTGCATGCAGTGCCTGTTGAGGCCAGGAGATGGCAGCAGATCTTCTGGAACTGGAGTTACAGCTGGCTGTGAGGGGATGTGGGTGTAGGGAATCAATTCCAGATCCTCTGCGAGAACAACCAGTGCTCTTAACCAATGAGTCATTGCTCTAGCTCTGCATTTCTTTTAAAATGTTTTTTTTAAAAGATTTATTTATTTATTATATATAAGCAAACTGTAGCTGTCTTCAGACACTCCAGAAGAGGGCGCCAGATCTCGTTGCGGATGGTTGTGAGCCACCATGTGGTTGCTGGGATTTGAACTCTGGACCTTCGGAAGAGCAGTCGGGTGCTCTTACCCACTGAGCCATCTAAAATGTTTGTAATGGATTTATTTGCAACCATCAAAATGCAAAAACAATCCCCATGTCTTTCAGTAAGAGAATGATTAAATAAACACTAGAATATTGAATGAGACTCGGCAATGAAAATGATCACAGACGCATGCACCACCTCAGACAAATCAAGGAGTTACATGGGAGGAAACGAAGTCAGTACAAAAGGCTCTTGTATATTCACCTATGTGGCTAATCATCAGGAGCGAGGAACCAGCTAGGGGTGTGGAGTCGGGGGAGATGAGGTGTGGGTAGGAAAAGCCAACGGGAAGGGTCCTGGTGGCAAATACAAGCTCTGTGTTGTGACTGTGTCAATGTTGATGTCTCTAGGAAACAGAATAGAGATTACATAGGATCACTAACTTCTTACAAGTGTATGTGAACTTCTAAAAGTAAATTCTCTACTTGTTTTGGTTTGTTTGTTTGTTTGTTTGTTTGTTTGTTTGTTTGGGTCTCTCCATGTAGCCTTGGCAGTCCTGAAACTCACTCTGTAGACCAGGCTGGCCTCAAACTCACAGAGATCCACCTGTCTCTGCTACTCAAGTGTTGGGATTGAAGACTTGGGCAACCAGCCATCTAAAACTTCCACTTCTTAAAGTGAGTTGTAACATTACTCTTTCTTATTTTGAGAATATTCTACTTTTACTAATTTTCTATTTTTTTAATGAATTTTGTTCCTTACCAATCTCATACATGTATATAACGCATTCTGGTTATGTGCATGCATGCACATGCATACACACACACACACTTATTTCCTCCCCATCCTTGACAGCCCCCCTTCTTTCAGATCTATTTCCAGTATTTACAAACTTTTGTCCTGCTTAGTGTCCCACAAAGTTTAGCTGAAGCTCTCTGTATGACCCTAAATTCAGAACTAGCCACCAAAAGCGCTGGGCTTCCAAGTGGTCACCCAGCCATAAGCTCTGCCTTCTGTCTCCCACTGTCTGCTAGTTAGTTGACAATAGATCAGCTGTGAGTTAGAGCCCTGTGATCCCCTCCCCCACCAGAGCTTCGGGTTAGGAGGCCATGACCTGTATGGGCGGAGGGCCAGAAGACACAGCTGCTGTGAATTCATGGTTGCCATGGCTGTGTCGTGCTTAGAAGATGTCCCTTTACAGCCTTTCGCCATGTCTGTGACTCTTTGAACATTTTTTTTTTTCTATCCTCTCCTCAGCAGTGTTCCCTAAGCCTTAAGGGGTCGTGTAAATGACTTGTTTATTCTAAGTTTATTCACAGCATCTTGTGTGGTTTCTCTGTCTAAAGTGGAGAGTCGTCTTTGTTTGTAAGTACTAATGTGGATGTGACACGTCAATTCAGCTGAACAACGCTCTTGGATTCCCCACTGGAGTCTAAGTAGGACCTTTATACTCATAGGTTTTAGACTGGGTTTATAGTACTAAGTATGGGTTATCATATGGCTGTGAACTCTCTCCTGCTATATTTTTATTTTAAAATCGATTTTTCATTGGGCAGTGGTAGCACATGCCTTTAATCCCAGAAGTTGGGAGGCAGAGGCAGGCAGATCTCTTAAGTTTGAGGCCAGCTTGGTCTACAGAGTGAGTTCAAGGATAGTCAAGGCTACACAAAAACCCTGTCCTGAAAAACAAAAATAAATTAATTAATAAATACAGGTTTTTCTCATTTTTAAGGTGGATACTTGTTTTCAATTTTCACTTATTTAAAATCTTGAAGGTGCATCTTTTCCTCTGAAGCTAACATTAGCTATATCCCATATGCCTTGATATATATATGTTTACAGATAGTTTTCCTAATGGATCATGTAATATGAGAAAACATTCATTTACAAATAGCTAACTCCCCTTTTCTTATTTCTGTATACACTTTTAATTTACTTGCATTGTAACAGGAAACAACAGTGTAACCTTAAAGTCTTTCCTTTTGCCAGTTAGTAACATTTCGCTGGGTTGCAGAGGCAGCTCAGTGGTTAAATGCACTGGCTGCTCTTCCAGAAGACTAGGATTCCATTCCCAGAACCCACATGGTGGCTAACAACCTTCTGCAACTCCGTTCTAGGGGATCTAACCCTTTTTTCCACTGTCCTCCGGCACTGCATACTTGTGATCATGGAGGTGTCTAGGGAGCTCCAGGGAAGCCAGCTCTGTGAGCTGTTGTTCATGCTGGGGTGGAGTTTCTTCGTGACACAGCTGCTTTTTTTTTTTTTTTTTTTTTTTTGTTTTGTTTTGTTTTGTTTTTCGATACAGGGTTTCTCTGTGTAGCCCTGGCTGTCCTGGAACTCACTTTGTAGATCAGGCTGGCCTTGAACTCAGAAATCTGCCTGTCTCTGCCTCCCAAGTGCTGAGATTAAAGGCGTGCGCCACTACTGCCCGGCTTTGGTTTTGTTTTTTTTGTTTTGTTTTGTTTTGTTGTTTTGTTTTGTTGTTGTTTTGCACAGCTGCCTTTAAGTCAAGCATGTCCCTGCAATGAACCCCAGGAAACCCAGTGTCTCCCTAAGCTAGACTTGGGTGGGATTCTTCTTTTGGTCTGTCACCGGTGCCCTATCTAAGATTGACAGACATTTGTTCACATTTTCCTGAGCCAAGTCTCATAACCCCTCCCCAGACTCACACGTTGAACACTTGGACCTCAACAAGTGGCACTGTTTTGGGAGGTTCCAGGGGAAATTGCCAGGGAGGTGGAGCCTAAAGGGACTAGGGTATTGGATTGTATCCTCTGTCTGTATTTTGCCTCTGTACCCGCCTGCCCTGTGCTCCTGAAACCATGGTCCCACTTTACTGTGGGCCTAGAGTCAGTGGAGCCAAGCATTCTGGTCTGAAATAGTTCCTTCCTTCCCTTAGGTTTTCTCTTGGATATTTTGTGAACGCAGAGAGCCAGCTGATCAAGAAAATCAGCAGAAGGGCAGTGGCAGCGGAGGCGGCTGCGGCAGTGGTGGCTGCAGTGTGCCTCTTGCACTTTGGAGCCTGTTTGCCGAAGGAATTTGAAAGCATCTGGAGAACATAGGCTAGGAAAAGCTTAGGCTGCGGAATGTAATGAGCAAACTTGGGGTCAGAGCTTAGAGGCTGATAGAAACTCATACTGCTCTGGTAGCAGTGAGGCTCTACTGAGAGCTGGACCCGCGGCCACAGGGGCTGGAGTGGTACGACCACAGGAATGGGACTGTCCATGCTTGTGACTAGGAGTGGCTGGCTGGCTTAATGGAAGTTTCCTGGTTCCCAGCATCAGTCATTGGAAGTTTGTAACCAAGAGTTGGAAACTCTTAACTCATCAAAAGCTTCCAATGTTTTAAAAGAAGACAAACAAAAAAACGCCAACTCTTTGGCCTTCATAGCGAATAATTAAATAAAGCATGGCACACGCATACTTCAGATTTCTCTACAGCTGCTACATTCAATCAGGTAGAACCCTGTCAGGTAGTGACATCAATGAGAAGAATGGCCATAAGCATTGCAGAGCGATAGAGGAAGAGGGAGACACACACAAAGCTATTTACTCTCTGTAGCATTGCATGTGTGGGTGTACAGGAAAAATCCTGATAGAACACACTGGAAATGGTTAACTCTAGGGCAAAGTGGAGGGAGGAGGGGAGCTTTTGGGGGAGGGTGAGTGTGTGTGTGTGTGTGTGAGTGTGTGTGTGTTTGTGTTCCTCCAGGGGGCTTGGACTAAAGTGAGTGAGGGCATTCCCTGAAAAGTAGTCAGGTTGGGGAGACCTTATATGTAGAGAACACACTCTCCCAGGATCCTTTGAGGTTGTGCTCAGCAGCCCCAGTCCATCTAGATGCTAGCCACTGAGATTCCTGCTTCTTGCCTTGCTCCATCAGTGTGTCAAGGGATGCCCCTCAAGGACTCATACCTTGCCTCCTCCAGACTCTCCCACCTCTCTCTTTTTGCACCAGCTCCAAACAACCAGGCTACATGAGTTTCAAGTCTTTCTTTTTTTTCTTTTCCTACTCCATTCAGAAGGCTGAAATTTATAACAATTGCAATAAATTGTGGAGAAGGGTGGATTCTCAGTCTTCCCAAGGTATGAGACCATAGCACCATTCCCCTTCCATTTTTCCATAACCCCTCCTCATGCTTGGGACCCTGTCTCTCTTCCTTGCTCCAGTATCCCCAGTGAAGATGTTGGGGTGGTGTGGGGCTGGAGGTAGGGCAGAGGCATGATTGAACAGACTCCCAGTGGGTGATGTGGGGGTGGGGCGGGGTGGAGACATGGTAGAGTGGACTCCTAGTGGGTGATGGGGGGTGTGGATGGGGGCGGGTGGAGGCTTGGTCAAGCCGACTCCTAGTGGGTGATGTTCCGTCTCTTTTCGCATACCCAGCGGTTCACCTGCTGGCAGAAGTTGTCATTCCAATGACCATCTGACATGATTTCAGCACAATCTTCACCTCCACCCTGTTCATGGCCCTGCCAGTTATCTGGCTGAGTGAAGGCCCAATTCCTAAGAAGGTAAGCCAAAGAAAGGTCAAGGTCCAACCTCCCCACCTCCGCACAACCCTGTCCCCTGCCTCAAAAAAAGCACAGCCTTGGAAGGGTTCAAGGGTTGAAGATTTACAGGCTTTGAGATGGGGGAGTAGGGTCAGGAGGAAGATCGGGGAAACTGGCCCTACAGGAATACATTGGGGTGAAAGGCCAGGTGCTTGAACCTGGAGCAAACTCACAAGGAGATGCAGGAGGCACTTACCTGTAGTTGTTTCTATATTCAGTTCCATCCACCCATTTCCAGGAGCCATCCCTGTCCGTAAGACCTATCCAAATATGAAACGAGCTCCTGTGCTTTACAACAAAGTCCTGGGAAAACAAGTGAGAGAGCAAAATGCTTTGTCCCTCATCCATGCACGCATCCGAGGGACTGCACCCCAGCCCAGCCCAGCCCAGCCTGCTCCAAGCTGAAGCCTCAGCTACCAACATCCCTGTCCTTGCTTTTTCCTCTATAAGAGTGGCTAGTGTTAAATGAACTTTCACTAAGCGAGATGTCGTGCTGAGTGCTCTGTAGGGATTATCTCTTCCAAGCCTCGGTAGCTCTGCAAGTCTGGTGTCATAGTGTCATAGTCTTTTTGCAAGGTAGTTATTAGAACCTAGAAAGCCAACCAGTGTCTAGCTGTGACAACCATCCTGTTTCCAGCCTGGGCCCACTTTTCACTCCATTCCTAGCATGGCTGCTATGGCAACGCCATCTCCTCCCCATCTTTTGCACACAGCATCTTTGGGATCTTGCCCCTGCTGGCCCGCAGATCCCAGAACCCATGAAGCACTTTGGTTTCAGTCATCCCTCTGTTGGCCCCTCGTTCTCTTGCTGCGATTTTTATGTCATTTCCTGAGGTTTGTCAGACCCCAGCATTTCCAAACTGGGGCCCATGGCCCAGAATTGCGTCTTGACCTGACTACATGGGGCCTGACAGTCTCCACTAAACATAGAAAGATGCTTGGGTACAAGGCAGCCAGCCCAGTCAGGAACTGACAGGGCCATCTGTGCAAATGCCCCTGTGCTTACAGATTTCTCCCTAGGACTAAAACCATTCCAAGGGACTTGCTCTTACAGAGGTGGCTGTTCCTGGAATTTAGGTCCCATTGTTTTTGTATGGTTGCAAGGGGATGTATGGCCACCCAGTTTTATAATGGAAGCAGAGGGTCCGTTTGAACAGCACACACTCTAACAATCTCCTTTGATAACATGTAAAGAGGCCCCACCCACATTTGGAGAAAAACTGTCCAATTCCCCTCACACTCCCTAGAGACCAGGGTTTCTTATCCAAGAACAGAATCTGTGACAGCAGCACCCATAAAATCTAGAATTCTGCATGTAGGACAGAGGCCTGTGTGTGAGGAAGCAGCTGCAAAGGCCAGCGAGGTTGCCCCACAGATTCAGACGTGTATCAACAGGGAGGGATGGAGCAAAGACAGGATGTTCAAGTTGCTGCTACCTGATGCTCTCTGTAGTCACTAATCCCATCGCCATAGAAACTGAATAACTAAGACAAATATACACAGTCAAAATCCCAGTTCCTGAGTTCAAGGCCGAGAGGGGGAGTCATCAAATAGTGCTAGAGGGCCAAAGAAAATAGTCCAGCTCACTCATCTGCCCTTTCCTAAGTGAATGCAAGAAGAAACCGCGCCCACTCGAAACAGTGACAATAATGAAACCCTCTCGGAACGCATACCCCTCCCCTCAGGGCTGGAGTTGGGTGTGGACATCACAAGCAGCTGTGGCCACACAGTACTGACAGCTGAGCATACAAGCCACGAGTTCCAAAGACCTTTGATTGTTGTTTTTGAGGACAATGCACCCTAAGGAGACATGTGCTAGAGTGGATGGCTCAACCAAGCTGGCGCTGTGCTTGTCTAGTGTGAACAAATCCCTAAGTCTGCTCCCACCAGCACAGTATGAACCAGGAGTCGAAGGCAGGATGCTCAGGAGTTCAAGACCTCCTCTGGCTACATAGCAAGTTCAAGGCTAACCTGAGCTACATGAGATCTTATCTCAGGACGAGGGGGCGGGGGAAACACTTTTCCCATCTTTCATATGGAGAGTTATATACATTCTTAGGGTTTTTTTTTTAATTTTTATATTTATTTTATGGGTATAGGTTTTTTCCCCCCCACACATATGTCTGTGCACTGTGTGTGTGCCTGGTACCCAAGAAGGTCAGAAGATGGTATCAAATCTCCTGGAACTGAAGCTACAGATGTTGGGAGCCATCATATGGGTGCTGGGAACTGAATCTTAGCCCTCTGCTCTTAATTGCTGACCCATCTCTCTGGCTGCTTGCACTCTTGGTTTCTGAAGCCAATAAATCTCAGTCCACCATTTAGAGTTATACAGGTCACCTCTATAGTAACTAAAAACAGACCACACGTATTCCACAACACCATGAGAAAACACACACACACGAGCTCATCTCATAAGCAAATGTAAGAGATGAGGGAATGGGGCTAGAGAGAGGGCTCAGTAGTCAAGAACATTTGCTCTGTAAGCATACAGACCTAAGTTCAGAATCCAGCAACTGCAGAACAAGCCAGGCATCCCCTACAGAGGCCTGTAACCTCACTTCCAATAGTGGTCAGAAATAAGACAATATCTGAGACTTCCAGAGTTCCAGTCTAGCAAAAATGTGAGCCTCCAGGGTCAGAAAAAGACCCTGCCTGGAAGGAAAAGCAGAGCATCCTGGAAGAGGGCATCCAACATCCTCTCTAGCCTTCATACACATGGCAGGAAGAGGACATCCAACATCCTCTCTAGCCTTCATTCACATGGCAGGAAGAGGGCATCCAACATCCTCTCTAGCCTTCATACACATGGCAGGAAGAGGGCATCCAACATCCTCTCTAGCCTTCATACACATGGCAGGAAGAGGGCATCCAACATCCTCTCTAGCCTTCATACACATGGCAGGAAGAGGGCATCCAACATCCTCTCTAGCCTTCATACACATGGCAGGAAGAGGGCATCCAACATCCTCTCTAGCCTCTGTACACATGGCAGGAAGAGGACATCCAACATCCTCTCTAGCCTTCATACACATGGCAGGAAGAGGGCATCCAACATCCTCTCTAGCCTTCATTCACATGGCAGGAAGAGGGCATCCAACATCCTCTCTAGCCTTCATACACATGGCAGGAAGAGGGCATCCAACATCCTCTCTAGCCTTCATACACATGGCAGGAAGAGGGCATCCAACATCCTCTCTAGCCTTCATACACATGGTAGGAAGAGGGCATCCAACATCCTCTCTAGCCTTCATACACATGGCAGGAAGAGGGCATCCAACATCCTCTCTAGCCTCTGTACACATGGCAGGAAGAGGACATCCAACATCCTCTCTAGCCTTCATACACATGGCAGGAAGAGGGCATCCAACATCCTCTCTAGCCTTCATACACATGGCAGGAAGAGGGCATCCAACATCCTCTCTAGCCTCTGTACACATGGCAGGAAGAGGACATCCAACATCCTCTCTAGCCTTCATACACATGGCAGGAAGAGGGCATCCAACATCCTCTCTAGCCTCTGTACACATGGCAGGAAGAGGACATCCAACATCCTCTCTAGCCTTCATACACATGGCAGGAAGAGGGCATCCAACATCCTCTCTAGCCTTCATACACATGGCAGGAAGAGGGCATCCAACATCCTCTCTAGCCTTCATACACATGGCAGGAAGAGGGCATCCAACATCCTCTCTAGCCTTCATACACATGGCAGGAAGAGGACATCCAACATCCTCTCTAGCCTTCATACACATGGCAGGAAGAGGGCATCCAACATCCTCTCTAGCCTTCATACACATGGCAGGAAGAGGACATCCAACATCCTCTCTAGCCTTCATACACATGGCAGGAAGAGGGCATCCAACATCCTCTCTAGCCTTCATACACATGGCAGGAAGAGGACATCCAACATCCTCTCTAGCCTTCATACACATGGCAGGAAGAGGGCATCCAACATCCTCTCTAGCCTTCATACACATGGCAGGAAGAGGGCATCCAACATCCTCTCTAGCCTCTGTACACATGGACCCACAGCCCTGCACTTCCACGCAGAAGTACACACATGCACACACACACCTAAATAAATATATGTAAGAAATCCTGAAAACTTGAGCTTTGTGCAAGGTGACAAATATGGGTCTATTTCATTTTTCTACATACAGACAGCCAGATAGACCTTGAATTTCTGATCTCTCCAATACTTTTAACATGAAGGGGTGTTGTATTTTGTCAAATGCTTTTTCTGTATCCAAGGAGATAATGTGATTTTTTTCTTCGAGTTTGTTTATATAGAGAATTATGTTCATGGATTTTCCTATATTGAACCAACCTTGCATCCCTGGGGTGAAGCCGACTTGATTGTGGTGAATGATGGTGTTGATGTGTTCTTGGATTCGGTTTGCAAGAATTTTATTGAGTATTTTTGCATCAATATTCATAAGTGATATTGGTCTGAGGTTCTCCTTTTTGGTTGGATCTTTGTGTGGTTTAGGTATCAGAGTAATTGTGAAAATAGACCCATATTTGTCACCCTGCACAAAGCTCAAATCCAAGTGGATTAAGGACCTCAACGTAAAACCAGATACACTGAATCTAATAGAAGAGAAAGTGGGAAAGAGCCTTGAACTCATTGGCAGAGGGAGAAATTTCCTAAGCATAACTTCAGTGGCTCATGCTCTAAGATCAAGAATTGATAAATGGGACCACATGAAACTGGAAAGCTTCTATAAGGCAAAGGACATGGTCAAGAAGACAATTGACAGCTTACAGATTGGGAAAACATCTTCGCTAACCCCACGTCCGATAGAGGGCTAATATCCAAAATATATAAAGAACTCAAGAAGCTAACCACTAAAAAACCAAACAACCCAATCAAAAACTGGTGTATCAAACTAAACTGAGAATTCACAACAGAGGAATCTCGAATGGCTGAGAAACACCCAAAGAAGTTCAAAGTCCTTAGTGATCAGAGAAATGCAAATTAAAATGACACTGAGAGTCCACCTTACACCAATCAGAATGTCTAAGATCAAAACCTCGGGTGATAATACATGTTGGTGAGGATGTGGAGAAAAAGCAACACTCCTCCATTGCTGGTGGAATTACAAACTGGTGCAACCACCCTGGAAATTGATCTGGAGGTTCCTCAGAAAGTTAGAAATGGATTTACCTAAGGACCCAGCAATACCACTCTTGGGAGTATACCCAAAAGATGCCCCACCATGACACAGGGGCATATGTTCCACTATGTTCATAGCAGACTTATGTGTGATGGCCAGAAGCTGGAAACAACCCAGATGTCCCACGACAGAAAAATGGGTACAGAAAATGTGGATCATTTACACAATGGAATACTACTCAGCTATTAAGAAAAAGGACATCCTGAGTTTTGCAGGCAAATGGATGGAACTAGAAAATATCATCCTGAGTGAGGTAACTCAGACCCCAAAGGACATGCATGGTATGTACTCACTAATAAGTGGATATTAGCAAAAAAAAAAAAAAAAAAAAGTACAGAATACCCAAGATACAGTCCACAAGACTCAAAAAGTTCAACAGGATGAATTGCCCAAGTGAGAATGCCTGAGGAGAGAGAAGAAAGCAATCACAAATGGGGAGGGAGGGAGAGTCCTGGGAGGGAATGTGGACAGGGGTTGGTGAGTTGGTGAGTAGAGGGGAACCTGATCTGGTATTGGGTGAAGGAAAAGGACTGAATCCCTGAAGGCCAGCAGAAAGAATGGAAAACAGGCAAACGCAGGAGATAGGAGGTTTGGGGATCCCCTCCCCAGAATGCACCAGAGACCTGGGAGGTGAGAGACTCCCAGGACTCAAAGGAAGGGACCTTAGATGAAATGCCCAGCAGTAGGGAGTGGGAACTTATAGAGCCCATCTCCAGGAGGAAGACAGGGCATCAAATGAGGGATGGGGTTGCCATCCCACAGTTAAAACTCTGACTCATAATTGTTCCTGTCTGAAAGAACTGCAGGGATGGAAATGGAGAGGAGCCTGGGGAAAAGAAGGTCCAGCGACAGGCCCAAAGTGGGATCCAGCTCAACGGGAGACCCCAAGGCCTGACACTATTACTGAGGCTATGGAGCGCTCACAAAAAATTGACCTAGCATGACTGCAGTCCAAAAGACCCAACAAACTGTTGAAAGAGTCAAATGTAGATATTTGTACCCAACCAATGGACAGAAGCTGCTGATCCCTGTGGTTGAATTAGGGAAAGACTGAAAGAAGCTGAAGAGGAGGGTGACCTTGTAGGAGGACCAGTAGTCTCAATTAACCTGGACCCCCGAGATCTCTCGAACACTGGACGACCAACTAAGCAGCATACACCAGCTGATATGAGGCCCCCAACATATATACAGCAGAGGACTGCCAGGTCTGGGTTCAATCAGACCTAACCCTCAAGAGACTGGAGACCCCAGGGAGTTTAGAGATCAAGTGGGGTGGGGGTTGGGGGGTGAAGACATCCTCATGGAAACAGGGGGTGGAGAGGAGGTATGGGATTTAGAACAGTCGGAGGGTGGACTGGGGAGGGGTGGAATAAAATCTGGAGTGCAAAAAAATAAATAAATAAATAACTTTTTAAAACAAGAAATCTTGAAAACTAAATATGAGAGATACATTTATTTATTAAAATGATCTCAGGTATTCAGGAGGCTGAGGGAGGAGCCCAGCGGTTTGAGACTAGGCTGGACACCAAAACAAGACCTCACTTCCAAAGCAGGAAAGGAACAGAAGTCAGGGAAGGGTTGGAGGAGCATTTGTGGTAGGGCAGAGGCAGAGGGAGAGGGAGGGCTGAGAAAAAGCTTCCTCGTGATCCTCCTAAATGATGAGAAACTTTGCTCTTGTTAAATTCTCTCTTAATCAAAACCACAGTGTCTAGCTCTCAGTGAGAGAAACCCCTTAACCTTGGCTTCATGGCAGTGCTCTACAGGACAATCTGAAAGCAAGCTGGAGATTAAATCAGAATGTTCAAAAATAAGAGGCAGGGGTTGTGACATTTGTTACCCAAGGCTGAGAACCACTAATCTAAAACACAGAGACCTAAAATGGTTGGAACTGAATGATGGATGGAGATGAACTAAACCCAAGGACCACACCCTGTCTGCCAGCCAGAGATGAGGTCAAGGCAGAAAGCAGTAACTGGGATCTTCAGAATGACAGCAAGGTCCACCAAGAAACTGGAGTCATGAACTTTGGCTGAGTTACATAAAGTTCATGTTTTTGTATGTCAAAATTAACTAAATATCAGCAACTTCAATCTGACCTGTAAAGCAAAATATGTCTGAAGTTCCCAAAATCACTTAGCCTGACAGACAGCAAATACTAAATATATTCTGACTTCTGCATCAAATGCTTTAATTGCTTTAGCATTGTAAACAGTAGTGAAAACACTGACCAAAGAGGCCATGTGCATCTCGATCCTGACTCCATCATGACTTGATAGCTCCTGGGCACATCTCTTTCCTGGTGCCCACCCAACAGGGCTGTAAGGACTAATGACATGAACTCATGAGCATGCCCAGATGTGCTGCTGTGAATGCTATCATTATTACCCTTCTTGTGAGAAACTGTTCCATCCACTCTAACAGATTGGTTTCCCACCATGAACTTTGGTCTTCAGGTTACTATCTGGGGACAGTAGTGGGGAAGGAAGACACAGGACACCTATGGTCAATGAGGACCCAAGAACCCACTGAGAGGAGCAATGTAAGGCTTCCCATTCTGTTCCTTTTGCCACAGCCTACAGCCAATACAGGAAGAAGGGCTCTCAGTCCCCGCACTGGATTGGCTCCCATGCTCTCACCTTGAAGTCATCTTGGCTAGCATCCTATCTAGCTTGGCATCACTTGGTCACCTGGTCCTGACTTCATGCCTTTCCTGCCTCCTGGCTCCCACCTCTTAGAGCCAGTTACTGTTCCACCATAAGCCATCAAGACCCCTACCACACTCTTCTCCTGTATTATTCTTTAGGTTACAAACAAGAAATACATCCAGGGAGGAAACTGTCCCTTCCTCACTCAGCAGCCAACTGCCAAGAGCCCTTCATGTAAGGCTTTCATCCATACTGGGGTTGTGGTTGGCTTGATCTTTTGCAGGTCTTGTGCATGCAACCACAGCCACTGTGTGCTCATGCGTGCAACAGCCCTGTCATGTCCAGAAACACGCCTAAGCCCTGGTTGAATGCCCTTGCTCCAATGGATAGCTTTATACCCATGCACATACAGGCATCACTAATTGAACTCATTGGTTTTAAAAATGAAGAAGGAGGAGGAGGAGATGGAGAAGACGGAAACAGAGAAAGAGAAAAGGAGAAGAAGGAGAAGAAGGAGAAGAAGGAGAAGAAGGAGAAGAAGGAGAAGAAGGAGAAGAAGGAGAAGAAGGAGAAGAAGGAGAAGAAGGAGAAGAAGGAGAAGAAGGAGAAGAAGGAGAAGAAGGAGAAGGAGAAGAAGAAGAAGAAGAAGAAGAAGAAGAAGAAGAAGAAGAAGAAGAAGAAGAAGAAGAAGAAGAAGAAGAAGAAGAAGAAGAAGAAGAAGAAGAAGAAGAAGAAGAAGAAGAAGAAGAAGAAACAAAAGTTAAAGTAAATAATAATAGGTAAGTACAGAGTCTTGATCAGGCTACTTGATCAAGCCTACCTTCAGGTTTCCTTACCTGCTCCTCCCTGGAGTTGATGACCAGCAGGTGGGCGTTCTCCAGCTGGCAGTACTGGTCAGCCTCAGCCCAGGTGAGCCCATCCCGAGAAAACCAGTAGCAGCTTCCCCCGAACTCCAACCAGTTAACAGGGCAGCATTCCGTGCCTGAGCGAAGAGAAGGTCAGAAGGGAAATGAGATCCAGCTGGAGGAGACAGCCACACTCGAACCCGAGACTTCCCTGTCCCCACCCTACCATTGCTCTGGAAGTAGGCCAGCTGACAGGTCAGGGTTCGCAGATCCATTGGGAAGTGCTTCAGATGAAAGAGCAAAGTGGAATGGTCTAAGGGGCAAACACAAGGGCAGAGATGAGGTAGGCTTGTGACTCCATACCTGCCGAGAGCAGGCATAGGGCTCCAGCTACTGTCTGGGGAAACACTCATAGGCATGCCATACCACACATTATAATGACCGAGCAAGCGTGCGGGAGGGGAGGTCTCTGACCTGCCTTTAGCTGCTGCTGCTTCTCCTCCAGTTGGGTTATCCAGGAAGTCAGTACGACGTTTGTGCTACCTCCTGAAAAAGAGGGATGCTGAATGATTTCCCGGTCCATCCGTCGGACTCCTGGACGCCTCTCTGGCTGCACACCCCTGGGTATCTATGAGAGTCTGTCACCTCATCCCACATGCTACTTCCGCTTTTCCCAGACTCCCAGCCTCGCCCAAGGGAGGCCAGCGTGCTGTTTAAATTCCTTCACTGGATCTCCATGTTCTCAAGCCACGCCCCACTCAGCCCACACAGCTTGCTGTGTGGCCTGGCCCCTCCATATCCCTGACCCCTCCCCACTGCCCATCAATCACCACTTCCTGTCACACTGAAAGCCATCATGGCTTCTGCTTGTCTCTGCCTAGGACTAATCGCCACCATGTCACCTCCTGCCCAGACTCATTGCCCTTAGGTCAGGGCCCGTGTTGCCGGAAGCCTTGCTGGTTCCTCTGGCTGAATTGTTCCTCTGCCCAGGTTTTCATCCCCACAGCCCGAGAGCATACTCCTGCTGCAGACCCAGCACCACATCCATCAAATCTGCACAGATAAATGAGTGCCAGTTATCCAGCCCAACTCACCGAGGGCATCCAGAGCCCTGAACTCCATCAGGGTGCTGGAGGAGAAGTTGCTGAAGGTTTCTTTCAGGGTCCGAAACTCTTCTTGCAGCTGTATGCCTTGTTAGGAGACATTTGGGACCAGATGGGTGTGGAACTATGTCACAACCTGCCCACATCACTGTCCATGTGACTGACCCCATGTCACCCATCTCTTCTACCATCATTCATCTTGCTACTATTCATCACCCACCATTGATCTCCATCTGCACCCAGAACCTGCCTCCACCTCTCCTTCTCTTCCTCCCCACTGCCCCAGCACTGCCCAGATTACTTCTCTCTATCCTTGCCCTCTCATTCCTGCCAGGCCATGACCTCACTTTGAGATGAAACCACACAGATGACCACCAACAGGAGGATGTTGAAGGCCAGGGCGAGCAGACTGAGGCGGGACGTGGAGCAGAGGCGCTGAAGAAAGGGCCTGGAAAGAGGCTGCCCTGTGAGAGAGAGTGGGTCAGAAAGCAATTCCAGAGAACTAGACACCCTACAAAAGGAGGTCTGCATGGTTTTTCTTCCTGCCCATGAGTCAGAGACCCACAGATCACCTCTGTCCTTCCACAGTCCCTGTCCCTTCAGAATGGAGCAGTGACAGGATATGTCATGTGCTACCCCTATATCCCTCACACAAGCCCATCCCGTCACAATCCCAGTGGGATTCTCCAGACCAACTAATCCCACCATACAGCACCCAAAAGCCGCTGTGCCGGCCTATCTACTCATCTCACCCAAGTGAAAACCTCCCCCCCAGCTTCCACCACCCTTGTTACATCGCCCTGAAACCCAATGTCACTGGCCTGCGGTCCCTGTGCCCTCCATCTTCCCACAGTCACCTCTCCTGCCTGCTGACCAGTCTGCCCCACACTTACGCCGCTTCCTCTCACCACTCTAACACATTTGCTTACATGCTCACACTCACAGACATCCACACACTATTACACACTGTTATTTGCTTCTCACACACCTACATGAACTGGCTCGCCTCGCCAGGACCAGGGGAGTGACTCCTCTCCCAGACCCTCCCCTGCTTTTGTACCATCCACCTGCACACAGACTCCTCTGCATCAGCCTGTGACTCTGTGGCCTTCTCCGTCTCAGTACCACCATGCCAGAGCAACCCCACATCCTGGAGGTCAAATCTTCCTGAGGTCATTTCTTGCCATTGTACTGAGGGTGTATACAGGATGTTCCCTCTGAGTGGCTATCCAGAATTCCAACTTTCCATACCAATGCCTGTCACCTTCCTTCACGACAGCCGTACTTAGGACCCCCAACTTAACCTAGCGAGGATATGCTTCTGAGTTCTCCCCAGCCCCAAGCCCCTAAGCAAAGCCTTCCCTGCTCTCACCTCCCTGACACCCTCCTGGAACCCACGTTCCTCTCTGCTGTGATGGGAATGGACCCCTCAGTCTGATTTCCAGGGCAGCCACGTTGGGAGGTAGAACCTGAATGGATGGTGATTAGGTTTTGAGGGCTCTGCCCTCGTCAGTGAATTATTGACAGTGCAAAATAGCATTTATTAAAAGCTTCCTCTTTGGTGTCCCCTTCATACACACACCTCTTTGCTGTCCCCTTCACCCTCCCTGGGGTCTCCTGTTTCATGTTGGTGCCCTGACAGACACAGCCCTCTGTTCTGGGCTTCCTAGACTCAAGAAACATGCTCCAGTTATAAGTTATAAGTTTCCTAGTCAGATGAATTCTTTTTAGCATCACAGGAAGGTACAGAATATATTCCAACTAGAAGCACTTTCTGACCCATCTCCCCAGCTGGAAATCCACAACTTAACTCCTGACTGCTTCTGCTAGTACTGTTCATGCAGGAAACCCTCCTCATGATTCCCAGCTAACCTGTGGCCTATGAAGCCCCTACCCTGTCAGCCCAGCAGAAAGCCACCAGATGAGCCACCAGTTAGGCCTGGCATCATTCAGTCTCCTAGCATGCCCATTTTCCTCATATATAAGATGCAATGACAAAAAGTAGCTGCCTGACTCAGCTGTTCTGGGAATTATTGATTAAAACAGAAGTACTGTGTAGGCAGGTTTGAAATGCTCTACTCAAGACGAAACAGAAGCTGTCAGACTTAATCTTATTTCAGAAAAAAAATTAATTAGAACACACACACATGCATACACATATACATACATACGCACATACACATACATGTATACATACATATGCATACACGTATACACGCATACATATATACACATACATATATAAACACATGCATACACATACACATATACATACATATACATACATACACATATACATACACACATACATACAAACACATACATACATATTCATGTATACATGAATACACACACACATATATATACACACATACATATACACATATATATGCAACTTTTAAGACACTGAACATCAGGCCGTGAAGAGCATTAATCCCTGAAAGCCAGGAAAATGAATGAGTCCTCAAATTGCCCAGCTCACTACTCACTGCCTAGAGAAAGTTTTCAGGCCCCTGAGCAGAGAGGAGAAATTGGGGCAGAGTCTAGCAGACTCCCCAAGTTGAGGAGACAGCCTGAAAGCCTGAAACCAAGACAGTTAGGGCATAAGGAGTCAGATCCTACACCACTTTCCTGCATCCCAGAAAACTAAATACTCACCAGAATACAAAAGCACCCAGCACCCAGCAACACAGAACGCACAGTGCTCAGTGTCCAATTGTTGGTCACAAGACACAATAGAGTAGGAAAACACAAGTAGGAAAACACAAGGGAGATGAGTAGACTGAGAAAACAGACAGGGGGTTCAGTGATTCTACTCTTGCCTGTATGTGCAAGGCCCTGGATTCCAATGGCAGTATCACAAATAAATAAGCAATAAATGAACCTATCAAAATGAGATCCCAGGATCTTTCGAACAGGACTCAGAAGCGACACAGATGCTAGCACAGACAGGATGCTGACATAGATGCTGCGACTGGACCACACACGGGTAAAACATTAGAGATGTGACAGAGGTGTAAGTCCCAAGTTGCCTGGGCCTGGTAAAGCACAGCTGCGATCCCAGCACTCCTGGGGCTAAAATAGGGAGGCTACTTGAGAACCCAAGGCTATAGGCTGAGTTCCAGGAAGCCTGGGCTACAAAGTGAGAGAGGCCCTGTCTTAAAAATAACCACAAAAGAAGTCCCAAGTTTCTTCTGAGATGAAACTACATCATCTGGAACACACTGGGCAGCCTGCCCAGGGCAGAATCTCTCTTGCCCTAAAACCTTTTTACAATTATGTGGGGCCTGTGTTCAAAATGTGCAAGAAGATTCAGGCAGGAAACAAATGGGAATCATCCAGGATCTCTGTGCTCATTTACACACCCAGCTCATCGCCTTAACACAGTCTGTAGCTCTGCATTCATCCTAGACACAGACATGTACATACGCACACGCACACATGCATGTACATACATGCACGCACATGCACACATGTACATGCATATATACACATGCACAGTGCACTCGGGGCAGGCTCATCCCTAGCTCTCAGATATTCCCTCACTTCTAAGCATACACACTTTTCTTGGGACCCTGCAAGGATATCAGCAGCTCACATGTAGGTCACTGGGTTGGCTAGTTTTATGTCAACTTGACACAAGCTAGTGTCATCAGAGAGGAGGAGGCCTCAAGTGAGGAAATGCCTCCATAGTATTTGGCTGTAAGCAAGCCTGTAGGGCATTTTCTTATGAGGTGACTAGTGGGGAAAGGCCCAGCCCATTGTGGGTGGTGCTCTCTCTGGGCTAGTGGTCCTAGGTTCTATAATAAAACAGGCTGAGCCAACTATGAGGAGCAAGCCAGTAAGCAGCACCCCTCCATAACCTCTGTCTCAGCTCCTCCCCCCAGGATCCTGCCCTGTGTGAGTTCCTGTCCTGGATTCCTTTGATGATGAACTTCGATGATGACGAATCATAAGGCAGTAAGCCCTTTCCTCTTCAAGTCACTCTGCTCATCGCAGCAGTAATAACCCCGAGTAGGACAGACTCGGGAGCACACTGGTCACTGAGTCAGGATGAGAGAGTCCTCACAGAGAAAGAGAGAGGAACTGGCAGCTGAGGCAGGGATCCCAGAGAGGCCCCAGAAACTGGACACTTGCCTTTCCAGTGTGGATTTTCTATCCTAGGATCCTGCACATGAGAGCCGTGTTCGTCATCGCCACTGAGCTGATGGTCATTTTCCTCAGAGTCCAGCTGCTGGATGTCTTGACAGTCCTTCTCCATGATGGCCCTAAGGGCTGAAGACAGATCTGAGACTGAGTTGATATTTCCTTAGAGCTGGAACTTGGGTTTGTGCTAAGACTGGAATTCCTGTGGAAGGTCCGAGGGGACGTGGGTAGCTGACAGGTCAGAGAGTAGTTTGGGAAAAGACTTGAAATACTGCAGGCTCCTTCCTTCCCATGAGGTGGCCTGGTTCTGCAGCCTTCCTTCCATACTCTCATGGACCAGACTATATGCTCTCATCCCTCCACCCAGAGTCCCTGAACCCAGTCCCACCTGCCTCCCACTACCTCAGTTACCTGTTAAAGGTATAGAGAGCTGACTATGGCTTTCGGAGACAGCCTGAGTCCAAGGAGAAAGAGGGGCTAAACCTGGGAGACGGGACAGGCAGTGCTAGTGGAGCTAGGTGAGAGGGAGGAGGGGCCAATCTAGGCAAGAGCTGGGTCCCTGTGCCTGAATGTCCATCTAACCAGTCACCTCCTGGCTCTGGGACTTTGGACAGTAAATAGAAACAGAAATGCAGTTGGAACTCAGTCAGTGAGCAGTGGGGGGTGGGGGACATGTTTCTGTTCTCATAACCAGAGAAGGGAGACAGGAGGTCTCCTTGTATGTGCGGTATCCTTGTATGTACACACGTGCACATGTGCACACATGCACACACACACACAAACACACATCATCTCTCCCTTCATTGCACAATGTCAGAAGGGGAGCAGGGGTGCAGGTGTGGAGGGGCCAGGATCCAGTCTGCTGTTTCCTCTCTATCCCTCCCTCCCCTGTTTCACTTCCTGCCTCTTTTATTTTCCAGAACTGTTGATTTCTTCAAATATCTCTGAGCAGGAGTAGACTGACCTAGAGATCAGTTCCCTGTTCTTGTCCAATCTGAACCTGTGACCCTGGCAACCAGCCACAGCCACAGCTTCCTATCTGCTCAGCACCAGGCTCCCTCACTCCAGCCCGACTCCAGCCGGACTCCAGCCCCACTCAGTCACACTCCTTCAGTCCTCCCCCAGACCGTCCTCATCCCCCCATCCCACACACACACAGCTCTATGTTCTCTCCAAAGAAAGAAACGAAGAAAGAAAGAAAGACTATCAAAACAAACAAGCCAAAGACCAATAAGACAAAAAAAAAAAAAAAAGACACATAAAAACAATAACAAACTCCACAATGACATTTCTTTTGAGTTGACCAATTACTGCTGGTCCTGGAGTGTGGTGGCTATACCCCATGATGTTCCATTGTAGAAAACTGATTTCCTTTTGCTAATGGATTTGAACTGCAAATAGTTTCTTGGTTAGGACTGGGACCCATAGTCCATTCCCTCCTTTTAATGGGGAGGGGTCTGATGAAGAGATCCCACTTAGGACCAAGGGAGCGCTCCAAGCCTGTCACTCTCTGCACATTGCTCAGCTGTGGGTCTCTACCTCCACGCTTCAGTGGAGAAGTTCTTCAACACATGGAAGTCATGACCCCAGCACCACATTCAGCCCAGGGACACAAACACCCCTCTTCATGCCCTGCGAGTGCTACACAGGATCTACAAAGGCTGGGAAGATGACTCGGTGGGTAAAGGGCTCTTTCACAAGCATGAGATCTTGCGTTTGTAACCCAGCTCCTGTATACGAACCAGGCACAGCAGCACACACCTATATTGCCAGCACACTGCAGAAGGGACAGAGAAGGGCAGATCCATGGGACCAGTGTGGCCAAACAATAAACTGGGTTCAGAGAGACTCTGCCGAAAGAAAGAAAGAAGAAAGAAAGAAAGAAAGAAAGAAAGAAAGAAAGAAAGAAAGAAAGAAAGAAAGGAAGGAAGGAAGGAAGGAAGGAAGGAAGGAAGGAAGGAAGGAAGGAAGGAAGGAAGGAAGGAAAAGAAGGTAGAGAGTAATAGAGAAAAATACTAAAAATCAACCTCCTGCCTCCACACACACTGGCACAGGTGCACATACTCTGCACATACGTATGCCCATGAGTGCACGCACGTGCGCATATTATCTGTATAAATAAGGTTTTCTCATTTAACCCTCACAACACAACACCTTATGAACTCAATATATTTGCCTCTGGAAGAAAGGAGATTAGGTGACTTGGAACAGGTAGCTGATACTGTACTCTGAATCTGAAATGTTCCCCCCAAAGCCATGTGTTAAAGGCTTGGTCCCCAGATTATAACGCTATTAGAATATGAGGAAATTGTTAGGATGGAGCCTGCTGGAGGATGGAAGAGCCTGTTTCAGTTTGGGGAGGTGTGCCTTCACGAGGAGACTGTGACATCCCAGTTCTCTTTCCTCTCTCAATTCAGTCAGGAGCCAAGCAGCCTTGCCGGATGCACACCCTCTGTCATAATGTACTGCCCCACCATGGGTCCAAATCAATAGAGTGAATTTATCATGAATCGAACCTCTAAAACCAAGAACCAGAATAAGTCAGTTGATTTATCTCAGATACTGTAGTACTGGACCCAACTCTGACTACCATTTAAAAGCCAGTACACTGGGCACGAGAGTTGGAGGAAAAGAGTCATTTTTATTCAAAGGCTGGCACCCTGGGCCTATGAGAGCCATCTTAGATAATACAGGTCCATGACATGGCTTTTATGGGTAGGAAAAATTATGGTGGGGACTGTAATAGGCAGAATACATTCTGAGTCACATGTCCAGATTCCAGAGCCATCTAGTTACTATGAGGGATGCTTTTCTTTTTCTTCTACCAGAATATCTTTACAATAACAATCATCTTTCATCTCCTAGGCCAGCTCCTCTAATGCTCTAGAAAGTTGGAGAGATGGCTCAGTGTTTCAGAGGACTTGTTTCTCTTCCAGAGGACCCAGGTTGTAGCTCCAACTACCAGGGCCTCTAACAAGCTCTTCTGGACTCCTGAAAGACTGCACATACATGATATGATGCACAGACATACATGCAGGCACAACACCTACACATAAATCATTTTTTAACTTTAAAACACACACCGTTTTCTGCAAATTAAATGAAATTTATTCTTCTTCTTTTAGTAAATGAACAAAATTTGGCTATGTGTTTTGTGACAGTTGGCGTACATCCTGCTTCTCCATGGGGTCATCAGATAACCTGGATGCTGTAAGAGAAAAGCCACAGAAGACTAAGTTTTACAGCTCAAATCTTTTTAGTTCCTTTCCCCAGGAACTGCTAACCTCGAGGATTGAGATACAAAGCCGGGAGGGCAGCAGCAAGCAGTTTTTACTGCATGAGTTTTAACCCACTAGACAACCTCAGTCAGAGATGATCATCAGCTATACAGGGCTGAGCATATCTTGCTACGATGTAGAACCTAGAAATGAGTGATCTTCTCCCTAGACAGGGTTTCTCAAGGCAAAAAAAAAAAAAAAATGCAAACTTTTGCTTTCTTCTCCCAGCTCGATCTACAGTTTAAAGAGCCAGCCACTTTCTCTGACAAAGTCCACCTCAGTCCCCACACTGTATAAAGACAGAGTTTCCTTTGTCGGGATGAGCGTTGTGAGCTGACTTCATTTGTACGAGGGGCTTAGAGCAGTACAACAGACAGAACAGCAATTATCTGGGCTTAGAGAGCAGGAACAGAAAGTTGCTTAATGGGAGAGCTTCACTTTTGCTGCGTGAGAACACTCTACAGACTGATGGCTGGAGACTGATATCAATATGCCCAGAGTGCCACACTGCACACTTAAAAGTGATTTAGATCCAAGTATCACACACCACTAAACCCAACATGATGCAGTAGGGTCACTGTGAATAACAATGTAGCCAGGGCTACACAGCAAGACCCTGGCTCAAAAAAGGGGGGGGGGAGCAAATTAAATGATTTATTTGCATACAGATATGGAAGATAGATAGATAGATAGACAGACAGACAGATAGATAGATAGAATTTGAGATGTTTCTCTACATAGGCTTGGCTGGCCTAGAACTTATAGTAAGTTCTATGTAAGAACTAGGTAGCCTCAAACTCATAGAGATCCGCTAGCCTCTGCCTCCCAATGCTGGGGTTAAAGGTTTGCACCACCACAGCCAGCATGAATGTTACATATATTTTATCACAATAAAAAGTGGTGATAGAGAAAGAAAAGAAAGAAATGTGAACTTCTGGGGCTGGAGAGATAGCTCAGTGGTTAAAAGCTGACTGCTCTTCTAGAGGTCCAGAGTTCAACTCCCAGCAACCACATAGTGGTTCACAGCCATCTATGTTGGGATCCAGTGTCCTCTTCTGTCCTGCAGCCATACATGCAAATAGTGCACTCATATACATAAAATACATAAATAAATATATCTTTAAAAGAAAAGAAATTTGAACTACTACACTTTGTCAAACTTAAGATGCCATCAATTCTAAGATACACTACTACAGGCCATGCTGGTAAAACACTGAAAAGGTTTGGTTTTTGCTTTGTTCTGTTTTAAGGTTTGGGTTTTATATGTGTGTATCTGTATATGGGTTTGTGCACAGGAGTGTGGTTGCCTTTGGAGGCCAGAAGAGGGCATCTGATCCTCCTAGAGCTGGAGTTATGGGTGGTTGTGAGCTACCCAGCCCTGGTGCTAGGAACTGGACTCAGGTCCTCTGTAAGAGCAGACTGTGCTTCCAACTGCTGAGCCCTCTCTCCAGCCCTTATTTCTTACCCTTAGAATTTCTACCACATGCTTACTCAAGAGGCTTCCTGGATTTATTTAAACATGATCTCTCTGCTAGATTTTCCATGTGATAATTAGAATAAATTAAAATATCCTCAAATATAACATTCAAGCCAGGCCTGGGGCAAGCACTGGGGAGGAAGAGGCAGGGGGATGAGAAACGCCCATGGGTTCAAGGCCAGCCTAGTCTACACAGCAAGCTCCAAGTCAGTCAGGACCACATAGTAAGACCCTCCCAAAAGTTTAAAATAAATAATAAACATTGTAGTACTATAAAAGAAATATAAGGGAAAGAAGTTGGTTAAAATAGTCTTAAGTTTTGTTTCTCTTCAAAGTCACATCTACTGAGGCTTTTTAGTATCAGAGTGGCCAAGGGCCATGCTTCTGCAACCTCCTCACTGCCTTTCAGAACACAGCAGGAGCCAACCATTACCCTCTCTGGGATTTTCAAGCCATGGGCATTCTGCAAGCTTTCTTTGTTTTACAAGTAAATAGCAATGGGAAGATTTCAGCTACGACTTCCAGGACTCATGCTTTCCACTGCTGAGCCCCAAAAGGCTAGAGTGATGGTTCATATATGCTCAGCCCAGGGAATGGCACTATTAGGAGATGTGGCCTTGCTGGAGGAAGTGTGTCATTGTGGACATGGGTCTGACACTGTTAGCCTACATGAGCACCTGCACTTATGCACATACTGACACACATATACATAATTTTTGAGATGTACTTTAAAAAAAGAAACTTAAGATTTATGCTGTCTGCAGGCACACAATAAATCATGACTGGAAAAGCACGGCAAGGGCAGTAGATAGTGGGCAGTGGGCAGCAGACAATAGACAGTGGGCAGTAGACAGTGGACACTGGACAGTGGGCAGTAAACAGTGGACACTGGACATTGGGCAGTAGACAGTGGACAGTACTCTGGGCAGTGGGCAGTAAACAGTGGACAGTAGACACTGGACAGTAGGCAGTAAACAGTGGACAGTGGGCAGTGAGCAGTGGACAGTGGAGAGTGTTATGATGGCAGCAGTGTGAGATTCTCCCATCTCAGCAGCCAGAGAGGAAGCAGGAACTGAGTTAGAGCTAGAGGAGATAGAACCCTCACCCTTGAAGGCCTCTTTCTCCTGTGTCCAAAGGGCTCCATGACCTTCCCAAACAGGGCCTCCAGCTAGGTAGCAAGTGTTCAAATACATGAGCCTGTGAAGAACACTTCACATCCGAATCGTCGCCTTCCCCCATCAGGTTATCAGAGTAACGAGTCAACCAGACACAGAAGACATGGCTAGTCAGCTTAGATCCTTCAAAGACTGGAGAACTAAACGATGAAAGACTGTATCACACCAGGGCAGTAACAAGAAGGAGGTTTGTCTTAGATGCATTTCTACTGCCGTGACAAAACACCGTGACCAAGGCAACATACAGGAGGAAGGGTTTATTTGAGGCTTACAGTTTCAGAGAAGCAGGGGTCCATCACCATCATATGGCAACAGGGTAGCAGGGCAGCAAGCATGGTGCTGGAGCAGCCACTGAGAGTTTACATCCTAATCCACTAACACAGAACAGAGTGCACTGGGGATGGTGGGAGCTTCAGATACCCCAGAACTCATCCCTAGTGACACACCTCCTCCAACAAGGCCACACCTCCTAATCCTTTCCAAACAGTTCCATCGGTGGGGACCAAACACTCAATTGTGAGTTTATGGGGGCCATTCTCATTCAAAGCACCCCAGGGTAGAGCTTTAGTGATTACTCATAATTCCATCTACTCAAATCCAACCCAAAAGTGGGATGTGAGGAATGTAGGCCCTGAGTTCGAGGCCATCTGGAAAATGTGGACTTGGTGCCGAAAGAGGACATGGGGCTGCAGGAGAGTCATCTTGGTTATAACACCAGATCCCGTGCGTCCAAATCCACCAGCAAGTAGCTTCAGACAACCTGACCCGCCCTGACAATCCCACATGGCACAGGATAGCTATGCTTTACTTCAAGAATAGGTGTCTCAAATGCAGGAAGGTTTGAAATTAAATATACAGATGCCCAAGTGGACACAGTGCCACATGCTTGTAGTCCTGTGTATTCGTGAGGCTGAAACAGGGGGATTGTGTAAGCAGAAGGCAAGGCCAGGCTAAACAACATACTCATGCTTGATTTCAAAGAAGAACTAATTAGAGCCTTCGGGGGCGGGGGGAGGTCGAGACAAGGCTTCTCTGTGTAGCCCTGGCTGTCCTGGAACTCACTCTGTAGACCAGGCTGGCCTCGAACTCAGAAATCCACCTGCCTCTGCCTCCCAAGTGCTGGGATTAAAGGCATGCGCCACCATGTCCGGCCTTAATTAGAGCCTTTAATCACTCACTTAGAGCCTTTGACTCACTTCTCCATCTCCATGTCCAGAGCCATATTAAAAAAAAAAAAAAAAAAAAAAAAAAAAAAGCGTGGGAGGAAGAAAAAAGAGAGGGCTAGAGATGCTCCTGGTTAAGCTTTCCCAGAGAACCTGTGTGCAACTCCCAGTGCTCACCCCCGGCTCACAACCATCTGTCACTCCAGCTCTGGGGGAGCTGACATCCTCTTCTGGACGCCACAGATCCAGGCATGCGCGTGGTGCACAGACATACATGGAGTCAAAGTAGCCATACACATAAAATAAATAATGATAATACTTTTTAAAGAGAAAGTGGGGTCAAACTATTAAAAATAAATAAATAAATAAATAAATAAATAAAACCCTCTCTTTTGGAAACCAAAAGGTAACTTTGGAGTTAAACAACCAAAAGCTAACTTTGAACCTGAAAAAAGTTACTCAAGATGCCAGAATGATTTGGTTTTTAGCTAAAAATGGGCATGTAGACCTGCTTCCTTCTGCCTTACGGGAATTAATATGGGTTGACGTAAGGAAATAGTCTAATGCTGAGCCTAACTTAAAGCCCAGGTCGAAGTGCACACTCAGTAAAATCCATTCGTCGATCTCTTCACCTCTCCCGGTGTGAGAGAAAACCCCCACCCCACCCCACTCCAGCTGCTTGATCCACATTACTCCTCTGGGGATGATAGAATCAGAACCACTCCACACCAGGCCCGAGAGCCCCAGAGGCAGGCCTGAGCCTCCAGCAGTGCATCCTGGGAGATGGAGCAGAAGTGCGAGCTTCTCCTAGGGGATTTGGCGACTCCAGCAGTTTGAGGAACCTCAAGAGCAGGAAGTGAAAGGAGATGTGGCCTAGAAAGGATCTGGTCCCTTCAAGAAAGCTCCACACACCCGCTTCTAAGTCCCAAGAATGAGGAACTCAGAAAAGCCAGCAGGAAAAAACGAGCAAGCAGGAAGGCTGACACTTGGGACCATCCCAGAGTCACCGGCCCAGTACCCCCATCGACCCTAGTCCCTGCCTACCACCAACCTAATCCAAAGCCAGTTCCTGAAAGAGGAAGGGCTGGGGCCCTGAAGCCAGCAAGAGCCCTCGAATCATGAGGGGATTTCCAAGTTCTCTCTGCTACCTTTGTCTCCTCTTCCTCCTCCTCTCCCTCCACTCCCCCTCCTCCTCTTCCTCCTCCTCCTCTCCCTCCTCCTCCTCCTCCTCTCCCTCCACTCCCCCTCCTCCTCTTCCTCCTCCTCCTCCTCTCCCTCCTCCTCCTCCTCTCCCTCCACTCCCCCTCCTCCTCTTCCTCCTCCTCCTCCTATCCCTCCTCCTCCTCCTCTCCCTTCTCCTTTCTTTTGGCTTTTTGAGACAGGATTTCTCTGTATAACAGCCTTGGCTCTCCTAGAATTTGAGCCATAAGCCAGGCTGGCCTCGAATTCACAGAGATCCACCTGCCTCTGCCTCCCATGCGCTGGGACTGAGAAAGTGCACCACCATCACTCGGCAATATTGTGTTTCCCTTCTAATCTGTCTTCCTCCACACCTCAGATAACCTACATGTCGAGCCTCTTTCCTCCATCCACTCCCTTTCTCCTTTTCTCAGCCTCGCTCACGCTTATCTCACAGTGTTTGTTAAGCATCAGTTTTGGGGTAAGTTCTGAGGCCCATTTAGTAGCTATATATACCTGAGGCTGGCTACAAAGCAGGAGAAATTGGGCCCTGAGTAGAGGAAGTGGCCAGAGACCCACAGCCACTAGTCTATTCATGGTCATGTTGTTACCAGAATCTAAAGTTCATATAGCTAAAACCCAGGAGACAGAGATTAGTTAAGGGGAACAGATTATCCAATGCGGTAACACGAAACCCCTGTGCTAGATGGAGATTTTCTTTCTGGGACACCATTCCTCATTCTGGGCTGGGGAAATGGCTCAGTTGGTAAAGTGCTTGCCTTGCAAGCGTGAGGTCTAAGGTGGAGCCCCAGAGTCCACAGGAAAAGAAAGAAAAAAAAAAAAAAAAGATCCTGGGCATGGTGGCGCTCACTTGCAATCCCAGAACTGGAAAGACCAAGACAGGAGGCCCCTGTAGGCTACTCAGCCTTGTCTGGTTGCCAAGTTCCAAGCCGGGAGAGACCCAGAAGAAATGTGGACAGTGCTAAAGGAACAGAAACAGGACCACACCTCAAAAACAAGTTGTGTGCGCTCTCTCTCTCTCTCTCTCTCTCTGTCTCTCTGTCTCTCTCTCTCTCTCTCTCTCACACACACACACACACACACACACACACACACACACACACGAGATCTCTTTCTCCTCTTCCAAAGTAAACCCACATCTAGGTCCTCGACCTTCTGAGAACAGCAGCTGCGTTTTGTTTTCAGGCAAACATTTCATTGTGCCGGAATTTGGTGGCACAACCTGCAGTCCCAACCGCCAGTGACCACAAGCAGGTGAATCACGAGTTCAGTTCAGGCCAGAGTGGACTGCATAGCAAGAACATGGTTCAAAAAGAAGGAAAAGCAGTCAGGAAAGAAAGGAAGAGAAGAGAAGAGAAGGGAGGAGAATGGGAGGGGAGGGGAGGGGAGGGGAGGGGAGGGGAGGGGAGGGGAGGGGAGGGGAGGGGAGGGGAGGGGAGAGAAAAATATGACTTTTTGAACATCCGTGCATATGACCTGCACTGAAGAGGAGGCCCGGCAGAATCCTCTCATGAATTTAGATTACCTTGTTGCTTATCCTGCAAGCCTGATGACCAGAGTTCAAATCCCCAGTTCCCAGGTAAAAAGACAGGCACAGTAGCCTGGACTTGCAACCCCAGCCTGGTCAAGTGGAAACAGGTGGATGCCAAGAGCCTTATGGCAAGCCCAGCCAAACAGCAGGCTCAGTGAGAGTCCCAATCTCAGAGCAGTAAGGTGGGGAGCAAGAGACACCTGACACCCCGCTGTAGCCTCTGCAGAGGCACGCAGGCTTACTTACATACCCAGATACTCTGGAGCAAGGTGTGTGTGAGCGTGTGCACGTGTGCATGTGTAAGGACCCCACTCCTCTATTACAGCCCACTGTCCATATTGAGTCCTTTTCCATGGGATGCAGGCTTAGTGGTCTCCTGCCATTTCAAGTTGTGTGAGGGCAGAGAGGGGGTCTTGACATGATGCAATGTGGCCTCTCTGTACCCTTCTGAAAGGAGGGTCATGAGAGGTGTGTGGTTATTGATTGTGAAGACATGCTTGAATAGTTTTACACTTGATTTTAGCCAAAAGGCCGAGAAGCGATACTTGAATAGTTTTGTACATACTGTCTAATACTAGCAAACATTGTCATCGTCGTCATCATCAGGGGTGCTGGCACTAAATCTAAACTTCTTTGAGGTTGGCTCTAAACACAGTTAATAACTGAAGAGACACAGATAACACCTCAGAGAGAACTAGATGATTCCAAAACAATACTGGGTTTTCTGTTTCTCATCAGGAGTGTGCCTCCAACAACCTGGGAGTGAAAACAGATTGAGTAGAAAGCACATTAGCCTATTGACAAACCCCAGCCAATAAAATGTGAAGTACCGAGCTGGAGAGATGGCTCAGCCGTTAAGCGCACTTGCTGCTCTTCCAGGGGACCTGGGATCAGTCCCTAGTGTCCATGTTAGGCAGTTGGCAACTGCCTGTGATTTCAGTTCCAGGAGATCCTGGCCTCTGTGGGCATTTCACACAGATGGTACATATATGTACACACAAGCACATACATACATGTTACATAACAACAAAATAACTGAATCTGTTTTTTTTTAAATATGTGAGTTATTTATAGTTAAGCCACTGCCCCATCAGGCATGTGACATGGAGCAAAAACACAGAAGGAAAGTCACTAACCTAATAACTGCTTCTCTTTGTTAGCTTGGTGTAATTTCAATGAGAATGGTCCCCAATGGATTCTCTTATTTAAATGCTGGATCCCCAATCAATGGAACTGTTTTGGAAGGGTTGGAAGGTGTGGCCTTGTGGGGAGGGGAGGGAGTTATGTCCCTAGGGGCAGGCTTTGAAGTTTCAAAACCTATGCCATTCCCAATTATTTCTCTCTCTCTCTCTCTCTCTCTCTCTCTCTCTCTCTCTCTCTCTCTCTCTCTCTCTCTCTCTCTCTCGTTCTCCCTCTCCCTCTCCCTCTCTCCCTCCCTCCCTCCCTCTCTTTCTCTGCCTACCTGCTGTTGTCTCACATGTAAGCTCTCAGCTACTGCTCCAATACCATGCCTATTGCTGTGCTCCCCACCATGACGGTCATGGACTCATCCTCTGAAACTGTAAGTCCCCTATAAACTCTTTCTTCCGTACATTGCTTTGGTCATGGTGTCTTATCACAGCAATAGAAAATCACAACCCTTGTCTTCAGAAGATATGGTTAAGATTTTCCAATAGTGCACAGATTCAGGTGGCTCTGAAGAGCAATTGCACATGACTTTCTCAGGCAGGGCTGCCTTTCTTCTGCCCCAATGTATCTTTTATGTAAAGACTCACTGTAAGGCTCGGTGAAGCCAAAGTAATGAAGAGTGCATCGTATGGGCCTATCCAATGTTCAGCCAGCTGTTTGTCAGACCATTGAGTTTTCCCGGTTTTTATCAGCACTGTCTCTCCAGGATGAGAGAGGTGGAGTGGCTGGCCCAGCAGGCGGCAGACCTAGCAAGAGCACACTCAAGACCTGGCAATAGCAAAACAGTTAGTGTATGGCTTAGTTGCTGTATGTGCTGCTAAAATCTGGCTCAGCTTTCAACTGCAATAGGTGGGCACTGTGTCAGCTGGTGTCCTTGTTACTGTGATAGAATACCTGACAAAAGCAACTGAGGGGTCACAGCTTGAGGGTACAGTCCATTATAATGGGAAAGCCAGAAGCACGAACGTGAAGCCTTTGTTCACAATGCATCCAAGCCAGAAAGCACAGAACAGTCAGTGAATTCATGAACTCACCAGAGACCAAAGCCCAGGAAATGGTTCTCCCCACATTTCACGTGGGTCTTCCCACTTCAGTTAACCTAACCTAGATAATCACTCACTTGTCCAGAGATTTCCTTTTTCCCCATGATGACTCTGACCACCATCAAGATGACATCAAGACTAACTACCAGGGACACTTACCATGGAGGCTACAGTCTCCCAACAATCATTTCAAAGTAACTTAAACTACTTCAGCTTTCTACTGGTATTGAGAGTGGAAATAAAAAGTAACACTGTATCTCACTTTAAACAGCTCCTGACAAAGTTTATCCAGAGGTTTTATGTTATTTTGTTTCTTGTGGGAAGCCACATACGCCATTACAAGATGACGCTGGCTACTGCTGGCCACCACCCATGAATATGGGTAAACAACCAATGTTCGCATGTGCAAAAGAGTTTTTGTGCAGAGTCACTGCCTGGCCCGAGGCATGTTAATGAGGTACTGAAAGCATAACCAATCAGGTGTAGACATGCCTCTCCTAGGCCTATATAAGCAGCACCAGTTCGGGGGCTCGGGGTCTTTCGCATTCACAGTAAATGCTCTCCCAATAAACATATTGCAGAAGGATCCTGTTGTGGCATCTTTCTTGCTGGCGAGTCAGGCGTCTACAAAGTGGTGCTGAAACCCGGGTAAAGAAACATCTTCAGGCACTAGTGAAGACCCCCTGTTACAGGGAGGATTCAGAACTGCATCACGGGGATTGAGCGGTTAATGAAGTGTTACCGTAAAGCAGTCTGTTGAGAAGGATTCAACTGCGTGGATTCAGAACTCTTCAGCTGGGGAACAGGGGTACCGGTAAGTAAAAAGAAATTAATGTAAGTCTCTGAGAGGTATGCTTTCCTACGGAATAGATCCGGTAATTGTCGCTGGGGTTGTGTTGCTTGCTTGCTTTCTTGCCTTGATATTATGCTATTGCCTTAATTTTCATCACCCTGGACATGAGTGTATCTGCTGGGAGTAGCTCAGCAGACACATAAGATCATAAAGCGAGTGTAGATAAACTCGTGGATCGACCTTGGGGCTAAGAACCTCACATAGATAAGTGAGTATATCAAGGACACTTCAGTCCAGGACAAGTATGGGTACCGGCCAGTCTACACTGTTAGTGGGGCCGGTGCAAGCCTTGCTCAAAGAACGAGATTTAAAGATTTCTGAAAGTACAGTGAGGGGATTCTTAAAAGAGATAGACAGACTCGCTCCTTGGTTTGCCCCCACTGGGTCGCTGACGCTACCTAGCTACCTAGTTGGGAAAAGTTAGGGAGAGATATAGCGAGAGAGGAGGCAGAAGGGAAAGTGAAAGCAGGAACAAGGTCATTATGGAAGCTGATTAAGGCTTGTATCCAGGACAAGATATGTGAGCCAGCTGTTAAGGAAGGGCAGTGACTTTTGCAGGAGCACCAGGAAAGTATGTCAGAAACAGAGAGAAATGAAAAACAAGGCGTGCACAGAAAAATAAGTAAAATAAGAAATATAAAAAGAGAAAATAAAATATAAAGATACAAAAGATAATATAAGAATGAAGATCAAAAAAAATTAAGTCAATTTACTCTCCTCTCGAGGACTTTGACTAAAGAGGCAGCCTTCATCAAAGACTTAAAGATAACTCTCAGGGAAAGAGGAGTAACTATCAGAAGCAGCCACTGTGCCTCCTCTCCCTTCTCTGGCAGAATTCCCAGAAGAAGGAGGTAAAGAATTAGAGTCTGAACATGAGAGAGAGAAAATAAGTTTCAGAAAAGCAGTTATCCCCTGTTTGGGATCTTTTAGCAAAAAAAAGAAAAAATTAAAATAAGCTATTTCAGAGCTCTCCTAGGGACAGAAGGAAAACGGGAGACGTCCTGCTTCCTCTCTGGCTCCTATGGAGATATTCTTAGCTCTAGTTAGGATATCTGGGTCCCTTTGAGACATCAAGTTCTATTCCCTGTCTGTCTATTATCTGGTTTTGGTGCACCAAATTGTCCATGTGTCTGTCAATTCATGTTGTTTTTGTTTTGTTGTTTGAATGATTGTTGTTCTGTGTTTCATGTTGAAAAATATAAATGGTTAAAACTTTATCTGCTAGCTGTCCATCCTTTAACTTTTTTAAAAAGCAGTCTCAATTTGCACAGCACAAACTGATAAGTTACACTGCACTGTGGCTGGGAGTCAAGTACAGCTGAAAAAGCCCTGCTGAGGGAAATGGAGCTCTTAAAGGGGCAGGCAGCCTTCTGCTTGTAACAGAAAGTTAGCTTAAAATTGGGAACTCAGGGTTGGAGTCATTCTAAACAACATGAACGAACCCAAGAAAACAGGTCATATGCAAAAGCAGTGTTTAAAGGGTAAAAAGAGTAGGCTTGAGAATAAATATTATCTCTATAATATTAATAATAAATAATAATATTATCTCTATAATAATAAATATTATCCCTGATTCTGTTTATGTGGTTAATGCTGTATTAGCATTAGAGGCTGCTGGAAATTTTAAGCAGTCTAGTCCAGTATCTGAAATTTTGATGAAAATACAGGATTGTATTTTGATGCATGAGCATCCCTTTTATATTCAACATATTAGAGCACATACATCATTACCTGGACCTATGGTTAAGGGAAATGCAATTGCTGATTCAGCCACCAGAGATATGGTTTTGCTATCACAAAGTTCTATAGAAGGTGCAAAGAATTTTCATCAACTTCATCATGTCCCTGCTTCTACACTGCGACAGAAGTTTAAGCTCACACGAACAGAAGCTTGAGACATTGTTCTACAGTGTGGTAAATGTGTAGAATTTATTAATGCACCTTCTGTGGGCATTAATCCTCGCGGATTGCGACCCCTAGATGTTTGGCAGATGGACGTCACGCATATCCCAGCTTTTGGTAAATTACAGTATGTACATGTGTCCATCGATACCAGTTCTGGTGTCCTACATGCCTCTCCCTTGACAGGGGAAAAAGCAGTTCATGTCATATCTCACTGCTTAGAGGCTTGGGCTGCATGGGGTAAGCCCCTAGTGCTGAAGACAGACAATGGTCCTGCATATACTTCTTCTAAATTTAGTCAATTTTGCAAACAAATGCAAGTGAAACATATTACTGAATTGCCCTATAATCCACAGGGCCAAGGCATCATTGAAAGAGCTCATTGTACTTTGAAACAATACTTGCAAAAACAAAGAGGGGGAATAGAGGCTATGATGCCAAAGATGGCTCTATCCCTTACAATATTTACTCTTTATTTCTTAAAATTGGATGATGCTGGGAAATCACCAGCTGAAAGGCAAGGACAATGGCCTCAACCGCCCAATGAAATGGTCAAGTGGAAAAATGTCCTTGATAACAAATGGTATGACCCAGATCCCATATTAATCAGATCCAGGGGAGCTATTTGTGTTTTTCCACAGGGTGAAGATAATCCACTTTGGGTTCCAATGTGACTGATAAGGACCGTGAAAGAGCAAGATGAATCTCAAGATGATCCTGCTATTCTTACTCCTAATGATTGAGACCAGGATAAGTATACCTTTGTGGGCCGTAGTGAGATCATGGCCAGTACCTTTACCAGTACATTCCAATTCTTCTACCTTGCCTTTGTTTTTTGCAACTGAATGTTTTTTGGATGCGCCTTGTGCAAGACAAACTCCTCAAGAGCCACGGCTGTATAATAGTACGAGTTTTCATTTAAATTATACACTATGCTTTGTGCATAATGTGGATAAACCTTTTACACCCTGTATATTTTTAAAGAAAAAGATTATCTCTAATTGGGCAGATCCCATTTACCAAAATAAAGTGAGCTCTGGAGTGTTATTTAATGCTTTAACGCAAGTTGTTCAAGGAGTGCAATCAGGCTCAAGTGATATTGGAAATAATGTAATTTCACCTATAAACATCACCACTATTATGATAAAGGGAAATGTGACTATTCCCAAAAGATCACGATGGCCTGTTGGCAATGCTACTGCTATATGCAGCGTGCCTTGGTGCCATCCGGACCTTGCATTTCCTATAGTTTTTTCACCTTGTCAATCAAATGTTTTTCCTCGGAAAGAAATAGCAAAGGGTTTTGTTTTGTCACCACCATTGGATTTTGCTGTAATGAATGATAAAGGAGATGCTACAGGAAAAGAAAATATTTGGCCATATTACCAATGGATTTTAAGTAATGAGGCAGGTGCTAGTACCAGTTTGTCAGCCTTTGCACTGCTGACTGGAACCTTTCATGAGATGTTGAATGTTTCTGCCACACTTTCCAATATCTCTGCTCATTTAGATAATGTAACATCTAATAGAGTTATCAGAAATATGACTACTTCTCCAGTAGAATTCTGTGTCAATCCTCCATTTTTCTTTATATTGGCTGAATTTCAAAATAATACAGAATAGTTAGATTGTATAAATGTCACTTGTTTTTTGACACAATGCTGGAATGGAACTAATTTCTTAGCCTTAGTGGTACATCTACCAACCTTTGTCCCTGTGCCTGTTGAGCAGATCCAGAGAAGTTCCCAATCATGAGTCTTGTTCGGCAGAAGAGAGATTTTGGAATCACAGCTGCCATTGTTACTGCTATTGCAGTGTCCACGGCATCAGCGGTTACTGCGGGAATCGCTATGACCAATCAAGTTAATACTGCTGACACCATAAGTCAGATAGCAGAAAAAACGTCTGAGGCATTGCTTACCCTGCAAAGGGTGGATTCTTATATCTCCTCAGGGTTAATGTTAGTGAATCAAAGAGTAGATATTTTACAACATAACATGGAACAGATGATGGATGTCATACAAATGAGTTGTGTGGCATCAACTCCGCATGTGTGCATTACTCCCATTAGGTATATTAACAATTCTTTCATTAAAAGTACAGATTTATCGAATTATCTGAAGGGGAACTGGTTGCAGGAGCTGGAAAGGTTGCAGACGAAGCTGCAGATACAGGTCCTGAACCTTAATGGAACCAGAGTGGAACCAGTGACCCTTGGAGACTTTACCTCTTGGCTTACCTCTGCATTTTCTTACTTTAAGGAATGTGTGGGAGTGATTTTGTTTGGTGTTGTCATATGCTGTGGACTGGTGTTCATGCTCTGGTTGGTTTGCAAATTCAGAACCCAGCAAAAACGTGACAAGGTGATTATAACTCAGGCACTTTTAGCCATTGAAAATGGCGCCTCCCCTGAAGTTTGGTTATCTATGCTCAAGAATTAGTCGGCATCTGAGTTCTCTGCTCTTGCACCCCACGGATTTATGGATCCATTGCACTGGGATGAGAGAGACTCAACGATCATGGATCAGCCCTTGCACATCGCTGAGGTTTCCTCATTGCACGTGGTAGAGTGATCATGATTTCCCCGCTAATTTATTTTTTTAAAACTTGGCTGGCCTCTTTTGTAGAGTTCGCCCTAGGTCATTTAGCAGTTGCTGTCACACAGCGCTGCAGTATCCAATGACGGGCAACTTTCCTCATGCACAGACCAACCTAAGACACGGGGCCCAGTGGCGATAGGGTAACCCTATGACAGGTAAGGCTGTGACACAGAGGAACGACCTAAAACAGGAGCCGTGGCAGATGGACATAATTGCACAGGCCTAGTCCAGCATCATTTTATTAAAACAAAAAGGGGGAGATGTGGGAAGCCACATACGCCATTACAAGATGGCACTAGCTACCGCTGACCACCACCCATGAATATGGGTAAACAACCAATGTGTGCATGTGCAAAAGAGTTTTTTGCTGAGTCACTGCCTGGCCTGAGGCATGTTAATGAGGTACTGAAAGCATAACCATTCAGGTGTAGACATGCCTCTCCTAGGCCTATATAAGCAGCACCAGTTCGGGGGCTCAGGGTCTTTCGCATTCACAGTAAATGCTCTCCCAATAAACGTGTTGCAGAAGGATCCTGTTGTGGTGTCTTTCTTGCTGGCGAGTCAGGCATCTACAGTTTCTCCTGCATTGAAGACTGAGTGGCAGCGGTTCTCAACCTATGGGTCAGTGATCCCTTTGGGGATTGAACAACCCTTCTGCATGGGTTGGAAAACACAGATGTTTATACCATGATTCAGTAGCAAAATTACAGTTACAGATAAGCAGTGAAAATAATTTTGTGGTTTGGATATCCAAACATGAGGAACTTTATTAAAAAGTCACAGCATTAGGAAGGTTGAGAACCACTGACTTCGGGAGGCCTTGTGCATTCTAGTTAACACTCACCCACTGAGCTAGAGGCCCTGACCTCCATAGCCTTGGTGGGAGGAGGGAGGCTAGAGAGGGGGAGATGGTGTGTATGTGCATGCCCATGATCACACAAACACAGAAGCCAGAAGAGGATGGTCCTATGCTGGCCAGGTAGGCTGCATGTCTGTAAAGACTCACAACCTCTCAAGATAGTGCCACCACCTGGGGACATTCCACTTTCATACTAGAAGCCTACGCAAGGCAGCTGCTTGTCACATGCCAGGAAGCCAAGAGAGAAATTGGTCCAGAAACCAGGCTGAGCTGTAACTTACCCTAAGACCTATCCCCAAATGAGACTTACTTCCTCCAAATAAACCCCAGACGTCCTAAACGTTCCACTGCCTTTCAAAACATCATCACTAGCTGGGGACTAGGTGTCTATGGGGACATTTCCCATTCAAACCATCATAAGTAGCAAGACCCACAGCAGGCTGCTTCTCCCAGGACCCTATTTGTCAGGTCTGTCTATTCTGATTTCTCTTAGCCCTGTGAAGGCCTGTCTTCCATTCCCGGCCAGGGTCTAATAGCTAGCTGTTTAGCAGGCAAAGCTAAAGCATTCCTTCTCGAATGCAGGGTGTGTGTGTGTGTGTGTGTGTGTGGTTTTTCTTTAGGTTTTTCAAGACAGGGTTTCTCTGTGTAGCCCTGGCTGTCCTGGAACTCACTCTGTAGACCAGGCAGGCCTCAAACTCAGAAATCCACCTGCCTCTGCCTCCAAGTGCTGGGATTAAAGGCGTGCGCCACCACTGCCCGGCAGTTTTGATAGATTTATTTCCTGCCATTAGTGGCCTTCTTTCTTTCCAAAAAGCTCCGTGAGTAGCACTGGGGAAAGTCACACAACATTCACGCGCTGTCGTAAAGACATATTTGAAAACACTATCAATGTTTCCTTGTTTGCCTTAGGGCTATAGCTCCTAGAGAGTGCAGTGATGTCAGCAGTTTGTGCAGAGTTGCTAGGCAACAGGGTGTGGGCATCTGTTGCTTTATCCCTGCATTACCCTAGCATGGTCACCTCAGCAGCAGCATCCTTGCATGTGGCTGCTCCATCAGTGAACAGCTCCCAATCCTGAGCTGTCAGTAGCTGATCTGACAAATCAGTTGGCTGCAACAGACAGCAGCAAGAATTTCTAAGTGGTAGTGTTCCCAGTCAGAGGCAGGGTCTGTTATTGGGAACAGAATGTCTGATTTTAGGACTAAGGCTGTCTGCAAAACAGTGCTTGGATTGTCTAGAAAAATGGCCTGTTATTTATCCATTAGTCCCACCATCATCCAACGAACATCAGAAGAAACTGTTCAAAAGAAAAGTCCTATGACTCTCATAGAATAGCACAAGTGGCTGCAACTGCTCAGAGACAGGGTAGCCCTTCTGTTTGTTTGTTTGTTTTTTTGTTTGTTTGTTTGTTTGTTTGTTTCGAGACAGGGTTTCTCTGTATAGCCATGGCTGTCCTGGAACTCATTTTGTAGACCAGGCTGGCCTCAAACTCAGAAATCCACCTGCCTCTGCCTCCTGAGTGCTGGGATTAAAGGCATGGGCCACCACGCCAGGCAGAGTAGCCCTTCTTTAGACTCATGTCAGTGGTGTTAAGAAATAAGCACTCAGCCGGGCGTGGTGGCGCACGCCTTTAATCCCAGCACTGGGGAGGCAGAGGCAGGTGGATTTCTGAGTTCGAGGCCAGCCTGGTCTACAAAGTGAGTTCCAGGACAGCCAGGGCTATATAGAGAAACCCTGTCTCGAAAAACCCAAAAAAAAAAAAAAAAAAAAAAAAACCCAAAAAAAAAAAAAAAAGCACTCGATGGCTATGACATGAGGACCTGTAGACCCATACCTCGATTTTCAAGGACAATTGGAAGGGCTTTCAAAGGCAACTTAATCCCAAGGCTGGTGCCATTCACAATGTCACTTGTTTATTGGTCCTCTGCTGCCCAAAATAAGGACTCAATAGACTTAGACATGTTATTTTCATATACAGACCTCTGTGTATGTGTGTGTGTGTGCGTGCGTGCGTGTGTATTTATAGTTGTGTTCCTGTGTGTCACTAGTTCGGGAACAGAGGGGTCAGAGGAGATTTGCTCTCCCCACATCTAGTCCACGACAAGGAAGAAGGGGCTAGACTTGTTCTTTGACTCGTGGCAGCTGCTTTATTCAGAAATATTTCCAATTGGTAATGGTGGCACTTGCCTATGATCGTAGCACTTGTGGACCTGAGACAGGAAAAATTGTTCCAAGTTTAAGGTCAGCCTGAGTTTCAAGCCAGCTTAAGTTACAGAGTAAGACTATATCTAAAAAACCAAAATGCCAGGCTGTGGTGGTGCACACCCTTAATCCCAGAAGAATGAGGGAAGTCTCTAAGTTCAAGGCCAGCTTGGTCTACAGAGCAAGTTCCAGGACAGCCAGGGCTACACAGAGAAACCCTGTCTCAGAGGAAAATAAAATTGACAGAAGAACTTAAGGAGGGAAGGAGTTATTTGGGCTCCTAGTTTAAAGGCAGAGCCCACTGTGGCAGGGGGTTGTTATGAATAAAATGTCAGAAGGGAGGCTTCAGTAGAGAAGTCACACAGAATTACCCCTCAGAGGGCGCTGTAGTAAGAGAATGCTCTCTGATCACTGGAGGTGGGACATGACCAGGCCTACAGAGAGAGACAGACAGACAGACAGACAGAGACTGACAGACAGAGACAGAGAGAGACAGAGACACAGAGAGACAGAGAGCCTTCCCTTCAAATCCTGAGAGCTGGATTAGGGAGAGCTGCCAAGTATAGCATGAGGAAAGTCTCAGGAGGAGAGATGGGCCTTCAGCTCCCAAGAAACAGGAACTTTCCTACCTTTACAGGTTTGCAGGGGCTGCTGAGAATTTCCACTCCCTGTCATTCAGTCTGGCCTAGTCTATGTGGGACAGGGCATGGGACTGGCAAACTTGTGCTGCTGTTGGAAGGAGGAAGTCTACAAGGCCACAGTAGAGAGTGCTTTCCTACCAACTCTGTCCCAGAGAGAGCTGCAAGCTTAGGGGTGGGGGTGGGGTGCTGGTTTCGAAGCGGGGCTCAGTGGGAAGGAGCCGGTGGCAAGAGACTAAAGCAGCTGGCTGCATCCAGTCAAGAAACAAAGAGACAAAATTGAACCCGAGTCCTCTGGAAGAGCAACCTGCGCACCTAATCACTGAGCCATCTCTCCAGCCATGGTTCATAATCAGGTTTTTAAAATATTTTTTTCTAAGATGGGGATTCTGTGTGAAGCCTTAGATGTCCTGGAACTCACGCTGAGGACCAGGTTGGCCCGAAACTTAAAGGTCCAATTGCCTCTGCCTCCTGAATGCTGGGATTAAAGGTATACACCACCAAACTGGGCTAAATGTATTTTTTTTAAGATTTATTTATTTATTATATGTAAGTACACTTTAGCTATCTTCAGACACCCCAGAAGAGGGCATCAGATCTCATTATAGATGGTTGTGAGCCACCATGTGGTTTCTGGGATTTGAACTCAGGACCTTCAGCAGAGCAGTCAGTGCTCTTAACCACTGAGCTATCTCTCCAGCCCCAGCTAAATGTATTTTTTTAACTGAAATAGAATCGTATCACTTTCTTTGCCGCCTCCAGCACCTTCCTCTAATCCTTCCATGCGCCTCCCCACCTCTGAAATTGATAATTGATAACCTGTTTTCCTTCATTATTGCTATATATGTATATGTGTATGCACAAATGTATTTTAATGCAACCTGCTGAGTCCATTTGTTTGGTGGTGTATATATGGCTCAAGGTTGATCACTCTGAACTAGACAAACAATAAGAGGCTCATCCCTAAGAGAAGCTAATTGTCTCTCTCCCAGCAGTCATTAGTTTCCTGTAGGTCGTCTAGGGGTGGGACTCCATGAGAATTTCCCCCTTCCATGTTAACCTGTCCATCAATATCATCATTGCTCTGGCCTTGTTTACACAACCATGCCTACAAAAGACTGTTTCCCTTCCTGTATCCTGCATCTTACAACCCTTTGCCCCCTTTTCCACAATGTTCCCTAAGCCAGAGGTGCAGGAGCTGTGATGTGGATGTATTCCATCGTGACTGGGCCTCCTGCAATCTATTGGTCTCTGCATTGTGTCCAGTTGTGGTCTTCTGTGGTTGTCTCCATTCGCTGCCAGGTGAGGCTCCTTTGACAGGGGTGATACCTACAGGATAAGATTTAGAATGATGGAAGAAGTTATGCTAGTCTAGCAAAGTGGTATGAAGTGGAAACTTACGGTTTCTTTGGAAAGTCAGTTGTGTCGGTTGTTGTTTTGCTGAGGCAAACACGTGAAGGAGTGTTTTCCTGAAGCAGACACAGGGGAAAGGATATTTTGCTAAAGCAAGCACATGAAAGGATGCGTGATGAAGGATGCTTCACTAATGACAGGCATGTATTGGTTCACCTTACACGGCAATGATGAGCTCCGCTGGCCGTGAATCCATAGAGAGAAACGCACCAAAAACCTCTGGTGGTGTGCTGGCGGCTTCTTGCCACTTCCCCGGACTCAGGTCGATTGGCACGTGAAGTTTTGTTAAGACAGACTCACATGCTGAGGCAAGACATGTGGTGAGGCAAGACCCATGGAGGACACATGATGTTTGGAGAGAGTATAAATAGGACTCGATGGAGAGTGATGGGGGCTTGCACAGCTAGCTTTGCAACGCTTGTCGTATCTTCACAGATCCTCACTTTGTTGAGAGAGACACAGCAAAGAGCTTCTCCTGGTGTCCCTGCTGACTTGTGCTGAGTCAGCAGAGGCCTGGCTATATCTGCTAGGTCATGCCACCGCTGCTGATTTGTGTTTGCTATTCCAACACTCCTGAACTGACTGACTGTTTATCTGTGAAGTGTTTTCAAGTGTATCTAGCTGCCGATGCTGACCTGTGAACTGGACTGCTGATTTTTCTAAACAGGTTGACTTCCCCGTATCCTAATAACCTCTCTTTCCCACAGCCTCTGCTGGGCAATAGCCTAGAAGGGAGGATAAAGTGTTTAAGAACCCATATTAAAAGTAGTCCCTGAAAAATAAAAACAATGGTGGTAGTAATATATTCTCTTTTCAGCTCTGTGACCTTGCTAGTCCCAGGAAGCTAGCTAGATTTCCAGTACGAGGCATGGTTGCCCTCTGTCAAATGGGTGTCAACTCCACCAACATGCAAATGCCACTTATTGCATATATATATCACCCATGTGCCAACTGTTGTGGGTCACAGGTTTGCAGCTGGGTAGTGTTGTGGATTTGGTCTAACTTTTGTATTATGTTTACTGGGTGCCCAAAATTACATGGGAATCTGCACATAAAATAGTGAGGGACCCTGCCCCCAATTGGTTTTGATTGGTAAATAAAATTGCCGGTGGCCACTGGCTGGGCAGGGAGACAGAAGAGGGACTTTAGAATTCCCAGGCAAGGGACCGAGGGAGGAGGGAGAGAGCCACCACTCTGGGAAAGGAGCAAAGACAAGGCCTAAGAGGTGCGGAAGAAAGAGCATAGCCATCACGTAAGAGTTGGGGATCGTGGCCCAGGAGCACGGCAGGTCTGGGTCCGGGGCAGCCAAGATGGAAAATAGGTCTTAGTAAGTAATAAGTCAGTAATATCGGCGGCGGGGAGACTGTGTTAGCCACATGGAGGTTAAGAAGTGGCCCAGCCTACACTCAGGATAGCAGCGCCACCATGTGGTACAGCTCCAGTTTCAGGAGCCCTCAAGCAACATTTCGCAATACTATTTATGCCTCTTTCCTAAATACTAAAGTGAAATGTTAGACCGTTAGTTCTTACAGCTTCTTTTAAAAATCCATAATTAAACTCCTAAGACTAAGTTGACCACTTCCCCCCACCACCACACACACACACACACACCCAGCTCCTTTCAATACTGGTCACTCTTAGAGTGACCAGGGAAAACTGCTTGCCGTGAGGTCAAGGAGGCGTGGCCTCAGAAGATATCAGTTTTCTGGTTCCAACCCAGATATGCTGAACCAGATCCGGAGCCAGGACGACTGTGCTCTAAGTTCACTGGCCAATGGCCGGCCATCTTGGGTCTTACCTATCTCTAACAGTTCGCATCCTTTCTCGCTGTGAGTGAGAACAGCAGGGTTGGAGGTAAACAAGGCCACCTACCCAGAGCTCTGCTCCGGGGTGGGGTCTTCCCCCGCAGAACAAAATCCCACTCCCCGGGCATCACTGCCACGCACTGAGCGGGTAGTAGAGTCTCCTGCAGTAGTTTCTCCCAGCGTCTCACGCCAGGTGTATCTTCTCAGCCAGCTCCTTTAATCAACTGCCTCTGTGGATCCTCAACACTCAAGTCTGCTACAAGCATCTCTTCACCTAGTTAGATGAAGCTTCTGGCATGTTTTTGACGCAGCCTGCAACAGACTTTGCGGTGCTCTGATTGGCCTAAGAGCATATCTGAGAACCACCAGCTGAGACAGCGCTAGTGTCCTTTGTGGGCTCCTGTCCTTTGTGGGGAGATAGAGTCCATTGCTGCAGATGGAGAGGAAAGATCCCAGCACCAAAATCATTCAGGCTTTTCATCCCGCTCCTTGCCTGCCTGCAAAGCCCAGTAAAGTATAGTGAAATTCGTCTGCAGCCGCAGCCGCAGCCTGGCAGGCACAAAGGGGATTGGGAGTGGGAGTGAGGTGTCTGGGAGACTACAGGAGCCTGCTGTAAACCCAGTGGTCCTGGGACTGGGAGTCTCGCTAAATGTGATCCACCCTTCCACTGTATTCCAGCATCCCATCCGCCCTAGGGGGTGGAGGTGGGGGCTATCTCACCCACCAAGCCTGCCTGTAACTCCTGCTGGCAATAGCTTTTGTTCTTAGCTTTTAAAGATAAAACTAGGTGCTGGGTTTCAGGAAATTAAGCTTGTGTGTGTGTGTGTGTGTGTGTGTGTGTGTGTGTGTGTAGCCAAACTGACATTTAATAACCTCCCTAAATGAAGTCAGCAGGTAACCTGGCAAAAGGTCCTTATTCTGGCAAAAGCTGGTCTGAGGCTGTCCTCCCTCATAGGCCCGTGTACAGAGCTGATGACTAAACACACTTCTCTAAACAAGCAACAACTTCAACAAAGAAATCAAAATCCCAGCCAGGTTTCGTAATGCATGCCTTTAATCCCAGCACTAGTGAGCCAGAGGCAGGTAGATGTTGTGAGTTTGAAGCCAGTCAGGACAGAGAAACCTGTAGGGTTTATTTTGTTTTGTTTTTGTTCATTTGTTTGTTTGTTTGTTTGTTTGGGCAAGATATCCCTGTATGGCCCAGGTTGTCTAGAACTCCTCAATCCTACCTCAGCCTCAGCCTCAGCCTCAGCCTCCAGGGCTAGAATGATAGGCATGTGCCATCATGACCAGCCCCATCTTTTGGAGATGTGTTGTCATTAGGACATGTCCAGGACTGGAGAGAAGGCTCAGCAGGTAGGACAGGTAGGAGTGCTTGCTGCTCTTGGAGAGGATGAGACTCCCAATAGCCAGGTGGGAGTTCGGGGTAAGAACTTACAACCGCTGTGAGTCCAGTCCTATCGAATCCTCTTCTGGCTTGGGGAAATCTACACTAACTGCACACATCCACACACAGACACACATGTATTCACATAGGTTTAAAAAATATTTTTTTAAAAAAGAAAGGGAATTCTCCAAAGTTAAGTGGTTCAAGGGAAATACATCATGACTGAAATAGTAACGCTAATCTCAGTCCTGAGATTAATGCTTTCAATGACAAACGTTCCTTTCTCAAAATTCCAAAATATGGGAAGGTCAACCGTCAAAATAAGAAGTTCAGCGGGAGGTCCGGCATCTGGTGAGGGTGCTCTTTCTAGTTTGCAAACAGCAACCCTCTTGCAGGTGGCCACATCACATCCAACGGTGGTCAGAAAGAGTGGATGTATGGTTCTTACAGTTTCTCATAGGCCCTAATCCCATCACGGGGACCAGTCGCTCGTGACTTCACCTAAATCTAATCAAAGACACCACCATTGAATCCCATCATTCCATCATAGTGAAGGGAGAGCATCAGCCGGGCAGTAGTGGCACACACCTTTAATCCCAGCACTTGGGAGGCAGAGGCAGGTAGATTTCTGAGTTCGAGGCCAGCCTGGTCTACAAAGTGAGTTCCAGGACAGCTAGAGCTAGACAGAGAAACCCTGTCTCGAAGAAGAAGAAGAAGAAGAAGAAGAAGAAGAAGAAGAAGAAGAAGAAGAAGAAGAAGAAGAAGAAGAAGAAGAAGAAGAAGAAGAAGAAGAGAGCATCAGTGTAGGATTTTCAGGAGCACTGGACTGGCTCATGAACAGGCCAGGCAGGATGTGCCTATTGCCCAAGTAGATACTTAGAAAATGGACTGGAGAGCCATAGATGATCAGGGACATGAATTCTGCCTCAGGAGCCCAAGGGTAGGTATGGCAGGACACGACTGGCCAAGGGTATTAACGAGGACTACAAGACACTCTAAGCAATCCACATTGATCAAAACACCTCAAAGTCACAATGTATATGTGTATCTTGATTTACATAGTACCCCACAAACCTGTACAACTTTTATGTCAATTTAAAAGGTAGAGAGAAAGAAAGAAAGAGAGAGAGAGAAAGAAAGAGAGAGAGAGGGAGGGAGGGAGGAAGGAAGGAAGGAAGGAAGGAAGGAAGGAAGGAAGGAGGAAGGAAGGGAGGGAGGGAGGGAGGGAGGGAGGGAGAGAGAGAGAGAGAGAGAGAGAGAGAGAAAGGAAGGAAGGAAGGAAGGAAGGAAGGAAGGAAGGAAGGAAGGAAGGAAGGAAGGAAGGAAGGAATCCTTTTAAGTGTTGACATTCCCACAGTCCAGGCATCTGGTGCTTGGGGGAACAGAGCTCCACAGGGAATGAGGGATAGATATCCATTCTTTTTTCCATTAAGCTTGAGACACTTCAGAGACTGCAGAGCAGCACGCCAGGAGCAGCCGCGTGCCCAACAGATCCTGTTTGCAGAGAAAATGGAGCCACTGTCAGCCTGATCTGGTCGTCCAGATCTCACTCTCCTGGGCATCTGGAGGCAGATCTGACCTTTTTAAGCTATGTAAATCTCTACAGTTCTTCCAAGAACTGGGGCAATGAGCTTCCTACTTATCTGAGTTAATAATCACTAAAACTGATACCTTTGATATCAAAAAGAAATATAAACTCAATTGTACAATTGTACAGTTGTCCAAGCAGGGGAGTCCAATCCTGTGGGCAACAGGAAAACATATTTCACTTCCCCTCTCAGACGCTGTCATCAGAGCAGAGGGTAAGAAACGCTTCCATGTGGTCCCTCCCACGGTACAGCCTTGTTCAAGTCCATCTCTTCAAGGTTCAGTTTGCTCATCTATAAAATCCTAGCCATCTGGTCTACCCAGTAAGGTCACAGTAAGGGTTAAAGCAGTGTACATGAAACACCAGGTACCTGTGTTGTCTATGGTTGAACCTGTGCTTCCCTTTGCAGCTAAGGGAACAGCTTGTGTACAGCCATAGGCAACAGACCTTCAGTAAGTGAATTTCCTCTTTTCTTTAAAATGGATGTCATCATTCTATCCTTCAGAGCTTCAGTAAGGCCCAACAAAGGTAATAGCACAGGGTGTCTTCCGTGAGACTCATCAACGTGGTCCCTAAGTCTCCCCATTTTTGCACACTCTTGAAATGGAATCCTGCTTCCCTCCAGTCTGAGGCAAGAGAACTCTGGGTGGCAGGACTAAAGGTAGGTTCTCTCTCGATCATGTTCTTTTCTTACCTGGCCTTGAACCTACCACCCTGGATGCCATGCCCCCATCACTTCTTCCCAGGCTTACCGGTATGACTGCCAGCTGCCTGGCAACCAACCTGCCTGCCTGCCTGCTTCTTGCCCTATTGTGGGGACTTCTCTCCAGCACCAGTTTCTGTGACAGGTGGGGCCTCTGTCTCCTCAGTCAAAGACCCTACGTGTACCCCATTATCTTTTGTTCTACCCATGGGTCCTCTCTGAGGTCCTAATCTTTGCTGTCCTGGTACTCTTTACCACTGCTAAAACGTCCAGTCTTTAGCCAGGCATGGTGTTATAAGCCTTTAATCCCAGCACTTGGGAGACAGAGGATGACAGATCTCTGTGAGTTTGAAGCCAGCCTGGTCTACAGACTAGGTTCCATACTATCCAGAGCTGCATACTGAGACACTGTCTCAAAAACTTAAAAAAACAAACAAACAAAAATGTCCAGTCCTTTTAAATGTCTTGGTTAGGTCTAACGAGAAGGCTCAATGGTTAGCAGTGTTTGACCTTACAGTGACCCAGGTTCAGCTCCCAGCACCCCACAACTACCTGAAACTTTAGTTTCTAGGGAACTGATGCCCTCTTCTGACCTCTAAGGGCACTGGGCATGCTTGTGATGTGCACACATACATTCAGACAAAAACACTTGCACATATAAAATAAAATAAATCTAAAAAGATTTCAACATCTTGGTTTACTTGAGGTGATGACTTTTTTCATAAACATACTGCTAAATTACCTTAAAGTAAGATTTAAGGCCAAATTTTACAGGTGGTGGCACCTACCTCCCAGTTGTTGGGAGCAGAGACAAGAGGGTCACATGCTCAGCTCCAGCCTTAACTACAAAGGGGAACACAGGTTCAGCCATAAACAACAACAACAAGAAGATCACAGTCCACTTTGAGAGCCGTGGTTTGAGACTTTGAATTGAAGTGTTCTTTGTTTGTGACCGGGTCTCGTGCAGTCTAGGCTGGCCTTGAACATATAGCTGAGTATGACTCTGGGCTCTTATCATCCTACCTCTACTTCCTACCCAAGAACTGGGGCTGCAATTTTATGCCACCTGTGTGTGTGTGTGTGTGTGTGTGTGTGTGTGTGTGTGTGTGTGTGTCTGTGTGTCTGTGTGTCTGTGTGTGTCTGAGTGTCTATATGTCTGTGTATGTGTATCTGTGTGTGTCTGTGTGTGTGTCTATGTCTGAGTGTCTATATGTCTGTGTATGTGTGTCTCTGTGTGTATCTGTCTGTGTGTGTGGTATACAAATGTGTATATGTTCATGTTCACGTATGGGTTTGTCGAGGTCAGAGGTCAAGGCTGGGTATCTTCCTCCTATTTTCTGAGACAGGATCTCTCACCTAACCTGGAGCTCACCAACACAGCAAGACTAGACTCCAGGGTTCTCCCAGAGCTGGGTAACAAGTGTGTGCATCCACTCCTGGTTTTTTTATATGACCAAGGAATCCAACCTCAGGGACTCAGGCTTGCCTAACAGCAACTTTACCCCTACATCTTAGCCCATGCTTTTGCTTTTAATAAACTTTATTTTTTTTAGAATGGTTATTAGGTTTAAATAAAAGTTGAGCAGAGCCTGGTCTACAAAGTGAGTTCCAGGACAGCCAGGGCTATACAGAGAAACCCTGTCTTGAAAAAAAAACCAAAAAAAAAAAAAAAAAGGTGAGCAGAAAGTACAAGGTTCCTATATCATCCTGCCCTACCAAGCACAGAGCTTCCTGGGTGACCTGTCTACAGTGCCTCTCTAAATCATCCTCTACTGTAGAAGTTAGGGAGGGTTTTGCTGTTCTTTTCATTAATTTGTAAGTTAACACTCAAAATAGTTCTTCTCTGTTCCCCTCTCCCCTGTCCCTGCCCCCACGAGGCCTGACCTCGTGTCTCTCCCATCTCAGCTCCTGTGTTTACATCATCATTTTTGAGAACTTTAAAATATTATAAAATAAATATTTATTTATTCTTTTAGTGTTTTGCCTGCGTATATGTCTGTGCGTCATATGCATGCCTGGTACCCTCGGAGTTCAGAAGAGGGCTTCAGATGCCCTGGAGCTGGGTTACAGATGACTGTGAGCTGCCACGTGGGTGCTGGGAACTGAACCTGGGTCTCTTCAAGAGCAATAAGCGTTCTTAACCGCTGAGCCCACTAGAATTTGTGTTTCTATATTCCTTATACTTTCCAAACCCAGAAAGTGCTGTTAACAAAGAGTTCCCTTGTTCCTGAAACAAATCTGTTTTTATTTCACCAGTGAGAGTATGACGCTCTGTTTTTCCAGGTCATTAAATGTTTGCAATAAAAATACAATTAGCCAGGATACCGGAGTGACTTGTTTGCTTAAGGATTTAGTGCCGCCCTTGAACAACACGCTTTATTGTTCAACTGGGAAACGACCTTTAGCTGAAGGACATTGAAATTTTATTATGTTTCTAAACAGTATCCAAGAAAAACTGCTCTCTGCTTCTTAGATCAAAGAGCTGAGTCTTAAAGAATCCGCCTTGGCTTTCAGGTGCGTGCCTGGTTTTCTTTTCCTTCCCAAGAATGGGAAAGGCAAGCCTGCCGTGAGGACAACGGGGACAGAACGATTCCCTTTGGCAAGGAAGCCTTCCACTCAGGACACGGCAGATGGAGCTTGAAGATGAGAAGAAACACAAAACCCAATCAAAGTACGGCTGCCCTCTCCCCTGCCCTAGAAAACCCTCCACAGAAGGAAAACACCGATAGCTCGATAGCTTGTGCTTGGGGAAGGTGCCTGCTTGATGGAATGCAGATTGCCCTGGCCGTGGGGGCTTAACCTGGAGGAATGGAGCCCCTCCAGGAGGAAAAACTTCCACCTCAGAGCAACCTGAAAACTGCAGATGATCCTTAGTGCGAGTGGAACCAACTTACTTTATCTAAGGATAATTATTTTTTTCTGAGGCATAGTCTCACCGTGTAGCCCTGGTGGGCCTAGAACTGGCAATGTAGACCAGGCTAGACTCAAAACTTACAGAGATCCTCCTACCTTAGCCTCCTAGATACTAGAATTAAAGGTTGTCTCACTACAACTGGCTTAAAATAGTGCATTGTTTTAAAACAACTTTTTAAAAGTTGCTGCAAAGCAGTCAGTCCGTGGACTCATTGCCAACCCTCCCGCCACATGGGTGCTGACTTGGAGAGAAAGGACCGTCCTTGTGCTAGGTCTCTTAGCCAACTCTACAGTCTTGCAAAAGAGGAATTTAATTAATCTAATGGGGATTCTGAAACTGAAACTTGTTAGATCATCGGCCTGTCCCTTTAAGACTCTGGTCACTCTAAGAGGCCAAACCCCACTACCTGAAAAAATCAAGACACACCTCCCTTCAGCTTAAATATAACGCTAAGCAGTACCTGGCTCCTCCACGCTCTTTGGTATGTGGGCTAGCCCAGACTAAATCATGTGATGTAAAACTTCTCACTAGCACCTCCAAAACTATAAAAATCAGAGACACACACATCCCCCCCCCCCACCTTGCTCGGGGAGTTTTCATGTCATCCTGTCCTGATGGTACCTCTCTTGTCTCAAGCTGTCCCTTCTAATGAATCTCCTCTTGGGATTTTAAAGGGCAACCTCTCACCTCTCTCCCTTCCTTTAAGGTCCTGCTATGTATGCTGTTTCTGATACACTGCATGTTCCTCTTCCAATGCCCTCCCACTCAGAGACCCCATCAGGACTCTCTCGGTCTTGAGACCCTCTTCTCTTTTTTTTTTAATTTAAATTATTTATTTATTTATTTATTTATTTATTTATTTATTTATTTATTTGGAAATTGTTTTGTTTTGTTGCAAAACAGAGCCTCACTAGGTGGCCCTGGCAGTCCTAGGACTCACCATGGAGACTAGGCTAGCACTGAACTCACAAAGATCCACCCTATTGAGTACTAGGATCAAAGCTGTGCACCCCCATGTCCAGCTGTGATCCCCCCTTCTCCTAATTAACCTCATTCCTGAGGGATCATTACTGCCAGCTGCACTCACAGCCCATCATCTGCCAGGCTCCTCTATCCAGCAGGTTTCCTTAGCACGCGGCCTGCTGGATATACTCTTCCCTTATGGAATTTTATTGCATGATAATCCTAATTTAGATGAAGAGAAATTTTTACTGATGGATTCGGTTATTTTGTAACAAGGCAGACTTGAAAGGTGCCCCTGTGCTTTCTGTGTACCTATCTTGAGAGAAATAGCAATTTTCCTAATATAGATTCTGATAGCCCGCACAAAAATTTGGTTCCTGGACAGACAAAGCCTGGCATCTGGGATACAGCACAGACCAGCCTCTGTGAACCTATTGTTGCATATCTGTAGGAGGCACTGGGGTCTCTGAGCTCACAGATAAGCATTAGGGCAGTGGCTCTCAACCTTCCTAATGCTGTGGCCCTTCAATACAGTTCCTCATGTTGTGGTGACCCCCCCCAGCCATAAAATTATTTCGTTGCTACTTCATAACTGCAATTTTGCTACTGTTAGGAATTGTAATGTAAATATCTGATATGCAGGTTATGTAATATGCGACCCCCTCAAAAACGTTTGAGACCCACAGGTTGAGAACCATAGTATTAGGGAACCCTGGAATGTTAAGCATTTAGGGTTATTCCTTCGGCAAAGCCTGTTATCCTCCCAAAAGGCTCAGAGAGGGCGTGCTCACATCCTGACGACCTCTGCTCCCTCTGAGGCCAGATTCTTTCCCAGCACCAGACCCTCACTATAAATTTGTTCTTCTCAATCAATCCATAGACACTATCTTTCTGGGCTTTACAAAGAGTTTTGTTGTGGTCACATCTGGTCTGTATTTGAGTTTTTATTGATGTTTGAGAAGGCTTACGTCTGCTTTGTTGTGCACACAGGATTGAGTTAATTGTCCCCAAAATCACTTTCACCAAATTGTGCTGTGCTTAAATATGCTTAAAATAAACCAGAACCAAGCTGCAGAAGTCTGAACCAGCCCCAGCTACTGCACCGTACTGAACGAAACTGCTTCCTTACCCCCACACTCATAGCTTGTCACTGCAGGCTTTGGACATCACAGAGGCATACCGCGCACATGCACACACACTGTGACTTTTATATTCAGTACCCAGTCCTTCCCTCCCAAATACAGATGGCCACTCTCTCACTGATTCTGTAATGCTGGCGTTTGTCCTGTTGAGCCTTTGAATAAAGAAGCATTCTGCATCTCGGGAAGGCTTGTCCCAAGGTCTCCATTCACAAGCACTCAGAATGGGCAGGAAGAGCTATCTGTAGCTCACAGAGCCTTCCTACCCAGCTGAGAGTTACTAACCTGGCATCAAACATACATGTCTGACTAAGCCTTTCTTGACATCTACAGTAAATTCCCTCAGTGTGGAGCTCTACCTAGGTCTTCTGTCTTCCCTGGGCCACCGTCAGACACTCTGCCACTTAACCCACAGCGAAAGTGTCTCTGACCATGACACTTCCCCTAGTCTGAACAAAATCAAGGGTTTGTTTTCATGTTCTCAGTAGGCTGCCCTTGACAGCACTTCTGGCCCCTTGACCAATGCCTATCTTGAGTCATTCAAAAGGAAAGCCAGGCCTGATAAAGAAGAACAGCCAGTCACCACTCTGGCAGCAGGTTAATGCATTGAATTTTCTGAAGGATGCAGTATCATCCAAGGTCAATTCCTTAGTCACCACAATCATGTGCTTGCCTGCCACGCTCTGTCAGCTCCACCTTAGATGAACTCTCAGAAGTCTTGTTTGCAGTCATAGAGATTTTATTGTTATTTATTTTAAGTGTGTGTGTGTGTGTGTGAGTGTGTATGTGTATTGTGAGTATATGTGTGTGTAAATGTATATGTGTGAGTATGTGTGTCAGTGTGAATGTGTGTGAGTGTATGTGGGGGTGGGGGAGGGGGTTGTTTGAGCACGTGCAGGTGCCTGTAGAGACCAGATGTGTCCGATCCCCCCTCTGGAGCTGTAGTTATAGGCAGTTATGAGCCACTTGGCACAGTTGCTGGAAGGTGAACTCTGGTGTCTGCTCAGCTGTGTCCCAGATCTTGTCTCCTATTGCGTTTTCCTGCCCTGGGTTTATCATATCTATGAGCCAGCTCTCCAGCCCTACTGTCAGAGTTTAGATAATATGCTCCCCAGCAGGCAACTGATTTTATGGCAAAACAAAGGCAGCATCTGGTCTCAAGCACATGGAATTCAGTGATCTCAGGCAGCCTTTCACCCGGACACAGCTTGGCAGACTCAGTCTTGAACACGCAGTCAACTCTGTAACTGCCTGGTAGACGGCAGCCCCATGAGATGCGGCGGCTAACCTGTGGATGCTCTCCATGCTCTGTTGCCTGCAGAGCCAGAATTTTCAGGTCTGGAAATCAAAGGCTTCTCCCCTATTAAACTCTATAAACTCACTTGGGTTTGGATTCTGTTCTAGCAAAGTTAGAAGCCATAAATCCAATGGTCGAAATGCTTATACCAGGAAACCTAACTGGTCCAACTCAGAGGCAAACTCACTCAAATGGCTGTGTCCGGGCAAAGAAACCTCAAGGGAAGTTTTGATTTCTGGGCCTTGCAGATATGAAGAAAAGCTGGGTTCTGACCTGAATCTGGACCTTCTGCCAAAATGTCTAGCAAGGTGTTAATTGGGGGAGTCTCCAGAGGGTACCTGTTTTAGATTTCAAGAGGAGAAAGAGTTAGTTACAACATCCACCCATAGGTTTGTTTCTCTGGAATCTCCTGGTGGGTGGTGGTAGTTAGTTGGTTAGTTGGTTAGTTGGTTAGTTGGTAGTTAGGTTGGTTGGTTGGTTGGTTGGTTGGTTGGTTGGTTGGCTGGAACCTTTCCTTCTGTTGACAAACCATACAGAGCACAGCATAGTTGAGTGATGGTGGGCAAAAGGGGCTGTGAAGAAAGCTATGAATCTCCGGGCATGATGGTGCACACCTTTAATCCCAGCACTCGAGAGGCAGAAGCAGGCAGATTTCTGAGTTCGAGGTCAGCCTGATCTACAAAGTGAGTTCCAAGACAGCCAGGGCTATACAGAGAAACTCTGTCTCGGAAAAAAAAAAGAAAGAAAAAAGAAAAGAAAAGAAAAGAAAAGAAAAGAAAAGAAAAGAAAAGAAAAGAAAAGAAAAGAAAAGAAAAGAAAAGGAAAGGAAAGCTATGAACCACTGGGAACAACTGTTATCTGCTGAGGTCAAAAGCAAACCGACTGGATGGCATTACTTCTGAGGGGAATGTATCAGGCTAGCTGTTTGTCTGTTTTGCGCCCTGCTTCAGTGCCGTGTTGGCGGGTACCTCTGCTACTTGTGTTTGCTTTCTCTTTTTCTTTTTTTTAAAGATTTATTTATTTATTTATGTGAGTACAATGTAGCTGTAAAGATAGTTGTGAGCCTTCATGTGGTTGTTGGGAATTAAATTTTGAGGACCTCTGCTCTCTCCAGTCAACTTTGTTCATTCAGTCCCTGCTCATTCCAGCCCAAAGATTTATTTATTATTATACATAAGTACACTGTAGCTGACTTCAAAAGCACCAGATGAGGGCGTCAGATCTCATTACGGGTGTTTGTGAACCACCATGTGGTTGCTGGGATTTGAACTCAGGACCTCTGGAAGAGCAGTGAGTGCTCTTAACCACTGAGCCATCCCTCCAGGCCAGTGTTTGCTTTTTCTTTCTCTCCATCTTTCTTCAGCACTTGGGGTCTGACTGGGCTGCGATGGAGTTGGAGTAGGAGTTAGGGTCCAGTCATGTTGACCCCCAAACAGCAGCATGTCTCTTCCTTCATGGGCCTTGCCACTCTCAGATCCCCAGCCTTCTTCCACATGGCAGCAAACATAAGGGTGTCTGAGGTCTGTGAGTGAACTGGCAAGACCCTAGGGTGAGCCAAGATGACCTTCTGAGGAACCAGGAGACCTTCTGCCTCCTCCCCCTGACTCCTCATTTGACTAATTCAAAAATTATCAAGAGCTTCTCGTTGCATGGGACACTTCTGAGAACACTGTAGATGGTTCATTATTGAAGACGACCAGACCCTCAAAGTCTGTCCCAGACCACCGATGTGGAGAAGAAATTGCAAACCCACACTTTTCTTACTGTGCTGTAAGAAAAAGATGAAGTGTGCTTGCCTTCAGCTATGAAATATTTTGGTATCTTGGAATTGACTTTTTTTCTCGATTGGTGCTGTTACAGAAAAGTGCTATTTATACCTGTTATTATGTTCCTGTCAAAAATGGCAGCATACGCATATAATTGAAAATTCTGAATATAGAATAAAGTGTGTTCAAGGTATGGGTGTATAGACAGAATTTTATTCAGCAGGAAGGTTTTTAGGGAATGAACTGACACAAATACACCACTAACCATCAGATTGATCCCGTCACTCGGGACACTAAGACAGTGTCCACAGGATGTCTTCCACCATGCAAGAGATGCAGTCAGTGGCTGTTCTGGTCACTCGGGGACACTAAGACAGTGTCCACAGGATGTCTTCCACCATGCAAGAGATGCAGTCAGTGGCTGATCTGGTCACTCGGGGACACTAAGACAGTGTCCACAGGATGTCTTCCACCATGCAAGAGATGCAGTCAGTGGCTGATCTGGTCACTCGGGGACACTAAGACAGTGTCCACAGGATGTCTTCCACCATGCAAGAGATGCAGTCAGTGGCTGATCTGGTCACTCGGGACACTAAGACAGTGTCCACAGGATGTCTTCCACCATGCAAGAGATGCAGTCAGTGGCTGACCTGGTCACTCGGGGACACTAAGACAGTGTCCACAGGATGTCTTCCACCATGCAAGAGATGCAGTCAGTGGCTGTTCTGAAGAGTTTTTTAATGTAAAACCCACAACTTTGGGTGAGGAAGAGGGAGTCCTCGGGTCCTTCACAGGAAAGGGCCAGAGCTCCTCTGTACCAGCTCCACTGTGTTTTTAAATCCAGTCAGTAAGAATTATAACCTTCAAACAAGAGTGCCCGGGAAGTATCATCCCAGGGGTTGGAACTGAGAAAGATAACTTATCACAAATAAGTTACTGGCTAAGTGGTTCACACCTGTAACCTCAGCTCTCAGGAGACTGAGACAGGAGGATTGTGAGTTCAAGGCCAGCCTAGGTCTCGTAATGGGACCTTGTGATGGAGAAGAGGAAAATTAAATTATTACCATTATCTAGGTAAGAGACAAAAGTAGCTGGATGGTGGTGGCATGTAATCCCATGCACCCGGGAGGCAAAGGTAGGAGGATCTCTGCAGGTTTGAGGCCAGCCTGGTCTACAGAACAAATTCCAGGACAGCCAGGGCTACACAAGGAGAAACTCTGTCCCCCCACCAAAAAAAATAATAATAATAATTGGCAGGTCTGGAGAGATGGCTCAGTGGTTACAAGCACTGGCTGCTCTTCCAGAGGACTCAGACTTGATTCCCAGCACCCAGACGGCAGCTCACAACTGTCTATAACTTCAGTTCCAAGGGATCTGGCGCCCTCTTCAGGCTTCTGCAGACATTGCATGCATGTAGTGCACAGCCATACATGCAGACAAACACCCATATAAAAATATGTAATAACAAATAAATCCTAAAAAGAAAGGGTAATAAGATCAGTGTAAGCCGGGCAGTGGTGGCACAGGCCTTTAATCCCAGCACTTTGGAGGCAGAGGCAGGCAGATTTCTGAGTGCCTGGTCTACAGAGTGAGTTCCAGGACAACCAAGGCTACACAGAGAAACCTTGTCTCGAAAAAAACAAACAAACAACAACACAAAAAAACAGTGTATTGGATCAAATGAGAACTGTCTCCCAGCCTGTCTCTTGCTCTCTGATGTGACACTCTTGGCTACTACCCACAATATGTGTCTAGGGCCTTGAGTGTAACGGATACCTTTATTTACCCATGTCAGCACCCACACATTTCATGCCCCTCTTCCCACAGTCTCTGTAGCAACCATGACATGTCATGACCCTTGGCTTCTGTTTATTGGTACACTATCAGATAACCCAGACAGACCCATCTTAGTCATTTGTGTGTGGGGTGGGGGTGGGACACGAGAGAAGGTGGCTGAGCACCAGGCCAGCCTGCCCCCCTGCCCATAGGTCCCACAGATGATTGCCACTCCCCCCACCCCCACCCCCACCCCTTCCATTCTCTCCCTTCTTTGCATGGGCTGGTTCCTACTGAATTCTTTTTACCAACCACACAGAGCTCCTTGGTCCCAGCTCTGAAGTTTCTTCTGCAGCCTCAACTCTTCTTCGGTCCCTATCCAAAGCCAGGTGCAGTTTTTTGTTGTTGTTGTTTTGGTTTGGTTTTGGTCTTTTGGGGGGGTGGTGTTTGTTTGTTTGTTTGTTTGTTTGTGACAGGGTTTCTCTGTATAGCCCTGGCTGTCCTGGAACTCACTCTGTAGACCAGACTGGCCTTGAACTCAGAAATCCGCCTGCCTCTGCCTCCCAAGTGCTGGGATTAAAGGCGTGTGCCACCACCGCCCAGCTCAGATGTGTTTTAATTACAATACTTGGTAATAGAGTTTAAGTTCTGGGAAGATAACTGTCCTAACTGTTCTTTTTTTTAAATATTTTCTTTTTTAAATTTTTTTGTTTATTAGGTATTTTCTTCATTTACATTTCAAATGCTATCCCAAAAGTCCCCCATACCCTCCCCCCACACACACAACTGTTCTTTTTAAAACTTTTCTGCTGTCTAGTTCTCCCATGTACTTCTTCGAGATAAATTTAGATTCATTTTATCAAAAAAAATTTTTAAGCAAAAACACACTGCTGATGATTTGGGGGTAGGAGGGTGTTGTTTGGTTTGGGTTGGTTGGTTTGGTTTTTTCAAGACATGGTTTCTCTATGCAACAACTTTGGCTATCCTGGAACTCCTTCTGTAGACCAGGCTGGCCTTGAACTCACAAAGATCTGCCTGCCTCTGCCTCCTTAGCACTGGGATTAAAGGAGTTCGTCACCATGCCTGGCCACTGCTCGTGAGTTTTGATAATCTTGACTGCATCAGTGACCTCAGTGCAATATTAGGGCTTCCTCCCCGAGAACCAGCTGCTATATCCCAAGTACGTTTATGATCTGAAAGGCTTTGCCAGATTTGGGGATATTTCGCACCATTTCCTAAGGTCACTCCTCCATGTTTTATGTTTGAGTTACTGTTGGTCGTCCCTGTCATTCTTACCAGAAGCTGCTTATACTGACGATGTCCCCACAAGTTTGACTTTCATGTTCTGCTCCAGAACTTTCTCCAGGGCCATTTGGAATCAGATCAGCCAGCGTAGGTTATGGTACAGAGCTATAGCTAACAGCTGTGGGGTGTGGGTCTACTGGGCAAATCCTCCGGTCATTCCTGCCTTAGGTCAGCCATTCTGTATGTTCGGCAGATGTTCAAGGATTGCCTCAGTTGCCAAACACAAGCAGCAACTTTGCAATGCCCTCCTATTTCATTTTCCTCCTTTGACCCCACAGGTGTGCCTCCTTCAGCTGCTAAGACGCCACCTCCTAGTCAGACAGCAGACACACCTTTAATCCCAACACTGGGAAGACAGAGGCATGAGGATCTCTGGGTTCGAGGACAGCCATTTGCACACAGAGAAACCCTGTCTTGAAGACAGATAGATAGATAGATAGATAGATAGATAGATAGATAGATAGATAGAAAGAAGATAGATAAATAGATAATAGATGGATAGATAGATGATACATAGATAGATAGATAGATAGATAGATAGATAGATAGATAGATAGATAGATAGATAGATGATAGATGGATGGATGGATAGATAGATCCTCTCAGGCTGTGAACTTGGGAGACACCCAAACTGAGACAAACCTCTCTGAATTCTGACTCTTAATGAGGCTGCAGTCTGTTTCCCTCTTGCCGAGGAACCAGCACACCTGCCTGCATGCAGCTGCTATGCAAAGCTGGCTCAGTCTGACCCAGAGCAGAAAGCTCTGTGATTCTTCAGGTAAGGAAACGTTCTAGACAAAGGGACCACAGAGATGGCGGATAGACGAGGTTGTGTTGCCAGGCAGTGGTACATGCCTAATCCCTGCACTCAGGAGCCAGATCTCTGAGTTGGTCTGAGTCAGAGACCAGGCTGGTCTATAGAGCTAGTTCCAGGACAGCCAAGCCTACAGAAAAACCCTGCTTCAAAACCCAAACCAATGAGTTGGAGGCCAGCCTGGTCTACAAAGTGAGTTCCAGGACAGCCATGGCTATACAGAGAAACTCTGTTTAAAAAAAAAACAAAAACAAACAAACAAACAAAAAACCAACAAAAAAAAAAAACAAAAAAAAACAAATGCACTCGCACACACACACACACCAAAAAAGGGGGGCTGTGTTGTCCCCCAAAAACTAGACATGGGGGAATCAGAACCCAGATGAACATGCCATTCTCTCCTTGACTCTCCTGCCCAGACACTGGCTCCATGTACACACGCACTCACATGTCTCCAGCTGTATAACCCAGCGACCTCTACATAGCTGTCCTCTGGTGTCTTACTGCTGAAAGTCTCCAAGTACACACCCCACCCCAGCTCTATAGCCCTCCTCAGCCTGCCTCGCCCCAAATCTAAGCTACTGCGCCCCCTTTACTCCTGTCAACTTTACATTCCAAAGCACAGTTGATTTCGGGTAGTAAACAGAACTAAGGCAGTGTCTGGGGAGGATTAGGGCTTCCACATGGGCTGTCTGATGAGAATGCCTTATGGAGCAGAATGACCACACTGGCCGTTATCGTCAGCTGCAGAAGGACACCTGACGTAAGAAGGACACCTGACGTAAGAAGGTTTGACTTACTTTTTTTTTTTTTCTACATCACAGTGGTGGAGACACAGCATGCATGAGGCCAATCCATTCTTTGGATTTTGAGTTTAGATCTTTTCCTGGGCGAGCACTACTATGCCACAGGATTCCTGCTCCAGTTTGCTTCTCTATTGTTGTCACCAGACGGTGACAGAGTCACAGCACACAGTCAGCCACACTATCAAGAGAGACAACAATGACCTATATCACCTGCGGAGAGTAACTTCTAATGGTCAGTAGATTAGATGTATCGTAAATGCATGTGCCAGCCCGAGAGATGGCCGAGTCAACAAAAGGCTTGCCACAGAAGGGTCCGAACCAACGAAAAATATTAATAATAACCTGGGCACAGCATTATCTGACAATAATCCCAGCAAAGGGAGGCAGAGACGGAGGGATCCCTGGGACTTGCCGGCCAGTCAGTCTAGCCAGATAGAAGGTAGAGAGTAATGGAGAAAGACGTTCAATATCAACCTATGGTCTCCACGCATGACAACGTGCAAGCACACACATACAGCACACATGTACAGCTTGCAATGAATTTATCAGGCAAGATCACCCCGTGATAAATGATGAAGCATCCGCACGCTGCCGCCATGGAATTTTCCATTAGTTACTATTTAAGGGTTTTCCTTTTTCTTTTCTTTCTCTTCTGTGGTTATGTAGAGGGGCTCAGACTGTATGGTTATCTTTCAGTTTGCATCTTTCACATAAGTTCTTTAAATTGTTTTTTTTTGGGGGGGGGGACCTCTGGAAGAGCAACACACTTCTCAACTGATTAGCTGTCTCTCTAGCCTGTTTAAATATCATCAAAATGGTCCACATACAGCAACTATGACTTCAAAGTAAGTGATTAGCATCATATACTGAAGACAATCTCCTTGTCAAGAAGCCCCAGTGGGCAGCGTCACCAGCACAAGCCCACGGCAGCCCCGTCAGGCAGGCAAGAGGAAGGGAGACCGTTGGAGACCGCTGGCTGCCTGAGCACAGGGGGAATAGTTCCCTCAACCTGAAGTGACAAATGTTTTTAACAGTGTCTCTTTTCACATTTCCATGTTGAGTTTTCCTCTTGAGACTTCATAGTTTTTCATAGTCCTGATATTAATTACTTGTTATAAATGTTGCAACTATTTCATCCAGGTCTGGCCTAGTGCTTGTTTCTAATTTTAGATGACAGATTTGCCAATCTTTCCTGTAGAGGAAAAATATTATTTTCCTGCAGTGTATTTGTAAAAATATATACATATTATATCATTTATATATATATACATGTATATATACATATGACTATATATTGTATTTTCATGTTATTTATGAGCAAACATTTTGCCCTGTTTTGTTAGTAATTCATGTCTGTAAGTTATCTGTAATTGTCCTCATTCCCACCCTTGGTTATACTAATATATCTTTGCATTCATGTGTCTGTGATCCTGAGCTGGGTATTCACTGCGTTTATTCAGTGTACAAAGCAGTTTCTGTTTGTTGCGATGAATGTCGCAGGCCAGTGTGTTTCATTCCAAGTCTCTGATGCACTCAGCACGGGGGGGGGGCGGGGGGGGGGCTGCAGTTCCCTGGTGGTTGGTCCTGCCCCCAGCAGACAGAGGTCAAAAATCATCCCATTTTCCAACTGAGACTTTAGGACAGAATAACTAGCTCACGTTGCCGTATCTGTACACAGCGAAGCCAGGCTGCTAGCAGGCTGTGTTATCTGAAGTTCATTCTGTCTTCACAGCTCAGCTGCTGACCTGAGGCTTTCCTAACATGAGCCAACCCACACCCGGTTCCTAATCCCCAATGACCAGACAGCTCATGAACGGTTATTTCTCTTCTTTTTACTCTAAAAAAAAAAAAAAAAAAAAAAGCTGACAGAAGAGAACTGCACGCTGGGTTTCAATATGCACCCCTACCACCACCAGGCATCAAACATCATTTCTTAAACACCATTCTTTACCGGTCCTTTAAAAATCCTACCTAAATGAGAGTTCCTGAAGATGGGGAGACCCTTAGGTAGGCTCTACCAGTTCTAAACCTCAGCAGCTCAAGGAATTAAGGATATAAATGAGGGGAAGGAAGGTTCCTAATTAGCCTTGTCCAACTTTGTCTCACAGACCCAGCGGTAGGGCCTCCTGCAGACGTCGTCATTCCAGCGGCCATCCGTCGTGAAGTGGGCGCAGTCCTCGCCCCCTCCAAGCCCATGTCCGTACCAGTTATCCGGCTGCTCTGGTCTCCAATTCCTAGAGACAGAAGATGGCTGTGAGCCCCAGGAGATCAGACTCTCAGCCACGTCGCCAGCCTTGGGACCCCCGGCCCAGGATGACACCAGCTACCCTGCCCGCAGACCCACACTCACTTGAAGCCTGTCTCGTAGTCTGTTCCATCCACCCATTTCCAGGGCCCATTCTGGTCAGTTAGGCCAATCCAAGTGTTTAAGGGGCCCATGTGGCGCTGGACGAAGTTCTGAGGAAAGAAGCAGACTTGGTGACCTCTCCTTTCCACCATCTAGCATCCCAGAAGAACTCAGCTCAGCGTGGCCTCACCTGTTCATCCCCGGAGGTCACCACCACCAGGTGGGCATTTTCCAGCTGGCAGTACTTGTCAGCTTCGGTCCAAGACCTCACAGAGGTGGAGAACCAGTAGCAGCTGCCTTCATACTCTACCCAGTTGATGGGGCAGCAGGTCATTTCAGAGCCTGAGGTGAGGGAATGCAGGGTGAAGGGCTGAGCTGCTGCCAGGGTGGGGTGCTCAAGGAAGTGGGACTTGTACCCCCACCCCTCACCCCTCACCTTTGCCCCGAAATGCAGCCATCTGGCAGCTCAAGCTTCGCACGTCAGACACTAACTGCTTCACGTGCAGTAGCAAACTGGAGTGATCTGGAGGGGTGGGAGGGTGGATGGGGGGGGGGGAGTGGCAGAGGACAGGAGGAGGCAGAGAGAAGAGGGGAGGAAGATGAATGAGGTGAGTGTGAACACTGGAGAACAATCAATCATCACAGGCTCCCTAGCCAAAACTTTGACCTAGGCTGTGAGATTTGGCCCCGTGTCAGACCCCTCCCCCCACCTGACCTCCCCCTCCTCTCTCTCTCTCTCACCCTCACCCTCTCCCTTCCCTCTTTCTCCCCCTAACCTCTTACCCCTTGCCCCTTATTCCCTCTTCCAACCCTCCTCCCCCTCCCCCCTCTTCCTCCCCTCCCCCTGCACCCTTACCTTCAGTCAGATCCTTCTGCTGTTTTTCCATCTTCGACTCCACTGACTTCATCTTTCTTCCCACACTACTTCCTAGAGGATAAACTTGTTCAAAGTCCTGACAACCCCACCACCCCTCACCCAGACCCAGGCCCCAAACCCAGCCCCCCCCCCTCACCCTGGGTGCTCAAGGCCTTGACCTGGTCCTCAGTGCTCACAGTGAGGTTGCTGAAATTCTGCCTTAGAGCCAGCAGATCTTCCCGGAGTTGGGAATCTAAGCAAGAGAGGATGTGAGTAGAGAAAAATAAGTTGTCTGTGTCCACCAACCACCGCACCCACCGCTCGCTCACACACACCCGAAGTTGCCCCCTTTCTCTGCCCAGCCCTGGCCACCCACTTTGGGATGTGATCACACAGACAACCACCAGCAACAGGATGCTGAGGCTCAAGGAGAGCAGGAGGAGGCGGGATCCAGAGCAGAGTCGCTGCAAGAGCCGTGGAGTGGGAGGAGGCCCTGCAAGAGAGTGTATCAAGAGTTCACTACCCGGGCCAACCTAAATCCCGAGGTACTAGGAAGAGCGCAAACTAAATTCTCCAGTAGACTAAGAGGAGCCGTATAGATTAAGAAATGCGGGCCGTGGGCAACCCTGCAGGGCCTAAAGAAAGATAGGGAAGAAAGGGGGTTATCAGAAGTGCAAAGCTTTGACCTGCCCTAGCATTCCCGAAGCCCCGGACCTCTGCTGCCACCCTGTGGCATAATATTGTCATTACAGACGGTGAACCACGCCTGGGGAGTGATTGCTCCACCAACGTGTAGGAAGGGTGGGTTTCCTCCTCTTTCCGTGACTCCTGTGAGTCTTTGGTTGCATGCAAGGTGAAAAGGTGAGCCTCTCCCACCAAGGAAGAAAATGACACTCAGTCCTGTCGGTTGGCCTGCCGGCTTTCCCTCCTGCCCCACCCCCCGCGCCCCGTTTCCCCTCCTGTGCTCCTTCCTGCATAAAAGCCCACTGCCCACCTGGGATACCTCAAGAGCTCTGTATTTGTTTGTACAGGCACACGACAGTCCCTGCTCAGAGGACAAAGAAGCAGGGAGAGCAGATGCTTCGTCTTTCATCCGTGCTGAGACCCTCAGCCCCCTCTCCAAGGGTCCCTTAAGTCAAACTGATCCTGATCACCCCCCATCCCCACCTCCACCTCCACATACACACTGTTGAAACTGAAAAGGAAAGGGACCTAATTTCAGACGGGGCTGACAATAAGCTCATGCCCCCAACCTTCAGTAGTCCCCACACCTTGGATCCACCCTCTGCCTGGGGTCTTGAGAAATGGGTAACATTGGGAGGAAGCTTAGACATCTGTCACTGAGGACGCCAACACTATGCCCTGTACCCGATGTCCCAGCAAGAGTGATGCAGCCACTGTTTTCTGAGTGTATGGAACAGAGCTAGGGATCTCCACAGGACACAGGAGCTGAGTCAGAGGGACAGAGCCATTGATGCTCTCCTCCAGAGGGGAGCACCCCTCGCCTCTCTGAAAGGGAGCACCTCTCACCTCTCCGGAGTTGATGATGGTCATTATCATTGTCCAGGTGCTGGAAATCTTGATAATCCTTTGTCATGATGGCACTGGATCCGGACCTAGGACAGCCACGTTTAGAGCCTTTAGCGCTGAGCCAGGGCTGACAGGCTTGGAGCTGGAAGAAGTCCAGTCCCCTTTTACATCTGACTAGGTGAACATGCTTTCTGTCTCCCCTAACCCTATCTGCTCCCAAGCCTGACATCCAAAAATCTATCCTCTAGCTGGACATGGTGACACATGCTTTTAATCCCAGTATTCAGGAAGCAGAGGCTGGTGGATCTCTGTAGGTTCGAGGCCAGCCTGGTCTACAGAGTGCGTTCCAGACTAACCAAGGCTATATTCTGTCTAAGAAAAAAATATCTCCTCTCCCATTCACACACACTGCGCATGTGAACCCGTCCAGCCACTCTCTCTTGACTGTCACCCATCCCTTCCCCTCCTGCTGTACTTACTGAAGGTCCCTCAGCACCACAAAGAGCCCAGTCTAAGGAGGGGGCTGAAGCCTGAAGAACCAGGTGAAGAGCCCTGGGCAATGGGAGGGGAGGGGACAGGGTCCATCCAGGGCCCATGTGTGTCTGAGCACGCTGAACCTGGCATCACCAACACCGGGACTTTGGACCATAAACAGAGGTAGAAATAGACTTGGAACTGGGGAGGTATAGGGGAGGAAGGAAGGCATGGGTGACCTCTATTCTATTTCTCAGAAAGGGAGAGTCTACACACACACACATGCACACACATATACGCATGCACACCCGCATGTTCAATACTCGTTACCTTTTTGTGGGTGAGACAGGCCTTAAAAGGCTAGGGAACAGTTTGCTGCTTCCCCTCAGAGCCCTCCCCCTTTTGGTCCTGAATTTCCCAGAATTGTCCGTATCTCCAAACATCCCTGACCAGGATCAGAGGCACCAACTGATTCCCCGCTCTTGCCCAATCCTGCCCTGTGACCTCGGTGTTATAATTGCAAGCTGTAGATTCCTGGGGTCTCAGCTCCAGGCTCCTCAGCCCTAACCTGACTGACTCACTCTATGGTAGTCCTCCAAGCAGCGCAGTGATAACAGGAGGAGCAGCTCCCCCCTGGGATCAGGGCCAAGAAATCACTGATTCTACCATATGCCCCAGGGCTTCAAACTTTCTCATCCCCAGAGAACAACCCATTCTGCAGGCAAGAAAGCTGAGGCTCTGGAAGACAAGGGCTTCTCAAAACCACACTACACAGAAGAGCACAGACTAACACCCGGGCAGCCCAACTCAGTGCCCTGTGTGCTGCCTCCAGCACCTCACTTAGAACAGGATCCTTAGCTGTCCCACGCACCAGGTCCCCAAATCCCCAGAGAGGTTTAAACATGGCCCCTCACGGTCCTGAGAGCTTCAGAGAGGCCTGTCAGAACTCAGGCTTGGGACAAGAGCAGTATTCAAAATATAACCGGCCTCCTGTTAGGCTCCACAGTAAGGAGTGGCCTCTGTGGCCGTCTAGAGCCTGTGAGCTATTCAGGAAGGCACTGCTTACATAAATCCAACCACTCTGTGCGTCCTTGCTTGTCTGTGTCCTAAAAATCCGCATGTTTACATGAACCGGGCTTGCTGCCAGCGATTTTGGTGAAAATTGGGCCATTAATTTAACACTCTCTGATTTTGCCACTTACAATCTAGTTTATTCTGGCAAGCAAACAGACACGGATCCAGTCTGAATAGTAGCTCTACTCATAGAGGTAGGGACTAGCAGGGGGCACCGAGCCTCTTGCTCTGTCAGTGCTGTAGAGACCTCAGCCCTAGCTTGTAAAACTGGAAAATGCTGTAAACTCAGGATTTTTGCATCTTTCTATTTGCATTTTGTCCTGGAAGAAGGCATTTTGAAATACGGTTCATACCTGAGAGCCATGCCCTAAGCTCATGGATCAGAGAGCAGTACTGGACTAGTGTTAAAACACATGTTTGAATAAATGTTAAGTGTGGATTGTGGATGTATGGATGAGTGTGTGTGTAGTTTTTCATCCCTTTTCAATAGATTTCTATTTAGAGAGATACATTTTATAATATATATTATACGTATACTATGTATACGTATATTATATATACATATATATCCATCCCATTGGATATATATGTTATATATTATATATACATATATATCCATCCCATTGGATATGTGTACCAGTCATTTACCACAAAGTGAGTACCCCACAACTTAGCAACTTAAACAATAAACACAGACCATCTCACTGTAAAGGTTAAAGTGCAGCTTCGACCATTGGTTCTGACTCAGAATCTCTCCTGAGGACACGACCATGATCTCAGTCAGTGCTGTGTTTGTTGAAAGACTGGACTAAGGCTGGAAAATCAACTGCCAAAGTGACTCACTCATAGGACAGGCAAATTACTGCGGGTTGCTGCTTGGACTCCTGTTCCTCACCACACAGGCCTGTCCACGAGACTGCTTGAATGTCCTCCTGACATGACGGCGGGCTTAGCACCACACAGCCCATCATTTCCATGCCGTCCTCTGGTCTCCCAGGTCAGCCCTCCTTATCATGGAAAAGAACCACACACAATGTAAGTCCCAGGAGGCAAGAAGCCCTGGGACCTTCGAGGGGCATGTAACCACATATCAAGGGCTCAGAGATCTCTTACGGATAGACCTACATGATCAACATATTTAGAGACTGTGTGGCTATATTCCAGGGGCATGAAGAGCTGCAAGTTGAGCTGGAGGTGCCATGACTTGGCGGTAGAGAGTTTCCCTGGCATGCCCAAAACCTTGGGCCCAATCCCCAGGATTTCAACAAAGGGAAGGGGAAGGTGCAGGCAACACAGTGATGAGGCCAGATATCTAAGGGATATAGTGGCCTGGCCTTGGTGTGGAAATTGGGTCGGTCGGAGGGGCTAAGTGGCCCAGAGGCAATGAGATTGGTCAGTAGTATGCCTTGGAAGGGTATATCTCATCCTGGGACTGTCTGTCTGTCTCAATCTCTGTCAATCTCAAAAAATCTCTCTCTCTCTCTCTCTCTCTCTCTCTCTCTCTCTCTCTCTCTCTCTCTCTCTCTCTGCACTCTAGCCGCTCTGAAGTCAGCAACTTTCTCTACGTCACACCCCCACAGTGCCATGATGTTCATTCTTGCCACAGGCTCAAGGCAACCAAGCCAGGCATGGGTGGAGCCCACCCATGGGTGGAGCCCACTGAAACCCTAGGCCAGGGCAAACCTTTCCTCCTTTGTCTTCCCAGGGATCTTTTCGTAGCAGCAGCAAACGTAGATGAGATCCCTGACCAGAGGAGGGCAGAGAATGAGCTCCAGTGCTGCCAGCTGGAGCTGCAGGAGACCAAGAAGAAAGAGAGAAATGAGTCTCCTTTGGGGGAAAGTAGAAACAAGAAAGATTTTTCAGGTTGTGAAAGGCCCGGACAGCTACAAAGCTGAGGAGGAGTGGGCCAAGGTGAGTGTGTGATGCTAAGGATGAACAAGGGGTGCCAAGGATGGGGGCCCCAGAAAGGGGTGGGGGAGAAGCCTGAAGCCTGTTATTAGACTATTCTGGGCTCATCTGAGAAGCTGGATTAATGCCCGTCTCAAGGGTTTGTTGAAGTTAAACACAATGAGTCGGTTGTACTTAGTTCCGCAAGAGCCCATGCCGAGCGCTGTGTACTGAGCGCTGTAATGGTTTCTTCTCACCAGCAGCCCAGCAAGAGTTAGACTGTGTCTTGGTTACTTTTCTTGTGCAGTGAAGAGACACTATGGCCAAGGCAAGTTGTTGAAATAAGTAAATAAATAAGGCATTTGGCTAGGGGCTTGCTTATAGTTTCAGAGGATGAGCCTGTGGCCAACATGGCAGGGAGTATGGCGGCGGCAGTCAGACGCGATGCTGGAGCAGCAACTGGGAGGGAGCGCACATCTGATCCACAAACAGGAGACAGAGAGAGCAAGACTGGGTGGGATTTTTAGACCTCAAAGCCTGTCCCCGAGTGACACACCTCCCCTAACAATGACACGCCTCCTAATTCTTCCCAAAACTGTTCCACTAACGAGGGATGAAACATTCAAACCTATGAGCCTACGAAGGCCACTCTCATTCAAACCCCCACAGATTAGAACTCTCAGCTCCAGAAAGGGCATGGGGATACACGGGACAGATCCAGGGGCTCTGCACACTACAGAGAGCAAAGTCGGGGCCCTGGAAACACAATGTCCGAGCTCAGATAGCCCCTCCTGTTTCATAAAGGAGACCTCCATCTGGAGCCGCCTTCCAAGTCACGGGCACTTCCAAGGTCATGTCTAATATGATAATACTACCTTGATCTTACCCCAGACTTGGAGAATAGGACCTCTTTGTCAACCCCCTCCCTCAGCACCCTTGGCCTCCAGAAGATCTCGAGATGAGGTGACCCAGCATTGAATGCCTGTGAGCCCCATAGCTGGGAACAGTCAGGTAGAGCCAGGGCTGAGCTGAAGCCAGAGAGCTTATGTGATAAATGCTGGCTACGAAGGCTGAGGTAAAGCTGAAGGAAGACAGGGACAGCCAGGGCGAGAAGAAGATGGGCCCCTGCACCAACTGCAGTTGGAACTGACACCTCCTCAGGGGCCTTAGGGCCCCAACCATACAGTTGACAGGGCCCTCCTCTGGAGACAAAAGAAGCCCGAGCTACCCAAGTCCATCGGGGTCCCTCTCTATCCCACCTTGTCCCTCACCCCAAGTTTGCTGCTTTAAAGCAATTGGAGTTCTCTGGCCCCAATCTTTCTGTCTCTTTCCTTTCAGAGGGTGATGATTTAAGAGAAGGTTTTAAAATACCGAATGCTTTGGGGTTTATGTAACATTCAGGTTTATCCAATAAGTGAAGAGACTCGGAGCCGATCGTGTACCACGTGACCACTTCCTACTGAACACCACATCCAGGGCTAAGGGCTTTACAGGCACCATGCTGTGTATTCCTCTTAAGGACACAGCTAGGTAGGCAGTTATTGCTGCCGCTTTACAAGTAGGGAACCGGGCCAATGGCTTAGGCTTCTTGCCCAAAGGGTCAAAGACACTCTCCTATCAATGCAGGCAACTACCTCTGGGTTCTCTAGCGCCCCCTACTGTACGTTCTCTCCTGGCACCTGGAGCCCTCTTGCCAAAATAGAATCCTGCCACGCTGATAGCTTCTCTCTTTCTGATTGTTGTTTTGTTTTTGGTTTGGGGGTTTGTATTTTTGTGTGTGTGTGTAACATTTATTATTGAACGGATGTGAGCACACAGAGGTCAAAGGACAACGTCTTCTTTCCTTCCATCATACGGGTCCCCTATGAGGACTTGAACTCGTATCACCAGGCTTGTCAACACACACCTTTTCTCACTGAGCCATCTCTCCACCCCCTTTGGCAGCTTCCCATGGCACTTGGTCTAGAATGTCTGTAAAGGCCTATGAGCCTGATCCTGCTTGCTTCCCTCCAGCCTGCTCTGCCCCTGTGCCTTCCTCTGCCCTCCAGGCTTCCACACCTAAACCCTACTTGTTGATGTTCTTCTAGGCATACTCCACCACCTGTCTTTGTTTATTTTTCAATACAGCATTGCTCCGAGGGAGGCCACATGCCTAAACTAGCCCTGGACAGATGTCCAACCGTCACTTTGTTTGCTTAATAGCACTCATCGATTCTAATTATCTGCATCTGTTTTCATTCTGGGATTTTTTTTTCCATCCCCACTGATGGACCCAAGTTCCCTGAAACTGGGGGTGTAAAACATACATTGGCACCAAAAAAAGATCCAATGAGGATTTGGTGAAAAACAGAAAGGGGTTAAGGAAAGAGAAGCCAGGGTTTGAATCCAGGTCAGCTTAGGAGTCTGGGTCTCTTTTCTGCCTTCTGGGGCTGGGGAGGTGGCTCAATGGTTAGGAACACCAGCTGCTCTTACTGAGGACTTGGGTTTGACTCACGTGGTGACTCACAACCATCTATAATTCCAGTGCCAGGGACCTGATACCCTCTCCTGGCCTCTGAGAGAACCAGGCACACACAGGGTGCCCAGAAGCACATACAAGCAAAACACTCATACACATAAACTTTTTATTTTTTTATTTCACCATGCATATGAATATTTTGCCTGCCTGCATGTACGTTTACTGTGTGTGTGTGCCTGTTGGATCTCCTGGATCTAGGATTATAGATAGCTATGAGGCACCATGTGGGTATTGGGAATTGAACCTGGGTCCTCTGCAAGACCAACACATGCTCTTGACCTCTGAGCCATCTGTCCAGCCCCACACATAAAAATCTCAAATTAGGAGTTGGAGAGATGGCTCAGCAGTTAAGAGCATTGACTGCTCTTCCAGAGGTCCTGAGTTCAATTCCCAGCAACCACATGGTGGCTCACAACCTTCTGTAATGGGATCTGATGCCCTCTTCTAGCGTGTCTGAAGAGACTGACAGTGTACTCACATGAAATAAATATAAATCTTTTTTAGAATTTTTAGATTAAAACATTTTCAATCTGGTGCCAAGAACAGAGATGCATGCCTTTAATCCCAGCCAATAAGAGGTGGATTTCTGAATTTGAGGCCAGTTTGGTTTATATAATGGGTTCCAGGAAAGCCAGCGAGCTACACAAAGACCCTGTCTCAAAAAAAAAAAAAACAAAAAACAAAACTTTTTTTTTCTAATTTGCCTCAAGGGACCAAAGGAATTGGGGATGCAGTTCAGTAGTAGAACATCTGCCCAGCCCATGGCCCTACACAGGGAAACACACTCTGTAGACTTGAAATAAACTTCACACTGCTAACCATGCTCCCTCAGATGAGGAGGCAACTTTTAAAACCACGTGAATTTCTCGATGTGCAAATTTGTCAGGTACACAGATCGTTCACATCACTTAAAAATAACGAGCGGCAGGGACGATGATGGATGCCTGCGATCCCAACACTCGGGAGGTGGAGGCACAAGGGTCAGGAGTTAAAGGTCATCCTTGCCTACATAACAAGTTCAAGACCAGGCTGGGAACCTGAGACCCTCCCCCACCCCCACTCCCACCCCAAAAATTAAAACAAAACAATGAGGTGGCAAGCCATCTCTCACTGATACTAGCCACCGAGCCCAGAAACCTGAGTTGGATCCTTGGAACCCACATGGTGAAAACAGAAAATCTTCTCCTCCAAGTTGGCCTCTGATCCCCCCACACACACATGTACCTTGGTGTATGCACACATGCATGCTAGTCTGCACACGCTTGCGCATGGGTGCCCATGCACACACAAACACACACATGAATCTAAGAAGCAACTGAAAAAGGAGGGGAAAAATCAACAATAAAACGACAGGGTCTGAAGAGATGGATCGGTGGTTAAGGGCACCCAGCTCGAGGTCCCAAGTGTGGGCCCCAGCACCCAGCTCATAAGCATCTGTAATCCTGCTCCAGGGAGCCCAGCACTCTCTTCTGCTCTCCTGGGGGCACCCACAAGCACCTGGTATGCACTCGCATAGACACACACTCAAGTAAATTGAATTTTTTTTAATTAAAAGCAGTAATAATGCAGACTTTGAGCCTGGTATGGTGGTGCACATTTGTAATCCCGGCGCTCAGGACGCTGTAGCAGGATGACAAGTTCAAGGTCAGTCTGGGAAACTTAATAACAAAGAAACAAAGCTGAGAGCTATACCCCTTCTAAGTAAAGGCTCCTCAGCTCCTTGGACCCAGACTCCTTAAGGCACCTGCCTCAGTTCCTCCATTTCTCCTTTTGGCTCCTGACAGAGACCATCAGCATAGCCTCATCTACACAGCATCAAGCTAAGAGAATTATCTGAAAGTCCCAATCTAAAGCAACAAGATGTCAGAACCATGGGGAGCTTTCCTGACATTCAGACCCCGGGTTCTAACCCCCACCCCCATGCTTGCAAAGGTGAGCCTCTTGGGTCAGGATGCCGTAAGGATAATTGCACTGGACAATGCAGAGTCACACGTTTATGTGACAGCCAGCAGTCCAATGACTCTGCTTTGACTGTTGGATGGCATGTCCTCCCCAGAATCACTTCCTCTAGGTTGGCCTTTTGCAGCCATCTCTTATCTTGGCTCAGGGATGGCCACAGAAACTGCCCTTTTGCAACTATTGAGGATTTAAGAACTCTTAGGCTCCCCACCTCAGCCTTCTAGTGCACAAGCTTGTGAAAGTGTGTGTGTGTGTGTGTGTGTGTGTGTGTGTGTGTGTGTGTGTGTGTGTGTTTCCCTGACAGACAGACGTGGGGATGGCATCACAGCTGGTGCCAGGAGGTGGCTTATCTGTCAAGTTCTGAAATTAAGTGCTCATTTTCATTTCTCCAGCTTTTCTATCTGCGGTCACATTTCTGTTTTCTTAGCCACAATATTTACCAAGTCTCCCTCAAGTCCCACAAAGTGGCACACAAAGAAATCCAACAGTGACTATTCATACGGCATCCTTCATCCAGCAAACTCCTGAAAAGATTCTGTCCACACAGAGCTGTGGTGGTGCACACCTTTAGTCCCAGCACTTGGGAGGCAGAGGCGTGCAGATCTCTGAGTTAGAGGCCAACCTGTCCTACAGAGCGAGATCCAGGACAGCCAGGGCTACACAGAGAAACAATGTCTGGAAAAAAATAAAACAAACAAATACACAAAATATTCTGTCCACAACCCCATAAATATAACGAAGAATGCTTCCTCTATGCAGCCCCACCTTTAATGGGTCAACCTAGAGTTTTTCGGCTTTAAAACAATACCAAGAAATATACATTCGGTAGAAACTATTTTTTTGTTTTTGTTGCATTTTGTTTGACCTTTTAAAGTAGCTTCATTCTGAAGCTCAGACTAGATAGCCTGGGATGACCCTGAACTCCCAATGCTCTTGTTTCAGCTTCCCAAATGCTGGGATTACAGGCATATGCCTCCATAACTGGGTCTCCATTTTTTTTTAATCTTTTTATCTTTTTATGGACTAGTCATGTACTGGGTGGCACTTGATGCTGAGCAGCAGTAGTGTCAGCTCCCAGGCCATCACACGAGCTGTTCAGTGCTTTGTGACACAACAGGCTTTGCCAACCTCTGGCCTATGCACTGAGCCTTTAAGGATGGGTGGAGCCGAGTCCTGATGTTCGGCCGGTTAGGTATATTGAATTTGTACATCCTGGATAGTTTTATACATAGGTCCTCTTCACTCCACTGTAAGCCGAGGAGCCTCTGTATTTTTCTTTAGGGATGAATGTGCTGTCACTAGGGATGAGGCCAGCTAGGGGGAGTGGTCAGGGCTAGACTGAGCTTGCAGGGATCAATGGCGAGTCTGCCAGGGGCTAACCCAGCTCCTGCTCTTCCCAGGCCCAGCGGTGGCAGCTCTGTCTGCCTCGGTCTGGTAAGTCCTTCCCAGAACCCCTTTAGGCACCCTATACTCTGTGAGGTAAGGAAGGACCTGAAGTTCTCAGAGCCACCCATCCCAGGGCACTTCCCTCCCTCACCCCAAAGAACCAGGCCACACACGGGGTTTCAAGTGTCTGTCTCTTCCTTTCACTCTCTCAAAAGAAAAAAATAAATAAATTGCAGAAGGCGGCAGCATTTCCTGTCCTCCCCTGGCTCCCGGACACCCAACCCCTGACCCTTTGCCCCCCCACCCCCTCCCACATTCCCCACTCCCCAGACCCATCCCTCCCCTTTTCCCAAAAAAATAAAATCAAATAAAATCAAATCAAATCCCAGAAAAAAAAAAGCCACAGTTAGACCTTCCACTCATGCAAACCGGCAAAGAAAAAAGGTGGGAGGTGTGTGAAAGACAGGGGGACACTCAGGAGAGCCCCCCTGCTTCTCCCCCCAAAAACCACCTTTGAGAAGAAAAGAATGGAGAAAATAAAGGAGAACTCAAACGGCATGGGGAGTTATGATGGGGCAGGGGTGACCCCAGCCCCTGCCTCGGGAGAGCGCGGAAGCCTGTGGCCCTGCATCCCTACAGCGGGTACTCCTTGAGAGGGGCCCTGACTTCTGGAATGTGTGTGGGAGAAAATGGGGAGGGCAGAGGCCCCCAGTGGGTCTGTGTGTGCATGGGGGCGGGCAGGGGTAGGAGTCTTAAGGAGCAAGGGCTCGGAACCAGGAGCCCAGCTCCACCCCCCCAGGCCCCAGGTTCCTGGGGTCTAGGGGCCCTGATCTGGGGTGCAGGGATACATGCAGAGAGGAGTGTCCTCCCTCCAATGGGCTCGATCCAGTCAGAAAGGAAATAAATAAGAAGGGTGGGAAGGAAGGCTGGGGTACGAAGGGCTTGGGCTATTCAGTCCAGACCAAGGGCCCAGGTGGTGGAGGCAGGGTGAGTCCAGGCCAAGCCAGGGCAGGAGTCAGAGTCTCTCTCGGGCTGGGACCCAGATGTAGGGGCCTGAGAGGTCTTCGATGACACGTTTCACTTTGTGATAGATCTCTTCAAAGCTGTCGCCCTCTACGATGGCTGCAAGTCAGGCAGAGCAGCAAGTGAGGCCAAGGTCACAAAGACATGTGACCAGGGAGCCCGAAGCCCGGAGCACCTCCTAGTCCTTCAGCCAGGAGCCATGGGTCCCTGAGCCCACTGACAAGACCCCTCTTCTCACACCGGCCGCACCCAGTAGGGCAGCTCCATCAAATCTCAGCACACCCTGGCCTCGGGGCTCACGGGACCGCCTGGCCTCTCACCTGAGAAGCACTCCGTGAACTCCTGCTCCAGCTTCGTGGCCCTGTCGAAGGCTTTCCGGGCTTGCTCCTCTGTGATCCGCTTATTGATCTCTCTGTCAAGAGGGAGAGAGACACAGACGTGAGGGCTAGGTCCCTCTCTGCATTTTTACCTCCTTCCTGGCAGGCTGCATTACAACTTCTTTCATAGTTGGAGCACACAGCAAACGATATCATTTCTGATATCCTCTGGAGCTACAGATGTGCTCACGCCAACCCACCCCATCCAGGACCTCTGAAACGCATCCTTTCAGCCTTTAGCCCCATAGAAGGAATTCAGACTGACTCCCAGTTAGTTGCCTCTGAGGTTCTGGTTTGCCCCAGCCTGTGTATGCCCCAGGGGGGCTCCTGAGAACTGTAGGCCTGCCTAACCCAAGGCAGGAGAAGGGGGAAAGGCCCCCCATTGTTTCAAGCCCTGACTCTCAACTCTCAATGCAGCTCTTTGAACACTGTGGGAGTTGCTGTCCCAGGTTCTGAGAGGACAGATCAAGGTGGGGGACCTTGAGAGCCCAGGGTCACAGATGGAGGGAGCAGAGGGGGAGCCCCTGGGACCATACTCACAGCACATTCTCCAGGGAGCGGGGACGGATGAAGATGGCGATAGGGTGCAGGTGGGCCGCCTGCAGCCGCCGCACGGCATTGGCTGAGACATCAAGGATGCAGTGCTTCCCCTGGGGGCAGGCAGGGTGGGCGGAGGGGGACCAGCAGGTAGCAGGAAGGACAGACAGAGGTGCCAGGAAGAGACAGAGAATATAGGAGGGTGGGGGCGGGAGGTTGGCCAAAGGGAAAGTGACAGATGCCAAGGGACATGTAGGCAAGAGAAGAGAAAGAGGGATGTAGGCAGAGTGACCAATAGGGAGGAGGGGGGACAGGAAGACGGAAGGCCAAGCACAGGAGGGCAGGAAGGGGGCAAAACAGAGTGTAGGAGATGGGGGAGAGGGCCCGAAAGGTGAAAGTGGAGCAAAGGCAAGAGGGGTGATAGAGGTGGGATGCAGAGGGCAGAGCCGGGCAGGCGGGCAAAGACAGTGAAGGGAGAAGATAACAGAATTAGGATAGAGGGAGGAGGAGGGGAGGACGGACAGAGGACAGACAGATGGAAGGAATGGGAGAGACAGATGGGAGGGAGGGGAGGCAGATGGAGAAAAGAGCCACAGAGGGAGGACAGGCAGAGTGAGGAGTGTTAGGGAAAAGGGGGATAAAGGAGGATGAGAGAGAGGGTAGTGGGGACCCCCCCCCATTTAAAAAGGGAAGGAGCAGAGGGGAGTCAGGAAGAAAGAAAGGAACAAGTTGGGGAAGGCAAAGCCACCAAAGGCAAAAGCCCGAGACGAGAGGAAAATGGGGCAAGGAGAGAGAAGCAGGAGAGACGAGGACAGATGGCATTGTGGGGCAGGGGTCAGGAAGCAAGGGGAGCGGGCCACAGAAGAGCAGGCGGTCAGAGTTGCCCGAGAGGAGAAGGAGGTGGAGGAGCGGAGTGCAGACCCAGCAGGGAAAGAGACAGAGAGAAAGAGAGTTAGAGAGAGCTGGAAGAGGCCATGGGGTAGGGAGCGGGCAGGAGGAAGAGGACCACGTGCCAGCCAGCTCTTACCTGCTCTGCTACCTCTCGCACAGACTGGACGCTGGTCCCGTAGAGGTGGCTGTTGTACTGGCCAGCCTCAATGAACTTGTGCGCCTGAATGTCCTTCTCCATTTTCTCCCGGGAGGAGACAAAGTGGTAATCGCGGCCGTCTATCTCATATTCCCGCTTAGGACGTGTCGTATCTGCCAAGAAGTTATCCCGCCCCACAAAGATCTAACCACCACCCCTCGATGCCAGCCTATTATCAGCCAGCCCCCCAGAGTACCCAGAGAGACTGAGACGAAGGTGGGACAGAACTGCCACCCTGGGGCCTGCCAGGCTCTGGCCCAGCCTTGTTGGCTGCAGACATAAAAGCCCTCCTCTAAGGTGATCTGTGTCCTGCTTTACTCCAGTGTCGCGGCCCTGACAAAGTGAGACTCCTTGGGTCCCCCAACTCCAACTCCACAGAGATCCAAGGTCCCCGTACTCACGAGGGACACAGGATCCAAACTTGTCGGGGAACTCGGAGAGAAGATCATCGTTGGCACGGTCTTTGGTAGGCCCAAGGATGATGATGGGGCGAGCGTAGTGCACTGGGGAGAAATGGTTTGGCTCAGGCAGCCAGCAAAGCAGGCGGGCAGAAGGGCCGAGGCTGGGGCAGAGGCTCACCTTCCATCTGCGTCACCGTCTCATAGCTCAGAACCGAGTCTTCTCGACCTGGTAGGAGACAGGGCATATCGGCAAGGGGCTCTGCAAGGCAGATGACCTGGAGACCATCTCGCCTGCTTTGCCCAAGGGGAACTCCATGTTCGGCTCATCCCACAGCTTTCCAATTAATTCTACCTACCCTGTGATCCAGAGCTGGAGCCCCAGTCCTAGAAGAAAAAGCAGTTCTCGTGGTAGGCTCGGGATTTAGAGGCCACCCCGACCACTTCTCCCCCACGTTCCTCATCTACCTTCCACCTACCTTGGCCTTTAACCTTGACCACTCTCGTCGCTCGACCCTATGGGATACATGGAGGAAGAGCGGGGGACAGTCGAGAAATGCTCAGTGAGGTCCTCTGGTCCAGGTGAGAACCCCATCTTCCAGCAGCACCTGGTCCCTATGTCCCTCATGGAGGAGACGTCTCTCCCAGAGGTTGATGGGAGCTACGGTCCCCAGCAGATTCCCAAGAGTCCCCTACTGAATGCCCACCCTGGGGGACCATGTGGACCTAGACGTCTCTATCAGGAAAGCTTCAGGGCCCCAGGAGCCTCACCGCCGTTTGCTGGGAATGAAGCCAATGTCATCGGTCTCACTGTCAGAGTGGACCCGCCGCGCTTGCCACCACTCTTCGTCGCTGGCATCAATTACATGAAGCACATCCCCAAAGTGGAAGCTCAGGGCCTGGCTCAAGAAACCGCAGTCCTTGGTCTTGTCGTAGTCAAACAGGGCCCTGGATAGCACAGGTGACTATGGGTCAGGGCCTGGCTGAGGACCCCAGGAAAGATTCACCAGGCACCCCGAGAGCCAGCCAAATTCTGGACAAGGGATCTGCAGGCAAGGTATGAACCTCCCGGTGGCACACACACACATACACACACACACACACACACACACACACACAGTAAGCAATCTCCAACCTGCCTAAGGACAAAAAGCTCTGGGAAGTTTCTGAAAGAACAAAGGTGCAGAGAAAAGCAGTGGGGCTGGGGAGAAAGAAAAGCCCCTGAGTCATGCAGTGAGAACTAAATGACCCCCAGCACCTGCTAGCCTCCCACAGGGAGGGAGCACTTAGGTGTGGGTCTCTAAGACGTAACACAGACATCCAGGAGAAACACAGCAAGCTGAGTCTAAGACATGTTGGCTGTGACAAGCATGTGGACAACCCAATGGAGATGGCCTAAAGGCAACATCCAGAATGGTTGGAACCTCCAAGAAGGCATCCCACCAGGGCACACAGCTCTCAGGGACACCAGTATAGCAGAGGGCAGATAAGACCAGCCACCTGAACAAAGAAAGCAGATGGAGGGGAGAGGCAGGGAAGGTGGGGGAAGGAGACCTCGACGCCTTATGAAGAGACAGGAAGGGGACTCATAAGAAAAGAGGCCCTAAGAAGGGAGAAAATGCTACTGAGCACTCAGGAGGTGAGCTGAGGTAGATTTGGTTTCGGTGCCTGCCTAACATGTACGGAGCCCTGGATTCAATCCCTAGCACAGAGATGGAAGGAAGGGCAAGAAGTAAGAAAGACAGGCAGCGGGCACAGAGGAGCTGCAGTCCTTCCACAGAGGCTTCCCACAAGGATGCCAAGCTGGAGAAAGACTCAAAATATCCCAAAGCTGGGCATGGTGACAAGTGCCTGTATCTATGGCAGGAAGATTATTAAAGCACAGGGGTTCAAACTCAGCCTAGGAGATAAGGGAGGGAGGGAGGGAGGGAGGGAGGGAGGGAGGGAGGGAGGGAGGGAGGAGAGGAGGGAGGGAGAGAGAGGGAGCTAGAGACGCCTGCTGCATCACACACTGGCCTTAGGTCCTACCATGAGAGCCATCGGTTAGTGCTTGTGTGACCGGGACCTAGAAGGCAATTCAGACACTTGGGGCAGACACTAAGTTTCAACCAGATAATATACTCCAGAAAACCAGTGTGTGCAGCCAAGTCTATGAACCCATGGCTAAGGGTCACGTCTGGGTGGGAGAGGAGAAGGGCAAGATTTAGGGAAGGAGCTGTGTGGGGGATGGGCAGGAGTTCATGGAGGCCTCCAGAGCCACGCCCAGGACGCTTCTTACCTGATATAGAAGCCCAGAGCCACGCCCAGGATGCTTCTTACCTGATATAGAAGCCCCGCTTAGGGTTGCTTCGCAGAGATGCGGTCCCTGAGCCCAGGCTGCTATTCATAAGCTGTTCCCGAAGATCATGGATCTTGGCCTCGAATCGACTATACTCTGAGAAAGGACAAGAAGGTTCTGGAACTCTGCCCCACCCTAATGCCACACCCCGCCAACCCTCACCCCTACCCCTACTGAGACCACCCGTCCGTCCATCAGCTAAAGAGACAATGCTGAGGACCATCTTAGCCAACAAGACAGGGAAGCTTAGGCGTGGTACCTTCTGGTTTATACTGAGCGATGATCGTGACCGTCTGACCCGCGTTCTTCAGGGCAATGGCAGCCTGTTCATGACTGGCATTGCGGAGGTCAACACCATTGACCTAGAAAGGGGAGAAGACATTGTCACCTGGGATGGGAAGACAATTTGGGACTGAGTCAGGGAGTGGTCCAACCGGACCTGGCTTGAACCCATCGAGCCCCTCCCCAAGAGCATAGGACTCTCTTTGGTGGGCAGTGTAGACCCTTGCACAGGCCTCTCTCACCGACAGGATCTGGTCCCCCTTCCGTAGCTCCCCACTGAGGTCAGCTGGACCCCCAGCAAGGATGAAGGAGATGAAGATGCCTTCACCGTCCTCGCCGCCCACAATGTTGAAGCCCAGGCCGGTGGAGCCCCGATGGATCACGATCCGCCTTGGTTCCCGGGGAATATCTTCCTCCCCTAGCAGGTCCTTAGCCACGGGGGAGTAGCGCCGAGGGGAAGTGGGGGTCATGGCTGTGGGGTAGTCGGTGCCCAAGTAGCTGCTATGACTGATCTCATTGTCCAGATGCTGAGAATACGCTGAGGGGAGACAGGGTGAGATGAAAACGCTTTGACGGTGGTACCCACCCTTCCACCCTCTCCAGAGGGAGCCCAGAGCCAGGCTCAGTCAAAGAGGAATTATTCTGCCAAAACCCGCAGCAGCAGGGGTCAGAAGTTTACAGATGACATCAAAGGGTAAGGATCTGAAGGTCGTATGTCTTTAGTATGGCAGGAATGGGAACAACAGAGGAATATTAGCATCATGCTCTTTCAGACTGCCTTCTGGTTAAAGTGTCTCTCGGGTCTCTCAATCCACAGTATTTCTCTCCCTTTGCCCAGTCATTCCTGGTTTCTGTTTGTTGGTTGGGTGGTTGGGGGGGAGGTTGGTTGTTTGTTTTGGTTTTGGTTTAATTGGGTCATTTGTCTAAAGTATTTTCCCACATTCTTTGAGGCCTAGCAGTCTGCTTGTTTCCCCGTGGTCTTACTTAGCCTGTGCCCGGCTCAGCACCTTTTTTGTTTTCCCAGGTTTGTCCTAGAGGCTCTCAGTAGGCTCAGATTCAACGTTAAAATGTTCACCCAGGGTGGAGTCCTGTGCCTCCCAAAGAATGCAGTGAAGTCTGCGGGTGTGGTACCCACACTTCAGATCCACTGGGGCAGAGGAAGCACAGTGAGTTCCAGGCCAGCCCGGGCTACATAGTAAGACCCTGTCTCGAAAGGAAAGGGGAAGTGGGGGCCTGTCTGCCTGACTTTCTTGAACTGGCAGGTTCTGAGGTCATCCGTCTGATCTGCCCATTACAACGTGTTTTATCAGGCTCCTTCCGTAGTCCTTGCAGGCATTCGAGATGGTGTCTAAGGCTGACGCTCAAAGAGACTGCCAAGTGTTAATGCTGTACAATCATTAATAAGATTTTTTAGAAAGGACTCTCCTACCTGCTGAGTGCTGTGTTCGAGCCTACTATCCCACTATTGCAAACCAAAGGCCAGCGTGGGTTACATGAGGACTTTGAAGCTAGCCTGTGCTACATAATGAGACCTTATCTCAAAACAAAAACGGTAAGAAAACATACAGACCCACACATGCGTGCACACAAGAACTGCTGCCCGGCAACCTTGAGCTTACTCTGTGATAAGCTTACCCAGAGGAGATGGAGTGGATGACTGATTCTCTCCCTTACTTACTTTTCCAGAGAGAAACGGTATGCCTCTAGATAACCTAGCGTCCTCCAAAGGTAACAAGGGAAAATTATCTTGTCGTGAAGAAGGGAACGCAGACTTTGCTCAGCCTGGACATTCACTGCATGACAGACCCCCAGCCTGTGTCCATCTGATCAAGTTTGGTTTGAGTTTTACTTTCAAAGATCTATGTTCCTTAGGCCTTGGCTGAGCTCAATCGATCCTCCCACTTCACACCTTTGAGTACCTAGATCTACAAACATCCACCGCCATGCCTGATTCCCAACAGTTTTTTAAAAGGTATTATTATGACCTCGTGTGTTTGCATATAAAATAAGTTATGTAAGGCCAGAGAAATCCTCTTCAACATGGCTCCTGTGACCTTAATAATCCGGGGCCTCTCCCATGAAGCCCTCTAGTATGACAATATTAAGACTTTTACATTTATGTATTTATTTTTTCTGAGTTGGTTGTTTGGTGATGGTGGTGGTGGTGTGTGTGTGTGTGCGTATGCATGCACAAGAATGGAGGCCAAAGGTTCAAGGGTCTTCCCAAAATCATTCTCCAGCTTAATTTTTTATTTGTTTATTCATTTGTTTGTTAGTTTATATACAGGATTTCACTACCTAGCTCTGTCTGACTGTTCTGGAACTCACTATGTAGACCAGGCTATCCTTGAACTCACAGAGATCCACTGACATCTGCCTCCCCAGTGCTGGGATTGAATGTGTGCATCACAAGACCCAGTTCCACCTCACTTTTTGAGACATGGTCTCTAGCTGAATCTAGAGCTCACAGAGTGGACTAGCTGGCCAGTAAGCTCCAGGAATCCGTCTGTCTCTGCACACCCTTCAGAGTCAGGATGGCAGATGTGCACCACAGCACCCAGCTTTTTGTGGGAGTGTTGGGGACCCCAACTCTGGCCTTTGTGCTTGTGTAGCAAGCACTTTACCACCTGAGCCACCTCCGTAGCCCGATTTAAAAACAGAACCAAAAAACAGGGCCTTGGGGCTAGAGCAATGGCTCAGCGGTTAAGAGCACTGACTGTTTTTCCAGAGGTCCTGAGTTCAATTCCCAGCAACCACATGGTGGCTCACAGCCATCTGTAATGGGATCCAATGCCCTTTTCTGGTGTCTGAAGAGAATGACAACATAATCACATACATTAAATAAATAAATAATTTAAAAAAAAAAAAAAAAAAAAAAACAGGGCCTCACCGGGCGTGGTGGCACACACCTTTAATCCCAGCACTTGGGAGGCAGAGGCAGGTGGATTTCTGGGTTTGAGACCAGCCTGGTCTACAGAGTGAGTTCCAGGACAGCCACGGCTACACAGAGAAGCCCTGTCTCAAAAAAAAAAAAAAAAAAAAAAAACAGGGCCTCATATAGCCTAGGCCCTCAAACTCACTGTGTAATCTTGAATTTCTGATCCTTCACCTCCTCCTCCTCCTGACCACTAGGAGCATGTACCATAATACCCAGTTTTACCCAGCCCTGGGGATAAAACCTAAGATTTCATGTATACTGGGAAAGCACTCTACCCGCTAAACACATCCCCAGCCATTTTTTTTGAGGCAGGATCTATGAAGCTCAGGCGCCCCTTAAAATCTCAATCGCCCTACAAACCTATGTTTCCAAGTGTACTCTACCCCTCCTGTCTCGTCTCTTGTCTTATGCTTCTTGCCCAAGACTGGAAACCATCCCTTTTCCCAAGGAAACCCAAGTTAATTTTGGTAAGTTCAGAAATAGTACCAGAGGCTGGATGGTGATGGGGTACACATTTAGTCCCAGCACTCTGGAGGCAGAGACAGAAAGATCTCTGAGTTCAAGGCCAGCCTGGTCTACAGAGCAAGTGCCAGGACAGCCAGGGCTACACAGAGAAACCTTGTCTCAAAAACAAACAAAAACCCAAAACAACAACAAAATAGTACCAGAAATCTGGATATGATCATACACACTCATAATTCCAGCCCCAGGAGGCTGAGGCAGGAGGACCACTACCAGCTTAAGGACAGTCTTGGCTACAGAGTGAGACTTTGTTTCAAAAAGAAAAAGTAAAAAACAAATAGTGCCATTAAATTTGAATATGGTGTAACATGTTTCATATTTGATAAAGGAAATAATATCTCATTCTTTCCCAAGAGAATGTCTTAGCTACTCTCCCACACATTTTTCCAATTGAACTTTAAGATGCAACATAAATTCTGAAATTCTGATTAGTATTCCATAAGATGTATAATGTGAGGAAGGTTGAGATCTTTTACATATTAAGATTTTTCTATACAGGCTCGGTGGATAAAGATTCCTGCCAACCAAGCCTGACAACTCGAGCTCAATCCCCAGCACCCACACGGTGGAAGGAGAAAGCTGACTCCCACAAATGGTCCTCCAATCTCTATACACTCACTATGACATGTGAGCCTGTGAGCACACACACGTGTGAACACACACACGCACACACACACACATACAAATTAAATAAATGTTTTAAAAAGTAGCTTTAAATTTTTTCCACCTAGAAACATTGTTTTATTCCCTTCAGTAAAACTTCATTGCTTTTGCTGGGTGGTGTTGGTGCAAACCTTTAATCCCAGCACTTGGGATTAAAGCAAAAGCAGGTGGGTCTCTTAAATGTAAGGCCAGCCTGGTCTACAGAGTGAGTTTCAGGACAGCCAGGACTACGCAGAGAAGCCCTGACTGGGGGGCTGGGAGATACCATCATGTTCAATGGATGGGGTGGTGCCCACCCACAGACCCAGCACTAAGGAGGCAGAGGCAGGTGGATCTCTGTGAGTTCCAGGCCAGCCTGGTCTTTATAATGACTGGTCTATATAACAAGTTCCAAGCTAGCCAGAGCCACATAATGAGACTCTGTCACAAAAAAAAAAGTTAACCCCTTTTTTCAACTTATTATATTTCTTGTCCAATTTATCTCTCTGTCAAATGACAAAGGTGTCCTTTTCCTGTTTCCCATTCTAACCATAACAATCAAAACACCCTGACAAGTTTACCCTAGCAAAGTTATCCTGGTTGAGAATCACACTGCTTTTGAGTCAAATAAAACAAAAAGAGTAAGCGAACGTTATATTTGAAAACAGAGAAACCAGGGATGGCAGGCCAGCTTAGCAGTTAGAGCACTTACCCTGGTTCAGCTGCTAGCACCCTCTAACTCCAGTCCCAGGGGACCTGAGACCTCAACACACTTCTGACTTCCATGGGCACAGACCACACATGGACAGACATGCCAGCAAAGCAAGAAAACACATTTAAAACAAGGTAAAGAAGTCTTTTTTTAAAAGCCTTACAAATGGCCGGGAGTGGTGGCACACGCCTTTAATCCCAGCACTCAGGAGGCAGAGGCAGGCGGATTTCTGAGTTCCAGGACAGCCAGGGCTATACAGAGAAACCCTGTCTCGAAAAAACAAAAACAAACAAAAAAAAAGCCTTACAAAAGAAGGAGGAAGGGGAAAAGTTTGGCTGGGTATGGCAGCATGGCCTGAAATCCCAGCATAACTGTGTCTCAATAAAAGGTGTACACCTTTGATCTGGCACTGGAAGGGGGTGGGAGCTGAGGCAGATGAATCTCTCTGAGTTCAAGGCCCAGCCTGGTCTACATAGTTCCAGGACAGCCAGAGCTGACTTGTAAAACCTTGTCTTGGAAAAACAAAACAAAATATAAGAAAACAAAACAAGACAAGTAACGGGGTGGGTGAGACCACTGAATAGGTTAAGGTGCTTGCTACCAAGTTTGATGACCTGGTGTGAACCCCAGAACCCACATGGTAGATGAGAGAACAGACCTTCACCAGTTGTCTGTGACCTGTACACACACCATGGCACATCCATATCCACACAAATACACACAAATAAATAAATAAGCCCCCTTTTGTTCTAATTTTGAAAAAAAAAAAAAAAGAATTGGTATAATGGGGCCAGGCATGATGATAAACATCTTTAATCCCAGCACTTGGGAAGCTGAGTTCGAAGCCAGTCTGGTCCGCTTAGTAAGTTCAGGAGAGCCAGGGCTACACAGAGAAACCCTGGGTTGAAACAACAACAAAAAGATACCTATAAATAAAACCAAGCGTGGTGACACACACCTGTAATCCCAGCACTCAGGAGGCTAACACAAGTGAACTAGCACAAGTTCAAAGCCAGCCTGGCCTACATAGGGAATAGCTGGGGCTACACAGAAAAGCCCTGTCCAAAAAAAAGGGGGGGCGGCGGGAGGGAATGAAGCCCTCTGAGGATTCTTTCTCACTTTCCATAATAAATCTATGTTCCCTCTACTAAGAGGAAGGCTGGGGGAGAAAGTATTCAGGGCTGTGAGGCCTGTGGGTGTCCTTCAGTGGTGAGCACTCGTTCAACGTGCACAAGGTCCTGGGTTCCACTCCTGTCGCCATTTCAAGAAAAAAAATATATAAGTAACTTGTTTGTTTGTCTGTTTGTGTTTTTCGAGACAGGGTTTCTCTCTATGTCCCTGGCTGTCCTGGAACTCACTCTGTAGACCAGGCTGGCCTCGCACTCATAGGGATCCATCAGCCTCTGCCTCCCGAGTGCTGGGATTCAAGGTGTGCACCACCACGCCTGGCTACGTAATTTTTTCTGATTATTGGAAATTCCGGGAATAATGTTCTTCTGGGAAGAGAGAGCAGCACATGGAGAAGGCGCTGGATGGCAGTGAGGGGTAACCTCAGGAAGAGGCCTCCTTGCCTAACACCTGGAGTATCAGGCACACTGCTGGAATTTACTCGTGGGGAAGGTCTGCTGCTGGTGGCTAGTGTCATGAAACCTCTGCTCCTGGGTTTACTGAAGGCTGTCATTTGAAAACAGATGTTGAGTATCAATTGCCTCTCACATCTACACCTGATCTTCTTTTTTTTTTTTTTTTGACAGGTTCTCCTCTCACTGTGTAGCTCAGGCTAGCCTGGAACATCCAATCCTCCTGCCTCTGGCTCCAGAATGCTGAGATTAGAGATATGAGCCACCACAACCTTCCTTCTCACTTCTTAATATTCATCTCAAGAGGTTTTCAGTTTTGGTGTTCCTCAAACAAACCTTATTCTGTGACAGTGTTTTCCTCTTAATGAGCTGCCGTCTTTGGGTACCTAACTGGGGTGTTCTAAACATAAGCCTATCTGTTCCAGGGGACAGCTGGCCTCTGTGCTCCTTCTTACACAATGTCTTCATAACCATGTCAATTGTCCTTATAAAGGCGAAGCTTTTGCCCTCTCCTCTTTTTTCCCCCATTTTCTCAGTCTCAAGTAGCCCAGGCTGGCCTCAAACTTGCTATGTAGCCCAGGATAGACCTGAACTCCCGACTTTCCTGCCTCTACCTTCCGAAAAGCAGGTATATCCCATCACATCCAGTTCTTTTCCGACAATTGCTGGGGTTGGGGATGGGGGAAGGTATAGAGACAAGGTTTTTCCCTATGTAGCCCTGGCTGTCCTGGAACTGGTTTTGTAGATCAGGCTAGCCTCAGGCTCAAGAGATCTGTCTGCCTCTGCCTCTCCAGTGCTGGAGTTAAAGGCGTGTGTCACCACTGCCCGGCTCGATTACTACACTTTTAAAGAACGTGAGAATTATCGTATACTTGAGGATTTGATTGGAACCATAAAGCCAAGTGAGCCTGTGTCCCGGGGACAGAAGATCAGTGATCCTTTCTAGAGCTTCTCCAGGATCGATTTTCCACCTTCTCCCCAACCACCACAAGGGTCAGAGGTGATGGTTATTCCACGGAAATAGGCCCGAGGTGCTGTCATGGGACTGCATGTCTTAGGAATTACTAGGGTGGGTCAGGAGGAGCTTTGAGGTTTGGAGGGCTCTCACAGGTTGTGATGTCTGGGGGAGCATAGCTGTCACTCAGGTAGGCATTGCTGGGCTTGGCCACCTTTAGGTACACAACGTCATATGTGTTCTTCAGGGCTGCCACGGCGTCCTCGTGCATGACGTCCTCTAGCCCCACACTGTTGACCTGGGAGGGGGGGGTCAAGGGAAGCAAAGCTCAGACAGAGCCAGAGACGGACGGCGGCAGACAGGCACGGTCATACGGTGAGGGTCCCAAGCCTACAAAGGGAGCCCTGAGTCTGGGCCACACCCCTGGTTGAGGTCCTCACCGCCAGGATCTTGTCTCCAATCTGCAACCGGCCATCCTTGTGGGCAGCGCCTCCTTCGATGATCTTGGTTACGTAGATGCTATTATCTCCAGGGATGTGCTGGTTCCCAACGCCCCCTGCGATGCTGAAGCCAAGTCCTACATGGGAGGGAGAGGAGAGATGGCTGTCACAGGCCGGGGGAGCGGGCCCTGGAGGCGGGGAGAGGAGACAAGGGGTGATTGACAAGTACCACCTTTAGGCCCTTTGATAAGCTTGATCTCCATGATCTTCTCAGCTGGGGGTTTCCGGCGCATGACGTAGAGGCGAACGATGGAACCCGCCTCTTTGAGGGCCTCCACCGCAGCCGAATGGGTCACCTCCCGGACATCCACTTCATTGACAAACAGGATGCTGTCGTTGACCCTGGGAAAAGCAGCGTGGGCCTGAGCCGGGAGCTTCCCACTGCCCAGCCCTTCCTTTCCAGGGTACCAGCTCTCTCAATGCTGTCTTCTCTCCCCACCTGAGGCGGCCATCCTGGGCTGCAGCCCCACCAGGAATGATCTTGGTGATAAAGATGGATGGGTCGTCACCGATGTGCGGGTTGTCGGTGCCACCTGCGATGCTGAAGCCCAGACCTGAGTTACCCTGGGGAAAAAAGAGGGTAAGAAGGTGAGGTCCCCTTACTGCCTAATTCCGTCAAAGGGAAACAGGAATGAGACAGGATCAAGAAGTGTGACTAGAACGCACACGGACACAGTTAAGAGTCTGGACACCTAGGAAACACAAGCACAAAAAGAGAAGCACCAGTCCGGGCCAAGGGACCTGGGGGGGGCTTGGGGGGGGGCTGGCGCTCACCCTTTCCAATGTGATCTCCTCATACTCCATCTCCCCCTCTGTTCCGTTCACCTGCAACTCCAGCACGGGGCAGAAACACAAAAACAGTAAGACAAACATTCTGACCAGAGACCATGCCCCTCCCTCCCCACATAGAGATTCACTCCCTCCGCCTCTCAGACCCTACTGCTATGGCCCCAGTGCCAAAATCTAAACAACTCACATATCCTGGGGCTTCTAGGGTGTCCGTGTTGACAATCACAGGGGGAGAATTGGCCTGTGAGAGGAGACAGAAGACAAAAGGCTGCCTCAGTCTGGACTCCAGAGGGAGTCTGTACCAAAGGTGGGTCCTACCAATCTGGATCCCCTTTTAGCTACGTAGTCAAACCCACTCTGCCACCTGCAGAGCAACTCAAGGGCCAACTCAAGGGCCCAACCTCAGTCTACATCACACAAACATGCACGCTCGAGTACACACACACACACACACACACACACACACAAAACTTTGCCCACCCCAGGCCCCTGTATGTTTAAGGAGGTATAAGAAAAGGGAAGAGACAGACAGCCAGACGGAGAGGGGAACAACAGATGGTAAAGAGTGGGAAAGGAGGGGCATGCTGGGGGGGGATGCTTCTCACCGGATGTAACACTACAGGGTGTTACATGCATTACGTGCTACGCATTACACCCCAGGGTTCAGGCCCACTAGCCCTGCTCTCCCCTTTGTGGCCCTTTTCCTGTCTCTATACCTTCACAATCATCCAAATATCTTGATAACCCTTCCCCAAATTTGTCCCTCACCTTGGCATACATTTGCTCTAAATCTTGCGCCATGAGAATCCGGGGTTTCCCCAGCTTCTGGTCCCTCCCTCTCTCTCACCCACCCGCCATCCAATCCACCCCTTCCTCCAGGGACCAGGTTGCCTAGCAACAGTATCTAAGACCAGCCAAGACCTGGGGAGACCCACCTCCAGGAGGCCTGGTAGTCAGGACAACGGGTGGGGGCGTGGCCTAAGGTACGACAGACTCCCTAGAGCAAAGGACTCGATGAGTCCCATCTCTCAGGCTCTAGACCCGCCTACCGCTAGCCAGCCCATGAGGCCAGGAGGATTCTATTCGTGGGCGTGGGCGCAATGCATCCTGAATAAACCTGCCTTCCTCTCTGCTTAGAGCCCCTCACCCTATGCAGTGCAAAGAACATCAGGAAGGAGGAATTGTAAAAAGCATCCAGAACCTAGCCTGCTCCTCTACTGCCTCCCCTCCTCCCTGCCCCCACGTCATTAAGGAAAGGGTTAAAGCGAGGCGTGCCCTGGTCCCTGACGTCAGTGGCCTCAACGCAGCCCAGCCTGGTCTCTAGCTAAACTGCAGGGCGGGGCCAGCTTTAGAATTGTCCTAGGGGCTTCCCCAATTGCCAGGGCAACCGAAGCCACGTCTCTATGGCAATGAGGTGAGGCTGCCAAGAGACTCCTTCCGGGGGTCCCCAATCTATTTCCTCCTTAGACAAATATTTGAAACCGACCAAGCGTGAGGATTCCCAGTCCCCTTCCTAGGTTCTCCCTCTCCTACCAAGGTCTCTCTTCTCTCTTACTGCTATTTCTCAAGCCCAGAAACTCCCAGCCATTTCAAGCCCCATAATAGATTCTATCCCCATGAATCAACTGTCATTTTCTCCTCCAAGGAAGCGCTGTTGTCTAGCCAATAGTCACTGGCTGCTGAAGTCATCCACAATCTCACCCTCCGTGGCACACAGCCTCTGACCCTCCTTATCCTACAACCTCTCTCCACACCCCGCTGGTCCCTCCCTAACTAGTCTTTGTCTCTACTCTCACCCCACACCCTCCCTGGATCCTTGTCCCCAGCCTTCAGTTTTCCAAAATCTCCCAACCCCAACGACATTCTCCACCCCTTCCCTGTCTCCGTACCAGCCTTCAAGCTCTGTCCCCCGCCCCCCAGCATCTCCTATCCTCACCTGCCACCTCTCTAAAGAAAGAGAGAGCCTCGTTCTTCTTTACCTCATCCTGGACCCCTTAAAGGTCTATCCCCCAGTCTCAGTCTTCCACCTTCAACCCACTCCCCGTTTTCTGTGGATATTGGGGCATCTCCCATCCCTTGGCGGAAGCCCTGACCTGAGGCTTCCTCTGGCACTCTTCCAGACACTCCTTGAGAGCTCTGATACCACACTCCCCAGCACTGTAGTACCACTACCCCTCAAGAGCCTTGTTCCCCTCCCCACCCAAGACATAATGGCCCCATCTTGCAAAAGACATCTGGAATCTTCTTTAACTTCCTGAGGCCGGGAGTTTGCACGCAAATATTCTCCATGGCTCCCACCCCCTGCACTTCATTTTCCTTGGTCTCAAGCAGCCCCAATTCCACAGTCTGGCCCTCCATGCTGCAAGACCCTTGCCCTTCCCACTTTCCTCCAACTCCTCCCTTAGCCAATGTCCTGCCTCATCCCCTGGCTCACAAGCACCGCCCCCCATCTTCTTAGTGAAATGTCAGCAACTGGGGTCCCCCTTCCTAGAGCATCCCATGCTTCTGCCCCACCCCCACCCCCCAGTATCCTCCTCAGTCTCACAGCTTGTGTCACTGAAAGAAGAGACTGTGAGAAGTTGGGCTAGGAGATAAAAGGCCTCTCCGGACTATAAGGGGTGGGGGGGTGGGGGGACCACACTGCAAGCACAAAGGGGTAGGGGAAGGGGAACAAACAGGTGGGCATATATAATAATGATGCCGGGATGCCAGAAAAAGGTGTGGATGGAGGCGAGACCCGCAGGAAGCTGGGAAAGAAACAGGGAGCTGGAGGACAGACAGGGAGGACAGACAGGGAGGACTGACTGCTCAAACCAGAAGAGGATTGATCAGGCCACAGAGGCCTGAGCTGGGGATCAGCGAGAGGGGGAAGGAGATGCATGCGTGGGAGGAAGAGAGAGACAGCATCAAGAACCAGCCAGCCAGCCCCAGCCAGCCAGCAAGGGGGGGGGGGGGGCGGTGCACAGGAGGGGAGCAAAGACTGGGGCACAGGAAGAGGCAGAAAGGACCAAGACTTGAAGTCTCAGTCCAGCCAGATGGAAAGAGCTGGAGACTCGGGAACAGGCAGAGCCAGGCCCAGAGGCGGAGGTTGGGGGAGGAGATGGGGAAAGGGACAGGAGCAAATGAGGGCACCAGGAGCTTGGAACAGAGCTCTGGACACAGAAAACTGAAGCGGGCACTGGGGGTGTGGAGGAATGACGAGCGGCGCCCTGGGATTGGGGGGCACTTCTTGGGGGATCCATCCATCCTTTTAACACACCAAACATACACAAAAGCATACGTTCTGACTGGCTTTAGGTTCCGAGCCCACTCCCACTTGCCTGGACTATTTCTCTTCTGCGAGACCAAAGTGTTTCCAGAGTCTAGCCCCATCCCCAATCCAAAAGTATACACCCCCACCCGCATCCCAACCCCAGGAGTCCAAGGCCCTGATGCCAAGCCACCCCATCTTTTCCCCCATATCTCTTGCCCTACCGGCCCTTGGGGGATTGCTGCAGCTCCGAGGCTCCGAGGGCAGCACTGGGGAGGGGGCCGCCAGGGTCTCCTACCTTGAGGGGGGAGAGGTGGGCGTGGCCCACGACCCCGTGGACGGCCTCGAGGTGGGACAAGTTCCTCTCCGCCACGTGCACCAGCTCGGGGGCGTTTACCTGGTTGGGGAGGTGGGCCGGGCTGTGTTCCAGAGGGGGCGTGTCTTCATCTTGGTAGCGGTATTTCTGGGGATGGGGACCGAGGCAGCGTCACTGGGCCAGCCCAGAGCCTCTAGCTTCAGGCGCCCGCCCGGACCGCCTCTTTTTCCCAGAGCAGTGCAGTGCGGAAGGCCCTAGGGCCTGACCAACTCCTCCCCCTCCCTCTCCTCCAGCCCATTGGCTCCCCCTCTCTCCACCCTCCCGACAGCCCCCTCTCCAGCCAAGGCCTCAGCACCTCTCTCATCTCTACCCAAGTCCAGGCTCCATCCTCCAACTTCCGACTCATATCCTATGGCTCTGGCAGTCTACCTCACACCCCCATCGTTGTCTTCATACTTTTCCCAAGCAAGCTTTGATCTTCCACACCATCCTTTTAAGAGTTCTAGCAGCTGACCCTTGTACCCTCATGTATCCCCAAGTTCTTTGTTCCATCATCATCCCCCAATCCCACACTCCACCCTACCCTTAGCACCCCAGCCTCCCCACTGCAGCCTCTCCCAGATAAGCAACTGACTCTCCAGCACCTTGCATGCCTGAAACAGGAACCAAAGTCAGATACTTCAGCTAGAAAGTACTCATCCCCCAGCAGCCCTTAAGCAGGACAAGGCTAAACCTATCCCACTCTTTCTTCCTTGGCCTCACTCACTCCCAATTACTCAGCAAAGGGGCCCCAGAAGCCAGCCAGCTAATCCGGATATACTAGACAGGGATGGAATGGGGGAGGAATCAGGCAACGGAGGCAGGAAGCTCAGGTGGGAAGCGGGTTGAAGAAATGAGTGTCAGGCCCCCTGATGTCAGGCCCCCTGATGGAGGACGACAATACAATGCTCAAACTGAATTTCTGGTCTCCCCTGACTTCTGGAGGTAAAGGGCTCAACATGACTCCCAATTAACCAGCCCCCAGAACAAGAGCCTCCCACACCGGCTTAATAGCAACATCAGTAAATAAGATTAACTGGGGGTCAGAGAGAGGCGGCAGCTTTGCCCCTTCCACATCTGCCTCTACTATGCCCTTCTAGGCCCCTCCCCTTCAGAGTTGACCTGGACAGAAGCTGAACTATCCCAACTCCAGACTCCAGAGAAGAAGGGAAAGAGTACCAGATGCAGGTCTCCAGGCCGCTAGTACACACGGGCAGAATTTCCCTCCCAAGGTCTCTGAGAAAGTGAGGGTACCGGCATTTAGGGGGTGACATAGCAAAACGGAGAAGGAATTGTATTGAGGACCACTGATGTCTGATGATTCTGATAACTCTGGGAATGAGGAATCAGGCTGACTGTAGAGTAGGCATATAGTAAGAGAATTAGAGGAGGCATATGGTCCTGTCAACAAAAGACTCAGACCCAGAGGCACCCAGAGTTAAGCAGCACCCAGAGTTAAGCAGCACCCTGAGCATGATGGTGCACGCCTTTAATCCCAGTGCTTGGGAGGCAGAGGCAAGCAGATCTCTGAGAATTCCAGGCCAGCCTGGTCTTATAGAAAGTTCCAGACCAGGTAGGGTTACATAGCGAGACGCTGTCTCAATAAATAAACAAAATAAACAAATAAAAACACCCTACGTGTTTGAAGAGCTTTAAAGAAGGGAAAGAGGACTCACCAAATATGGATCACAGATTCAGAGAACGCTAAGCTCAGTAAGTGTCAGTAGCATGGGGAAGGAGAATAGAGAGGAGAGAATCCGGCTTGGTAGTGGATGCATAAATTTCTCTGTGCTCTGGAAGCAGAGGCAGAGGGCTGAGAAGTTCAAGGTCACCCACGACTACATAGTGAGTTCAGGACCAGCCAGAACCCTATTTTAACCCTCTCCTGCCACAAAAGAAAAAGAGGAAGGAAGGTAAGGAAAGAACAGGCATAATAGCCCTTCTCGAAGGCTGAGCTGTCGGGGACTAGCAGTTCTGAATAGCAGGTCCATTCTGACCACCACACAAGCCGAGGGATAAATGCCCCAGACAATAAACGCCAATAGGAGTTGCCCTGAATTCCCTGCAAGATAAATTAAACAGGAGCAAAGCTTGCACCTCCCAAGTTTTGGAGACTGGGGAGAACCCGAGTCTAGTGTCTCTTCATGGTCACCCCACTTAACAGGAAACTTCTAAATCCGAGGAACGGCCAGGCGCACTAAAGAAAATGGAGACGCGAAGGGAGACAAGCATTTATTCTAGACAAGAACCAAAGAAGATCTTTTCTCATGGTGATCCCCATATCTCCCTGTTCCATCCTTATGGTGGGGAGGGACTTACATCTGACACTAAAGAAAAAGGCTTTGTAGACTGGGGGATGACGTGTGGGGACTGAGGACCACAGAATGGAGAACCAGAGTTCTCACAATGTAATGGAAGAATTAAGGCCTATGGTCAGTCCTCGGGAATGTTACAGCCCTCAGGACTCTGCAGGGTAGAACAACTCTGACGCTGCAAACACCGGGCTGGGGAGGTCGACCCCTCTCAGTCCTGGATTACAAAGCAGCTGAAACCAAACAGGAAGGAGGACATATCTCTAACCCACTGGTATGCAGGGCCCTGACTGGCAGGCACGCTATGCTACTGGGACAAGTCTGCACCCCCAATATATTAGGATTTGAAACAAGGACAAGACCTGAGGGTGGGTCACAGATGATGGCCCTGTGGTTCCTTCCCTGTACCTTCAAAACCCCAGCTGCACAGAATGACCTGGAACCGGGGCTTGCACCCCAAAAATACAGGGGTGTGGGTTAAAGTGGATAACAAGAGGTACAACCCACTGCGCTTGTTTTCAAGAAGTTGCGACCCAGAGACCCCACGCCAAGCAGAGGGAAGAGCAACAGCACTTGAAGCTCTTGAGATTGGGGGGTTGGGGGGGCGGTCTGGGATGAGGGAAGCGGGCCAGATCCCGTACCGCGGCACGTACCACGCAGAGACACATGGAGGCGAATCTGTTCCGAGTCGACATGAAGAAGGGGAGGGGGACTAAGGGGAGGGTATGGGTGGGATAGCAAGGGTGCTGGGTTGGGGAGGGGGAGGGGCCGAGGGGGCGGGGGCTGCGGCGGCCGCGGCGACAGGAGGCTGCGGCCAGGGAAAAGGGGGGGCGGCGCCTGCGCAGTACGGGAGAGCGTCATGATGGGAGGGAAGGGTGAGGGGAGACCCTCTTGGCTACCAACTTCTTTCGATTCTAGCTATTTCCCCACCGTCTTCTACTTCCCACGGTATACTCCTGTTTCGACCCCTCTACAGATACTGATACTGGGAAAATTAGCACCTTGTCTCTGGTTCTCAGGGACCCCTTATTTCACCTAATTCACCACCATCCCCAAAACACTGGCTTTCTATTACAAAACCCACTGGGTATCTCATTAGTACTGTACTCCTAGGCTACAGGGGAGGCAGCAGCATTTCTCTGTATCACTTCTGAGAATCACTAGGGATCTCACAAGCACCCACCCTAAGCCTTTTTACTGTAAACATCCCATAAGGCTCCAAAGCATCTCTGGCAGAGTCCCTGCAGCCCATCTCATTACTAGACACTGCTTCTTCAAGTTTAAAGAACCACGGATTTCGACATGCCCTTTAAATCATTCCTTTAGAAGTTTTATCTGCCCCCCCCCCCAGTCCACCACCTTATCATTAATGTATGACCCTTGGCTAACACGAACATCCAAACAAAGCCTCTTCAAATTTGTCTGGAGTTTCCTCACCCAAATCACGAAACTGAATGATACACTGGACCTTCTAAGATACCAACCCCCAAAACCTCACCAGAACCCAATTCTGAGTATTATTTAATCTGCCTTAAAGCAAACCTTCCAAATCCCATTGCAGTTTCTTCAAATTATTCCAAACCCTTGCCCTATATTAAGAATTATTTTTTTCTTTTACTTAAATTTTTATTACCTTTATTTGTGCGTGTGAGCACACAATTGTGTGTGCTATGGTACGCATGGGGAGGTCAGAGAACAATTTTAGGGGGTTGGTTCTCCATCTATCACATGAGTTACAAGAATGAAACTAAGGCTCTCCGGCTTGACAGGAAATGCCTTTACTCACATCTTGACAGCTCCAGTCTCTCTCTTCTCTCTCTCTCTCCCTCTCTCCCTCTCTCTCTCTCTCTCTCTCTCTCTCTCTCTCTCTCTCTCTCTCTCTCTCTCTCTCTCTCTCAGAGGTTGGAGTGTCTCAATGTAACATAGACTGGTCCCAAACTCTTTATGTAGCCGAGGGTGACTTTGAGAACTCCTAATTCTCCTGCCCTCCTGCCTCTACTTCCCAACCTCCACCCTCCGAGTTCTGGGATTGCCGGCATGAATTTACTATTCTTTTCTTTACCCCTCAAATTCTTAAATTACTTATTTTCTGGCTAGTCCCTCTACCCCATCCTTTAACATCCTTTCTCTAATTCTGAGCTACATTTTTGTTGGAAGATTTGCTCCCAATATATCTTCTCTCATCCAAAGGTGTAAAACAAAGCTTCAGGCTAGGCATGGTGTTGCATGTCTTTAGCAATAGGGAGGCAGAGACAGGCTGGTCTCTGTGAGTTCCAGGCAAGCCAGGCCTACAGAGTGAGACCCTGTCTCAAACTAATAATTTCACCAATGATCTGGACTGCAATTTACAGTAACCCACAAATCTTTCAGAATACCCTAAATTGCTCCATATCACTTCAGTCTTCTATCCTTTCCCTAACTCCTGAACTTGCAAACCTCTTTCCCAGAGAATGTTCACCCCTCTCATAAGGGTTCTCCCCAAATCAGCTGTCTACAGAACACAAAATTCCCACCCAGGGCAAAAGGCGTTAATGGCCTCTATAGCATCTCAACCCTGCACTTATCGGCCTCTGTTAGGTAAGCCCCCAAGATAAAACCCCGTCAATGTCCTAGTTTCCTACCTAAATAAAATGCATGGATCCGCAGAAATAACCAATGCAGAACCGGCTTGAACTCAATTTTATTTATTTATTTTTTTTTTAGTCTAGAAAATACATAGGCCCTGCTTCTCCACCAGTAGCACTATGGACTATCAAGACCCTCTTTCATCCCCCATTTCCTTTTTCCCTCCATTTTCCGTTTCCCCGTTGCCTGGCAACGCAGCAATCAAGGACTTTGCCGTCGCCTAGCAACTGTCTCCCTGGAACATAGAGCTGAGGTAGGAGGGTAACTCTGATGAAATCTGAACAGCCCTCCATCTTAGGAAAATTGAGACGTCATATCTCCAACCCACGGATTCTCCTTTCCAAAGACCCCCGCACCCCGCAGTTACTGGGACTACGGCCACACGAACCGGGTCTCCTTTCCATACAGGAACCACACCCCGCCCCTCCCGGGTCAGCCCCGCCCTCGACATGGTCTGTCAACCTAGGCCCTCCCCTTTCTGAGGGTTGTTGCCCGCCTCCTCCGATAGAGTAAGCCGACTCCGCCCACTCGCTCCATGAAACCACGCCTCCCAACGCTTCCCGCCCATTTGCTCCCCCGGCCTCGCCCACACTATCCTTCTGCCACGCCCCTGCCGACCAATGAATGAAGCTATTGGATACATTGCCCCGCCCCCAGTACCTCAGTTTTGCCCAATGAGGACCACCCAGAGGGCTTAACCACTTCGCCTCCAGGGCCCTGGCCAAATGCCCCCTATTTTTCCCCTACTTTTCCCCCCAGCCTCCATTTGTTCTGCTCCGCCCTCCGCCACCCTCGCCCTGCCCTCCAGTCCACCACGCAACTTCAGTCGTCGCTGGTTACTATGGCAACTGCGGCAGCAGCGCGCGGGGAGAAGGGGGAGGGACGGGGGCGGAGTGGGAGAAAGCTGCTCAGAGATAGAGATACTGGCAGAGATCTAGGTACCGAATAAGACTCAGTGATAGCTGTAAAGCAGAGTTTCCACGGAGCACAGAGCTGAGCATATATTAAGTATTCAAAAATGTTCCTTAAATTACTGCAGCAATTTATAAATATAGGCAACGAAAGATGGGAGGGCTATCAAACAGACCAGGAGAGCTCGGTGACTACAAAGGCTGAGCACTCCTAATCCCACTCCCCAGCATTTGCGGAGGGCAGAAGCCATGGGCCCCCTGCTGGTTTCTCCTGGGCCACCCTCCACTGGCCTGGATAGAGAAGAACCACAACTCCCAACAGTCCAGTGGACAACCACACTCTACCATTGAAGGATCTAGTACCCCAAGGCCTTATGGGAGTTGGAGTCCCTCCATCCTGAGGCTGACAAGTTTTCTGGCCAATGAATGTGGCAAACCTGGGTCTCCAAACCTCAGTAAGACCCGAATGCATATGATCCTCTCTACAAGTCTCCTACCTTCAGGGCTGCTCAATCATGTGCTCCAATGAACACACAGGAATTTGGGGCAGAAAAATGAGTAAATGCATTCACCCAGAATAGTTAACCAGTGCTGCAGAGCCCCTCACCCTTACTGGATTTCATGTGCTCATGCGTTAGGAGAACCCACACATTCCAATGGGCTTCCTATATACATCTGCACAAAGGTGATGGCAAGCTAGGTTGCCAAGGCCAAGGATTAGGCCTAAGGACAAGAGACACAAAGAGCACAGGCAGACACTGACTAAAAGAGGGCCAGAAGAACTGAGGCACAAAAATGTACTGAAAACTACAGGGGATGAGAGAGCCAGCAACCTGGAAGAATGCCCAAAACCCCACAGACCAGGAGAAAAACAAGCAGCCCTGTAGATGGGGTGAGGGATACAGAACTAGTCTTCAGTCCCCAGTCTTTAATCATGTCCACACGTGCACAATGCATGTGTATACACATGTGTGAGTTTGTGGCAAGGAACATGTGTGTCCTCAGCTTCCTCCCATAAGAAGCTGCAGTTCCCACTAAATATAACCCCCTCCCCAGCCTGTGACTCACACGGACCCCGCCTCCCCCGGCCCCCACTTCCTGTCCCACCCCCCAACCCCCAGCTGCCTGCCACCCGCCCAAGCCTCCCTCCACACACCAGGCATCCAGCTTGCCAGTCCCAGAGTCTGGGAGCAAACGGCCTCAGCTCCTTGGGCTTCCATCCCACTATTTCCAGGCTCTGACCACAGGGACACCCTTGTACCCCTGTATGGGTTCCAGCCCCGCCAGCCCTACCCTCTTCCTACACCTTTTTACCCCAGTGGCCTCTTGACCTCACAAGCCTCCTGAGATCCAGGAGTCCTCCCAAGAGTCAGGGTAACATCCCCTGCCCGCCCCCCCCCCCTTTGCATCTGTTCTTCTGTTCTCTTGACCAGGGCTAGATAAAATGTGGGAGATGGGAATACTGGGCACGTGCCTGGGCTACCCCCAAATTTTGTACCACCCACATGGTCCTCAACTACCTTCTTTCTCTCCTCCTACCCCAAACCTCATCCTTCTTAGGAGATGGCAACCTCAGCTGTTGCAAGCTTCTAGCTCCCAGGGGAGTACCCCAAATCCTAATCCCACCTGGTCCATTCTCTCAGGTAAAGCTGTATCAGGCCTCAGGCCTCTGACAACTCCCAGGTCACTCTATTCCATATAATTAAACCCTCAATGTACAATTCCCTCAAAGCAGGAGCATCCCAAACATGTCTAGCACAAGATGTTCTATTACCTGAAGGCCCACCCTTACCTGCTAGTTGACACCACCATACAAGCCAGACACTCACAACCAGTAACCTTTACCCTCATGCCAAGAGACACCCCCCCAAAATTGGCCAGCATCTCACAATGAGCTTTTTTGCCCAGGAAGGAAGACAACCCCCCCCAGCACACTCACATAGCCCACCTTCCCACATATATGAGCAGAACTCCCATGTGAGGCAGGCAGGCTTCTCCTTAAATAAATTGCCCTCAAAACATTGCTGGTGAACACTAAAGCTCACCAAGCCACCCCAAACACCAGATTCTCCATTTCTTTATAGGTACAAAATGATCACTCCAGGAGGCACCTGTGGCCAAATCCATCCTTTTCTCAAATGTGAACCCCAAAACTAAACTGTGACCCCTCTAATAGATCTTACTTCTGAGGCTCTCACTCCAGTGCCTGCAGCCCTAGATAAGGCCTACCTAACCCTTCTCCACAAATTCATTACCTACTCCCCCTCCCCACAGCTTCCCCATCATGCTTACCTTGGTTGTCACTATACAGAGACAGTCCATGTTGGGGGGCCTGGCCGCGGCGGCGAGTAGGGGGCTCTGACTTCATTGGAGTTTTGTTCCTCCCCTCGGTGGGTTCTCACCCCTCCCCCCTCCGCACCCCACTTTTGCAGGGGGGGCCAGGATGGGGGGAGGGGTGAGAGGGGAAGGAGAAGGTTGGAGAAGAGAAGGGTAGGGGAGCGTGGAAGGGAGGGGGGACCCTAAAAGGGGCTCCCCAGTGGAGGGGAGGGGGATTGAGGAGCACACCCCGATTCTCAGGAGGGGTAGGGGCACAGGGGGCTGGCAGCCCCGGAGTTCTGGGGCTGGGGCATGAGCTGGGATGGGGGAGGGGAACTGGATTTCGGGAAGCCCCGGGGTATGCGGGGGTCTTGCCAAACGGCCAGGGGCTAGGGGCCGTGGCGGGGGAGTGGGGTGGGGGGGGTTGGAGATGGCAGCGGCCGATGTAGCCGCGGAGCCGAGGAGGGAAGGGGAGAGAGGAGGAGAGAGGAAGCAGGGGGAGGGAGGGAGGGAGCTAGGAGCCAGAATGGGGGGGGTGCCTTGGCAGTGTTAACTCCTTCACTGCTGGCAGGAACCCGGATAATGGGAAAGGAGCTAGAAGCACAAGCAGAGAGGCCCTACGGCAAACATGGAGACCTGGCTAACCTCGGTGATGACAGCAAAGATGAGGAGGATGGATTTTCTCCTTAGAGGGAAAAAGCCCACAGCTGGGAGGGGAGCATCCCTCCTTGGTTGAGTGCAGGAGGGAGGCCATAGCTGGGGTAAGGGGCTGAGGGAGGGGCTGGCAGTAGAGAATCTTGGGGACCTAGTTCTCCCCTAGGAGTCACAGGAAGAAGTCTGAAAAGTAATTAAGTATGATCTGGACTTCCTGGTATTGAAATTGGGGCAATGCAAGAAAGAGGAGAAGAAAGAAGAAAGGGCATAGGGCTGGCTGCCTACAGACAGCACTGCTGGTGCCCCCAACTCCTCAGTTAGTACTAGGGATCATGTTGCCTGGGCCCCTAAGTCTCAGTTTAAAATTAGCAAGAATGTACTCTCGTCCCTCCAGTCCTGCCAGCTCAGGCAGTCAGGAAGCCAGGCACCCACCATTATCTCCTTACCTGACTCTCTGAGATACAAGCCTCATAATAGTCCAGGATGTCTGTCACGGGAACAGAATTAAGTCACCCTCCCAAATCCCAGGGCCCTCTGGCCACCCCTGCTACCCCTGGCTTCTGTGTGTCAAGAGAGGCTCCTCCAGCTAGGATGGATGCTGCCAGGAGGTATAGTGTGATGGCTCTACACAAGCAAGAGCCTGGACTAGATGCTCTGAGTATTTCCAACCAGCCTAGAACCTGTAACGCTTGACCCCATACCCCAGGCCAGCCCTGTCCACTGTGGCCCCTCAGAACACCAGCCTTACTCACCCAGCAAGGCCTGGAAGAGATCACTGTGCAGCACTGTGAGGAGGGGAGGTGCCCACCGCAGTAGTGGGGGGGCCAGGAGCCAGAGGGCTGACCTGGGAGCTGGTAAAAAGCAAGTGACAAAGGATGGAGACCAAGCCGCTTACCCACTTAGTCATCTAAGGTTTTCCAGCCTTTGTCTTCTCTTTCCAGACCCCATGGATAGATTCAGGAAGAGAAGGAGCCCCTGGGCCCCCATCCCAGATCTAGATCACCCCCTCAAAGACCCGGGTTTTTTTTTTCACCTCTGGGTCTCTGGGACATCTCTCTTCTCCCAATTTAATCTCCCTAATCCGCCGAGATTGAAGTTGAGCTGCTTTCACCCTACGCAGTTGTAGCTAGTAAAGTGGACTAGTGACCTAGGTTCCACCCTTCCCCGGGTCACCAGGTGACACTTTGCTCCTCATAGTGTACCTTCCCAAATGCCAGCCATAATTTAGCTGCTTTTCTGTGAGTGGGAAAGAGGATTTTATCTAAGGCAGTCCCAGCAACCCAGAGTTAAGCTCTTTTTCTCCCCAGGCCTGACCATACTGAGAAGGGGTCGGGGACAGTGACATGGCTCACTGGGTAAAGGAACTCACTGCCAAGCCTGTCATCAGGGACCCACATAAAGGTGGAGAGAACTATTGGAAGTTGTCTTCTGACAAGGGCTTCTGAGTGCACACTTGCATAAGCGGACTTTTAGACGAGGTTCAAGACAACTCAGCAATTCAGAGCAGGCGTTGCTCTTAGGCAGAGGACCTGTGTTCAGTCTCCAGTGTGTCCACATACATGGCAGTGTACAGCTAACTGTATGTAATTCCAGTTGTAGGTGATCTAATGCCTTCTTCTGACCTTGGTGGGATATATATATATATATATATATATATATATATATATATACACATATATACACACACACTCATATATATATATAAATTTTAAAATAAATAAACCTTTAAAAACTAAAAAAAAAAAAAAAGGGAGGGCTGGAGAGATGTCTCAGGGGTTAAAAGCACTGACTGCTCTTCCAGAGGCCCTGAGTTCAATTCCCAGCAACCACATTGTGGCTCACAGCCATCTATAATGGGATCCGATGCCCTCTTCTGATGTGTCTGAGGACAGCTACAGTGTACTCACATACATAAAATAAATTAAAAACAAAAAAACAAAAAAAAAATAGCCTGGCAGTGGTGGCGCATGCCTTTAATCCCAGTACTTGGAAGGCAGAGGCAGGCGGATTTCTGAGTTCAAGACCAGCCTTGTTTACAGAGTAAGTTCCAGGACAGCCAGGGCTACACAGAGAAACCCTGTCTCAGAAAAACAAACCACCACCACCAACAAAAACCACACAAAACACACACACACAATGTATTTTGCTCTTCCAGAGGACCTTAGTTCTGTTCTCAGCAACCACGTCGGGAGACTCACAACTTCCCTCCAGCTCCACAGCTTCTGGTCTCTGTATCTATAGGCACTGCACCCATGTGCACATGCTAATATACAGACACACACACAAAGTTCTTTTTTAAAAAAAAAAAAAAAGTGTTCATTTCCTAAGACACGTGCTTTTGGAGTCTTCACTCTAGTAGGGTCTATGTGGCCTCAAATTCATGGTGATCGTGATTTAGTATCTCCCAAAGTCCATGAGAGACTAGAGGCTCCTACTACGCGCTTTTAGAAGAGTTTTAAGTTGGTGAAATCTTCTAGATCTCAGAATTCGCTTAGAGTAAACCCCAGCTTGAGTCTGCCACCTCACGCCCCTCTTTTTTTGAAGGAGAAATTTCTTCCTTATAATCCAGGTCTCTGCATCTGATATTTACCTTTCTCTCTTTTAACTTTAGCTAGGAAGTCCTCCCTCCAACCTTCTGGCTCTAGTCATTTAACTCTTCCTTCTCTTATCTAATCTCTTCCCTTTTTAGTGGATAAGACTTTAGTTTAGACCAGCGGCTCTATAGAGTTTGGGAAAGAAAACGGATCGTTTGAAGATGGATCACCCTAGGTCAAGTAGAATACAGGGACCGGGTACACGTCGGAACTTCAGCTCCCACCATGCATCGAGGCCCAAGACCACGCCCCCACCACGCAGTGCATTGTGGAGCATGAGTCAGGGCCCAGACACACAACCTTTGGGCAGGCGAGACGCGAAGAGGAGAGGTCAGTGGTCAAGACTTCGGCGGCGGCTTTGGAGATGCAGTCGGCTCGGATGACCCCGAGTGTGGGGCGACAGCTGCTGCGCCTGGGGGCCCGAAGGTCCGTATATAGCAAGGGGACATTGGGTCTGGGAACCAGGGCAGAACTGAACCCCGACTCCTTACAGCTCGCGATCTACTACTGTGCTTCAGGGACAACCCCGGCCTATCTCTGCCCAGCGACTTTATGCCAGGGAGGCCACTCAGGTAAGTGACAGTGGATGAGGGAGAGGGACGTAGAAATGCGAGTTGCCAGTTCCCACTAGCCTGCGACCGACAGGGGTCTCTCTCTTCGACCCAGTCATCTGGTGACAGTTCTGTCACCGAAAGTAGGGGAAAGGGCACGCCAGGGTGCCCTAGTGAGAAAGTAATGGAACATGCACAGAACGCACTTCCTAGAGTTAGAGCTTCCTGCACACCTTTTAAGACCCATCTCCAGCCTAACTGCTCTGCCCTTTCCTCCAGGCAGTTCTGGACAAGCCAGAAACCCTCTCCTCTGATGCTTCCACCAGAGAAAAACCAGCCAGGGCAGTAAGTGACTGGAAACTGGACTGACACTTAAAAACCAGGAGTAGAATCACCCCAGGCACCCACCTAAGATTCTTTTCTTCCTTGCCCAGGAATCTAAGTCCTTTGCTGTGGGGATGTTCAAAGGCCAGCTTACCATTGATCAGGTGTTCCCATACCCATCTGGTAAGTAAAGGCTTAGTCAGTCACTGACAGTGTGGGCAGGGGAGCCCTCCCTGCCTGACTAGCCTGTTCTTCTCTCCCATTATGCAGTGCTCAGTGAAGAACAGACACAATTTCTCAAAGAGCTGGTGGGACCAGTGGCCCGGTTCTTTGAGGTAAGGGATGACCAGAGCTCAGCCCCTCCTGGGCTAAGTAAGATGCTAAGGAGCTTAAAGGAGCCTCTGAATATGAGATCCTTCCTATTCCTTGCTCAGGAAGTGAATGACCCTGCCAAGAACGACGCCTTGGAGAAGGTGGAGGACCACACTTTGCAGGGACTCAAGGAACTGGGGGCATTTGGTCTGCAAGTACCCAGCGAGCTGGGTGGTTTGGGCCTCTCTAATACCCAGGTGAGAGGATCCCCGGGTTAACATTCCACAGTGCTCCAGTTTTGGCAGACTCACCACTAGGGCCAAGCCAAGTAGACAGGGTAGTGTCTACCTGCCTGCCCTTTTTCTCACACGTCTTCCCCTGAAACATGATCTGTGTGCAGCCCACTGGGTCCGGTGGACCTAACCATAGTTCCCAGGTCTTTGGGGACTGTGTGAGGCAACACAGCAGGCAACCTTCCCATTGAGACCAAGGGCAGCTGGGCACGGAGGCGCTCATCTTTAACCCAGCATGGAGGCAGAGGCAGGCGGATCTCGAGTTCAAGGCCAGCCTGGTCTACAGAGGGAGTTTCAGGATAGTCAAGAAAACCCACAAAGTTTCAGGCTAGCTGGAGCTACAAGATGAAACTGCCTCAAAGGGGGGAAAAAGTTATCTAAGCCCTTTGGTATCCCTGCTCCTGTCTCCTTAGGAAAGACTCCAGGGCTTCATGCTACAGAAGCAGCCTCCCTGTGCCCTGTCCAAACCCACTCCACTCCCCATGCTCAGAGTAGAGATGCTCCAAGCCCCAGGCCAGGTCTGCCCTGCTGCCCATTCTTGTTGAAGACAAGTTCAGTGCAGCCAGCTACAATCCCAGACACCTCCTTTCCCTCCAGTATGCTCGCTTGGCAGAGATTGTGGGCATGCACGACCTTGGTGTTAGCGTTACCCTGGGAGCTCATCAGAGCATCGGTTTCAAAGGCATCTTGCTCTATGGCACAAAGGCCCAGAGAGAAAAATACCTTCCCAGAGTGGCATCTGGTAAGGCAACCTTAAGAGACCCAGGGGTAAGGAGTGTGACACTGCTCACAGTGTTACAAGGAACTGCCTGGGGATGAGGGGGCGCAACTCTGGTGGTCAGGATTCCCAGTGAACCTGTTCTCTCCCCCACAGGGCAGGCTTTGGCTGCTTTCTGCCTAACAGAGCCCTCAAGTGGGTCCGATGTAGCCTCCATCAGAAGCTCAGCCATACCCAGCCCCTGTGGAAAATATTACACTCTCAATGGGAGCAAGATCTGGATCAGGCAATCTTCCATTTCTCTTCTTCCCTTCAGCCCTGTGTCCTGAGCCTGCTGCTCTAAACCCTATACTAACCACCTCATTCTTCCACAGTAATGGGGGCCTGGCCGACATTTTCACTGTCTTTGCCAAGACGCCAATTAAAGATGCAGCCACGGGGGCCGTGAAAGAGAAGATCACAGCTTTTGTAGTGGAAAGGAGCTTCGGAGGGGTTACCAAGTGAGTATGGGGCAAAACAGCAGAATCAAGGACGGGGACAGCACTGGGCTCTCAAGAGCAAATAGTCAATACAGGCCACGCTGGGGCTATCTCTGTACAAGAGGCACCCACAGGAGGTGAGCAGTTTGTTTCCTCTGGGGGAACACAGGCTAACAGGCCATAGCTAGATATCCGTAGCCCCTGGGGCACATGGGTAGTGCCCTGTATCCTTTTTATAGTCTAGGGAGTTCTCCCCTGATCATGAGACCTGAAAAGGCCCTTTTCCCCCACAGCAACCTGTTCATACCTCAACTTTCCTGCCCTGCCTTTTCAGTGGGCTCCCTGAAAAGAAGATGGGCATCAAAGCATCTAACACGTCAGAGGTGTACTTTGATGGAGTGAAGGTGCCATCAGAGAATGTGCTAGGAGAGGTGGGAGATGGCTTCAAGGTTGCTGTCAACATCCTCAACAACGGAAGATTCGGGATGGCTGCAACCCTCGCAGGCACCATGAAATCCCTCATTGCCAAGGCGGTGAGTCCCAGTCCCTAGCTAGCACATGTCCCTGACTGCCTCAGAGTGCTGACACACACACATGCACACTCGACCATCGGCACAGTTAGGCCTCAGCCCGGCCAGGTGGAGACTGAAGAACCACAGTGGGGTTACATGCGCCCTCTTGCAGGTTGATCATGCTACTAATCGTACCCAGTTTGGAGACAAAATTCACAACTTTGGAGTGATCCAGGAAAAGCTGGCTCGGATGGCTATTCTGCAGTATGTGACTGAGGTAAGGGCCTCCTGGGCCCCTTCCCTGGAGCCCTATGGCTTTCTTCACAGTTGGGTCAGACTACAACCCCCAGCAGCACCTGGGGCAGTGGGTCTCCAGCTTTACACCAATGCCCTAGGGGATGCGAGGAGGCATAGTCAGTTCTCTTCTGGAGGGTGGCGCTGCTCTGCTAAATGCTTCCCAGATGCACCAAACACGACTTTTAACCCACCCCTTTACAGAGTCGGAAGCCTCGAAGCCCCTGATTTACCAAATCAGAGGGTCACATATTGGACATATTTGACCTGACCAGGAGGCTAAAGTGAATTCAAGGGTTGGGGGAGTAGGTCAGCGCTCGTCTTGAAGGTCTGAGCATTAGCCATTCTGTCTGATGCAGCCCTTCCCTGTTGTCTTTCCCATGTCCCGACCATGCTCCCTTAGTCCATGGCTTACATGCTGAGTGCCAACATGGACCAGGGATTCAAAGACTTCCAGATAGAAGCCGCCATCAGCAAAATCTTTTGCTCGGTGAGGACCCAGGCGTGATGGGAGGGCGGAGTCCAGATTGGGACCTCAGCTCAAAAAACCAACTCATCCGGTTCTCTGTCCTCAGGAGGCGGCCTGGAAAGTGGCAGATGAGTGCATCCAAATAATGGGGGGCATGGGCTTCATGAAGGTACAGAGTATTGCTCGGCAGGGGGGGCATCTGCTCAGAGTGGACAGGCACATCTCAACAGAGGTTTCTGTGTCTTCCTGCGTGCCAGGAACCAGGGGTGGAGCGTGTGCTCCGAGATATTCGAATCTTCCGGATCTTTGAAGGGGCAAATGACATTCTTCGACTGTTTGTGGCTCTCCAAGGCTGTATGGTAAGAGGAAGGAGGATGAGGGAGAGCAGCTGGGGAGGACACTGAGTCCTCACTGTCGCCGCTCCCCTTCTCTCCACAGGACAAAGGAAAGGAACTCACTGGGCTGGGCAATGCCCTGAAGAACCCTTTTGGAAACGTTGGCCTCCTGATGGGAGAAGCAGGCAAACAGCTGAGACGGTACCTCATGGGCTGGGGCCAGCCAGGGCCAGGGCCAAACAAGATGGGAGGCCGCAACTGACCAGTCACTCTTCCATCTCCTCCCAGGAGGACAGGAATCGGCAGTGGTTTGAGTCTGTCAGGGATTGTCCACCCAGAGTTAAGTCGCAGTGGTGAACTGGTGAGTGAGCCTTAAAGCAGAGCCTGTGGTGGCTGTGAGCTGCCTTCCTCTCCTGAGCTCTGTGACTCTTGTCTCTTCAGGCAGTGCAGGCTCTGGATCAATTTGCCACCGTGGTGGAGGCCAAGCTGGTGAAACACAAGAAAGGGATTGTCAGTGAGTGAGCTCTGCAACCCCCTTCCCTCCCTGATTCCCTCCCTGATTCCCTCCCTTTGACTGACAGCCCCACCCTCATCTACCTGACAGATGAGCAGTTCCTGCTCCAGCGACTGGCGGACGGCGCCATTGACCTCTATGCCATGGTGGTGGTGCTTTCCAGGTAAGGCGGCAGCGTGGGACACTTGGCAGGCTAGAGCCACAGAGGAGCTGGGCCAACACCAGCACTCGGGATTATTTTAACCTGTTTCCTCACAGAGCCTCAAGATCCCTGAGTGAGGGCTACCCGACGGCACAGCATGAGAAAATGCTCTGTGATAGCTGGTGCATTGAGGTGAGCCTTGGAGCTCCCCAGTACAGGTGGGCATTCAAGATACAGGCCTGACCGTCCTTCCCCTCCCCTCTCCCCAGGCTGCAACTCGGATCCGAGAAAACATGGCCAGTCTGCAGTCCAGCCCTCAGCAGCAGGAGCTCTTCCGGAACTTCAGAAGCATCTCCAAGGCCATGGTGGAGAACGGTGGCCTGGTCACCAGTAACCCGCTGGGAATCTGAGACTCCCATCAGGCCCTGACAAGGTCCCGTGCCTTCTCTGATGCCAAGCCCTTAGGGTGATGGAGTACTTACTGCCTTAACAATAAATTTTCTACCAAGCCACTGTCTGCCACTGAATGTCACTGCTCCCTCCTCTCCATTGCCTGCCTCCCAAAGAAAGGAGCCAGAGGCTTGGGGAGTTGGCCTCTATTTGCTTTATTTGGTGTTTTGTACAAGTGACTAAAATAAATAGAGTAACAAAGGCAGCTACACAGTCCCCAATACACCACCAGCCTCCTTGGACTGCTGTCTGGGGTACCCAGCCCACACCTTCTTCTTCCCAGGGTACCACTGACCACCACCCACCCTCGACATGAGAGCTGACTAGGCACCTAGAGGTGGCGGTCATATTCTGGGGTTAGAAGGGATTCTCCATATAAAAGAGGAACTGTCTATTTAAAAAAATACTCCCCCCAAAGATAAGAAAGTCTATTTTAACCCCCCAAAAAGCTTATAAAAAATAAAGCTAAAAATAACCAAAGGTCCCCATCCACCCCCGAGGAAGGGGGGAAGGACCAGGCACTGCTGGTGAGAGTCACAGTGGCAAAAACGTTTTGGTAGGCACCAGCCGCCAGGCTGAGCCCAGGCACTATGGAGGGCACCAGGCTGAAACTTGCCAGGCCAAGGGCACAGACCCAATGTGGCCTCAAGATGGGTCCCTACATAACATCCACAAAAAACTCACTGGGGTTGCCCATGGCCATGTGGAAGCTCTGACGGCTAGCTGTCAGTTCTGGGGGCACGGAGCCCAGGTCTCTGACTGGAGGGGCACCAGGGGGCTGCACTGCTGTGGAGACAGGGGGTGGGGGTGGAGGCATCATAACTACCATCATGGGGTTATAAGGGAGAGCCATGCCAGATGGGGCTCCATAGGGATGGAGCCCGGGAAGAGCTCGGAGATTAGGAGGAGCGCCTGCCGAGCCCCTAGATGGAGGGGGGCCACCATCACCAGTCCCACCAGGCTCCCCACCCCGCCGAAGGCTGCCTCCCCGGCTGGAGAGTTCTGACTCACTGCCACTGCCGGACTTGGACTCAGGGGCCCGTTCCTCAGGCCTGCCTGTGCGCCCAGCCCCCCCATCGCTTCTTGTCGACCCACTGCTCCGGCTCCCTGTTGGAGAGGAGAGGTGACAAGGAAAATGAAGCTCTCAGCCCAGAGTCCTCAGGATCCCAGTCCCTGCTCTTGCCTCTCCTCCCCGCATCCGCTCTACTTGTGCCCACTTTCTCTGGCTGTACTGGTACGTGGGAGTGGGTCACTTACCCTCACTGTGCTGGCTGCTGGCACTGCCTCCACCATAGGTGTACGAAGAAAGCTCGTGGTAGGGTGGAGGCTGGGGGCTGTAGGGGTGTGGCGCTGGATACTGGTAGGAGAAGGTGGGCAGCAGGGGCCAGGGAGTAGCTCCAGGCAGAGGTGCCAGGGTATCCTGGTCTGAAGCCCCACTGGAACCGTCATTGTCATTCAGAGACAGGTTAACTAGGTCTGGGAAAAAATGGAAGAGAGGTCCCTGCTTTAGGAGGCCAGGATTCCGGAGAACAGAGAAACCTGAACCATTTCCCCAGAGCTCCCCACGAGACAAAAGCCAGAGCCCATGATGGCTTACAACAGAAAACTCTGCTGCTCCGGCAGAGAAACAGCCAGGGCTCTCACCAATAGCCCCAAAATGCTTTTGTGAGCCCCGTGCGGCACTCTTTCCCTTGGGGATGCAGCTCGGGTACCTCGCTTACTCAGCAGTACCCGGGCACACATCAGCCTGAGCTCCTACTGCCAGACCTGCTGACTTACAACTCTCACAGCCACCACTGAGGTCCCCGAAGACATAATAGCACTGCTCAGAGAAAGTAATCTTGTTGACGGTGTGCCGGATGAGTCCCGCCTTCAACAGCCCACTGGCGTACTTGCGGGCCTCCCGGCGCTCAGGAAAACCTTCCACATGATGATACAGCCAGTCTACCACATCGGAGCCTGGGATCCAGCACAGCAAACAGGTCAGACTCTCCTCCCAGCTCCTCCCCTCCCCTCCACCTTGTGTTGTGCCCAGCTTTGGCCTCCTCTCCCCCTTCCCATGCCACCTTGCTCAGGGCCTGGGAATACCTAGAAAGGCGTTTGGGATGGTGATCTTGAGCCACATGCGGTCCCGGACTTCGAGCCCAGACTCTGGGGCTGCCATGGCCTTGGTGACAGAGGCCATGTCCATGTGGACAGAGAGACCCCGGCCTTCACAGCCTGATAGGAGAGACCACGGAGAACTTACAAAAGGTCCCTCACACACCCAGGGAGGCGGGGAAGGGGAGAGACTCACCATCAGGCAGAGAGGAGCCAGATGTGATAGTGCTCATAGATGAGGAGCCGGGGTAAGCAGGGAAGGCGCCGGTCAGCGCAGCCGAGTGCGACACCCAGGCGGCTGGGTCAATGGGCTGGATGGGCTCATCTGGAACAAAAGTAATGTAAAACACCAAGATGATCACTGCTCAAGCCTAGAAAACTAGGCCTGTGTGTTCTAGAATTAACCCCCTCCCTTAGCCCTCTGAACACATTCCCTACAACTTCCGGCTTTTCTCGTCTCTTTTTGGGCTTGTTTGGTTGAGGCAGGATTTCACCCTGTAGCGCAGGCTGGCCTCATCTGTCTAGAGATCCTCCCACGTTCTTAACTTCCCAAGTGCCCACGTTCCCCAGATCTCCTAACTCCAGACCCCAGCCCCAGCATCACTCACTTCGAGGGAGGGTGAAGTAGGCCTGGGGAGACGGGTCCCAACACTTGGCCACGGTCAGCACGATGGGGCTGTGGGGAAGAGCAGAGCAGCTCAGGGGAGGGACGAGGCCTCAGGAAGCCCGAGGCCTGGCAGGAGGAGACTGAGGACAGAGAGGTGGGAAAGAAAAGAGCTCACATCACTGGGCTAGAGAGAGTGAGGGTGAAGGCCTCACAGTGCGTGTGACTCACAACACGGCTAAGTTCAAAACACTGCTGCGGGGAACAATGGAGAGCAGAGTGAATGTTCCCTTCACTCACAGCAAGCCTCACGGGGGTAACACCAAACCATCTTGTTCCAGGACTCAAGCATGAAAAACCATTAAAGGTTTTCTTGACCAAAGAAGCCAAACGGTAATTATCGTCAGTGAGGAGGGGGAGTGGCAAGGAGCACACAGTGGGTGGCCCCTTCTCAGGTGCTCACCCACATCTGCTTCATGCTCTAGTGTGGAGTGACATGCCAGGGAGATTTGCAATTTGGGGGTTTTGTTTTGTTCTGCTTTGTTTTGGAAGACGTAGTTGTTTATTTTATGTATCTGAGTACACTGTCACTCTCTTCAGACACACCAGAAGAGGGCATCAGATCTCATTACAGATGGTTGTGAGCCACCATGTGGTTGCTGGGAATTGAACTCAGGACCTCTGGAAGAGCAAACAGTGCTCTTAACTGCTGAGCCATCTCTACAGCCCTTGTTTTGTTTGGTTTTTGTTTTCTCACTATGTAGACCCGGATGGTCTGAAACTCACTCTGCAGACCAGGCTGCCTCACGCTCAGAGAGCCCAACTCTGCCTCGAGTTAACATGTTTAAAGGCATGCACCACCGTGCCTGGCCTCACGTCTTTATAAAAATTGCAAAACAAAGGTAAACAGGCTTAAGCCCAAGAGGCCTGGGGCCAGCCGCACTCACCCTGGCTTGTGCACGATGTCTCTCAGCACCCGAACAGCATCATCGTTGCTCATGTTCTCAAAGTTCATATCATTTACCTGAAGGGAAGGGGCGGTGTCACGGGCAGTGTGGGAGGGGCAGAGCTTCCACCCCAGCCAGCAGCCAGGCCGTCAGCGCACCTGCAAAAGCATGTCTCCAGGCTCGATCCGCCCGTCCGCAGCCACCGCGCCCCCTTTCATGATAGAGCCGATGTAGATGCCCCCGTCACCACGCTCATTACTTTGGCCCACAATGGAGATGCCCAGGAAGTTGTACTTCTCTGTGGAGGGGGCCATATGACTGAGCCCCAGAAACCCCAAGCCCCCCCTCTCTCCTTCCCTTCTCCCCATCAGGACCCTCCATACCCATGTTGAGTGTGACCGTGATGATGTTAAGAGACATTGTGGAATCGGTGACGCTGCTGAAGGATGAGGTCTGCAGCAGGGAGACATGAAAGGTATGAACTGCTCCCCGTCAACAGAGAGAGAAGCCACAAGCTCGTGTCTCAACCAGAGCCCACTTCATCCCAAAAGAACCCTCACCCTCTCCATGCGTGGCGGCCGCTGTTTCCTTCGCCTTCGGTGGCGCTTGAGGAGGCGGGAGGCACTGCTCTGCTCAGTGGAGCTGCTGAACCTGATAGCAATTGAGAAGCAGAGCATTTGGAGGTGGAAGTGGTCAGGGAGCCACATGAAACAAGAAGACTGGCTGGGGGGGAGGGGGAAGGAGAGGAAGGGGGGAAGGAAGTGTGCAGCCATACCTACTCATGGTGTCATCCTCATCCGAGTCTCCTAGGCTGGTACTCTCCAGCTCACTGGTCATGAGGGTGGAAGAGCTCTCGTACCCAGCCAGGTGGCGCTCCAGCCTTGAGGGGCCACCAGGCCTGTGGCCACCAGCTGTGTATAAACAAGAGGCTCAGGAGCCAGGCCTCCCATTCTTCATGCCCAGCATGCTAAGGCTTGCCCGTCTGCCCAGCTCAGTCTACCCTGCCTCCAGGGCCCGTCCCCTCACCGCCATGTTCACTGCTGTCTCTCCTCCTCGGTCGGTCTCGCCTCAGTGATACAACAGATTCGGTCTCTGTCTCAGGCTCTAGATTTTCATGGCTGCTGGATACATTAGGGCTACACAGGTAGAGAGAGTTTCCAACCAAAGTCAGTCGGACAGAGCACCGGAACCTCGGTCCCCCTCTCAAGGGGTCTAGACTGAATTCCCTCTTCGCTCCCCATCCCCTGGACTCAAGAATGTAAAGGACTCACTGGAAGGACGGAGGCCTTGAGTCCCCAATTCCACTGGTCCTTTCTGGTGGCAAAGGGGGTAACGGTGGAGGTGGAGGAACCAGTTCTGTCCGAGACTCATGGGCTGGGGGAGCCGCCTCAGGCTGGGAGGTATCTGACGACACAAGCTAAAAGAGAGCACGTGAGAAAACATGGCTCTGCTGGGGAGCGGCGTATGGGACGAAACTAAGGAAAAGGACCAGAAAAGAAGGAAGCAGGGTCCCTCCCGGAGACCTGGGCCAAGAGGCCAGAAAAAACAATCCAGTACAGGAGGCTACAGGAAGAGGAGGCTGAGGAGTGCTCACTGCATCCACATTAGAGAAGAGGGAAGCCAAGGCCACCCGCGACTGAGCAGGGGGGAGGCTGCAGAGACAGACTGAGGTTGGAAGCAGCTCAGTAATGAGTCCCCTTACCCAGGAGACAACCCTTCCATTGAAGCAAGGTAGGCGGGCATTGTCATCGGAGATCTCTTCCTTCACCACCCTGTGGAGAGAGCAGAGCGATTAGTAAGGTGCCAGGTATGATGGGGTACACCTTCAACTAACACTTGGGAGGCCGAGGCAGGAGGCACTCAGTGAGCCAGGGTGTCTCTCTCTCTCTCTCTCTCTCTCTCTCTCTCTCTCTCTCTCTCTCTCTCTCTCTCTCTCGCACACACACACACACACACACACACACACACACACACACACCCTAGATGGGCGGTGGTGGTGCATGCCTTTAATGCCAGCACTCTGGAAGCAGAGGCAGGCGATCTGAGTTTGAGGCCAGCCTAGCTTACAGAGAGAACCAGGACAGCCAGGGCTCCGCAAAGAAACCCCATCTAGGGGATGGGGGGGGGGGAGACAAACACAGGGGGTGGGGGAGTCACTCCCATTCCAAATCTCATTCTAAGTCTCTCCCCATCTCCATCCTGCCCAAGCATGGTGACTTGCTGCCCTGACTGCCGAGTCGTCTGCTTTTCCCCTAATGTATACATACAGGTCTGTGTGCATGGCTGTCACATGAGGGTATTTGCAGAGGAGAGTATTATCTCCCCTGGAGCTCGTTACAGGGAGTCAGGAGCCACTAGTGGGTGCTTAGTGGGTGCTAAGAACAGAACACAGTGGCATCCTCTAAGCCAACTGTCTAGACTTCTGCCTTTTTTTTTTTTCCAGCGGCGGCAGGGACGACCAGGCTGGCTTCAAACTCACAGAGATCTACCTAACTCTGCCTCTCCATCCTGGTATTAAAGGCATATGTCACCAAACTTGGCTATGCCACTCAGCCAGCATGCATCACCATGCCCAGCTCCTCTGCTTTCACAGTGAAGTAACTTGCTTTCATACACAAATAAATAAATAAAAATTCCAGACTCTCTCATTTACCCCACCACTAACTACCCCAACTCATCCTTAGAGGCACAAGGCCACTCCAAAGACTTCTTCCCATTTGATCCAAACCTCAAAGTACCACTCCAAAGTCCCTTTGGGACAGTTCCCAACAACTGCTCCAAATATCTAATTTAAGAGCCTGGCTGGCCGCCTAACCATCTCTGTCCTACACATCTGTCCCATAAAAGCCTCTGGTCCTCATGGAACCTGCTGCCTTTGAGTTCTCTCTAATTCACAAGCAGAGACCACCCAAATGTGTGGCTCTTCTGGGCAAAAAAAATCACCCTTACATGCAACAATAATGCTCCACGTGTGGAACGCTCCCACAGAGCAAGGAAGCTGGGCTTCCCAATTCCAGGCTACCTCACCTCACTAAGCAATCTGCTCAGCCTGAAAAATCCCAAAGTCCAGCCTGCCACAGGTTCCTGTAGTGGACTAGACCTGTTCCTTCCTTCCTTCTCATACCCACAAGAAATCATTAGTACCTATTCGATTCAACACGTGTCCTGGGTGTGCGGCACAAGCCCTCACTTTTGTAAGCAAATCCATGTCGACAAACTATGAACCACACGCCGTTCTTTCGCACACATAACACCCTCACCCTCAAATCAGAACTTCTTCGGGGTGGGGATGGGGGCTAGAGAATTGGCTCAGTGGTTCAGAACACTCGTTCTTGTGCAAGACCCAGGTTAAGTTCCCAGAATCCACCTAGTGGCTCACAACTATCCATAGTTCGAGTCCCAAGGGATCTGACTTGTCTCAGCCAAGCTTTCCAGGCACCGAGCAGGCACACCGTGCGCACAGATATGTCTGTGTGATTAGCTCTAGCCTAAAGTACTCTGGGGGCTTGGGGATAGGCCTCATGAATACATTTGCTATCAAGGCGGCACACGAGCTACTCAACATAATCCAATTCTTCCCACCAGAACCCTCCTGACCTGGCCCAGTCTCCTCCAAAGCAAGCAGTTCTGTATCGTGTAATGCAGTCTATGAACTAGTTAGCCTCCACACTACATGAAAATTACCAGTCACCAAGAATGTACCATGTGCTATGCACCGAAATTAAGCATTTTACACTATGATTATCACCATGCCACAGATGAAGAAATCAAAGCACAAAAGCTAAATAAATTGCCCAAAATTATAATGCAAAAAAAAACAACCTTGGTATAAACCCAAAACCAACTCCCTAGGCAGCATCACCTTCAACAACTGTTAACAAGGGTCCGGGCTGTTCAGGGAGCTGAGGGGGATGTGCTCCTACCACAGGGACTTTCACAGGTAAGAAGTCTCTCCCCAACCCAGGTGGTAGGTCACCTTTCTGTCCCCAGGACCCTGCTATCCTTGCTTGTCAACTCAGGACATCATAGCCTAACACAGTCTGAGCTTGGGGACACAGAAGGCTCAGTCCCAATCGCTACAACAACAAGAGACTGCCTTAAATTACAGTCCCAGTCCAGCACAGGGTCACCCAGCATGTCACAAATCACCCCAGAACTCCATAGCCCTCAGCGTCCCCACACAAGCAGCCCTCTGCACCATACTGATTACAATACCCCATTCTGCTGGGATGTAGCAGTACCACTACCCCATTTGTTCCCACTTGTCCCTGTCTTGTAACGTAAAAAGCCCAGGTCTGGGCCAGGCATACTGGCTGCCACACGTTATCTAGTTCCAGCACTATGGATGCAGGTGTAGAGGCAGGGCTGCTCCAAGTTCAAGGCAAGCCTGTTCTATATTGTGTTCTAGGTAGCTTCAGTAACAGAAGAAAGTTCTGGCTCAGCAGCAGACTGACTGGCTCTGGAGAAGACTGGAGTTCAAGTCCCAGCACACACATAGTGGCTGGCAGATGCTAACTCCAGTTCTAGGAGATCCCATGCCATCTACTGGATTCGGTGGGCACTGCATGCTTGTGGTACACACTATGTATGCATGCAGAACACCCAAACACATAAAGTAGCTTTTGTTTGTTTTATGACAAGGTTTCTCTGTGCAGCCCTAGCTGTCCTGGCACTGGCTCTGTAGACCAGGCTGGCCTTGAACTCAGAAAACTGCCTGCCTCTGTCTCCCAAGTGCTCAGATTAAAGATGTGCACCACCACTGCCCTCCACATAAAATATCTTAAAAAAAAAAAAAAAAGCAAAAAATCCCCCAACTCTCCTCAGCCCCCAGGGGGAACGGGGGAGAGGAGGTTCTGGCCCTAAGAGTAAATAAGAACTCAGAAGAGTTCAGAATGGTACATGCTTTGCCAGGAAAAAACAGCCTAATATATCCCAATAGAGCTCGCTGCAATATTACTGACTGTACCATCCCAAAATAATACTATGGAACCTGATTAATAAGCCAGAATAGCCTAATTGTCTCACTATAGCCCGGTCTACATAAAAACACTGCATGCCCAGCATATTGGCTCACACCTGTTTATTCCAGCTCGGGGGGGGGGGGGGGGCGCTAAGGCAGGAACTCCATGGGTTCGAAGCCAGCCTAGGATACAAGGAATAAAGCCCTACCTCAAAACAAAAAGAACAAATCAAAACAGGCAAACAAAATTACTATCTCTATATAACTCGCGTGCAGACGTCTGAGAGCGAGCATCCTAGCTTACCAAAAGATAGATGGCTCTAATCTCCGCACAGCCTAGCATATCCTCAAGCATCACTTCTTTGCCTTTTAGCTAAAATCATGGAGAGAGAATGGCCAAACAAACCAGTGTTCCCCATTTCTCCAACCTAATTTTCTCGCCATCCAGCCCGTTCTTCTATGTGTCCAAATATAACCTTGTCCGTCTTGGGATGGGCTTTCTACCTTAGCACAGTACAATATGCTATGCTCCACTACAGGCCAGAAACAGTCCAAGGTAGACCGGTCTCCCTCAATATCGCCCAATCCACTCTAGCATACCCACCGTCCTTCCCAGTCTAGGCCTCGCGCTTACCCAAAATCCTGATCCATAGACTTGAAAAAGTACTTGGCGCCCGCGGGCCGCTGCAAAACGCTCTTGAAATCGCCGAGCGTGATGCGCTCCGCCGGGACAGGGATCTTCACTAGGTAAGGAGTCTCTTCTTCATCCAGATGGTAAATCACCTTCGTCTCGCCTACACCACCGCCCCCCGCGCTGCTGCCCGCCATGGTTTCGCTCGCGCGCTCCCGGGCTCAGCCGCCCACCCAACAGGACTAAGCGCCCCCGCCGCGCCTGCGCACACCCGCAAACTGACGCGCTAGCGCCAACAGCGCAGGGCCAGTGCGGAAGACGTGCCCAAGGAGGATGGCCGGGTCCAGCGGGCTGGTCGGGAAGAGCCGTGTGGCGAGACTCAAAACCTAGACCACACAGTCGAGGGCCACTAGCTCCACGGACGTCGCGAGCAGCACCGAGGTCCCCGCCCACCTCTCCCCATGCCACGTGACCCAAGCCCGCCCACTTTGCGCAGCCGACTGTCCTTCACGTGACTTCGTTGAGTCACGTTACTACAAGCTCCACCTAGACACTCACGTGACCACTGCCTTGAGCAACGGTCTTCAGCCCTAAACACTCCGCCCCCAAACGTGTACAACCCGCCCCCCCCCCCCTCCAAGTACCTTAGCAAGCTTCTACTCTTGGAATGCTGGCAACTGGCCCCCACTTTGCCTTACCCATCTGAGGCTCAAGGCAACTCAATAGCAACTATTAGAGGGGCGGGGGTATGGGCTGATGAGTGAGAATTGTAACTTGGGGCCCTTAGGGCAGTACTCCTAGACTGTACTTGGGATGAGAAAGCCGAAAGCTAGTCTTCAGAGATTTGGAGGGAGGTAATGAGGGGCATCAGACAGTGCCCAAGCCAGATTTGGCCCCTAAATTTCCCATCTCCACCTCCCAAATTGTGGTATTACAGCCCTGGACTTAAAAGTAGCCTTCAGGGGATGGTGAGATGGCTCAGTGGGTAAGAGCACCCGACTGCTCTTCCAAAGGTCCGGAGTTCAAATCCCAGCAACCACATGGTGGCTCACAACCATCTGTAACGAGGTCTGACTCCCTCTTCTGGAGTGTCTGAAGACAGCTACAGTGTACTTACATATAATAAATAAAAAAAAAAGTGGCCTTCAGCCCCAACTCCACCCAAGACTTCCGCCAGGTTTCCCAAAGATCCCCTCCCCAAATAGGACAAGGAGGGCTGTAAAACACAAGAGCCCACTCTGCTTTATTTACAACACGCAGCCGGCTGCTCGGACAGACGGCGAACAGTATTAAAAACGAGGTGAGTGCTAATTGACACCTTTTTCTTTCCTTCCTCACTCCACAGGCTTTGGTGCTCCACCTCTGAGCAACCTCGCTCAAATGAGGGAACCCAAAATTAAAAATACATCCGGTGTAGAAGAAAGTAAACGGGAGAGAGAAGAAACATGAGGGAGTGCTGTATTTACACTACAGTTTTATAGACAACTATCCCATTACATCCCAGTTTGAGCCCTGGACCTGGAAGTGAAAAGGGTGCAGGGTTGACTGGACAGAGATTTTGTCCACAGATCCAGCCTCCCCGACCCAACTGTAATGGGGTCAATTTCAAGTCCATGGAGCAGGAAGGACAGAGTAGAAGACACTCATTTCCAAATACGTCTCCCTTGGGAATTGTGGCCCTCAAGTGGGGACAGCCTCCTCACCCCAAGGGAAGGCTGGGGACCCTGAGGCTCAGTTCCCAAGTAATGTCACAAGTTCTAGCCTTAGTGATGTCAGGGTTCTCCAGATTTGGGGAGACCCCCTAACCGCCGGGCCTCTGGCCGAAGTTCCTTGCATTTCTGGCAATAAAAGAAGTCGGGAACATTGGTCTTCTTAATCTTAGCACAGGAGAGGTGGATCCACGTCCCACAGAGGCTGCACTCGATCATGGGCCGCCCAGCAAAGGGCTTTCTGCAGTAACACGTGATCAGATCCCAGGAGTCGTCACCTGGAAAAGACAAAGCTCTTCAGTGTTCTGCTTCAAGGCATTAACTCCTAAGAGCCCCCAAAGCTATCACCTCGGCTCCCCACCCCAGGCAGCCCAACTTCTCACCTGATTCTACCATGATGTCCTCATCCATGACCCGCATCTCGCCTTCACTGGAGCTAGCATCTCCATCTTGGCTTGTTTCTGTGCTGCCCACATCCTTGCCTTCACTGTCAGTAGGGGGAGCACCTTCAGAGTGCACTGTAACAGGGGGCCTGGGGGCCTCAGGGGGTGTTGGGAGCACAGGGGCTGTGACTCCGCCCCCCACCGTCATCTCTTCCTCATCATCTTCATCTTCTTCCTCTTCCTCCTCCTCTTCAGAGTCTGTATCACTGGGAGGAGCCCTAGGAGGGCCGGGAGGTGGGAGTCTATCTCCCCGATCTGCCTTTTTCAACTTCCGCTTCTTGCTCTTCTTGATTCGAGACCGCTTTTCCCCATCCCCAGGAGCCGGTCGAGGTCTCCGAAGCACCCCAAAGCCAGCCCCACCTCCTGGTCCCAACTTTCTATTCTTTCGGTCCTTCTTTCGAGGCTGGGAGAGGTCCCCCTGGGACAGCGGCACTGGGGCAAGAGCAGCAGGGGGCCGGGAGGTATGCGTCAACGATGTGGGAGAGAGTGGAGATGCCACTTTGGGCCCATCCAGATCAAAAAGAGAGTCCTTGAGCTTCATCTTCTCAAGCAGAGTAGCACTGTCAGGGGCCTGCAGACGAGAAAAAGTGGACCTTGGGGGTCCTGGCTGGGTAGGACCTGCTTGAACTGCCCTTCTCTTTGATGACTTTGCTTTCTTAACAAAAGTCTGGATAGTTCGGAGGTCCGACGGGGCCGAGTCCCAGCCATCACTGTCTGCTGCACTCTCACCTCGCAATGGAGAGCTAGAGCCAGAGGCTGGCCAATCGCTTTCCTTAAAAGGAGGAAGAGACTAGGGTCAGCCAGAGTCTAGTGACAGCTCAGCCCTGCCACATGTCCAGCATAAAAACCAGGAACTAGACGTATCCCTACCCCAAATCTGATGTGCACTCTATAACCTACCTTCCTCACAGCCCTCAGGGGACCTTTAGAACACAGAAGCCACAGCTGTTACTTCCAGAACTGTTTCAGTATCTCATTTGCTAGGACACTCATCTCCCTACAGCTTACCTGGAAACACTTTTCTGTTAACAGCCACTCAAAACCATTAAAAAGTCTTGAGCAACACTCCAAATTTTTGTTTCTGCCGTTCATTGCCGTTATTCCATCCCTCCAAGCCAGCTCTCCCACCACAGCCCTAAGGGCTTCCGGTTTTCTTAGTCTTGCATATTACAGTAGGTTCTTCCTATAAAGGAATTCACTGTGCCTCACCTCAGCTACTTTTCCGTTCCTTACCTCTTTGCTAGGGGGGATGTAACCAGCATAGGCCAAGACAAAACTGCAGAATTTGTTAAAATCCTCAATGGTTCTCCGCCTTTTCTCCGGTGGCTAAATGGAAAGACAAAACACGATCGTATGGAAGCCAGGCACGACTGTTAAAGGAGCCCTTCCCCAAAACACAGCCCCCTAAATTGTCACTCAGTGTACTGGTATGGGACAGCTCACCTGAGTCTCTGGTTTAAGAGTCGGAGGCGGATCTGTGAAATCAATAAAAGCTGAGTCAAGGCACTAGAAAAGAGTCCGTGTAAAATCCTACCTCTAAACCTCGGAGTTCCCGACCTAATCCCCATCCACGGTGAGGTCGCCTGGCCCAGCCAGCCACAGCCCCCAGCTGTGCCGGACCCGCCCCTGCTCCCCCTTCCGCCCCAAGGGGCGGAGCCTGGGCGCGGCGCCCTCCCCGGCCTCGCTATAGCGCTCCCCTTCCCCCACCCCGAGGCCCGGCGCCCCGCCCCCTCCCAGCCTCTCCAGTCAACTCGGCTCTCTTGGCGCCCCACCCCGCCATACCGCTCCCGGGGCGAGACCAGGCCACCGCCCGCCCCCGTCCTTCACACGCGCCCGGAGCCCAGAGTTCCCAGCCGGCCGCGCTCCACTGCCCTGGGCCCTCCGAGACCGCACACGCCGCCTGCCCGCCCCCAGGGTCCAGGATGACCACGCTGAACTGCTCCCCGCCCTCCGGGCCCCTTCGACTCGAAACACGAGGCCGGGCGCGCCCCTCACCCCCACCCCAAACACACACAGGCTCACACTCCCCAACGCTACTTCGCGTCCGGGACGGGCGAAGAGCTGCAGCCCGGAGCCAGCCCCTCCGGCCCCCCCACCCCACCCCGCGGCCGCGCTCCCCACAATTTCGCTGTCCCTCCGCCCCCATCCGGGGCTTTAGCCCCTCCCTCCCCGTCTCGAGCTCTTCGGGCTCCCCGCCGGGCCCCCGGGCCCAGTTCCGAGCTTCTCCGGCCGCCCCCCTCCCGCCCCCGGACTCAGCGAGTCCCTTAGGCTACGGACCCCTAAAGTCTAGCCCCCGGTCACCCTCCAGCCGCTCCACAGAAGGCCCCCTGACGACGACGCTGTCCCCCAATACACACTCCACAACTCGGAAGCTCTTTGCCCCGGCCGACCAACCCCCCACCCGCGCAAGTTGCCGGTCTTAACCCCCCCACACACACCTCGCCCCGCCGCCCCTACAAGTACCGGGCTCGCCTCGCTTCCCAGTTCTCCGGCCCCACAACTGCCCCTCGGTATCGGGCTCTCTACCGGAGACAATACCCAGACCCTCTCCCCACTCCACAACTACCTGCCCACCCCTCTAACAATCACCAAGCTAGCTCTGGCGGCAACTACGAGGTGCTCAAGTGCCACCGCCACCAACTCCCCCACCTCGGCCAACTACCGGGCCCCTCACTCAATCCTCTTCGTGCTCCCTCAACTACTCTACGGAGGGCAAGCAGCTTCCCCCAGCCTCTGTCTCAGAGCTCCAAGCAGTCCGAGGCCTTTTCAGCCCTTAGTTCCCGAAGCTGGGTCTCCGGCGCTCAGACCCCGCACCGCCACTCTCCACGCTGTGCCTGATGTCTAACTATCCCGACCCAGTCTCCCGCTCCTCTTTCTCCAAGCTATCTCAACTCATCGCCCTTCCACCTCAAGAGCCAGGGCCCCGACCCCCTTTCCCGCACTCCTCCGCTGGGTGCCGGGGCTCGACCTCCAACTTTGCCCATTGAATCCTCACCCCGCTCCCTGTCCTCTGTGCCTATGGAGTGCTTACCTTCGGGACTGGGCTCCGCCATGGCTTCCAGCATCGCCCCCTCCCCTCCACCCGGTCCGGCGACCCCCTCCTCGAAGCCGGGATTCCCGGTGCTGCCTTGGGTGCTCCGTGTTTCTACCGCCTCGCTCCACCGAAGTGTCCGCCTTGGCGCGGTTGAGACTCCAGTCCGCTACCGCCACCTCCCTCCACCACAGCCTCCCGCACTCCCGGACCGGGCCCCCTCCCCCCGCACCGCCGGCCGCCTGCTCCCTCCTCCTCCTCCTCTCTCCTCCCTCCCTTCTGCCCCTCCCCGCCCGCACTGTCGCGCAGTGCACCAAGGGATTTGTAGTCTGTGCAGGGGCAGCGGAAAGGGGTATGCAAGATCCTCCGGAACTTCAGTTCCCAGGAAGCCAAGGATTGGCGCAGGCGCAATAAACAACTTCCCCCCACTACCAGGGGAGTGGCGGGGAGATACGCAACGGGGAGCGGGAAGAAGAGCGGAAGAGTGCACATTGACTCCCGGGAAGTGTAGGCTGGGCGGGACCAAGAAAGTAGACGAAGAAGGGATTATAACTCTCGGCCACCATACTGCCTCACTTTGTACCTTCTTTTTACCCTCAGGGAACCGCCCCACTTCCGGCCAAAAGAAGAAATGGATGCTGGGAGATGAAGTTCTCCTAGTAATAATGGCACCTTCTAGTATTTGCCCTCTCTCAAATTCTACTTTACAGAATCCCATACCCTGGCACAACCTCTGCCAGTGGCAGCATTAAAAAACAGTCCTTTTACCACCTCCCTAACATGAACATATCTTCTTTAGTGTAAAGTAACATCTGGATATTCTTACTTAAAAATGGTACTTTCAAACTTTCTCCATACCACCCCACACTATCAACCACCACCTCTCTGTTTACATCGCACCCCAATACACACATAAATAAAATGGAAGTTTCATGAGATAATGTTCACATTATTCCACTCACTAAAAAACAGGAAATTATCAACATCAACAACCCGTTTCTTTTTCTCTGATCTATACCTCAATCCTTCTCCTTTCCCACTCCTCAAAAAACAAAAAACCAGGAGGTGGAATGACACAGGCAATTCAGCTCGGTGGTTTCCTTTTTATTGATGTGCCTCCTACCTCCCCCATCCAATGTCAATCCCTTCCACCTACCCCCCAAAAAGAAGATAGTGAAAGGAAGGGACTATTGGGGTTCTGAGCCCAATGGGCAGTTAGAAAGGGAATAGAAACCAAAACAATCATCGGATGTGACAGAGATCGACAATCAAGAAGTCTAAATCAGAGTGGGAATGGAGGGTAACCAAGGGGGGAGAGAGATGTACAGAGGCTGTATCTACCATTACCCCTCCTGCTGAGAGGGACTGGAGAGACAGCCTCAAACATTAAGTGCAGGTCCTGAAGAAAGGAGGTGGTGTTTGAGCCTGAAGGAGGAACTGGATGTCAAGGAAGGAGCGCCACCTCTCTTCATAGAATGGAACCCCCCACCTCAGGTACAGCAGCTTCACAGACCGTAGACGCTTTCATCACTGTAGGCAATGTATAGAAAGAAGTCTTCTTCATGGTGTTCCTGAAGTAAGTGCAAAAAGGGGGGGTGGGGGTAAGGAAACTCGTTACTCAAACCATTTACCACCAATACATTCCTCAAGAATCACTTTAAGCATTCATTGCCTGGGAATTTCAGATGCAGGAAAGGACCGAAAGTTAAAGGCTCCCAAGGCAGCTTAAGAACCTGACTCAAAATAGATCTGAAGATACAGATCATCTGTAAGCAATAGGAGGCACTAAACGTGGTCCCTAGTACAGAAGGAATAAAAGAAAAGAAATCATTCCTATTTTATCTCTCTCCTGTAGGAAAGGCTGACTTGGACTGGGTGGTAGTGGTGCACACCTTCAATCCCAATGCTCTGGAGGCAGAGACAGGCAGAACTCTGTGAGTTAGAAACTAGCCTGGTCTACAGAGTGAGCTCCAGGACAGCCAGGGTTGTTACACAGAAAGACTCTGTCTCAAAAAAAACCAAACCAAACCAACCAAACAAAAACAAAAACAAAAACAAGCCGGGCGTGGAAGCGCACGCCTTTAATCCCAGCACTTGGGAGGCAGAGACAGGCAGATTTCTGAGTTCAAGGCCAGCCTGGTCTACAAAGTGAGTGCCAGGACAGCCAGGGCTTTACATAGAAACCGTCTCAAAAGAAAAAAAAAAAAAAGAAAGAAAGAAAGAAAGAAAGAGGCTGACCTCAAACTCACTACACTATGTAGTCAATGACTTCCAACTTGATACTGCTGCCTCAAGCCTCTACCTTCCTCTCCTCCCACAGTGCTGGGACTGAAGCTGTGCATGATCATGACCGACGTCCAGTGGTTTTGAGGGTTTTTAATTTAGGGGGGTTTGTTTTTGATTGATTTATTTTTATTTATCTATTTTTTTTTTTTGAGACAGGGTCTCACTACTAATCACTACTAAGTGTCTCTGACTAATCAGGATAGACTCAAACTCAAAGAGACCCACCAGCCTCTGACTCCTGGATGACCAGATTAAAACTGTATGCAGAAACAGCTGTGCTTTGGATTTAAAGGACCAAAGGTATGTGTCACCATTCAGGAAGGGGACTTATAACAACTCTAATACCAGCACTCAAGAGGCATAAGCAGGAAGCTCTCGGAGTCTGAGGTCAGCCTGGTCTGTGTGTCAAGTTTAGGGCAGTGGTGGGGCACACCTTTTGTTAAGCCCAGCCCTAGGAAGGCAGAAACAAGTTGGTCTCTAGGAGTTTAGAGGCCAGCCTGGTCTACAGAGGGGATTCCAGAGCAGCCAGGATTACACAGAGAAGCCCTGTCTCCTAAAGAAAAAGAACAGAAAGTAACAACAACAACAACCACTCCTCAAACTCAATCTATTCTTTGACATCTGGGACTCTTGGAGGAGGGAGAGACTCACTTAGGTAGTAAGAGTCCCAGTCTGAACAACTCCACCAGTTCATACTCCTCCCTACTCCCACCGCTAGTAAGATCCCACGGCAGGGCTATATTGACATTTTAAAGTTAGCCAGCCCGTTCCTTCCAAGGTACTGTACCTGGTACAGCTGACCCATCGTGGCACTGGTGGGTGGAATGACATTGTTGACAAAGAAAAACAAGGCATCTTCAGCACGGAGATGAATTCGCTTCCGGATCAAGAAGTAGAATTGACCAACTGCCAAAAACAGGAGATGCAAGGAAGTCACAGAGGTGGTAGGCGCCTCCAGAGAACAGCTGCCAGGTGAAGCCTCCTCCCACAGAGTTGGCAGGCCCACCCACAAACAGAAACGTGCACCGCGGGTCAAGCCCTCACCTGTAAGATCAGAAGGCACCAGGTATTTCTTTTTGTCCAGGTCTCCTATCCGAGCTTTGGGGGCTTTTTCCACTATCACCTGATAAAAGGAAGGTAAGAATGAGAAAAATGAATGTGCAGCTATATCGATGAAGAACTCAACATACAATGTTCCCTTTTACTGAAACCTATTGGAACCTCATTTCTCAAGAGTTATCCTTATATACATGGTACACACAGCATTAGGTCCAAAGCTCCTGGCCTCACTCTTATCTAAATATTGAGAACTGATCCTAGAACGGCGCATCACAATAACTATTTTCACCAGAGAATACAGGATGACTTGTTGAGGTCAAAAATCTACCTTAAATCTAGCTAGTTGGGAGGATGGCCATGGAAACTCTGGGTTGTCAAGCTCACTAAGGCCTCCATTCTGAGAAATACTCTGATCTCTCTCCTGTCCACATCTTAGTCCCAGCTCTACTTCAGGTGAGAGACCTCTGGTACCAGAGACAACAGAGTTCTAACCCCACGACAGACAGAGCCCGACCTCAGCTTTCCCAGACTCAAGCATAGCCTGTGGCGACAGCGTCAGCGACGCTAGCCTGGGCCCTGACTACTGTCCTTACCGGGACCCGGTCTGGGTATTTCTTTCGGATTTTCTCGCCCTCAGAGCGGCGCTTCTCGAACGGATGCTCCTCTTTGTACACGAACTTCATTCTCCCGAGAACCGGGCTGGACCGAGCTGGGCTGAGGGAACCCAGGGGGGGGGCCGGGACAGGGGGCGGCGGCGGAGGCGGCTTCGACGAACAGACTCAGCGGAGCGATCCACGAATTTGCGCCACTTCCCTATTCACCAACCCCGCCCCCGACCATCGAACCGGCCCCGCCTGCTGATATACGCCACTAGCTCAGCTTGCTGGCGCAACCCGCAGCCTGGTCCTCTTACGCCTTCAGCGTAACTGCTTTGGAATCAATTTGTGGGTTACGCATATGACATCGCAGATAAGGTTGCTGTTGTTTCGAGTGAACTGAAAAACCCTTCCCCACAGTACTAAGTTGAGGATGAAACTAGTACCACAGTGGCAATCATGAGATTTAGTTCTGCAGTTCTCGGAAATTACGTTGGGGAAAGGCAGACAATTACAAGTCTAGGTATTCATGAGACGTGTTGCTACGCTGAAGGTGGCCGTTGACACCAAAACAAAGTAGTACCCAAGCTGTGGATATGGACACCATAAGACAGAAAGGAAAAAGGTTTGCAGACACCCAGGGAATGCTCAAGGCTCAGGCTTATGTGGACCAATAGAAACTGCAAAAGCCTCAAAGATAAGGACTACACCAGAGCGGAGGAACACATTTCGGAGTGTAGATAAAATCATGTGACCTCAGAAAAGGGCGGAGAATCACGTGGCGGTGCCGAAAAGTAGTCCCGGCTCTGGAGAGGAGGTGCCAGGAAAGAGGGTTCCGCCCCGAGTTACTGCTGGAGTGCCAACAGCTAGTAGGCAGCGCCCTCTTAGCCTGTCCACGTCAACTTCCCAGACAAGCCCAGCCTTTCTCCAGCCGTATGCCCTTCCAGGGTTCTAGAGTTTTCCCTCTTTAGCCTTCTATATCCTACTTTAACGTTGCTCCTCCACTGTCCATCAGGGACTCCACCCAGTCAGTGGGGCTTTTCCTTCCGAACACTAAACATAAGCTACTTTATCCCTGTGCTAAATCCCACTTCCCCCAACTCCAAACAGCATCTTCCCCCTCTGCTTCAAGGACAGAGCAGATGTCAACAAAGTTCCCTCCATTTCCAAAAACATCAGAGAAGGGTCTAGGGCAGCTTTGGTTTCAAAGTTATAATGCATGGTTTAAAAGAGGAAAGAAGAAAGGAGCCGATTACAGGTATGGGGGATTGGGGAAAGAAAAAAAATGAGGAAAAGTAAGGGGGGGACAAGTCTGAGGAGGATCCAGTGGCCCGAAACCCCAGTCCCCACCCACAGCCCAGCCCTTGGAGCAGGAGTGAAGAATTAGATCAGTTTTGTATAAGAGTTTTTAAAAAAATCAAATCACAACAAAGTTGAATTGGCTTCTTTTGAGCCTCTGGGATATGTCTGTCACTCTGGCCAGTCCTGCCTCTTCACCAGACTGTTTCGGCTCCTCTAGGCCTTCGCCTGTCCCAGTCTGGCATTTCCACGGAGTGTGAACCCAGAGTGAGGCTGCTTCACGGTCTGGCCCATGTGTCCATCCAGACTCCATAGTGGAGTGTAGGGCTCCCAGGGCAGAGGGGTGGGAGGGGCAGACTCTGCCCAGGCAGTCCTCACATTGGACAGGGCAACAGACGGCGTCCCAAGAACTCTCCCTCCCTTTCCCCTCCACCCCAAGTCAGGTGGAGGGGGAGCAGCTGTCACCAGAGCCTATGTTGGTGAAGGTTTCGGCTCAGCACCGATCGGACATCAGCAGTGAACCTGAAATGACAGTAACTGGTGTTGGTGAAATACCTTATAGTTGGCGCCCTCACAACACTAGCACAACGGAGTCTCACTGGACAGAACAGAACTCGATACCACTTTCACACAGTGACACAGGTTGAATCTGATAGAAGCCAAAAGGCCACAAAACAAACAATGACGGCTAGAGTAAAAAGACCTGGCCCAAACACTTAGACTCTGAATGACTTTTTTTCAGTTCTTAAATCCCCCCGCCCTCTTTTTCTTGGCAACCCAAGCATTGCCAATTTTGATAGTATACTCCTGTAATCACAGCACTTGAGAGGCGAAAGAAAGTTCCAAGCCAGCATGGACTATATAAAAAGAATGTGTTAAAAAAGAAAAAAAAAAGCCGGGCGTGGTGGCGCACGCCTTTAATCCCAGCACTCAGGAGGCAGAGGCAGGCGGATTTCTGAGTTCGAGGCCAGCCTGGTCTACAAAGTGAGTTCCAGGACAGCCAGGGCTATACAGAGAAACCTTGTCTCGAAAAACCAAAAAAAAAAAAAAAAAAAAAAAAAAAAGCTACCGCCTACAGGCCACACACTTCCCTTACCTGAGGGCATCCAGCATTGGGAGAAGGTTGAGAAGGGCTGTGTCACTGGGGTCACTGAACCAGGATTTGATGGGGATGGCATTGTCTAGGGTAGGTAAAATTACAAGTGAGAAAAGGCAAAGAATGCAGAGGAGCGGGTGAACCTTTCCTGAATATTATTACTTAAAACTCCCCACCAAAGTCATCAACCACCTAAACCCTTTTTCCCCAAATGCCAAAGCAAAACAGATTTGACAACAGCTTGAGGCTAGGGTTCTAATAAAACCGCCCCATGCTCACCTGAAGTGAGCTTTATAGGGAGGTCCATAAAATGGACACCTAAGCGTGGATGCCTCACTTAAAACAAACAACTTACATCTAGATCTGCAGTACAGTAGGGAACCCAAACTCTGCACTCAGAACCAACTCTCCTGCTCCTAGCTCCTTGCAGTCAACCTCTCAAGGAGTTAGAGGTAGAGCTAAATAGTATAATGCTTGCCTAGGTTAGTGTGAGGTCCTGGGTGTCACCCTCAGAACCACTAAGACAGAGGTCAGGCCAGTCTGGGTTATATAAGAAGACCCTGTCTCAGAAATAAAACCCAAACTAAAATGTCCTTAGAAGTTTGTCATGGTCCTGACAGAACTTTCCCATACCTGGGTGGCTCCTGTAAGCCCCGGGGGAGTTGTCCAGGATCACGATGCTGGAAAGGTCACTGTGGACCACAGAGAGGTCTTTGATGTAGCTGCCCAACTCCAAAGTGCAGTGCTGGAAACAGAGGACTATGTAGCACACCCGCCCCCCACCCCATCCCCACTCCTACCTCCCATCCTGGTACTCTGCCTCTCAAACCTGATTCTGGCTCCTTACCTGTCTATAGTATCTCCTCTTAAGAATGCTTCTGCTATTGTCCAGTTTATCTGCCACAGCAGAGCCGTAAATTTCCATGCTTGCTGTGAACACGACAAGCTCATACCACTGGCTTACCTGAAGCAGATTAGAGAGGAAACAGTGTCATACAAACTAGTCAATATTTAGACAGAATGGTTCTTTTTCAGCCTAACCCTTTCAGCCTTCAAGTAACACCAAATGTCTGTGAAAACACAAAACATTTGAACTCCCATGCTCAGTGTCTGGGGAAGGCCCTTGAGACTCAGAGATACAAACGTAAATTAGGTCAGGGTGCCTGTGAAAGAATGGGACTGCATCACTAACCCCAGCTACTGAAAGCCATCCCCCTGCCTGTCCTCCCCACAGCCTCTCCTTATTCAACTGTCCCTACCCACTGTCCTAGTCTGCTTTTCTCTTGTTATAACTAAACACTGACCAAAACCAACTTGAGGAAGAAAGGGTTTATTTCATCTTATAACCCCCAGGTCACAATCCATCACGGAGGGAAGTCAGGAAGTCAAAGCAGAAAGTCAAGGCAGGAACCTTGGCGGTAGGAACTAGTATAGATTACAGGAATGCTGCTTACTGGCTTGCTTTCTTACACAGCTCAGGGATAGCACTGCCCTTCGTGGACTAAGCACTATCAAGTCACCCACCTCTGCAACAAGGACACAGCATATTCTAAGTTCTCAGGCTCTCAAATGCACAACTATTTTAACGTAAACGGAGTACATTCTTTTACTACATATTCACCTTATCAATTCTGTTCCTATAGAAAACCCTACTACAAACTGACAGCAGAAAAATGGAATCTTGCTGTGACAGACCGGACCATGTTGATTTGGGAGAGGACTGTGGAAGCATTTGGAGCTTTGGAGCTCAAGAAACCGCTGAATGCTTATTGCTTAGAGGGCTGTTCTGGGAGAGCTTAGAAGACAACACTGAGAACTATGAAGACAGTGGTAGCTTGGCTTGTAAAGTTTCAGAGGGAAACCAAGACTACCAGAACAGTTACTGTAATATTTTAGATTAAGACTTTGTGGGACACAGCACTCACATCAGGCAATAAGTAATTGCCTGCACCTCCAGGTCTATGTGATCCATCACCAGGCTGCTATGGCCATCAGGTATGCACATGGTACAAAGACATACGTGCAGGCACTCTCACACATATTAAATTTTAAAAAACAACAACTTTTTTTTTTAAAGGTTTTTTGAGACAGGGTTCCTCTGTGTAGCCCTGGCTGTCCTGGAACTCACTCTGTAGACCTAGCTGGCCTTGAACTCAGAAACCTGTCTGCCCATGCCTCCCAAGTGCTGGAATTAAAGGCCTGTGCTACCTGCCCAGCCAAAAACAACTCTTGAATTAAAAGAAATCTATGGACCAAAGCCAAGCATGATGGAGCAAACCTTTAATCTCAGCACTAGAGAGGCAGAGGCAGGTGGATTTCTGTTGAGTTGGAGGCCAGCCTGGTTTTCACAGTGAGTTTCAGGACAGCCAGGGCTACACAGAGAGATCTCCGGCTGAAACCGGTGCTTTAAGAGGACAATGGATGCTGGTCCACTAGAGCTGAAGAATCACTTGATTAAGAAAGAGGCCAGCAAAAAGAGAGAGAAAAAAAAAAAAAGGCCTGGCATGGTGGCGCATGCCTTTAATCCCAGTACTCGGGAGGCAGGCGAATTTCTGAGTTTCAGGCCAGCCTGGTCTATGAAGTGAGTTCTATACAGAGAAACCCTGTCTCGAAAAACCAAAAGAAAAAAAAAAAAAAAAGAGGCCAGCATCACTGAGGTGAAGTCTTCTAGAAACTATTTCCTCAGGGTTGGCACACAGAAGTTAGTTATGGTCCAGAGGGAGTTGAGACTAAATCTAAAGGTGGCAGCCTAACTTGGTATGCATTTCAAAGTCCCACATGGTACTACTTGTTTTAGAGGTATGAAGGCTCCAGAATTAAAAGGGTCGTGGGGAAAAATTGAAGCTTGGCACTATGAAATGGCCAGTAGAGGCCACTGATGAAGGTACAGTCTAAATTACAGTGGGAATCCCAGGACTGAAGGATCATGAAAAAAGCTAAGGCTTGTTACCGGGACAAAGTCAGAGTTCCTGAAAAGCAGCTAGGAGGCAACTGGCAAACACACCACCTCAGTTGCAGTAAAAATCTTAGCATATTGTATAAGCCAGGATCATGGGAGGACAGTGGAAGACGCTGGCAGATGTGGAGCACAGCTGGCCTGTGCCTATGAGACAAGCTGTTTGTGCTACCAGTGGCAGAGCTGGAGAGGTGATGCTGCCCACGCTCTTTGGAGCCCTGAGACCACAGGTGAGCCTCGCATGTCAGACACTGAGCTGCAGGGCTTGGTGCAGCACCAGATGTTGGTTCTGCTATGATTTGATTGTAACTACCCTGGTTCTTCCCTCTTGGAATAAGAAAGTTACTTGATTTTGCAACAAGACTCTGAATATTTTTAGAGGCTTTAAACATTTCCCCCCTCCCCCCAAGACAGAGTTTCTCTGTGTAGTCCTGGCTGTCCTGGAATTTACTCTGCACACTAGGCTGGCCTCGAACTCAGAGATTCAGAGATCTGCCTCCCAAGTTCTGCCTCCCAGAATGAAGGCATGCAGCACCACCCACCTCCGGCCTCTCAGCTTGAAGTTTTTGAAGACTGTGGGACTTTTAAAGTTTTACTTTATATTATTAAGTGAATATAAAACTTAGGGAATAAGCCGGGCGTGGTGGCGCACGTCTTTAATCCCAGCACTCAGGAGGCAGAGGCAGGCGGATTTCTGAGTTCGAGGCCAGCCTGGTCTACAAAGTGAGTTCCAGGACAGCCAGAGCTATACAGAGAAACCCTGTCTCGAAAAACCAAAAAAATAAAATAAAATTAAAAAAAAAAAAAAAACTTAGGGAATAAAGGTATAGTTTTTAAGATTTATTTATTTGTATATAGGTATGCCTCCCTGCAATTCAGTTATGACTTTTGTTTATGTGGCTATGGTTATGCATGTGCGAGTGCATGTTCCCATGGAGACCACAGGCATAAGAGCCTTGGAGCTGCAGTTACAAGCAGTCGGGGGCTACCTCATGTGGGTGCTTATGTACAGCATCAGGTCCTCTGAAGGAGCAACAAGTACTACACACCACTGAACCATCCCTTCCGCCCAAAATTATGGTTTTTAAAGTGACGTGTTAATTTCTCAAGTGACAAAGGATGGATTGTGATGGTTCGTTTTAATGTTAATTTGCCATAAGTTAGAACCACCAAATGGGGAGCTCAACAGAAGAACTGTCCTCACTGTCTTAACTGAGGTGGGAAGTGTAGAGCATTGCTAGACACTTCTGGCAGAACCCAGGGAGGAAGGCATGACAGAAGGACTGTCTGTCTGCCTGTAGTGCTGCACCATGCTGCTGCAGCTGCTTCCTTCACTGACATCACACCCAGCCTTTCCAGGCACCTATCATTAACTAAGGACCAGCAATGCTTCAGGACTTCCGGGTTTCCAGCACCAGCTTCATGGACTAAGGAACTACCACACTGTCAACCTCTCCAGCAGGAGGCAAACACCGTGGGGCTGCTCTCACCACTGAGCCACCCAGCTCGAGAACTGCGCACCCACCAGGCTTCCGGGTTCTCAGGTATGACACAACTTGTTACTATTTTAATATAAGCTGAAACATATTTATCGATATATTTATACCAATTGGCTCTGTTCATTTAGAGAACCCCAACTACCACACCAGCTTCTCACCCTCTCCTCCGGATCCCCTGAGCATCCACAACTCTACACCATCCTTTCACCAGGGAGTCAGAGCCGCGGTTAGCTCATGCACACTCACCACTTCTAAGAAGAAATCCACATGGGGTCTCTTATGTACAAAAAACCGGACAGGGTGTTTGTCTATTACCACCTGCAGAGGAACAGGGAAGAGGTAAGGGGACTCCTAAGCACTGCCACACTGGCCCTGCCCCGTGCCCACTCCCTACTTTTCTCCTTCTGGCTGACCCTGGTGCCAGGTCTTGCCAAGCCCTAACCCTAAACCTGAGAGAGAGAGTTTATGTGTGGACACAGTGAGCACTGACACAAACGTTCCATACTCTGCACACACCTTGAGGATGAAGTCGGGAGGTGTCCCAGGTCTCACTGTAGGCCTCAGGACCCCATCGTGGTGAGAGTGAATCAGGGTTTCGTCCAGATCCAGCACCAGGATCTTCCTCTTCACCTGGGCTGAACCACAATGGGAAGGAATGACACCGACCAACTGACCTCCAGCCCGAAGCCCTGCTTCACCTTCTCGTAGTCTTCCTGGCTGACATACTCACCTAGGCGATTCCGGGACAAAGGAGATAAGGGCAGGATATCATATCGAACAGTCTGATACTGAATTACCTAAGAATAATGAGAGACAAGAATTAGAATCCCTTCAAAGGAAATCCTCCTAATTATAATAACGGCAAATCCTGAATATTTACCATATGCTGGGCACTGGACATGATTAGAACCTCATATATAATCCTAACAGTGACAAGGGTTCAGTAGTAGGACACTTATCTAACAGACAGTTCAGTTCCCAGCACCGTGAAAACAAAACCACTCCTTAGGAACACTGTCACTACCCTTGTTTAAAGAACAAGGAAACAGGTAACAAGGATTAAGCACCCCCATGCCTGGGACAGCACAGCTCAACTTATCCCCTTCGTTAGAATGAAACCTCCATGAGAACGTGAGCTCCTCTCAGTCATGCCTAACTTTCCAGTGTCTCAAATACTGCTCCAAGGATAATGACTTAACAGCAGAGTATTTCTTGGTGTGATATTATCCTGCTGAACTAAACAAGAAATAGACACACATACACTGCGCCACCAACCCTTCACCTCAAGGGATCTTCATTGGTGACTCTTGTCATCTCTCATTGGGAACCAAGAACCTCAGACTGTTAGTGGGCAGAGAATAGCAATCAGGAAAGGAAGTCCTTGGATCACCGAGAGGAACAGTAGATGAGGGAATCCAAGGGTGTCAGGTCAGCTAAGTTCCTCTGGCTAGGGGCGACTGGGACTATTTTAACCAGCCACCTGTCCACTTCTGTTTCTACTAGCCAAGTCACAAGTTGTATCTCTGAAGTGCCTCTTTATCCTGGTGCCCAGGGAAATGTAGAAAGCATTAAAAAGTTCTACTTGCCAAGCTAACAGGCTATCGAGAAGCCAGAGTGAGGTGAGGACTGTTGCAGAACGGTGGGGAGGGGACAGGGACAGCACCACCTCAAGCTTTCCAGCTCGCCTTCTCCAAGGCTTCTCCAGAAGCCATTTCCTAATCCCTAGAGCTTCTACGCAAAGCCTGGCAATTCCCTCCTCTACTCTTTTCTTCTAACATACAAACGCTCTTCAGTTCATCCTTAGGACCTAAGCCACACAGTCCCTGCCTGAAAACCAAAAGGCCCACTCTTCTTTAATCCCAAGGCATCTGCCCTTCCTTTCTCCCTGAGCCTGTGAGGAGGGCTGAAACAGCTCGGGTGTCCTGCCCTGCTATCTCGGGTTGCACATGCTGGGCATGGAGGGAATGCTCCAAGTTTCTGCCAGAGAGGGTGTGGGGAAGAAACCAGCCTGGAAGGGAGGGGAGGACAAAAGGCTGTGGGGTTGGGGGATTTCTTACAGAAGAACGCAGTTTAGGAAGTCTTTCCATAGTTGGGCTGGACACTAGTCCCCACACTCAAAAATAAATAAATAAGTAGATAGATAGATAGATAGATAAATTAAGGAGCTGTGAGAAGAGGGAGGGTTCTCAGGGCAAGGTCAGAAAGAGGATGAGAGGTCAGCGCATAAAGAAAACCTCAGGAGTTAGGCCCACACCCGGCCAGCCTCATACATCCTATGGATCCTATTTTATCTCAGGAGACTAGGACTGCTTATAGCCACCATCCAAAATAATCCTCACCCTAAAGCAGGAAGTGGAAGAAATAAAAGACTGCTAGAGAAGGAACTGAAGTCCAAGCCACCTCAGTCACTTCTTCTACCAGGACCACCAAGGTCCTTCTGGGAATTCTCCTGACCTGGGCTGCCAAAGCCTGCATGCTACTCAGTCATTTCCCCCCAGAATCTGACTTCAGGAGATTTACTCCAGAGGACATGTTCATTAAGAAGTGATGGTAAGCCGGGCGTGATCGCACACGCCTTTGATCCCAGCACTTGGGAGGCAGAGGCAGGTGGATTTCTGAGTTCGAGGCCAGCCTGGTCTACAAAGTGAGTTCCAGGACAGCCAGGGCTATACAGAGAAACCCTGTCTCGAAAAAAAAAAAAAAAAAAAAAAAGTGACGGTAGCTGAAACAATGTTTACCTTGGAGAAAAGCTTGAGGGAGAGAACCCAGAGTCGCCTGGGTTCATCCAAACAGTCTCTACACTCCAAGTATCCCTTCATAATCGCTAGAGTCGCCTGGAGAAACATGCCCACCTTCAGATGCAAGCTCTCCAGCTAACAGCCAGCTCATCTAATGAGACACCCAACTTTAATGTGCTGCCTCTGACAACTAAAGATGCCTATTGGAAAAGCATCGTTTTCTGTCCCAGGGTCTTAACAAGTCCATACACACAAGCTAGAGATTTCCAGAGCCTTTTCACACCCAAGGCTTTTCCTCAAGTTCCCATCCCTGCTCCATATGCCCTTCTACCCACCCATACCACTGACAAAGGAGTCTGACTTTCAACAGGAGGGTCTTTCCAAAGCCCATATCAATAGTTCTGGCTACCAGCAAACAGGTGTTCCCGGCCTCTTCTTTCTTTAGCAACAACTCTAGCTTTCGTAAGGAGAGCACCATTCTAGCCCCGGAGAACTGCCAAATCCTATCCCATTTAGGCAGATTAAGAAAAAAAGCAAACCCAGTAAAAATCGTGGTTCTTTTATTAAGGTTTGAACCCTGCTTAAAGGTGTCCTACTTCTCCAGCGGGTAAAGCTCTGGCCAAGGCTCCCTTCCTAGGCCCAAAGCAGAGGCCCAGCACTATCCAAAATTTCGCGAGCACCGCGGACAGAGGACCCCACCACTGGCAGCACCCACGCAAACTCACCGTGCGGATCTGCCTCCGCAAAAGGTAAATAAAGAAGCTCCAGAGCTTGGCGGCGAAGGCCACGAACGTGCGCAGCCCCAGCAGACACTGCGTCCGCATCATCCCGATGACCCCGGCACCGCCGGCCCCGGGGCCCCCGCGGCCCAGCTCCGCCAGCCCCCCGGGGGCAGCCCCCCGCCGCAGGGAGGGGGAACGGGGGCCCCGAGCGGCAGGAGAGGCTGCAGAGATGAGCACGGAGTGGGTGGCTTAGAAAGCCACCCCCAGCGAAGGGAAAGCCCAGCGGAACCGGGAACTGGGGGACTGGCGTGGGCAGCCCGCGGGGGCCCACATGAGCGGGAAGTGGGACCGCCGACTTCGCGTGGGCTGCAGGCCGAAACAGGTCGGGCTAGGACAGGGTCCTCTGAGACCAGGAGGGAAGGGGATGGAGAATTGGGGGAGGGGGCAGTGGGGGAGGGGGCTAGGGAGAAGGGAGGGAGGGAGATGGGAGGGGAAGGGGGGAAGCGAAGGGTGGCCCTCTGCGCAGGCGCGCTAGGGGTCTGCCCCGGGAAGGGGGCGGGCGGGGGCGGCGGCGGCGCGCGGTGGGCCGCGGCGACTCTCGGGGGCCCCCTGGGCGCAGGAGCTGGGGAGGAGGGGGAGGGGGAGCCGAAGGGCACGGATCGCTGGGCCGGAGTGGCCTCCCCCTCCCCGAGGTCAGGATCGCTTAGCCGCTGAGGAGCGGGGCTGCAGCCTCTGCAGCTAGGCTTCCCACTCTGACAGGCGCCATTTTACCGCCCAAAGGGCTCCCTCCTCCTCTCTTCCCTCCTCCTCTTCCCCTCTGACATTACTTCCGGTAGTGACGTGTATTCACTTCCCCGGGATTGCTGTTTCCCTCAATTCATTCTGAGGAGGGAGGGGAAAGTTAAGGAAAGCTCTGTGCTCTGACCCCGGGGTGCAGCGTTACGCACGCGCACGAGGTTACTGCGGGGCGGGACCTGGAGAGAAGCCGGGCGGGGTGTGGGCGTGGCCGAGTGACATCATTCCCAGGTTCGGACCTTCTTCGGGATTGGAGCTCGTGCGACCTCTGTCCTTGTCCCCATCCCACTGATAACTGTTCCAACGGCCCTTCTGGCCCCAGTCATGGTGTAAGAGTAGATTAAGGATGTTGTCTCTAGGACTGTGTACAGAGACTCTGGAACGGCCCCTCCGTGTAAGCCCCCTGAGAATACGGAGCATAGAAAAACCAGGCTCCTCTTTCCGGACTTTGCGGTCCTTTAAGGTTGGAAGCAATAGTAAGTGCCCCGCCTCCTCGGTGGTGACGACATCAGAAGGCGTCCTGAGGCGTCAGAGATGCTGGACTCGTTGTTGGCCATCGGTGGTTTGGTGCTTCTGCGAGGTGAGGGATCAAAGCATGCGGTGGTAGCCTTGGGCTTGGCTGAAGGAGCGGGAGCCTGGAGGACCCGCTGGGGATGGATACCCAGCCAGGGGTGGAAGTCGTGGTCGGAGCCCTTAGGGCTCAGTAGGTCTCACCCATCCTTGGCTCTCCCCAGATTCCGTGGAGTGGGAAGGGCGTAGTCTCCTGAAGGCTCTTATCAAGAAATCTGCACTTCGGTGAGTTAGCCCACAGTTTCTCCTAGTCCTTCCCGGAAAGGGAGCCGGTACCCCCACTCTTAAATATATTTCCTTCATCTCTGCCTTAGTGGGGAGCAGGTCCACGTTCTGGGCTGTGAAGTGAGCGAAGAAGAGTTTCGCGAAGGTTTCGGCTCTGATGTCAACAGCCGGTGAGTATACATTAAAACGGGTTTCATTCGGACTACAGCTGCTAAGGACTTCTCTTAAACAGACAGCACAGAATCTCATTGTGGAGAAACTGGTATCGTAGGGTTTGGAACAGTAAAAATTAAAAGACTAGCGAGATTTTTTTTAGAGATTTTAGCACCAGCTTGCCGACTTGACTGAAGGGACATGAATGAGGCTGTCGCTCACTCAACAAAAGAGAGCAGTAAACGCTTAGATATTTTGCTGTATATACATAAGCATTCTGGCTTTAATGTTTGCACGTTAATACATAGTCAACCAGGAAACACTTGAGTTTCTTCTAAAGTTGATATTATCATCTTTTATATAAGTATCCTTGGAGTTGGTTTGTTCTAGGCCTTATTATAAGGCTCAAGACTATAGATGCTAGAATTGAACTGAAAACACAGGGCAGGATAAAGGAACATGCTAATTCCAAAGAGTAGTAGGCCAAATTAATCCTTTGCACAGAACTTTTTTTCCCATTTTATTTTATTTTTCTCAGAAAAGAACATTTGGTTTTTTGTTTGTTTTTTTAATTGATCTCATTATGTGGTGTAGGCTGTGTTACAGCTCACTGTGTAGCCCACAGTAACCTCTTAACTCCCAGCCATCCTGCCTCATCCTCCCCTAGGCTGTGACTATGTTACATGCCACATGTCCAATTAATAAGATTTCTTCAATTAAAAAAATGGCATAAGATCACTGTAATAGCACACACGTTTTTGGTTTTTTTGAGACAGGGTTTCTCTGTATAGACCTGGCTGTCCTAGAACTCTGTAGACCAGCCTGGCCTCTGCCTCCCTAGTGCTGGGATTAAAGACATGCGCCACCACGGCCGGCAATAGCACACACTTTTAGTCCCTGCATTCAAGGGAAATACAGGCAGATCTCTTGAATCTGAAGCCAGCTTGGTCTACAGAGAAGAGTTCCACACCAGTCAGGACTACATAGTGAGAGTGTCTCTAAATAAATAATAAACATAAAGCAAATAAATCTTACTCTTTAAAGGGCACAAATAACCAGTTATTTAAATAATTGTTTCCTTGAGGTGTTTCCACAATTATCTGCTAGAAAGACAAAATTACTTGAAAAGTTTTGTTTTGTTTTGCTTTTATCTTATGTGTGTGAGTGTTTTGCCTATATTTGTGGGCCGGGGTATGCCTTGGTGTTTGCAGAAATCAGAAGAGTGCTCGGCCAGAGGTCCTGAGTTCAATTCCTAGCACCCACATGGTGGCTCACAACCATCTGTAATGGGATCTGATGCCCTCTTCTGGTGTGTCTGAAGACAGCTACAGTGTACTCATACACACAAACACATATATATACATACGTATGGTTTTCTTTTTAAGATTTATATATCTTATGTATATGGGTACTTTATCTGCATATACACCTGTGTGCCAGAAGAGGTCATCAAATCTCATTATAGATGGTTGTGAGCCACCATGTGGTTGCTGGGAATTGAACTCAGGACCTCTGGAAGAGCAGCCAGTGCTCTTAACCAATGAGCCATCTCTCCAGTCCCAAAATAAACAGTTTTTAAAAATGACTAACACGTCTAAAGTGCTGAAGTGAATGGAGTCTAATTCAAGAATTGAAGTAAAGAGACTCGTGCGGTTTGAAGACAGGATACCAAGCCTTCATCTTATTTGCATTATGTGTAGAATCAAGTGAAGAATTAGTGTGTTTAGCAAAATTGATCTTTAGATCTCTTAACTGAGCAGTGGTGGCCAGTGCTTTTGGTTTGGTTTTGTTTCGTATGTTTTTTTGAGACAGGGTTTCTCTGTGTAGTCAGTGTATTGGAATTCCTTTTGTAGTTCAGACTGGACTCAAACTCCCAGAGATCCACTGCCTTGGTTCCTGAGTGCTGGGATTAAAGACATGTGCCACCACACCTGCCAGGCTCTAGGGTCAATCCTCACTACCCAGGTGGTCGTGGTAGCACATGCCTTTATACCAGCACTTGAGAGGCAGAGACAGGCTGATCTCTTATGAATTCAAGGCCAGCCTGGTCTACATAGTGAGTTCCAAGGCAGCCAAGGAAACCTAGTGAGATCCCGTCTCAGGAAATAAAATAATAGGGGCTGGAAAGATGGCTCAGTGATAGAGAGTCTTCCAGAGGACCTGGGTTCAATCCCCAGCACTCACATGCTCACTAACTATCTGTAACTCTAGATCGAGGACATCTGACACCTTCACACAGGCATGAATGCACTCAAAACCATTAATGCGTGTTAAATTAAATTTTAAAAAAATTAAAAGAAAAATACTACTAAAAATGAATCCCAGGGGCTAGAGAGATGGCTCAGTTAAGAGTGCCTGCTGTCCTTGCAGAGGACCTCAGTGTGGTTGTCAGCACCTACACCAGGCACCTGTATTTCCAGCTCAGAGGTGTCTAATGTCCTCTTCTGGCTTCCTTGGGCATCTATACTCACTGTACACACATAATCACAGACTCACATATATACACATAATTAGAATGAGATAAAATCCTGTTAAAAAATCATAAACTTGGCCGGGCTGTTGTCGTGGCACACCTTTAATCCCAGCACTTGGGAGGCAGAGGCAGGCAGATTTCTGAGTTCGAGGCCAGCCTGGCCTACAGAGTGAGTTCCAGGACAGCCAGGGCTATACAGAGAAACCCTGTCTCGGGGGGGAAAAAAAATTCATAAATTTCTTTTAGGGACCAGAGGTGCTGCTCGGTTGGTAGTGGAGTGCCTCCTTAGCCTGCTCAGAGTCCTGAGTCTGTACTGCATAAACCTGGATTCTGTGATTCCAGCACTTAGGAAGTTTAGATTGGTGGGGCAAAAATTCATGATCATCTTGACCACATAACAATTTTGAGCGTATCCCCTAAAACTACTACTAATAGTAACTGGAAGAAGAGGTAGATCTTTAGAAACATCAGATGACCTGAAGCTGGAGCTCCAGGCAGCTGGGAGCTGAGGCAGTGCGGAGTGGTGACAACATGGGCAAACCAAAACAAAGACCCTCGAATAAAAAGATAGGCAGTGTATCAGCTGACCTACGAGCTGGCAGGATAAACAGACTGCCCTTGAGTTGTTCTGAATGGTGCTTAATTTAGTCAGTCCTAGAGTCCAGGCTTGCATCGGCACTCACTACAGGATACTGATGGGCTTGTCCTAAAGGCAAAGGAAGCAACAAAGTAATGAATGACGGAGCATGAGAGGTCAGAGAGATAAAGAGGTACCTGACTGAGATAGGACTTATGGAGCACAATAGAAGTTCAGATGTTAGGCCAAGGACGGTTGGGAGAGAGTTAGTCACACCATGCCTTTTAGAAACACTAGTCCATTGATTAGCTTGTGAAGAATGTAACAGAACAAGGCAGCCTGGATGTGGAGACTAGTTGGGAAGGTTACTGCAATATCCACATTCACTCACTAGGTGTACCTATACTGAGGATCAAAAACCAGGAGCTGTGCTAGGACACAGGGGATGAACAGTGAATGAGGCAAACTTGTTTCCTGCCCTTAGTAAATCTTAGAAAACAATGGTAAGAAATGACAGAAGCCCTGTGCATGGGAGAATCTCTACAGGAGAGGACTTTTGTTGTTCTTTCTTGGGTTTTAGTTTTTCAGACAGGGTTCCAGTATGTATCCCTGGCTGGCCTCGAACTTACTATATATGCCAGACAGATCTTGAGCTCTCAGAAATATGTCTGACTCTGCCTCCTGACTGCTGGGATTACATGCTTGCCTGCCTAGTTTAGCAAAATTTGGGTTGGGTTGGGGGCTTGGGGAGGGTGTTGTTGTATTTCAAGACAGGTTTTCTCTGTGTATGTAACCCTGGATGGCACTCTATAGGTCAGGCTGGCCTTGAACTTAGAGATCCTCCTGCCTCTGCCTCTCAAGTTCCACCACAGCCTGGCAAGATTTATTTTTTAATTATGTGTTTATCTATATGGATACGTGCACATGAGTGTAGGCACCTGTGGAATTGAGAAAAGGGCATCAGATCCTGAACGTGGAATCATAGGCAGTTAGGTACCTACTAGGAACTGAGTTACAGTCCTACCCAAGAACAGCGTCCACTCTGATTACTAAGCCAGCTCTCTTAACAGCCAGAAAGGAAATTTAGAACAGATGTCAAAAGAACTTTGAAGGGTAAAAATTCCCAGTTAGGTAATCGTGCAAGATCTAAAGCCAAGTTTGGAACTTAGATTATGAGACACCAAAGTCTGTGCTGTCAGCTACTAAATCCTTCCAGTAATTAGCTTTCATTAATATTTAAGGGGTTGGTGAAAATTGAGAAAGAGTCCAAAAATTAGGAAGAAGTTTGAGGTTGTAATGTGTCTTCTATTTTCTCTTTGTAGCCTGGTTTACCATGACCTCTTCAGAGACCCTCTTAACTGGTCAAAGCCTGGGGAAGCTGTCCCTGAAGGTCCTCTAAAAGCCTTGAGATCCATGTGCAAAAGGACAGATCATGGCTCAGTCACCATTGCCCTTGACTCTCTCAGCTGGCTGCTGTGTCACATTCCCTGTGTTACACTCTGTCAAGCCCTACATGCTCTGAGCCAGCAAAATGGAGACCCAGGTGCGGTTCCCCCTTTGTTCTGTACCCTAATACAGCTTCTCCTGCCAAAGGATTCCACCCCTTTCCACTCACTAAGAGGTATGGGGATCTCCAGTCTGACATTCTGTCATTTCCTTTTGGGGAGAATTGGGGGTGGAGTGTTGGAGTTGGAGACTTATTTTTAACTTATGTGTGTATCTAACTGGGCATGGACGGAGACACTTTGAACCCCAGCAACTGAGAGGCAGAGACAGTTGGATGGATCTCTGAGTTCAAGGCCAAGCTGGTCTACAGAACTAGTTTGAGGACAGCCAGGGGTTACCCAAAGAAACTATCAAAAAAACAACATCGCCAGGCAGTGGTGGCGCATGCCTTTAATCCCAGCACTGGGGAGGCAAAGGCAGGCGGATTTCTTAGTTCGAGGCCAGCCTGGTCTACAGAGTGAGTTCCAGGACAGCCAGGGTTATACAGAGAAACCCTGTCTCGAAAAACCAAAACCAAAAAAAAAAAAAAAAAAAAAAACCCAGCAACAAATAAAACAAATCCCTGTGTGTTTGTGGGTGTGCATCTCCATAGCTGATGTATGCGAATGTATGTGTACAGGTTCACATATCTCTGCAAAGGGAGGCCAGAAGAGAGAATTGGGTGCCTTCTCTGTCATTGTTGGTTTATTCCTTTGATGCAGAGTCTGTCCCTGAACCTGGACTCGAATGTTCTTAGCTAGGCTGGAAGCCAGCAAGCCTCAGCTCCTCAGTTGTCCCCCTTGGAGCTGGGTTACAGTATGGACCCGGACACTGGGTGCTGAATCCAGATCTGGTCCTTACGATTGTGAAACAAGAACCCTTAAATGCTCAGCCATCTCTTCAACCCTAGTGGGCTGTTTTGTTTGTTTTATTGTTCTTGGTTTCTTTTCTTTTCTTTTTTTTTTTTTGGTTTTTTGAGACAGGGGTTCTCTGTGTAGCCCTGGCTGTCCTGGAACTCACTTTGTAGACCAGGCTGGCCTCGAACTCAGAAATCCACCTGCCTCTGCCTCCCGAGTGCTGGGATTAAAGGCATGGGCCACCACGGCCCTGCAGTAATTTTTAACTTAGCATATAATTAGACCATTTTCCCCTTCCCTTCTCTCCCTCCAGCCCTTCCTGTGTACTTCCTCCAATTCATTGCTGAATCTGCCGGTACAGCCTGCTCGGTTTGTGTGACATTGCTTATGTGTATGATTGCAGGGCTGACCCCTTATACAGCAAATTGGAGGGGCTTTCTCCTTGGGAAGAATAGTTCGCTTGCTCTTACTGTCCCGTAGTTTCTTGGTGTTCTTTGTCTAGGGTTCGGGCCCTATGAGATTTCCCCTTCCATGTTAGCGTGTCTGCTGGGTTCTCCCTTGCTCAGGTCTTGTGTATGAAGCCATGTTGGTGAGACTTAATGGTGTGGCTGCACTGATGTTTCTAAGAGATGGATCTGAGTGAACTTCCTTTTCCTCTGGTTCTTAGTCATCCTGCCCCCTTCCCGAGCTGACCCTTCAGCTGGGGCTGCAGGAGCTGTGCTGTCGGTGTCCACTGGGGCTGGGCACCAGTCATTTGTTCTCTGCGTTTTGGTCAGGTATGGTTTTCTGTAATGATCTCAGCCCAGCTAGATCAGGGTGAAGAATGTGCAGGGTCTGGCTGGGCAGAGAGGCTGGGTCCACCCTGAGCTTCCTATGCCCTGCTTTTGCCTCCTCATGCTGACTACAGACCTGTACCGCCATGCATAGTGTACAGAGTGCTAAGGCTAAAAGCCAGGGATTCCTGTGTGCCAGACAGGTGTGCTCCATAACTGAGCTACATCTCCAGTCCCTCATTCAAAATACAGTGCAATGTCAGGTACTTCCCCCCCCCCCCCCCCCCGAGACAGGGTTTCTCTGTGTAGCCCTGGCTGTCCTGGAACTCACTCTGTAGACTAGGCTGGCCTCGAACTCAGAAATCCACCTGTCTCTGTCTCCAGAGTGCTGGGATTAAAGGCGTGCGCCGCCATGCCCAGTATTCAGGTACGGTTTTAAATAAGGAAAAAGCAAAGACTGACCGTATAAAACGTCATAAAAGATAGAAGTCAGTGACTGGAGGTGAATGTCCACATTCACAAAGGTCTAGGTTCACTCTCTAGTATCATACAAACTGGATGAGGTGGTGATGCACACCTGTAATCCAGAACTGAAGAGGCGGAGCGTCTGACTCATCGTCAACTAAATAACAACTTAAAGGGTAGCCTGGGCTTCGTGACGCGCCCTCCAAGAAGATAACTAAGTAAAAGTGAAAGGTAACAGCCATAAGATGGTCTGACGGGGTAGAAGAGAAGAGGGATTGTGTTAATCCATGCATCCATACCTTAAGAAAGGAACGCAGCTTGAATAGCAACGGATCAGCCAGACAAAATGTGGCCCAGTAGGAGCCTGCGAGGACTCTGTAGATACAGGAAGATGGGGGGAGGGATGTTGAGGGGGAGGTGGTTGTGATTGTGAAGGCCTGTCGTCCTTGTGCTAGGGAAGCAGATCAGTTCTAGGTCATCTTTAGCTTTATTGTGAGTTCAAAGCCATCCTGGACAACATTAAGACCCAGTTTCAAAAAAAGAAGTGTTAGAGTATGATAGCTTTAGGATAAGCCAGTTGAAGTAGTTGTGTAGTTTGGTCTAAAATGCTAGACTATATAAAAATTCAACTGTTGATGGCTGGAGAGATGACAGTGGTTAAGAGCCCTTGCTGCTCTTCCAACAGACTGAAATTTGGTTCCCAACATGTATAACCACCTGCTTCTCCAGCTGTAGGGGATCAAACACCAACACCTTCTAATGCCTCTGGATACCCACACACATCACCACAATAAACCTGTTTGTTTGTTTAAACCTGGCTGTGGTGGCGCACACCTTTAATCCTAACAGAGAGAGGCAGGCTGATCTCTTAAGTTTAGGACCAACCTGGTCGAGATCCAGACCATCTAGTGAGACCTTATCTCAAACATTTTTTTAATTACAAAAGAAAAATGTGCCCAATTGGGCCACCCAACAAGCTGGCTCGGTGGGTAAAGATGCTTACCACCAAATCTAATGACCTTTATTCAACACTTGGACCCCACATGGTAGAAGAAGGAACAATTTACAAAAAGTTAGCTTTTAGCCGGTCATGGTGGCGCACGCCTTTAATCCCAGCACTTGAGGGGCAGAGGCGGGCGGATTTCTGAGTTCGAGGCCAGCCTGATCTACAGAGTGAGTTCCAGGACAGCCAGAGCTACACAGAGAAACCCTGTCTCGAAAACCAAACAAACAAAAAAGTTAGTTTCTGATCTCTACAAGCAAGCCACAGCACACGCACACCAGGGGACATACACATAAATGTGCATAAAGTAAATGTAAGAAGAAAAGTGTGCCAAAGTGTCGAGTACAGTATGCAGGGAATGCTCCCCTAGAGGGAGAAAGAGGCTGACACCCACAGCATATAGCAGCTCTGTCATTAATTCGGCTGCAAAGCTCGTGGGCACATGATAAATTGTGCATGTCAAGTCAGTGGTCCCCTGGTCATATCAACATTGGATAATTAAAGTGTGGGCTAGCAGAAGCACAACGTGGGGTGGGGAGATGGTAAGGTTGACCAAGGTAAGTCCTTCACTGTTTGCTCCTCAGGCCTGATGCCTTTCATCTGTATTTCTTGTCCCCGCCCCTGCAGGTGATAACTCCCTAGTAGAGCAGGTGCGTGTCCTGGGCCTCCTACATGAAGAGCTTCATGGCCCAGGCTCCATGGGAGCACTGAACACCCTTGCTCACACAGAGGTGACTCTGAGTGGTAAAATGGACCAGACCTCAGCCTCCATCCTCTGTCGAAGGCCCCAACAACGTGCAACTTACCAGGTCAGGAGAGACAACGGAGAAGACTAGAGATTAGGATCTGAAAGGCCAGTGTCTTAGTCAGGGTTTCTATTGCTGCTATGAAACACCACGACCAAAAGCAACTTAAGGAGGAAAGGGTTTATTTGGCTTACACATCCATCCACATTTTAGTCCATCATTGAAGGACACCAGGACAGGAAATGAAACATGAAACAGGGCAAGGAGCCTCGGGGCTGGGGCTGAAGCAGAGGCCATGGAGGAGAGCTAGAGCTGTTCTTGCTCAGCGTGGTTAGAGAACCCAGCACCACCAGTTCATCTCCCCACCTTCCCACTCTATTAATCACTAATCAAGGAAATACACTACAGCTGCTTCTTAGGGAGGCCGTTCCTCAATTTAGGTTCCAGATGACTTATGTCAAATTAATATCAAACTGGCCAGGACAGGCAGCATGATGGAACGAGCAATAAAAATTGGTGTTCTCTTGGGAAGTAGAGGCAGGAGGGTCAGGAATTGAAGGTTACCTAGTGAGCTGAAGGACAGCCTGGGCTGTGTGATACACGAGGTCCTACCTCAGAAGACAATGGAGAGGCGACTTAATTACTTCCGTATTGATTTTCTTTTGATTGAGGTAGGGTCTTGCTGTGTAGCTTTTTCAGCCTGGAACTGATTTTGTTTAGATTAAGGCCAGTTTTGAACACACAGATCTGCCTGCCTGTGCCTCCCAAGTGCTGGGGTTAAAGAGGTGTGCCACCACAGCTAAGCTGGGTTCCCTCTTGTGGTGCTTGAAGTCAGTTTCATCTTGTTATTCAGACTGGGGACAACCCAGATATGTTAAAATTTAAATCACCTAAGTAATAAAGCATAAGAACCAGGATTTGAACTCAGGGTTGCTCAACTCAAGAGCCCATAAGCCAGCCAAGCATGCTGGTGCACACCTTTGATGCCATTACTTGAGAGGACAGCCAGGGCTAAATAGAGAAACTCATTGTCTTAAAAAAAAAAAAAAAGTCCATTAATGTAACCAATTAAGGGTCATGCCTTACAGAAAATGAACAGGGGATTTTTTTTTCTTTTTTTTTCTTCCCTAGACTTGGTGGTTCTCCGTTCTTCCTGACTTCAGCCTGACTCTCCATGAAGGGCTTCCCCTCCGTTCTGAGCTACACCCGGATCGTCACACAACCCAGGTGTCAAAAATGGCAAGGGTGTGAGCCTAGAGTCTGGCAGAAGGAAAAATAGAAACTAGAGATATTAGCTGGGCAGTGGTGGCACACACCTTTAATCCCAGCACTCGGGAGGCAGAGGCAATCGGATTTCTGAGTTCGAGGCCAGCCTGGTGTACAGAGTGAGTTCCAGGATATCCAGACAGAGAAACCCTGTCTCGAACCCCCCCCCCCAAAAAAAGGGGGGAAAAAGTAGAGGTGTTGGGGGTCTGGGGCTTGAAAAGTAGAACTGAGTGATCATAGCACTTGTACCTACAGGTGGATCCCACTGCTCATTTGACCTTTAACCTTCACTTATCCAAGAAAGAACGAGAAGCCAGAGACAGCCTCACTCTGCCTTTCCAGTTCAGCTCTGAAAAGTAAGGTCGGGGTTGGATCTCAGCATCTGTGTCATAGAAAGGTGGGGTGATGACAGGTTATTGATTAACCTCAGATTTTATAGGGGCTGAAGTCCACCTCTGGAGACAGGTCTAGGGAGTGGTTCCATACCCACCTGTACCAAGTGCCCACAACGATAGAGGAGCTTTCTGTATTTCTCTCCAGTAAGGCCAGGGCCCTGAGTAGCCATGAGCCAAGAGAGCCAGGCCAGATGGGGAGGTGAGCAGCAGGGACCAAACCACAGTGTATATGAGCAAGGGCTTGTTCGCAGGAGCTCAGGGGATGCTTCCTGCTCTGTACCTGCTCTGTGTGTGAGAGGGTGTGAAGCAAGACTGAAGAATGTTTGCCTCCTAGCTAAGGGCCTGGCTCTCTTAGAGCAGTACAAGATAGTTCCTGTTCCAGGACCTAGTGATCCGCACAAATCACTCTCAAAGCTTTAGGAAAAGGAACAAAGACCTCAGCTTGGTTACCTATGCTAATATCACCTAGCAGGAACTACCCAGATTTGACTTAGCACCCACCCTCATCAGTTCTTCCTTCCTCAGACAGAAAGCTCTGCTGCATCCGGTGCCTGGCCAGACTACTGGCCGCATCTTCTATGAGCCAGATGCTTTTGATGATGTGGACCAAGAAGACCCAGATGATGACCTAGATATTTGACCGACAAATGGCAGAGGAAGGCTGTGGGCTCAGAACCACCCTGCTGTTAGCAGACTCTACCTTATCCCTGGCCTGCCTTTGTTACTTTGTCTGCTGAAGCTGTGTCGTGAGCCAAGGAGCAGCATCAAGCTAAGATGAGTGTGATGAGGGCATAGTGTGTGCCCATTTCTAATAAAATATGTGTGTGTGTGTGTGTGTCAATCAAAACCTCTGGTAATGCTTAAACAAGAGCAGATGTTGGGGATGGGGAGATAGCAACAGGAAAAGGTACTTGCCACATTCCCAATGACCTCAGTTCAGTCCCTGAACTCACTGCCCTACACATCCCCACCCATATACCACTAGGCCACACAGAATAATAATGCGGAGAAGTTTGGAGGAGAGTGGATAGGAACCTTGAGACTAAAGCTGAGGCAATAGGGCCCAAGGAGGTAGGGACTCCAGGCCTGGAGACACCACTGGTACTCCATGCTGTTGTAGGTTGCTTTAGTTCCAAGGCCTGTGCAAGGATCTGGGTCTGGAGAAAAGAGGCCTGGAAAGACCTAATTTCCAAAACTTAATTTTATTTCTGTACAAAAGCACACCCCATGTCTTCCTCTCCCAGTACCCCCCCAACTGCCCTCCCCCCAAGCAAACTATACTTGATGTTTGGGGGTGGAGTGACCAGGAGGCCTTTGCCTCCCACCTTGCCCGAAGGCTGGGCTCCCCAGCTCACACATACTCCTTGGAGGAATTGGACTTGGGGTATGAGCGGGGTGCTCGGTACGCAGCTTTGCTTTCACTGCCTGGACAGGAGCAAGAGAGCAGGGCACCTCCTAGAAGGACCAGAGCAGACCCTGCCCAGCCGATAAAGATGGCAGGTCCAAACTCGTACCTGTAGGGAGAAAAGATTGGAGTCAAAATGGACCTGATGTCACCCAAGTCCACATAATCTTTTTCTTTTTTGGTTTTTTCAAGACAGGGTTTCTCTGTGTAGCCTTGGCTGTCCTGGAACTCACTTTGTAGACCAGGCTGGCCTAGAACTCAGAGATCCGCCTGCCTCTGCCTCCCAAGTACTGGAATTAAAGGCGTGCGCCACCATGCCCGGCATTATATGGTTCTTATATGGTTCTTTAGACTGGAGACTTACTTAACGTTCATGGGCGTCAAGGGATTATAAAAGTCTGTGACAATCTGATGACCAATCCAGGAACATGCTACCAAGGCAGCAAGACCTAGAAAGAGAAAAAAGATTCTGGTATTGGGTGTCCAGACCAAGATCTTGACTATGCTCTTCTGGGTGGAAGACTGAGCCCCTTGGTCCCACCCTGGACCCTTGCTCACCTGCCACGATGAAAACAATGCCTCCAGTCATAGCTATTCGAGCCTTCTTCGCTTTGTCATCTCCCCCACAGCGTGTGCACTTCATGCCCATCGTGGCGACAAACATGGCCAAGAAGCCCAACACCAGGGACACCACCATTAAGGCTCGAGTGGCCTGCAGGGCCCCTGTAGAGGAGGAAGGCGGCGGTCATTGCTGGAAATGGCAGGTAGCCTTAGGATGGCGCCAGCCTTAGTGCTGCAGACCGCGCCCACTAACCCCTGGACCGTGGTCCGCCTGTCTGGTTCCGCCGGCAGCCTGGGGCCCCCTAGTCCAAAGCAGGCCTTGTGCAGACGGTTCCCGCCCCCATCCCGCCACCAAGTCCTTTCCGCTCCCCGCCCCGCCCTGCGCTCCAGAACCCGCCCGGGGCGCCAAGGTTTCGATGAAACCGTTCCAGGTAGGGGGGAAGGGAGAAAGGGGGCGAGAGAGAAGTGCAGGTGGCGGCTAAGGCCCTCGCTCGGGCCACACCAGCCGGCGCGTGTCCTAGCTTTGGCCCGGCTATCGAGGCCACCGAGTTTGTGGCTTCAGCTAATCGGCCGATAAGATTAGAGGCCACAAGTGCGGTCCCACGTCTAGGGAGGGCACCATTCCGCGGCCCTGAGAACCTCTGTCCCTCTTCTCCTTTTGTCCAGAGAAAGAAGCAGAGGAAGAGAGCGACCACTGACTGCCAGGGGTTAGGGGGTGCTTCGCCCAGGAACGCCCCCCCCCAAAAATTTGGGAAGAGGGGCGTGGACCCACGTGGGACACCCAAATCAGATCCCAGGCGCGCTCTCTTTCTGTCCCACCGACTGAACCCAAGGCGTCCACTTCCTCCTCCCTGGCAACCCTGGGCGCCGGTCCGTGCGGCCTGGGCCCTGCCCCACACCCAACCCGGCCACCTTGACCCTGGGCACGTCCGCCCCGTCGGTCCCACGGCCTTACCCGGCAGGGCGAGCACCGAGTCGTACATTTTGCAGCTCATCATGCCGGTGCTCTGCGTGACGCACTCCATCCAGAGCCCCTTGTACATGGCCTGGGCTGTGATGATGTTGTCGCCCGCATAGGAGCTCATCTGCCACTGCGGGATGGCAGTGCTCGCTATCAGGCCCACCCAGCCAAGCATGGCCATTGAAAAGCCCAGCAGTTGCAAGCCCGAGTTGGCCATTTCCTTGTCTCAGAAAAGATGGGACGCGCCGGGAGGGCGACCCTACAGTAAAAAAAAACAAAAAACAAAAATCCGGGGAGCAGCAACACAAAATTTGGATAGAGATTTAAGTCACCCAGAGGAGAAAAAGATTTTTTTTTTTTGACCGGGTAACTACAAATCTTGTTAACCGAGGTAAACACAAATCGTCCCCTCCGGTGAAGCGACACTCTCACAGCAGAGGGAACCGGCTTCACCCGAAGGACTGGTTCCAGACAAAAGCGGTCCCCGAAGGCCAGGCGGTTCCCACCGGCGTGCTCCGAGACTACCCAAAGAAGTGGAGGGGCCGTTAGGGCGTGGCCCCCAGAAAATATGCGGGCCCTTGGGCCCCAGGCTGCGGTGCGCGGCAGAGGGAGCTGGCGGTGCGGCGGCAGGTGCGGGCGAGCAGGTGCGGCGCACCTGAGTATATATATGCAGGACGTCGGGGACGCGCCCCCGCAGGCACCCGGAGCGCTGCAACTTGGGCGGGACCAGAGGGGCAGTCGAGTGACCTGACGTCACTGAAGGGACACTCACCTGAACCGGAAGTCTTGGCCCCTACCCCCTCCTCGTCCAGGTGAAGAGGAAGAAACCTGAGCTCCAGGGTCACGCCCCTTCATTTGCCTGGCTCTAACCGTTGATGGGAAATAGGCGACGGCTTCTCAGAAGTCCCTGGGGTCGGAGTCTGCCCTGCAGACTCCAAGTGGCCCCTTCCTCTCCTTTCCGTACAGGTGCGCCTGGGTCGCTGCGGAGCCAGTACCCGCAGACGCCCCTGGAAAGGCTCCTCGCCACCCTTCCCCTGCAGGTTTCTGCGCGTGCCACTTGTCCAGCCCGACTTTCGCCTCCACTCTCATCTCAGCTCTTTTTTTTCTTTAGTCTCCTACCATGGCCTGTCTCATCATCAGGGGTCCTAACCCATTACGGTAAAATCACCCGTGCTGCATGCACCCTTCTAGGAATTTCTGCCCCCAGACAGTCTAGCAACCTACCGCTTCACCGCTCAAGCCCTCCACCGCAGCCCTCCACAAGACACGGCTCCCACAGGCCTGGTCCCTAGACCAGGTAGGTAACAGGACTTAGGACCTGAGCCTGTCAATGTCTCCTCCAACATAGAGGCTTCTTCTACCCGAAGGAGCTTTCCGAGGGTGGGGAGAAGGGTAAGACCTAGGTCAGAGAGTCTGCCACGCCACGCCACGCCCAACATTCCCCTCCCCAGGTTGTCATTTCAGGTTTACCTTCATTTTCCTCACTTCCTTCTCCATCCACACACTTTCTCTTTCCTTCATTCTGAGCTTCCTGGGACCTGTTTGTGTGCCCTTTCGGTGCCCTCCGACCCACTCTAGCATCTGATTCCCCAAGGTGGCTTTTAATTCATCCCTTAGAAAGTCTAGCTTAGGGCTGGGGAGATGGCTCAGTGGTTAAGAGCGCTGACTGCCCTTCCAAAGGTCCTGAGTTCAAATCCCAGCAACCACATGGTGACTCACAACCATCCATAATGAGATCTTGACACCCTCTTCTGGTGTGTCTGAAGACAGCTTCAGTGTATTTAAATATAATAATAAAATCTTAAAAAAAAAAAAAAAAAAGAAAGAAAGAAAGAAAGCGTAGCTCAGCCTCTACTCTTTCCGACTTTTCCAAAAGTTTGACCCCATCCTTCCTCCCAATTTGGCTTCCAAGGTTCTCATTCATCCCATTGATCTTTCCCCTTTTCCTGCCTTCTGCATTTTTATTCACACACACACACACACACACACACACACACACACACACACACTTCCAGACTAAGGTTGCTTCCTCCAGACCCTTGGAGCCCAGTAGCCCAGTGTGTCCATCACTGCCCCCCTGAACTCGTTTCTAGTTCTTTCTTCCAGTCTACCTCTCCTACAGCCTCCTTCCACCTCTCAAACCTTCACAGGTCTTTCTTCCTCTTGCTAGTTTTTTGTTTTTTTATTTACGTTTATGTGCACTGGTGTTTTGCCTGCATGTATTATGTTTTTGTGAAGCTTGTGACAGATGGGGGGGTGGCTAGGATTTGAACCCAGGTCCTATGGAAGAGCAGTGCTTTTAACCACTGAGCCCTCTCTCCAGACCCTCTCTCTTGCTAGTTTTTTAAAGTCAACGCCTTCTCCTTTCCCTTACACATTTCTATGTAAATCCTCCATTTGTCCAGTAAACATATTTAATGCCCTTCTTGTTCAGCCGATTAACCTGCTTTTGTATAAAATGCAGAACTTTGTGAGCTTTGTTATTTGTGTCTATTTTTGACCTTTTGGGTTATTTTCTGAGATGGTTTGTTTTGGTTTTTTGTTCGTTGGTTGGAAGGTTGGTGAGTTGGTACTTTTGAGCAGGATCTCACTCTGTAGCTCCATCTAGTTAAAGTTCACTATATAGACTAGGCTGGCCTGGACTTCACAAGTGGGCCACCTGGCTCTACTTCCCAATGCTGGGATTTGTTTTGTTTTCTTTTGTTTTTAAGGTGGTTTCCTGGTTGGATGTAGTTGGTGCATGCTTTTGGTTGATGGAGGCAGAAAAATAGACAGTTTAAAGCCAGTCTTCCAGAAGGGGAGTGCCTTCCAGCTCTGAAAGTCCAACATTTGTTTGTATATGTGGCAGTCACCATCACCGCCATATGCCTAGCTATTACCTAGTTATTACCTGGAGACTACAACTGCCTCCAAACCAATCTCCCTGCTCCCACCCTTTCCTAAGTTCACTCCCCAGAGGTGCTCTCTATACCTATACTTAAATCTTACCATTCTTTTCAAAAAGTCACTGTGTGGGGGGCTTGGGAGACAGCTCAGCAATTAAAAGTACTGTCTGTTCTTGCAGAGGACCAGTGTTCTGTCCTCAACATCCACATAGTGACTCAACCTTCTGTAACTCCAGTTCTAGGTGATCTGATGCCTCTTGTATTATTATTATTATTATTATTATTATTATTATTATTATTAGTTTATTTATTTTATTTTTTGAGACAAAGTCTCTTTGTAGCCCTGGCTGTTCTGAAACTTATTATGTAGACCAGACTAGACTACCTTGAACTCACAGGGCTCCTCCTGCCTCTGCCATTTGACTACTGGGATTAAAGGAGCTGGAGTGTGCCAGGCAGTGGTGGCGCACGCCCTTCATCGCAGCACTAGGGAGGAAGAGGCAGTTGGATCTCTGACTTAGAGGCCAGCCTGGTCCTCAGAGTGAGTTCCAGGACGGCGGCCAGGGCTACACAGAGAAACCCTTGGGTGTTTGGGGAGGAGCAGCTAGAACAGGAGCATCTCATCATGCCCAGGTCCAGTACCGCTTCTCACTAATCTGGCTCTTGTATGCACTCAGACACAGATACACATACACACATGCACACACACATGCACACACACACACACGTGCACACACACACATGCACACACACGCACATGCACACGTGCACACACACACGTGCACACACACACACATGCACATACACATGCACACAAACACATGCACACACGCACACACATAAAAGTAAATAAATAAATAAATATTAAGAATAAGATAAAAATCATTCAGTGGCCCTTTTTTCTTCTCCTCTGTTGCTGTGGATTGAACTCAAGAGCCTCACACAAGTGCTGGTGCCACCGAGCTACACCTAAGTGTCACTCTGGACTACTGACTGACATGCCTGCCTCGTCCCTCAACTGTCCCCAAAAACCCACTGTACATGTTCCACCACACCAAAGCACCTTCCTTTCTGTCCTCTATGCTTGGGTGCTCTAATCCATTCACCCCACCCACCTCCCTCTACCCAGCCGAGAAATGCATCCTTTGTGACTCTTCGAGGAAGTCCGACCTGGCTGCCCCACCCACGCTGAGTCAGGTCATCTCGCGGCTCTCCTGGTTACCCGTACTTTCCTCTCCTGGCTCTTCTCAAAGGCTGAAACGTTCTTTGTGTAACGTATGGACTGAGTATCAAGTTCCCTGCTGCCCTGTAAAGTGCAGAGGTGCCTAGATTTTGAATTCTGGAAAAAAGAAATGCTGTCCATGCGCTGGCCCACAAGGGTTTCCTGAATACCTAGAAATGTCCTGGGATTAACTAACCCTAGGGATACGCCGCGGGACAAGACAGGTAAGGACACGGTGCTCATCTGGGGCAGCTTCTGGAAGGAGGAAGAAGGGCAATAAAGACATAAAACACTGGTTGTTTTGAAGGTAATGAAGCAGGGTAATGCAAAAGGCTGTGTCCAATCTCAAGTGAAATCAGGGCGACTTTCTGAGCAAGCCACTGTTAAATAATGAGTCAGTCATGAGAGAGCCATGCTATAAGCAAAAGAGGAGCGAGAGCAAAGGCCCTTTGCTGACTGCCCCTTGGAACTTAGTCATTGATTCCAAGCAGGATTACATTTGTTTTGTTTTGTTTTGTTTTGTTTTGTTTTGCTTTGCTTTGCTTTTGCTTTTGAGACAAGGTCTTGTTTCATGGGCGAGGGTGGCCTGGACTTCATGACCTTCCTTTCTTCTTTTCCCCAAGTGCTGGAATTACAGGCATGGAGCACCGTGCCTGGCTTTTTTGGTAGAGGTTTTGAGACAGGATCTGCCTCACTGTGGAGAGTAAGACAGTCCTGGCTTGCAATGGTACCCTTGCCTCTAGTCTTTCTGGTGCTGGGATTGGAAAGGCTGGGATTACAGACTCATGCCACCAGGCAAAAAGAAACAATGTCAGCAATGCTGACACTTGGAGCAAGAAAGTCTTTGCTGTTGTGGGTCGTACAGTGTATTTAACACTATCCTGAGATCTACTGATGTTAGTAGAGATTAGATGTCACCAGCCCCTCTGCCACACCTCGGTATGACACAAAGCTGGGAGTGGTGGCTCAGGCCATTAGACTTTAATCTTGGGAGGCAGAGGCACTAGCTGTGGTACAGTTCAACTATCTATCCATTTGAGTCTTGTTTTGTTGTTGTTAAATATTTTCATTTTATGTGTGTGGGTATTTGTCCTTGTATGTGTGTCTGTGCACATCATGCATGCAGTGCCCTGAGAGGCCAGAAGAGGGCGTCAGATCCCTAGGACTGGGATTACAGACAGTTGTGAGTGCTAGGCTTCTAATTCAGATCCTCCAGAGGGGCGTAGTCGTAGTCGCTCTTAACCCCTGAGTCGCTTCTCCAGACCCCTCCTCCTGCTTTTCGGAAAACCTCCAATGGTGAGACAGTCCAGCTACCCATCTATTTGAATTCTTAGGTTCCTGCTTTCCCCTCTTTACTAGAGACAGACAGACAGACACCCACAGTGGTGCTAACTGGTAACAAACACTAAGGCAGTGCTTTTTTTTTTTTTTTTTTTTTTTTTGGTTTTACGACAGGGTTTCTCTGTGTAGCCCTGGCTGTCCTGGAACTCACTCTGTAGACCAGGCTGGCCTCGAACTCAGATCTGCCTGCCTCTGCCTCCCGAGTGCTGGGATAAAGGCATGCGCCACCACGCCCGGCAAGGCAGTGGTTCTTAACTGGTATCAGTTTTAAATGTCTTCCCCAGGACATTTGGCAATGTCTGGAGACTTTGTTTGTTCAGAGTTGTTTAGTTGTTGTTGTTTGGTTGTTGTTGTTTGGTTGTTGTTGTTGTTTGGTTGTTGTTGTTTGTTTTGAGACAGGGTTTCTCTATGTATCCCTGACTATCCTGGAACTCACTCTGTAAACCAGGCCTCAGACTCTGCCTGCCTCTGCCTGTAAGTTCTGGGGTTAAAGGTGTGTGCCACAAGCAGCTGTATGTATGTATGTATGTGTGTGTGTGTGTATTATGTATTATTTATGTATTATGTATGTATGTATGTATTTAGACTATGTAGTCCTGGATGGTCTGGAATTTACAGTGTAGACCAGGCTAGCCTTGACCCCACAGGTCTCTTTCTTGGCTACATCCCCAGTTTCTCTATTGGTTTTTCTACAATTTTTACTTTGTTGGTTTTGTTTCTTTTCTTTTTTTTTTTTAAGGATTTTATTTACTTATTATATGTAAGTACACTGTAGCCGTCTTCAGACACTCCAGAAGACAGAGCCACCATGTGGTTGCTGGGATTTGAACTCCGGACCTTCGGAAGAGCAGTCGGATGCTCTTACCCACTGACCCATCTCACCAGCCCTGTTGGTTTTGTTTCTTGACCTTCCCTCTGTCCCTAAAACATCCTATGCATGCGTGGTCCCATTGAAGTGCCTCTCTGTTCTCTTGGGTATTCTAATCCATTTTTCCCACTTACTTCCCGGTATCCAACTAACAAACTCAGTGGCTTAGGGCCACCAGTAAGCACCCTTGTGGACTTTTTCTCTCTCTAGTACATTTGAAGTAAATCACTGAATGCAAGAACACAGGAACTCAGAGCTGCTGGAGAGGCGGCTCGGTGGTTAAGAGCTCACAGAGACTGAACTGGCATAAGTCTGCACTGGGTCCTCCGCGTGTGTGCTGTGGTTGTTTAGCTTGCAGGTTTCCTGGGACTCCCAGTACTGGGACTAAAGGCATCTCTGACCCTTTTGCCTTCTCTTAGGGCCCTTTTCGAAAACCCTTGCTAGGTTGCCTCACCAGCCACACTTAATGTAAGTGTTTGTGCCGAGTATTACTGCATCTTGTTATGACAAGCTTGGTTGATACTCCTGGGAAGTCTGCTCATAGCTGAAGGAAAACAGTGCATCTGGGGGCAGAAGGGAGGTGGGGGAGGGGAACTGGGAGGAGTAGAGGGAGAGGAGGCTACTGTCAGGAGGTATTGTATGAAAGAAGAATAAATAAAAAGAAGGAGGATAAAAAAGAAACTCTAGGCCGAACAGTGGCGGCGCATGCCTTTAATCCCAGCACTTGGGAGGCAGAGGCAGGCGGATTTCTGAGTTCGAGGCCAGCCTGGTCTACAGAGTAAGTTCCAGGACAGCCAAGACTGTTACACAGAGAAACCCTGTCTCAAAAAAAAAGAAAGAAAGAAAGAAAGAAAGAAAGAAAGAAAGAAAGAAAGAAAGAAAGAAAGAAAGAAAGAAAGAAAAAAGAAAAAGAAAAAGAAAAAAGAAAAAACTCTAAAGGCAGTGGGGCACATACCTTCAATCCCAGTACTGAGTCAGGCAGATCTCTGTGAGTTCCAGGCCATCCTCGAACCAACAGATATATTTAGCAAGGTTGCTATACAAGATTAGCCTACCAAAACCAAAAGCTAAATCAACAGTTTTTTTACTGAACAGCTTTTGGGTTCTTATTTATTTTACATGTATTAGTAATACATGTCTGTGTGTCTGTATGTCTGCCCCATATGTTTGTCTCATACCTAAAGAGGTATCAGGAGAGGGCATCAGATCCTCTGGAGCCAGAATTACCCATATTTGTGAGCCACCAAGTGGGTGCTAGGAACCAAACCCAGGTCCTCTGCAAGGACAGCAAGTGCTCTTAACTGCTGAGCAGTCTCTCCAACACTGTGGTTTTTGAAGCAAAAACCAAAGTGCCAGGGATGATGTACGATAACTCTACCAACTGTACTCCAGCCCCTTAGTGTGTGTGTGTGTGTGTGTGTGTGTGTGGTTAATTTGTGGGGTTTGTTCACTTGACTGGGTGATAATTGATTGGGTGTTTTTCCCCAGCTTGACATAACTAGAGTTCTGGGAAGACTGAATCTTAACAAAAGCATTGCCTCCATCAGATTGTCTATAGAAAAGTCTGTGGGGGGTATTTTCTTGATTAGTAATTGGTGCAAGAGGGCCCAGCCTACTGTGAACAGGACCACACCTAGGCATCAGGTCCTGGGTGTTATAAAAAAAGCAAACTGAGAAGCCGGACAGTGGTAGCACACGCCTTTAATCCCAGCACTTGGGAGGCAGAGGCAGGCGGATTTCTGAGTTCGAGGCCAGCCTGGTCTACAGAGTGAGTTCCAGGACAGCCAGGGCTACACAGAGAAACCCTGTCTCAAAAAAAAAAAAAAATGCTCCTAACAACTTTACCTTTAATAAGTCCAACAAGTGACTGGAAGAGCAAACTGTGCTATATTTCTATATTAGAATACTATTTATGGGCTGGCAAAATGGCTTAGTGAGTACAGATGCAGCCTGATAACCTGAGTTGGAGCCCCAGTTGCTCAAACTAACCTGAACATGGTGCTCTATGTTAGGCTCATGTGTGTATGAAGAAACATGGAAATAAACAAATAAATAAATGTAGTAAAAAAAAATTACACAGCAATAAGAAGGAATTAAGTCAACCAGGCACGGTGATAAAACGCCTGTGACCTGGCATCATTTGGGAAGTAGAGCAGGATATCAGAAATTCAAGATTAGACTCAGCTAAACAGCAAACTCAAGGCCAGCCTAGACTCCATGTGACCATGTCAAAAGCAAGCAGGAGAGAGAGAGAGAGAGAGAGAGAGGGTTAGGTAATGGTGGCGCACACCTTTAAATCCCAGCACCCAGAAGGCAGAGGCAGGTGAATCTCTGAGTTCAAGGTCATCCTGGTCTACACAGTGAGTTCCAGGACTGCTAGAGCTACACAGAGAAACCCTGTCTCAAAGAAAAAGAAAGGAAGGAAGGTAGGAAGAAAGAAGGTTGTTCTTGCCAAGTGCCCAGCACCCACATCAGATGGGCTCACATCTGTCTGAAACCCCAGTTTCAGGGGATCCGATGCCCTCTTCTGGTTTCTTCTGGAACTGGGTACACTTCTTCTGGAACATGCTGCACTTACATACATGCACACAAAATGTTTATAAACATAAAATATACTTTCATAGAAGGATAGAAGGAAACTTTGGGGGTGATAGATGTGTTTATTGCCTTGGTTGTGAGGTGTATAATTATGTCAAAGCATCAACCTATACACTTGATGTGATGGATTCAATGCCAATCATATCTTAGTAAATCTACTCTGCAAAACAAATGAGTCTTGCCCTGGGATCCATGCGCTCTGAGCAGTGATCGCTCACCTTCCTTAGGGCCCAGGATGCAGCTATTATTATCTCTCTTCTCGTTTTACCAACGAGGTAAATAAAGCACAAAGAGCTGAGGTCACTTTCCAAAGGGCACCAAGTTAGTAAGGAAGGCAGCTGGGCTCAGCTCAGGCAATCGCACTCCGGACTGAGCCACCACTGGCTGATGCTGAAGGTCAGGACAGTGGTGACAGAGCCATCCTGCGCTGCTGAGAGACTGGGACAGCCTTTCTGGAGACAGCAGGCAGTACAGTAAGGAATCAAAGAGTCAGAGCACCCTGTGAGTCAGCCACTCTGCCCCTAGAGGTAGACATAAATATAGACAGAGTCACAGTCTCCCAAAGAAACTGAGTGTAAAATAGTCATTGTCACATTATCACAAGGGACAGAGGAGACCACTAATGGATCATAAGCAGGTACAATAAGATGGTCCTGCCTGCCTTTGTCTCCCAAGCGCTCCACTGTGTTCTGAAGGCAAGGTCTCTCACTATGTTACTATATAGAGTTAGGCTAGCCTTCAGTTGTCTGTGTAGCCCCTGAGCTCCTGATCCCACCTCTACCTGCTGGATGTTAGGATTACGGGTATGTGGTCCCATGCCTGGCTTATATGGTTGCTGCTGGGGATGGAATTTAGGGATTCATCCATGCTACAGAGTGACTCTTTCAGCCTGCCTTGACCACATGCTCAACCTGGAGATACACTTTTAAAAGGAGAAGCAGGGCTGGCGAGAAGACTCCGTAGGTAAAGCAACGGCTGCGCAACCTTGACAACCAACGGCCGTCTGCTGACCTTTACAAGTGTGCCATGGCGCGCACGCACACACCACCGTAACTGCCACCACCAATGTATAAAAATAAAATGATAACAAACCATAGATCAATGAAGACACAAGTCAAGAATTGTGCTATGGCCAGGGATAGTGGTACACATCTTTAATCCCAGCACTTGGGAGGCAGAGGAAGACAGATCTCTGAGTTTGAGGCCAGCTTGGCCTATAGAGTGAGTTTCAGGACAGCCAGGGATACACAGAGAAACCCTGTCTCAATAAACAAAAATAAATATAAATAAATAGATAGATAGATAGATAGATAGATAGATAGATAGATAGATAGTGTTACGATGTGTGGGGTGGCTCACATCTGTAATCCCAGTACTCTGGAGGCTGAGACAGGAGAATTGTCTTAAATTGCCTAAGCTAGCCTGGGCAACAGAGTGATTCTGTCTTTTTTTTTTTTTTTTTTTTTTTTTGGTTTTTTGAGACAGAGTTTCTCTGTGTAGCCCTGGATATCCAGGAACTCACTTTGTAGACCAGGCTGACCTCAAACTCAGACTCAGAAATCTGCCTGCCTCTGCCTCCCAAGTGCTGGGATTAAAGGCGTGTGCCACCACCGCCCACCTGATACTGTCTTAAAACGTACGTTATTAGTTCAGTATTCTGCACCTGACCCCTACACACAAATCAAACACAAGAGAGGGGCGGAGGGATCATTAGAGAAGACTGAGGGGAGGAGGGATCATTTCCAGAGCGGAGCTGATGATGTCTTGCCTCCCACCAAGAACTGGAGAGGAAGTGAACCTGTGTAACGATCGATCGGGAGCTGGAGGCAGGTCAGGAGCATTCCCCGGATTCCTCCTGCAGTCCAGTCTCTTGCCTCCTTACCTAGACACAGAGGTTTAGAAAATGAATGTCTGCGAGGATTAGCTTCCTGAGATAAGGAGCAGAGATTGGGAAAAGCTACAATAGGCTCCAAAATAAAGCAGCCGAGGACCTCGGTAAAAGATTAACACACACACTCACGCACTCAGAGCTCCAGCGCAAACGTCTCTGTTTCATGCGTCGTCTCTCTTCCCTTTATTTTCCATTCTTTTTTTTTTTTTTTTTTTTGGTTTTTTGAGACAGGGTTTTTCTGTATAGCCCTGGCTGTCCTGGAACTCACTTTGTAGACCAGGCTGGCCTCAAACTCAGAAATCCGCCTGCCTCTGCCTCCCGAGTGCTGGGATTAAAGGCGTGCGCCACCACGCCCGGCTTATTTTCCATTCTTGATTAGTCATCCCCCTCCTCCAAATACCCCGCCCTCTTTATGCCTTCTAACCCTCCTTGTCTCCAACGCTAAAAAAAAAAAAAAAAAAAAAGAGGCTGGAGTTTCAGGCTGGCCTTGTGCTGGTTGCATAGCCTAGAGTGACTTTCACTTCCTTGCTCTGGGATTAGAGACCTGTGCTACCACACCCATGGTTTATAACACTGGGGATCCAACCCAGAACTTCACGTGTGCGAGGCAAGCAGTCTATATTTGAACTACGTCCCCAGCACCTCTCCACAATCTTTCATATTTTATTCGTGTGTGTGTGTTTTTGTGTGTGTGTGTTTGTGTGTGTGTTGGAGTGTAAGGGCAAGCACACATGGCCAAAGATCTTTTCTGCTACCTTGTGGGACAAAGAGATTTAACCCAGGCTTTCAGGCCTACACACAAGTGCCACTCTGCCCTCTGAGCTAGCTCATAGTTTATTTATTTATTTATTATAAGGTATTCATTTACTTTGTGTGTACACGTCAGGAGACAACCTTGTGACAGTCAGTTCTCTTCTTCCAGCATAGGTCCTTGGGACTGAAGTCAGGTTGTCATGTTTGATGGCAAGGACATTCCTTAGAAGCCATTTTGCCAGCCCTCATTTTTTCCCTCTTTTGATTTTTCAGGACAGGGTTTCTCAGTGTGGCCCCGGTTGTGCTGGAACTCTCTCTGGAGACCAGGCTCACCTCAAACTCAGAGATCACCTGCCTCTGCTCCCAGAGAGCTGGGATTAAAGGCGCTGTGACTCCACCACCTGACTTTGTTTTTTTGACAGAGTCTCACTATGTAACCCTGTTGGCTTGAAACTGGCTATGTAGACCAGGCTGGCCTCCTAGAAATCCACATGCCTCTGTATCCCTAGTGTTAGGATTAAAAGTGAGCACCATCATACCCAGCCTCTGCACTCCTTAAACTATCTGATTGCACTTTCTATGCATTTAAACACCTAGGCTTGGAGAGCTGGAGATAGCATAGCTTACTGCTCTTCCAGAGGACCCAGGCTCACTTGCCAATACCTACACACCAAGCAACCCACAACTGCTTGTAACTCCAGTTCTAGGGGATATGATGCCCTCTTCTGGTCTCTGCTGGCACTAGCGTCCCTGCCTCTCACCTCCACTCTCCACCCATACACACACTAAAATAAAATTTAAAAAACCACCTAGGATACCTGAGAAACCTCAAAATGAGAGCAGAATAAACCATGGCAGGACGGAACCTAGGGACCTAGGACCCCAGCATCCAGCCCTGTAACCATCTGCCACATTACTTTCACCTCTGCCGAGCCTGTGCCTCTCTTCTGTCCTTGTCTGCCTCTCTACCCCTTTTCTGTTCTTCTCTCCCTGCCATTGCCCTTTGATGGTATCCCAACATCCCCACATCTCTCTCCCTTCACACTTAGTTCCCCTCCCCCTCACGCTCATCAATCTCCTCACTTACTTTCTGGTTATAAATTATTATTGCCCCATCTACAATGTCCACCATAAGCAGCGGGCAGACATTCATTCATTCACTCAGCAAATAGCTAGGATACCCTGCTCTAAGTTGGATGCATGAATAAGATGCCCATCTGCCCCTGAGAGAGAATTAGAGAGAGAAGAAACGACAAGGAATGGACTCTAACAGAGAACATTTGCTATCTTCAAGAAAGGCCAAGAAGTCTTCTCCGAGGAGAAGTCTTGCTTTTTTAAAATTATATTTTGTTAATTAGCCTTTTTATTGTTCTCTCTCTCTCTCTCTCTCTCTCTCTCTCTCTCTCTCTCTCTCTCTCTCTCTCTCTCTCTCTCTCATTGAAGGTCCCTTACTGGTCCTGCTTCCATGAATGGTCAAGGTCAAGGGAAAGAGGAGGGCAGTCAGCTACTGCAAGGAGCGTCATTTCTACATTTCATTTACACACAGAACTAAACAGACAAGCATAAAGTCACCAACCAGTGTGGTTAGAGGTTGGCACCATGAGATGGGGAGAGATGAGGAGTAGGGGTGTCATTTAAAAAACATACAGGCTCTCCCCAAACTGGGTGCCTAGGACAGGACTTGGTCTGCTTCAACCCAAGAGGAATCAGAGGATCAAAAGCAGCTTGGGAAGGCCAGACCCCTCAGGGATGGATGGAGGAGGAAGTACAGGGGGTGGGATGGAGGGACATTTGGCAAGTGGGGTGAAGGGATTGTTCTCCCCTGCTGGGATTTCCCCCTCCCCGCCCCTCTGGTCTGGCAGGAAAGGGGAAGCCTGCAACACCCAAGAGAGGTCCAGGGCTGTTAGATACTCCAGGCAGGGGCTTGAGGAGCCTCTCAAAGGCTTACCCTCCAGGAAGATGACCACAGCACCACCCAGTTTCTCTACCAGGGTTCAGGGGGCCTTGACGACCTCGTAGCAGTTAGCTTGTAATTCATGTTTTATTCCTGTCAGCTTCTTGATGGCATCCTTGAAGCTGGCACAGATTATTTTGCTCTTAAAGGATCCACTCTGAGGGGCCCAGAAGATAACAGCAGGTTGGTCCTCTGTCTTGCTCTCCTTGGTTGCATCCTAGAGACTGTAATGGCTGTCTGGTAGCATCCTGACAAAGGTGGTGTAGGAAGATTCACCCACATCTGCCCCACATCTGCTTCCAAGACTTTCCCTCCTCTAGGATGATGTCCTTCCTGTCCTCACTCAGGCAGAAGAGTACCACCTTCTTGCATTGCTTCATTTCTTCTGGCCTTGAGGATTTGCGAACTTTCATGTCACTGAATACCTTGATGACACCATCAGAGACGGTCACACCAGAGGCCCTGTTTCCAGAAGCAAAAGGGAAACAGAGAGCTACAGGAGAACTAAGCCTCTACAGCTGCTGCCAGGATCTGACTGAACCTTTAAAATTATTTTTATTTTCTTTAGATTTATTTATTTTATTTTATTTGGGTGTTTTGCTTGCATGCATATTTGTGTACCACATGTATACTCAAGGGGGTCAGAAGAGAACGTCAGATCACCTGAAACTGGAGTTGCAGTTGGTTGTGAGTCACCATGTAGATGCTGGGAGTTTAACCTGGGTCCTCTGTAACACGCATCCTTAACCACTGAGCCACCTCTCCATCCCTGAGAGCCTTGCTTTGGAGGATGAATAGGCGTTCTCTGGTATTCCAGACTTCAGGGACAGGTAAAGGCACCAAGTGTAATCCCAGGCCTCCTAAGGCCAAAGTATCACAAATTCAAGGTCAGACTAGCTGACATAGTAAGTTCTAGGCCAGGAGGAAGAGGGAAAGAGGGGCAGGAAGGATAAAAAAGGGAGGAGAGGAAGGAAGAAGAGGATGAAGAGGAAGAAGAGGAGGGGTAGAGGCAAGAAGGGAGACAGTTAAGGGGAAGATCTGGGTAGGAGAATCCAAACTTGACAGGACAAGAAAAAGACAATGACTCTAGGCAGGAATTGACCTCAGATCTACAGTCCCAACACTCTGGGTAGAACAGCAACTTCGAGGCCAGTGTGTAACATAGAGTGAGTTCTGCATCAGTTTCAGGTACTGCAAGACTGTCTCAAAAACAAAACAAAAGGGATGTGCTTTGAAAATTGTAATCTACCCTCCTGTTTTTGTTGTATTCAGCTTGGGTGTTTTGTTTTGTTTTGAAACCCTGGCTGTTCTGGAACTCACTCTGTAAACCAGGCTGGCCTTGGGGTTAGAGATGTGCCCCACCACCCCTGGACATTCTTCTCTCTTTTTATTTTTAATTATTATTGTTTATGTGAATAGGCATTTTGACTGCATATATGTCTGTGTACCACATGTGTACCTGGGGCCAGTGGAAGCCAGAAAAGGGTGTTGGAGCCCCTGGAACTGAAGTTACAGATGGTTGTAGCTTCCACATATGTGCTGGGAATCAAACCTGATTCTGGAAGAGCAGTCAATGCTTTTATCTGCTGAGCCATCTTTCTTGCCCCTCCACCCTCCTCTTCAGGGAAGAAGAGAAGCAAGAAAAGCATGACTGACAGGATAGTCCAGAATAAAGTGGTATTGGTACGGATGAAGAAAACCAGTGTGCAAGAGAAGTCAAAACACCAACATTGAGAAGACACCATGAAAGTGACTGGTTAGCTCGTTGGGAAAAGGAACTTGAAGGAGGTCCATACTTGTACGTGTTCGTCATATAAACGGTACCATTCTGGCGGCAGCTAGACTCAGGTCTGGCGCTCCAGAGAGGGATGGGTGGTAGGTTATTGAGCTCTCAGGGGAAGGGTTAATAGAAGAGAGCCACCCCAGAAGTTAGCTACCCTGGTGCAATCCACTAAGGCTCCTCGCTCTCCCTCTAGGTGGCGCCAGAAGCCTTGCACTTCTCTTGGGCCTTTTTCTGAATTGAGCTCGCTCTCTCCACATTCTTCGCCAGCTCTCTCCCTGGACGTGCTTAGGTCGTGCCCTCTCAGCTGTAGACCCAAAACAGTAGCTGACTCTGGAAAGCTTGTCGCCCACGCGGCCAGCACATGCCTGGAGGCTCAGGGACTTCAGGGAGGGTGGTGTGACTGGCGTGAGCACCTGTCCCTTGGGTCCCCTCCAAGAACCAATGTAGACTATGTGGAGGGGATGGGCCAGTAGGCAGTGCGCCGCCCAGAGATGCGTGGAAAGAAAGGACGATCAGGCACGGTCTCCAGATACACTGGGAACGGAAGTTATTGGTCCCTTGGATCATCTCCTCGTGGGAAGCGTGTCGCGGACCCTTTAAGGCTCCATCTCCCTTGCCCTCCCCCGCCTGGGACAGGCTGGGACACCCGGGACCTGACATTTGGCGGAGCCTAACGTGGGAACTAAAAATAGCCACTCCGGGTTACTTCGGGGCATTGTTTCTCACACACACACACACACACACACACACACACACACACACGCGGGCTCTATGTCATCTTGCTGGAGTTACCCCGTACCCTGGCAAGTACATCTAGCCCATACCCTCCTCTTCGACCTTTCAGGGGGACCAGCTGCACTCAATTCTTTCAGAAATTTCGCAGTCCAAGATTTTGGATGGCGGGAAGAGCCTTTTGTTCCAAGGACCCTACTTTGAAAACTCAGAAGCAGGCGGGAACCTTAGGGGCGTGTCTCCCCAGCCGGCACTAGGGCTAGGGGTGGGGGCGTGGCCTTTTTTTGGGGTGTGCAGGCTCCTGGCCAATGGGTGTTGTGAAGGGCGTGCCCCATGGCGGGGCGGGAGTGGGGAGGTGGCTTCAGCTCTCCGCATCTTTCCCCCTCAAGCGGGTCTCGCTAGATTCCGGAGAGCCTTGGTGCTCTCCGGTTCCGTGGGTTGTGGCAGTGAGTCCCACCAGACCCGCCCTTTGCACACCGCTTCCGAACGCCGGTGTCTCGTGCCGGCCAGGCCCGGACCCTATACCTTATTCATTTCTTTCTTATTGCAGCGCCTGAGTCTTTTCTTCTTTTAAAACAAGATGCCGTCGGGTTTCCAGCAGATCGGCTCTGAAGTAAGGTTCAGCATACGGGGGCGAATTGGGAAATCTGGTCCAGTTTTTCTTGGGCTGAGTTTGGGGTTGGGGGTCAGCTAGGAGGCAGTTCTTGCGCAGGCGCAGGAGTTGGAGATGGGGGGCTGGCTATTTATATTCAGCCTAGACAACCCGTGACTGTCAAATTCCAATCCCGCCAAGAGACAGAGTGGGTCCGAGAGACTCTTTACGCGCCCAGGCTGAGAGACTGGATTCTGAGGAATCCAGAACTTGTCTCCTACCCTACTGTGCGCTGCATGGGGTGACACTCTGCCCACGACTCTATTTGGGACGGCAGATCCAGAGTCTCAACTTCCCTTCCCGGAGCTGTTCAGATTTATGGTGTTTCTAGGACTGGAGCACTTTGGGGGCCCCACCCCCACTGCTGGCTGTCTTCCAGGAGGCTGAACTTTCTCTCGGCCTTGCGGTGGGTGGAGGGGCAGAGGGGAGTGTCGCCCCCCCCCCCCCCCAGCTCAGGTTTCTGCTTGGAGACAGACTGTGCCGCCAGCAGTAGCCACCACTGCCACCACCCCTCACACCACTCACTACCATCCCTCCTCTTCCCCTGGACATGGCTCTCTCCCTGCTAAAATCCCCCCTCACATCCCCGAGTACTTGGTCCCAGTTTAGGAGCTGAGGGTTGACTAGGCCTAGACCTAAAAGGCTACCCCAAAGCAATGACCCAGATGCCCTTTCTGGACTAGCCATTCTTGGGCCTGTTTAAGGCCTGCTGGAGCAAGCTGAGAGAACTTCCAGAAGGAAGAGACAAGGGCTAGAGCTGATGTTAAAACATTATTTATATTAGTTTATAAAACAGGCACTGTCTGGGATACTGTTATAGTTAATTTTGATTTTTGCAAGAGTTTTCACAGACTGACAGGTAGCCGAGGGAGGCAATATCACCTGACAGAAGAGGAAATCCAGGTTCAGTTTAGAGTGGGGAAGTGACTTACCCAAGGTCACACAAGTCTTGAGTCTGTCTCAAGGTCACAGGGGAATTTTGAGGTCCAGATCCTCAAACTTTTGCCTGTGGTGTGGACACAGAGATCAGTTTTTTCCTACATGCCCAGGTTCCTGTGGCGTTCTGTTTACAGTGAGATCTTTGTACAATTCCTAATATGGCCCACTTTCTCTCATCCAGTATGTTGGATGGAGCCCAGAATCTTCATGCTGCAGCTGGGCCTGGGCCCCTGAAGGAAGTCAAACATGACTCTACATGACATACCTTCCTTTGTTTCTGTCTGTCCAGGATGGGGAACCCCCTCGGCAGCGAGTGACTGGAACGCTGGTCCTAGCTGTATTCTCAGCTGTGCTTGGCTCCCTTCAGTTTGGCTATAACATTGGGGTTATCAATGCCCCACAGAAGGTGAGTGACCTACCAGCTGTTGGGGGGGGGGCGGAATATATCAGGCAGTGGAAAGAGAAAGGTCTCTAGAGTTACTCCCATATTCCCCCCTCCCCCGCAACCAGGTGATTGAACAGAGCTACAATGCGACGTGGCTGGGTAGGCAGGGTCCTGGGGGACCGGATTCCATCCCACAAGGCACCCTCACTACGCTCTGGGCTCTCTCCGTGGCCATCTTCTCTGTGGGTGGCATGATCTCTTCCTTTCTCATTGGCATCATTTCTCAATGGTTGGGAAGGTATGGAGCTGGAGGGCAGAGGAGGGGAGGAGTAGGACAGAGGGCCACAGCATGGGTGTCGTGACCAGCCCTCCTCTCTGTGTGCCTGCCAGGAAAAGGGCTATGCTGGTCAACAATGTCTTGGCCGTGTTGGGGGGCGCCCTCATGGGCCTAGCCAATGCCGCGGCCTCCTATGAGATACTCATTCTCGGACGGTTCCTCATTGGCGCTTACTCAGGTACCCACAGGTGCTACGGCTCTACTCTGTGCCTCTGCTCTCCTTAATGTATGTGTATGAGCTTCTATATGAAATATGCAGCTATCCTCAGCTCTCTTCTTCCTTTTGCCCAGGGCTAACATCAGGGTTGGTGCCCATGTATGTGGGAGAAATCGCCCCCACTCATCTTCGGGGTGCCTTGGGAACACTCAACCAACTGGCCATCGTCATTGGCATTCTGATTGCCCAGGTAAAAAGACCTGGCTTTGTGGGGAGCTGGAGGAGGAGTTGGAGCGGACGCCTGTATTTGGGCTGGAAGGAGAGCAAAGTCACTTTTCGTCTTTCCTGTCTTTTCCTACAGGTGCTGGGCTTGGAGTCTATGCTGGGCACAGCTACCCTGTGGCCACTGCTTCTGGCTCTCACAGTACTCCCTGCTCTCCTGCAGCTGATTCTGTTGCCCTTCTGTCCAGAGAGCCCCAGATACCTCTACATCATCCGGAACCTGGAGGGGCCTGCCCGAAAGAGTGAGCCCTCACCTCGCATCTAGCCCAGGCTCATACCTCCACCCCATCTTGCTAGTAACCGGGCCTCCTCTCAGGTTCCATAAAGCCTGACAGTCCCCTCCCCCAGGTCTAAAGCGCCTGACCGGCTGGGCTGATGTGTCTGACGCACTGGCTGAGCTGAAGGATGAGAAACGGAAGTTGGAGAGAGAGCGTCCGATGTCCTTGCTCCAGCTCCTGGGCAGCCGCACCCACCGGCAGCCTCTGATCATCGCAGTGGTGCTGCAGCTGAGCCAACAGCTCTCAGGCATCAATGCTGTACGTAGAGAGGCCCAGGCAGAGCATGGGTCAGGTACCAATTTGGGGAAAGGGAGAAGGGAACAAGTCACCGTCTCCATTAGCATTCAGGCTCTGTCTGGTTTGGTGTGGTTAGAATAAAGGAACAGACACCCCTAGCTCTGCCTCTCCTGTCCCCCCTCACTTCTAGGTTTTCTACTATTCAACCAGCATCTTCGAGTCGGCTGGGGTGGGACAGCCAGCCTACGCCACCATAGGAGCTGGTGTGGTCAATACGGTCTTCACGTTGGTCTCGGTAACTGCTTGCCTGTGGAATGGCCACACCACTGGTGTCATAGCCCTGGGTGCCCTGGGGTTACTCTTTGTCGCCAACTGACTGCTGCACACACAACCTCCTCTCCCCCACAGGTGCTCTTAGTAGAACGAGCTGGACGACGGACACTCCATCTGTTGGGCCTGGCAGGCATGTGTGGCTGTGCCATCTTGATGACCGTGGCTCTGCTGCTGCTGGTGAGGCCTCGGGACTTTGAGAATACAGCAGTCTTACCCATGGGGTAACCCCAAGAGGCTCTGTGGCTGGCTGTGCCAGGACCGTGGGTGCTGTAGTCTACGGTCTATGTTTCTGAGGTTCCCTGGCCACACTGAGGCCTAGCATAATATAATGGTTCCTATGAAACCTCAGGAGCAATGATTCCCAAAAGCACAACTTCGGAGCCAAGGGAGCAAGAAACCAGAACATTCTACCTTGAAACTTCCAGAGCTAGTCAACAAAATGACAGCAGCACTCAGAAACCTCAGGGGCAGTGCAACACTTGGGAGGCTGAGGTGGAGGCCTTGAAAGTTCAAGGCCAAACTGGGCAACATGTGACACTGTCTAAAAGGGCAGTGGACAGGGGATGCTTTAGGCCTGCTTTAGCCTAGAATGGCAGCTTCTACCCGATAAGCCCTGGAAAAGATTTCAGTTCTCTGGGCCAAAGGCAAGGGGAGAGGCCAGAACCAAATTTTCTGCTATTCCTTCCTGGTCTCTAGGAACGGGTTCCAGCCATGAGCTATGTCTCCATCGTGGCCATATTTGGCTTTGTGGCCTTCTTTGAGATTGGCCCTGGCCCCATTCCCTGGTTCATTGTGGCCGAGCTCTTCAGCCAGGGCCCCCGCCCAGCTGCCATGGCTGTCGCTGGTTTCTCCAACTGGACCTGTAACTTCATTGTCGGCATGGGTTTCCAGTATGTTGCGGTAGGTTCCCTACCCTTTGCCCAGTTTCCCACATCCGTGGCCAGAGGGAAGGCAAATCCTCCCCTCCCCCCCCCCCCCCCAGTTCCCTCACTGTCTGGTCAGGGATTCCCAACCATGTAGGTGGTCTCCGGAAGATAAGTCTGGTGGAACTACTTCACCACAATTAAGGGGGAGACAGGCGGAAATAGATGGGTGGAAATCCAGCAGCTTAGATTTAGAAGTCTTCTAAAAAATAAACCATTGGTATAATTTAAACTTTCTATTAATGCTATAGGTGGTTTAGTTTAGAAATCTACTCCAATGTACACTTAGGAGAGCAAAGGTTAAAAGCTAAAGGAGATTTTCAGGGAAAGCTTTCATTTCTGCTCATTGCCACTGCCTCTTAAGGGAGCAACACCTGCTCTTCACATAGCCCCAGTTTCCTTAGTCTTTGGTTCCTGGCTTCCCATCTCTGTCAACCTTTCTTTCTCCAACTGTCCCAGGATGCTATGGGTCCCTACGTCTTCCTTCTATTTGCCGTCCTCCTGCTTGGCTTCTTCATCTTCACCTTCCTAAAAGTGCCTGAAACCAGAGGCCGGACGTTTGACCAGATCTCAGCTGCCTTCCGACGGACACCTTCCCTTTTAGAGCAGGAGGTGAAACCCAGTACAGAACTTGAATACTTAGGGCCAGATGAGAATGACTGAGGTGCAAAACAGGGTGGGAGAGCCATCCTCTCCACCCAGAGTCCCTCCTTTCCTCTACAGCACTTTAGCCCTCTCTTCCCTGTTACCTCCAGGTTGAAGGAACAGCAGCCTGGGGACCCGGGAAGCTGAGGGGAGGGGTGGTCCATGTACCCCCCATTCCCCCGTGTGATTCTTTTGGATTATTTATGTGTGTGGCTAGGCTGTGGCCACCTAGATGGGCTTTCTCCGTCCTGCCTTCCTCCTGCCCCTACCCGGACTCAGCTCTAGACTCCTTCCCTCCCCCTTTAGAGAAGGGGTCCACAGAAGGCTGGGGTGGCCCTGAATTCAGCAGGATGAACAGCAGGGGTGGGTGTGTGAGCGAGTGCTTTCCTCCCACAAACTGGCACATCCACTGAACTCTTGCCACACAGGCTCTGGGTGAAGGGGGTTGTCTTGACCCCTCCAGGGCAAAGGATACACCCTCCCAAAATCTAGTCCTGCCTTCCCGAAGGCTCCACCCTCCCGGGCAAAGGAACACAACAGTACATACCTGACAGGGCAAGGATGGTAGAGTGCATCAGACTCCATTTGGGGCCCTAGGTTGTTTCCAGGGCTGCCAAGCGTAGGTACCAACACTTTCTTGTTCCCCTCCAGGAAGGGTGCTAATCCTGAAAGCTTCTGACCAACTAAGGGCGGGAGGGGATTTGAAAGGCTGCCTATAAACACTGGTTGGGAGGGAGCCTTTGGCATTTTTGTATGTTTTGAAGAACGGATAGGGAGCAGAAACCCAAGGGCTGCTGTATTAAACGTGTATATAGAGATTCGTCCATAAGTCACTGTTTGAAGATGAGCGTCCTGTGCTGGAGGAACTGGAGGGTGTGCGGAAAGAAAAGGCCTCACTCACCTCTTCCACTTCGTCCTTCCTGGGCTCAGGGCGAGGAGGCCTCTAAATTCTGTCACTTTTTTTTTTTTTTTCGAGACAGGGTTTCTCTGTATAGCCCAGTCCTGGAACTCACTTTGTAAACCAGGCTGGCTTTGAACTCAGAAATCCGCCTGCCTCTACCTCCAGAGTGCTGGGATTAAAGGTGTGCATGCACCGCCACACCCAGCTTTCTGTTACTTATTTACATCCACTTTCATTGCCTTCCTCCAAAAACTAGGGACTCACTGCATAGCCCAGGCTGCCTTGTAGCAAACCTCTTGCCTCGGCCTTCCAGAGAGCTGGTTTACAGGCCTGAACCCAAATGCCCTACTTTTTAAAACAATTTGTTTTCTGGAAACAGAAATGTGGCTCAGGATGAACTAGAATTAGGAATCCTGTCTCAGCTCTCTGAGCACTGGCACATCTGGCTTCCTACTTTGATTTTTATCCACTGCTTAAAGATTTACTTATTTTATATGAGTACACTGTCGCTGTCTTCAGACACCAGAAGAGGGTGTCAGATCCTGCTACAGATGGTTGTGAGCCACCATGTGGTTGCTGGGAATTGAACTCAGGACCTCTGGAAGAGCAGTCAGTGCTCTTAACCACTGAGCCATCTCTCCAGCCCTTATCCACTGCTTAAATGAACAGTAAGTGGTTTGTAAACTGTATTTACAAGTGCCCAGGCACTGCCGAGACCTCACCCTCAGTTATGGACCCAGTTACTCTTGGTGAAAGGGCTCATGTCACAACTGAATAGCTAGGGGACTGGAGAGCAAGGAAGTACTAGCAGGCCCTGCCCAGTGTTCGGGTCTCAGCCCCGCCAGTGAGTCTTCCTCCTCAAACAGAAGAGCCAGAGACCAGGACAACAAGGAAGCCTGCTTTTGTTTTTACTGGAGGCTCAGGTGGCACATGACAGTTCATAAAATGGCTTCAGAGGTGTTGGGGGGAGGTCGAAGGGAAACAAAAAATAAATGGGTGGGGAAGAAAAACAATCAGGAGGAGGTATGAGCTGGCTGGTTCCTTCTCAGCCTGACTAGGGAGGGAGGTGATGCCTCGGAACAATAAGGATGGATCCCTTCCTTCAACCCATGCTAGGGGAGAGGGGGAAAAAAGAGAAAAAAGCCAAAGGCTGGTGCTTTGGCCCTCCTGAGTCTCAAGGGAAAAGCCGATGTTTTGATGTCATGAATTATGGGAAAGCGGGGAGGGGGATGCTGGGTAGAGTCAGTTGGAAACTGGCAGATACCTAAGAGAGAGAGAGAGAGACCAATCATAAGGGTCACTTGGCAGAATCCAACCCCTGCCCCGGCTCTTGGGGGATAGCACTCACCAGATGGTAGCTCTGGGTGTCCTCTGAGTTGGAATCACTCCAGTATGGTGGTGGGGGGGTCCCCACTGTTGATAGGCGCGGAGGTCTGAGGAGCAGTGGTGAACTGAGAGTTACTTGTTTACAGACCCCTACTTCAACCTTTTCTTAACGTTCCTCTTCTCATCCCTTCCAACCAGTTCTCACACTTCACAGCCCAGAGATGGGCATGGGCATGGGACATGCAAAGGCACCCTGGGCTTGACTTGCCTGCGCAGGGGTTTCCTGGTGAGTAATGCCAGCCAGGGGTGGGCCAGGCAGGATGCCAGAGGGACAGGAACAAGGAAAGTAGAGGTGCAAAAGGACAGGAAGTACCAAGACCCTCACCTCTGCGGCTATAGGCTGCCGGGGGCCAGGGGGCTGCTGCCGACGCCGCTGGAAGTAGGGACGGTTTCGTGGACGCTGGGGCTCAGGCCGGGAGCCATCAGTGGGGCCTTGGCTGGGTTTGGTCTCTCCATCCCCACCTTCTGTGGTAGGCTGTTGGGGTGGCCTGGGGCGGAAAGGCCTAGAAAGAGAAACAAGCTGACAGGATCAGGGAACTGGGCAGACTCCCTTCCCAGGATTCCCTGGTTTGTCCCCATCTGTTCCAGGCTCTAGAACTTTTGTCATTTCACACAGGCCCAACCCTGGACCCTGAAGGGGAAGACAAAACAACAGTCTTACCTTCGGTACCTGGGCCGGAATCTGGGTGGGGGCACCCGTTCATCTCCCTGCTGTTGGTCACCCTCCAATGGTGCTGTCTCCTTGGGTTCTACCCCATCAGAGCCCTGGGAATACACAAAGGCCTAGGTGGGCTGTGGAACTCCTGATGTCTTTGGAGCTTCCTTGCTCTTAGTTCTACTTCCTGTGAGGACCACAGTCTCTGCCCTCACAACTCCCCAACTTCTTTTCATAATGTAAGAGAACTAGCCCCAGGCTGCAACTCTCCTCTCACCTCTATGGGCTGTTGCTGGTTGGGGGGCCGAGGGCCTCGCACAAACCGCCTTCGATAGAAGAAGGGTGGTGGGCGCCGTCGTCTAGGTCGCTGCCCTGAGTCCTCTGCCCGCTCCCCTTCGCTGCCAGGTTCTGTCCCACCTGAGGGAGCCTCTGCCACCATAGGTGGTGGGGCAGCTGGGCGAGGCCGAGGAATGAATCTCCGGAACCTACGTCGATTGGGGGCATAGCGGCTGCCCTTCACTGGTACCCCCCCAGGCCCAGTGACATTAGCAGCTTCTGCACCCTGGGGAGGTAGAAGGGGAGCAATCAGAACCTGTTCTGACAACACACACACACAGCACTTACAAACCTGCCAGATCACTGGTGCCCCACTTCTTCAGGCCCAAGTCCTCTACCCTATCACTCCTCAAAACCACTCCTCCTTTGTCCCCTCCCCCAAGGGGCAGCAGAAAGAGTTTGTACCCATCTGAGAAGAAACAACTTGTCCTTAGAAATAACTGCCACATTCCCCCCAGAGTGTAAAGACAGGACAGGATGAGATAGAGAGAGCCACTGTCCCTCCTTCATTCCAGAGGACTGACTGAGGGTCCTGTTAGGGCTGGGGTCCCGTGTAGAAAACAGACATGGAAGTGCTTGGTGAACTAAAGAGAAGAAACCCACATGTTACTGGCTGGTGACAGGGATGGGTTCTTTAGGACATGTCCTAGAGCAGCTCTAGCGTTCACAGCCAGAGGCAGAGCTGGTCCCAGGAGGGCCAGAGCTTCCGCTGACCTCCAGGCCACCCTCCCACAGTTCTGGCCAACTCCACCCCACAGCAGCTCCCAAACCTTCTCTCCTTCCACGACATCAAACTCCACAGTCTCCCCATCTCCAACACTCCGCAGAAACTTCCTGGGGTTGTTTCTCTTAATAGCTGTCTGGTTGGGGGGAAAAGTCATGAGAAAAGTGAGGGCAGCAAAGCCAGGATTCCTTGGACTAGCTTCAGCCTCCACCCAACTCCACTCTTGGTGACATTTTATTGGAGTCTAGGGCTGGAGGGCAGAGCATGAAAATGGTCAAAGGGGGAGGGGGAGGGCCTGGAGCACAGCTCCACAGTGCCACAAGACAGAAATATATTAGTAGGGCAAAGTCAAGAGCTAGAGGTCTGAGGGAGCCACTATCCCCAAGATGTCCTCCCTCCCCCTGTACCCCTCAAGGACTTCAAGACATGGAGGCAGTAGGAATTCAAGAGCAAAACAAAGGCTGAAGAACATCTCAAGTTGTAAAGTGGGTGAAACGTACTGTGCTTCTTACCTCGATCCCACTGAGCACTTCCACCACAGCAGTGGTTCTCAAACTAGCATCAGAATCACCTGGGAGCGGGTTAAACAGAGTGCCCGGGCCGGCCCCGCCCCGCCCCAGGCGGAATAATTCAGTGGCTTGGGGCGGGGCCTGAGGATTCAGGTGATGCTGCTGCTGGCCCACAGAACACACTGAGACTCACTGCACCCAAGTGTCTCTTGGCCTTTCCCTCAGAAAATTGCCTGATTCCTTCCTGTGGTGTTAACAGGACCCAGGAGGTGGTGGGCATGCCATGCCCTGAGGGCAGCACACACACCTCTGACAGCTGTTTAGCAACTCAATGAAAGTTGGGTTAATGGTGGTCATACAGGCACCTGAGGCAGCTGGGAAGCCAGCTATGGGCAGGCTATTGTGAAGAGCCAGAGAAATACATTGTGTGCAGCTAGGGGTTATGGCAAAGGCTTCCAGAGAGGGAGAAGCCTCCCCTCAGAAAGCCAGCCTAGCTCTTACCTGGTGAACAAAGACATCCTCCTTGGTGTCATTCCTGCAGAACAGGATGGGTTGTTAAGAGGGTGATGGGCAAGGCACTCAGTTCCACCGAGGCCTCCCTAGCTGCCCATCCCCAAGATGGGCCCAGCCTCTCCACTATCCCAGTTCCTGGGGGTATGATGGGACCCTGGGAGCAAGAACAGCAAGCCACCAGGGCTCCAAAAGCTGGTACAAAGAGAAGCCCACTGTAAATCCACAGTGAGGGACTTGGACTTCCTAAGAAAAGGTAGGAGGTGGTGGTAAAGGCACCTTGAAGGAACCAGGACAGTGTCACCTTCTACCCCAGAGGCACCTCAGAACCTGCTGGTGCCAAGTCCAACTGTCCCTGGCCAATGTTCCCTTCTCCCTCCAACCCCTGTTGGGGTTGGAAAATTCCACAGGCTCCTTCCATGTTCAAGGAGGGAGAAAGCAGGGACAGGGGTATACAACTGTGAGAAGAGAGCACACATTAGGAGCGTTCTGCAAACAGACACAAAGCCTTAGCCGCCCTTAGCCTGGAGAACCACAAGCTCTCCACACAAGCTGAACAAGGGCGAAAGGACATACACTCAGTCTCTGTCACCACCTTGCCTATGACTCTGGTTTAGTCCCAGGACAGGGAAGAGGAGGACTCCTTGCAGGAAGCTGCCTTCCCTAGAACAAATGTTCTAGTTTTAAAGAACTTGGATCTGCACAAAGGTCAGCCTGTAAAGAGGGAACTGAGGCTCCCAGGAGGGCTTGGCTGGGCAGGGTGCCTGAGCAGGGGAAGGCCAGAGTAGAGGGGGGCCTGGCTCTACTAGGCCAGAATCTGCTCCAGCCTCTCCCAGAGCATGGAAGGGGTGGGGCTGCAGCTGAAGCAAAGCCTTCTCAGCCTGGGCAGGCACTCTCTTGCTCCACACACACCAGCTTCAGTTCTATCCTTTAGGGGTGGGTGGTGCGTGGTTCAAATGAGCCACAGCTCTTTAAGGGATAGAAGTTGTGAGGGTGCCAGTAGTGCTGCCCTAAACCAGGAAATCCGTGAGGACTCCAACCAGGAGCCCCAAACATTCTACCCCAAAGGCACACAGCATGCTAAAAATAATGCAGCAACTCCAGAAGGTGAGACAGAGGAGCTGGGAAGGTCAGGGGCAGGTTTGCCAAGTTCCTGGATCATTAAACCTCTGCTGCCCTTGAAGATGTTGGTGCAGCCTCTTCTTGCCAGTAAGCATACATTTGTGCTGTGGTTAAAGACTTTCAACTAGCCTCAGCTGGACATCACAACCATGTGCCTTGGCAGGGATAGAGATGAAATAAGGTGTCCAATCCCACAGGTCAGTTCGGAAAAAGACACCCGTTCCTCCCCCTCCCTGGGTTCCTCGGATACCTGTTGATGAATCCGTAACCATTCCGGACGTTGAACCATTTGACTGTGCCCAGGACTTGGATTGCTGCCAGGCAGAGATGCAGTGGGGATAGTAAGATGGGGGAAGAGACGGGAGTTGGGCTGAGTTTTGAGAGAAAACTAAACTAAAACCTAACCTGCCTCCCTAATAAGCTGCGAGTCAACCAGGCTTCTCTGGAAGTGTCAAAGCACTCTTAACCCTCGTTCTAAGTGGAAAAACACACAGGGGGTGGTTCAGGCTCTCAAACCCACGTTCCTCACATCCTATGGAGTTCAGGTCTTTCACCTAGAACCCGGTACTCACCTGGTCCACCCTCAGGGTCAAAACTCAACAGCCGTTCTAGCCCTCCTAAATTTAAGAGACCCCATCCACCTGCCTCCCAAGTTCAGAGGTTTACCTAACAAGAACCGGAGTCAACTACACCAAGTATCCCGCAAACAGGGGTGTTGGCCAGACCCGGAGGTTTTTATTTTCCTACCCAAAGCCTTAGCTGAACCTGCCTGCCCCGCCCTCCGGCTCATGAAGGTGCGGCAAGATTTCCCTCCAGCGGAATCCACTAATAGTTTATTCGGCAGCTCCGGGACTAGTTATGATTAGTCCTTCGGGCCAGGCCTACCTTCGGCTTTCCAGACCCCGCTGCCCCTCCCCCAGCCCGCCGACCCTGAGAGCCGCCCTAGCGCGTGCCCCCCCCTCACCCAGCACCGGCTTGTCCGCCTGACTCCGGGCCGGGGGCGCGGGAGTCCCCGAGGCCGCCGTCGCCTGGTTGCCAGGGGTGCGAGGGCCGGGAGCTGAGGGGGTCCCAGCAGCGGGGCCAGAGGCGGCTCCGCCCCCGCCGCCCGCCCCGCCGCCTGCTTTCTGCGGCTCTCCCGCGGGCACCGGTACCACCACCGCTACCACCCCCGCCGCCGTCGCGGGCACCGTCGCCGCGGGGGCCGCTGTCGCCACCACTGACGCCTCCGCCTCGCTCATCCCGCCGGGTCCAGTACCGGCCCCCGCCGCCACCGCCTCCTCCGCCGCTGCCACCACCACCACCCCGGCCCCTCCCCCCGGCTCGCGGACCGGCCACCCGGCTCGGTCCTCGCGCCCCGAGCCTCGCCCGCACGCCTGCCGCGGGCCCTGAGCCGAGGCCAATCGCAGTCGGCTGAAGCGGCGCGCTCAGGTCCCGCCTCCCAGCCGCGGGCCAATCGTAGCCGCGCAGCCCCCCAGGCCCGCACGCCAGCCCCGCCTCCCGGACTCGGCTCTGAAGCTGCGGCCCCCTCCCGCAACTCCGTATGTACACCTGAGCCCCGCCTCCCCGCCGCCACGTGATGCCCTCGGCTCAGCCCATTGGCTAATGGCTCATTTCCCCTCCCCCTCCGCCCCTTTCCACCGGCCGCGGGAAATCAAACCGGCTGGTGGCGCCTCAACGGCCACCTGGTTTCTGCGCGCAAGGCAGGGCCGGGGCGAGCCTCCGAGGTTGCCCCTGACGACCCGGGTGGGGGTAGCGGCCGGCAGCCGCGGTTCTGCAGTGAGGGGGGCTCGCTGACCTCCACTCTTCAGACGGTCGGTGCCCGAACTCTCCACCCACTACCGCCCTGGGTACCTTCCCGCACAGAACGTCCACGCACACTCCAGGGCAGGCACAGTGGCTGTCACAAGCAGAAACCTCTCGTTTTTATGTTTTTGGGGTTTTGAAACAAGGTCTGTGTAGCACAGCCTGGCCTTGAGCTCCTGATCCTCTTGCTTTCGCCTCCCCAGAGCAGCCTTACTGAGTTCGAAGTCAGCTTGGGACATATAGTGAGTTCCAGGACAGTTTGGGCTACAGTGAGAGGCAATGTCTCAAGAAATGAGAAAAAAAGAAACAAAGCAACGTTTACAGATTTAGAACAAAGCGCAGCACTTTTCTTAGTTTTAATAAAATATCCATACATGTAGCCAACACCCTAAGATACCTTCTTTATAGGTTATGTATGGTAGATAGCACCTGTAATTCCAGCATTCTGAAAGCCAAGGCAGGAAGATCCACTAGTTGAGGCCAGGCAGAGCTCATGTGTTAAACAAGCAAACTAAAGGACGTTATTTTTGCTCCAGGAAAGTCCTTTTAAGCCTCCTCTGGCCTCCTGACCCTCTTGCCGCAGTTCTGGCGTCTCCCATCGAGTACGTCAGATTTTCTTAAGTTCAGGATTGCAGGACCAGCTTTGTACAAGCAGTTTGCTTAAAACTTGCCATCTTTGCGTCTCCGGGCCCGGGGTGGAGGAGTGTCTTTTAAAGTATCAACTAACCTATCTTATCGTGACTTTTTAAAAAATATGAAATGGTTTTGATCCTTTATTTCCTTTAATGTTCTGAACACACATTAGGCAGTAAACGCCACAGCAGTAAGACTTTTGTCTCGGCACCTGGAACAACGCATCATCGATCAGAATAAGTGTTGGTTCCCAATCTGCAGACGGCTCTAAGTCACTTTTTCCGAGGGCCGCCTCCTTCACATGAGAGGACATGAGCGACACTAAACAGAGATCTTTTTTATCTGGTACAGCACCCCCTGGGAGTAGCACGAGTGAGCCGCTGTGCTGGTCCGGGCTCCCCAAGTGCGCTCTGGCGGTGCCCGCTACGCGGACAGCCCGGTATGATCTCTCTCCCTGTCCCAGCGCGCCCTCTGCTGGCCTCTCCTGGGGTCCACCTAGTCATAATTCCAACAGCAAATTTGCCCACTGCGCCCCTCTGGTCCTTTCAGAGTTGAGGATTGGGATTTTTAGGGCATCAGGCAGAGTGAATACAAAAAGAGAAGAGACAAGAAAAGAACCAAGTCTCCAGGGAGGCAATAGGTGCGCAGAAATGACCGCTTCCTTATACTGTTAAAGCTTCTAACTCTAACCCTGACCCCGAAAAGAGAGAGATCCTAGTTAAGGAACGCAATCTCACTGCTGCAACAGAAGACTCAGAAAGGTGTCAAAGGTACAGAGGAGTTCAGATGTGGGCTGAATAATGAGTTGGAGAATGAGAGGAAGCCCACAAGCAGAGGTGAGCCCTTTTTGTATTAAGATTAAGAAACTGGGGGCTGGCGAGATGGCTCAGTGGGTAGGAGCACTGACTGCTCTTCCAACAGTCCTGAGTTCAAATCCCAGCAACCACATGGTGGCTCACAACCACCCATAAAACCACCCATAATGAGATCTGATGCCCTCTTCTGGTGTGTCTGAAGACAGCTACAGTGTACTTATGTATAATAATAAATAAATCTGCCGGGCGGTGGTGGCGTTGCACGCCTTTAATCCCAGCACTTGGGAGGCAGAGGCAGGCGGATTTCTGAGTTCGAAGCCAGCCTGGTCTACAAAGTGAGTTCCAGGACAATCAGGGCTACACAGAGAAACCCTGTCTCAAAAAACCAAAACCAAACCAAAACAAACAAAACCCAAAAAACCACAAAAAACAAATAATAAATAAATCTTTTTAAATTTTTTTTAATTTTTAATATTTTTATTACATATTTTCCTCAATTACATTTCCAATGCTATCCCAAAAGTCTCCCGTACCCCCCCCCCCCACTTCCCTACCCACCCATTCCCATTCTTTTGGCCCTGTAAAAAAATTTTTAAAAAAGAAAAGAAACTGGCAAAAACCGGAGATATCGATCAGTTGGTAGAACTCTTGACTATCATTCAGAGAGCCCTGAATTTTGGCAGCTAGAGAGTTGGTTCAGGTTAAGAGCACCAGCTGCCCTTGCAGAGGACCTAGTTTTCCTAGCACATATGGTGGCTCTCAAGCATCTATATAAATCTCCAGTTTCAAGAGATCTGACCTTATACTGACCTCTTTGGAAACCACCCATCTGCATGATGCGCATACATACATGTAGGGGAAACACCCATTAAAAATAAATCTTAAAATAAATTTGTATTTGTGTGTGTGTGTGAGGGGGGGATTCTCAATGTAGCATTTGCTGTCTTAGAACTTGCTCTGCAGACCACACAGAGATCCGCCTCCCTCTGCTTCCCAAGTGCTGGGATTTAAGGCATGAATCACCACTGCCCAGTTTCTAAAACTATTTTTATTTATTTTGGTTTTTCAAGACAGGGTTTCTCTGTATAGCCCTGGCTGTCCTGGAACTCACTTTGTAGACCAGGCTGGCCTCGAACTCAGAAATCTGCCTGCCTCTGCCTACCGAGTGCTGGGATTAAAGGCGTGTGCCACCATGCCCGGCAACTATTTTTAATAAAATAAAAATGAGTTGTGGTGGGCTGAAGAGATAGCTTAGTGGTTAAGAGAACTGACTGCTCTTCCAGAGGTCCTGAGTTTAATTCCCAGCAACCACATGATGGCTCACAACCATCTGTAATGGGAGCTGATGCCCTCTTCTGGTGTGTCTAAACACAGTGATTCCTCACATATATTAAATAAATAAATAAATAAATACATAAATAAATAAATCTTTTTAAAAATGGGTTGTGGCGCTGGGCTTTGCACATGTTAGACAAACATTCTACCATTGAGCTATAACCCAGCCTCTCAAACTGTTTAACTGGTTTTTCAGTTTGGTTGTTTTGAGATAAGATCTCACTCTGGAGACCAGGCTGGCCTTGAACCACCTGCTTCTGTTTCTTTTTTTTTTTTTTTTTGGTTTTTCGAGACAGGGTTTCTCTGTGTAGCCCTGGCTGTCCTGGAACTCACTTTGTAGACCAGGCTGGCCTCGAACTCAGAAATCCGCCTGCCTCTGCCTCCTGAGTGCTGGGATTAAAGGCGTGAGCCACCATGCCCGGCTCTTGCCCATTTTTTACATTTTTTTTCTTCTGAAGACTGGGTCTCATTAAGTTGCTCAAGTTGGCCTTTAACTCTTTCTGAAACTAGGTAGAACTTGACCTTTTGACCTTCCTGCCTCAGGTACTGAGTGAGTTCCTAGGCTTTCCCAACCCTTACCCCTTCCACAACCCAAGCTCCCTGCCCATTCAGCTTGTTCTCCCCCAGTCTCACATCTCTAGCGTCCTCAGGCCTAGCTGTGCTCTCCCATCTCTTATTTGTTGTCGTATTTAGTCTCTGGCTCTGCTGATGACTTTATATTTATTAGCTAGGCTTAGTGGCACACACCTTCAAGCCCAGCATTCAAAAGGCACAAGCAAATGGATCTCTGTGAGTTTGAGGCCAGGCTGGTATACATCGTGAGTTCTAGGAAAACCAGAGTTATATGGAAAGACCCTGCCTAAAAAAACAAAACAAAACAAAACACATTTATTAGGGGCTGGAGAGATGGCTCAGTATTTAAGAGTGCTTGCTGCTCTTGTTAAAACAAAACAAAACAACAACAACAACCCATGGATTTGGTTTGCAGCATCCACACGGTAGCCCATAAGCATCTCTAACTCAGGTTCCAGGGGATCTGTCACCCTCTATTGATGTCCTCAGGCCCTGCAAGCAGGTAATGCACTTGCATACTTGCAGGCAAAATGCAACTTTATTTTATTCTTGGTCTTTTTTAAAATATTTATTTATTTATTTAATGTAAGTACACTGTAGCTGTCTTCAGACACTCCAGAAGAGAGCATCAGATTTCGTTACAGATGGTTGTGAGCCACCATGTGGTTGCTGGGATTTGAACTCAGGACCTATGGAAGAGGAGTCGGTGCTCTTAACCGCTGAGCCATCTCACCAGCCCCTTACTCTTGGTCTTTTGAGGCAGGCTGTCTCTGTGTAACAGAGCCCTGGCTACCCTGGACTAATTTTGTAGACCATGCCGGCTTGAACTCACAGAGATCTACCTGCCTCAGCCTCCCAAGTGCTGGGATTTAAGGCGTGCTCCACCATGCCCTTGCTGTAGTTCTTTTTCTAAATTACACTTGCTTACTGGAGGAACACATGCCAGAGTACATGCAGAGATCAGACGGTGACTTTCAGGAATCAGCTCGTTCCTTTCACCTCGTGAGTCCTGTGAGAAAGACTCAGGTGGTCAGGCTTTGTAGTAAATGCCCTGACCTGACCAGCTTACTGGCTCCAAGCACCCACTTTCTGATGGCTCTCAAACCTGTGTCTTTCATCCTGAGTCCTCCCCATCTCCAAAAGACCCCGAGACAAGCTAAAGCTCCCCTCTCACTGAATTAGGTTCCCAGCACGTGACCACAAACACCCACTCCTGGTTGCTCCTCCCAGCATGTGACCACAAACACCCACTCCTGGTTGCTCCTCCGAGCCTCGCATTTAGAACACTCTCCTCTGGATGCCAAGGCTTAGCAAAGCACAAGGGAAGCTTGGTGGCATTTATTTAAAATATTTCAGTGATTAAGAAGTTGGGCCGGGGGGCTGGTGAGATGGCTCAGTGGGTAAGAGCACCCGACTGCTCTTCCGAAGGTCCAGAGTTCAAATCCCAGCAACCACATGGTGGCTCACAACCATCCGTAATGAGATCTGGCGCCCTCTTCTGGAGTATCTGAATAAAATAAATAAATCTTTAAAAAAAAAAAAGAAGTTGGGCCGGGCCGGGTGTGGTGGCGCACACCTTTAATCCCAGCACTTGGGAGGCAGAGGCAGGAGGATTTCTGAGTTCGAGGCTAGCCTGGTCTACAGAGTGAGTTCCAGGACAGCTAGGGCTACACAGAGAACCAAGAAAGAAAAAAGAAGGAGGAGGAAAGAAGAAGAAGGAGGAGGAGGAGGAGGAAAGAAGAAGAAGGAGGAGGAGGAGGAGGAAAGAAGAAGAAGGAGGAGGAGGAGGAGGAGGAAAGAAGAAGAAGAAGAAGAAGAAGAAGAAGAAGAAGAAGAAGAAGAAGAAGAAGAAGAAGAAGAAGAAGAAGAAGAAGAAAAGAAGAAGCTGGCGTCACTTCCATCCCCTCATAGCACAAACTTCAGCTACCTTCCTTTCCAACCTGCCTTTTGTTGCCTAAATGGGAATAGCTAAGATGGCATCTTGCTATGTAGCTCTTCTTGGCCTGGGACTCAGTATCCAGGACTCAGGCTAGTCTTCATCTGGTGGAGCTCCTTCTGACCCTGCCTCCCAAATTCTGGGGATAAAGTCATGCTCGACCTACCCTCCCAGGCTCTCTTTCCTCTCTTTCAATGGCTGCCATCTCCTGTCTTAGGTGGCTGGATTGGCACATACCTTGACCTCTGTCATTTCCTCTTCCACTCCCTCCCTCCCACTCACTTCTTAGCTGCCTTCCCTGGAACTGTGAGCAGTCTGCCAAGGCCTTCCCCTTTCTCTACCCACCTCCACTTCCTCCCCTCTGTTACATCTGATGCCCTTACTTAACTTCCTCTTTCTTGGGACCTGTGCCCCATATTTCTAACTAGTAGTAATACATAATAGAAATTCATTCCACACCATCCTAGAAGGCCAAAACCAAGGCTGTTAGAGGTGCTAGGTTCTGCTTCCAAGCAGAATCCTTTATTTTTAAAGGTTTATTTATTTTATGGAAGAGTGCTCTATCTGCACTTACATCCCCATGTTAGAAGAGGGCGTCAGATCTCATGGCAGATGGTTGTGAGCCACCATGTGGTTGCTGGGAATTGAACTCAGGACCTCTGGAAGAACAAACAGTGCTCTTAACCACTGAGCCATCTCTCCAGCCCATTGTTTTTTTTTTTTTTAATTAATTAATTAAACATTCTGTGTTTGAGTGTTTTGCCTATGAGTATGCCTGTGTACTATGTACATGTAGTGCCAAAAGAGGGTGCCTGGTCCCCTGGTACTAGAATTACAGCCTATCGTGAGCCACCATGCGGGTGCTGGGAACCAAACCAGGTCCTCTGCAAGAGCAGCAAGTGCTTATAACCTCTCTCCAGCCCACTCTTGGGTCTCACTATGCAGCTGCTGGCTGAACTCGGTCGCCCAGGCTGGCCTCAAAGCAGGAAGAACCTAGCTGGGCAGTGGTGGCGCACAACTTTAATCCCAGCACTCAGGAGGCAGAGGCAGGCAGATTTCTGAGTTCGAGGCCAGCCTGGCCTACCGAGTGAGTTCCAGGACAGCCAGGGCTATACAGAGAAACCCTGTCTCGAAAAAACAAACAAACAAACGGAATAACAACAACAACAACAACAAAAAAGCAGGAAGAACCAGAACTGCTGTGCCTGCCTCCCAGTACTGAAACGGGCCACTTCACCTTGCTGAATTGTGGTTTGTTTTTTTCCTCCAATGAGATGTCTTGAGCACTGTCCTCACATGACAGAGAGAATTGAAGGGCCCCGATGCTTCTAAGCCTGTTCTCCACAGCTTTACAAATCAATTCATTCATGATGTCAGAGAAGAAGAATCAGTGTGCCAGGTGCTCACCATGCCCCTTGGTGAGTTTGGATGCTTTAGGTTATCTGGAAAGAGATTACTATGGAAATTATCTTCTCTTCCTCCCCCCCCCCCCCCCCCAGTGTTAGAGATCAACCCAAGGCCTCAATATGTTGAACAAATGCATTACTGCTGAGGTACATTCAGATACCAGTTTGTGTCTGGCTGATTGGTTTGGGCTCTTAATTTTTGTTGTTTTTGTTTGATTTATTAATTGTTTTTTTTTTCTAATTTTATGCACATGGCTGTTTTGCCTCCATGTATGTCTGTGCACCACATTGTGTCTGTTGCTTTCTGAGTCCTGCAGAGAATATCAGGTCAGAACTAGAGTTGCGGACGGGCATGAGCCACCACTGGAATTGGTCCAGGTCCTCTGAAAGAGCAGCCAGTATTCTTAACCTTTGAGACATCTCTTTAGGCCCTTTTTGCTCTTGTTTTTTTAAACATGTACTGTGTGTGTGTGTGTGTGTGTGTGTGTGTGTGTGTGTCACGGTGATGGAGATTTAAGAGGACAGCTTGCATTTGTGAGTTCTGGGGTTACAATGCAGGCTTTGTGGCAAATAGCTTAACCACTGAGCTGTCGCTTCAGCCCTATTTGTATTTTTATTTTTTTAGATTTATTTTATTTACTTATTTTTGTGTGTATGGGTGCTTTGCCTACATGTCTATCTGTGCACTGTGTGTGCATTCCCAGGGGAGGCCAGAAGAAGATGTTGGATAGTTTGGAAGTGAACTCTTGTGAGTCACCTTGTGGGTGCTGGAAATTGAACCTAGGCCCTCTGGAAGAGCAGCTAGTGATTTTGACCACTCAGACATCTCTGCAACCCTGGTTTTGTTTTTGACACCAGGGTCCCATATAGCCCAGACTTGCTGGTTTGGACTCCGAATTCTCCTTCTTACTCCTCTCAAGAGCTTAGATTGTAGAAAAGCAAACCAGCCCTAGCCAAGATTTGTTTGTTTGTTTGTTTGTTTGTTTGTTTGTTTGTTTGTTTGAGACAGGGTTTCTCTGTGTAGCCCTCCTGGAACTCACTCATTCTGTAGACCAGACTGGCCTAGAACTCAGAAATCTGCCTGCCTCTGCCTCCTGAGTGCTGGGATTAAAGGCGTGTGCCACCAGGCCTGGCTAAGATTTGCTTTTTTAAGGTTTTATTCTACGTATTTGTGCATGGACTGCCTCCACTTCCATCCACACCGTTACATGGAGCTGACTAGGAGCTGAGTTTTATCTCTTTCAGCTCAGGCGTCCTCCTAAGCTGACAGCTGGAAAGCTCCAGGGCCCCTGCCTCACTCAAGGCCACTGCCTCATTTGACCAGAGACTTGTGTCTCTGTCTTAGAGTCTCACTATCTCTACATCCTATCTCTCCCTCCTTCTCACATCCATCTATTTCCCCCATCCTCCCTGCCCCTGCCTGTTCACACCACTGCTGTCACTCCTCTGTAAGACAGCAGCTGCTTATGCCCTTGCCCCCCTGAAAGATCACCCCAGGTTCTTTTGTTTTGTTTTGTTTTGTTTTTCAGTGAAGCAGCTATTACTACTATGTTCCAATGTCATAATTGTCTCATTAGTAGTTGATATTTTCAAGTTCATATTTTGTCTCCTTATGGCACTAGGGGGTTGAACCAAGGGCCTTAGGCTTGCTAAGCAAGCCTTCTACCACTGAGACTCATATCAAGAGCGTCCAATCCATGGGCTTGTTGGTCTCATATGACCCAGGGTAGATGTGAGTGCATTCAAGCACAAAATTGTAGACGTAAAGGCCAACAGTGGTGGTCCACACTTTCATCCCAGCACTTGGGAAGCAGAGGCAGGTGGATCTTTGAGTTTGAGACCAGTCTGGTCTACAGAAAAAGTTCCAGGATAGCCAGGGCTACAAAGAGAAACCTTGTCTACACAACAAACAAATAAAGTTACAACCCAGATGGATTCTGTTATACAACCTAGTTATGTAGCAACATATTTAATAACAACAGTAACAACAAAATGTTTACTGATGGCAAGTTTATTTTTTTAAGATTTATTTATTTATTTTATGTATATGAGTACGCTGTAGCAGTTTTCAGACTCACCAGAAGAGGGCCACCATATACATATACTAAATGCATATACATATTAACCATGCACACACCACACACACACATGTACACCACACACATATACATATGCACACCACACACCACCCATAAATACACCACACGCATACATGTACACCACATATACATCACATGCATATACCACACACCACAAACATGCTCACACACACTGCACACACTATACACACATCTCACAACTAAATCAGGAAATGTATACAAAACAGTAAAAGGATGTGTTTGGATGATTTTCTTTGTCCATTGTCAGCCGTATCTAATATAGTTACTTAATCAGGCTCATGGGTGAAAAGAGGGACTTGTAAAATCAATCGAAGAAGCTGGGTGGTTGTGTCAAATGCCTTTGTTCCCTGCACCCTGGAAGCAGAGACAGCGGATGTCTGAGTTTGAGGCCAGCCTGGTATACAGAGTGATTTCTGGGACAACCAGGGCTACTCAGAGAAACCCTGTCTTGAAAAACAAACAAACAACAAAAAAGAAGACAATGAAGCAATTGCTACACCTTAAGTTTAGTTTAGTGCTTTTTAGTTTAGTATTATTACATAGTACATTAAAAAGGTTTCATGTGGTGCTGGGCGTGGTGGCCCACGCCTTTAATCCCAGCACTTGGGAGGCAGAGGCAGAGGCAGGTAGATTTCTGAGTTCCAGGCCAGCCTGGTTTACAGAGTGAGTTCCAGGACAGCCAGGGATATACAGAGAAACCCTGTCTCGAAAACACAAAAACAAAAACAAACAAATAAACAAAAAGTTTCATGTGTAGGGCTGGAGAGATGGCTCAGCAGGTAAGAGCACTCTTCCAGAGGCCCTAAATTCAATTCCCAGCAACCATATGACAATCTATACTTGGATCTGACGCCCTCTTCTGGCATGCAGGTATATATGCAGATAGAGCACTCATACACAAAATAAATAAATCTTTAAAAAGAAAAAGAAAAACTTCATGTGTAAAAGTGTTTAAAAAATGAAAATGGGTGTGTGTGTGTGGAAAGATGGCTCTGTGGTTAAGAGCACTGGCTGTTCTTCCAAAGGACCCTGGTTCAATTCCCAGCACCCACATGGCAGTTCACAACTGTAACTCCAGTTCCAGGGGATCTGACACCTTCACACAGACATATATGTAGGCAAAACACCAATGCACATAAAAAATAAAAAGGAATCATCAAAAACATAACCAACTTAAAAAAAAAAAAAGAGCATGGTCTCACAAGTCATCAACCTGGGTGTGGATTTCCTACGGGCTGAAGATGTAACACCAATGCCAAGATGTGCACCATGGCAACATTGCTGACGTTTTGGAAGTAGATGGAGACATCAACTCATTTTCTTTCTTTTTTTAAAAAAAGATTTATTTATTTATTATATGAAAGTACACTGTAGTTGTCTTCAGACATTTCAGAAGACACATCAGATTTCATTACGGATGGTTTTGAGTCACCAGGTAGTTGCTGGGATTTGAACCTGGGACCTTAGGAAGAGCAGTCAGCGCTCTTAACCATTGAGCCATCTTGCCAGCCCAACTCATTTTCATTTACGATATCAAAACCAGACTTTTTGCCAAGTTACCAGTACCATATCATGTTTCAAATCCTAACAGTGGACCAAAGGAAACTCCCACAAGTACAAGATGAAATAAAGAGAACTCTCCTTACTGTTGTTTTGATGTTGCCATGGTGAGTCCAGCCTGGTCTGGACTCCCTTTGTAGCCTAGGACAATCATGAGCTCCTAAGCCCTTTTGGATTATAGCTGTGCACTCCAGTGCTAGCTACAATAAACAATGTTAGCCATTTTGACACATTAGTGAAACACAGTCCTGTGGGCAGTGAAACATATATAGGGTTTTTTTCTTTTTGTTTCATTCATTCATTAATTAATTCACTTTCTCTTCCTTTCTTGAAACAGTTTCTCACTATGTAGCTCTGGCTGTCCTAAAACTCTATGTAGAGCAAGCTGGCTTTGATTCCCCCCCTCCCCTCCAGACAGGGTTTCTCTGTAGCCCTGGCTGTCCTGGAACTCACTTTGTAGACCAGGCTGGCCTCAAGCTCAGAAATCCACCTGCCTCTGCCTCCCAGAGTGCTGGGATTAAAGGTGTGTGCCACCACGCCCGGCTGCAAGCTGGCTTTGAATTCACAGGGATCCACCTGCCTCTTCCTCCCAGTGCAGAGATTACAGACAGGCACCACCATGCCTAGCTCCATTCAAAATATCTGAGCATCTTTTTTCTTTCTATTTTTTATTTGGGAGATTATGATATAGTAACAACATTTCTCTCTTTCAGGTCCTCCCTCCAAACTCTTGCATGTAACCACACACTCCACTGCCCCCTCCCCAGGACCCCTGAGCATCTTTTTTCTAGGTTCCCTCTTTCCAGAGGCAACTATCCCTGGCTCCACTGTGATACCTTACCCACGGCATCACTTTTGGCAGAACTTACATTTGTAAGTAACTATTTTCTAGAATGAAGCATACTAAGAATCCAAACCAAAAGTGTGCTGAGGAGCATCATGGGAACTCAGTTACAGCTTATGTTCATGGACCTGGATGTTAATGCAGTTCCTTCCTTCCTTCCTTTTTTTTTTTTTTTTTTTTTTTTTAAGATTTATTAATTGTAAGTACACTGTAGCTGTCTTCAGACACTCCAGAAGAGGGTAGCAGATCTCATTATGGATAGTTGTGAGCCACCATGTGGTTGCTGGGATTTGAACTCAGGACCTTCAGAAGAGCAGTTGGTGATTTTAACCACTGAGCCATCTCTCCAGCCCTCCTTTCTTTTTTTTTTTTTTTAAGATTTATTTATTTATTATATGTAAGTACACTGTAGCTGTCTTCAGACACTCCAGAAGAGGGCATCAGATCTCGTTACGGATGGTTTAAAAAAAAAAAAGATTTATTTATTATATGTAAGTACACTGTAGCTGTCTTCAGACACATCAGGAGGGGGCGTCAGGTCTCATTATGGATGGTTGTGAGCCACCATGTGGTTGCTGGGATTTGAACTCAGGACCTTCGGAAGAGCAGTCAATGCTCTTACCTGCTGAGCCATCTCACCAGCCCTCTTTCTTCCTTCCTTCCTTTCTTCCTTTCTTTCTTTCTTTCTTTCTTTCTTTCTTTCTTTCTTTCTTTCTTTCTTTCTTTCTCTCTCCTTCCTTCCTTCCTTCCTTCCTTCCTTCCTTCCTTCCTTTCATTCTTTCTTTTCTTCTTTTCTTCCTTCCTTCCTTTCTTACTTTATCTGCATTTATTTTCTGCTGAATTTATTCCTGTGTCATGAGTTTTTGTTTCTTCAGTTTCTTCTGGGATATCTTTTTCTTTTTCTGTTTGTTTGTTTGTTTGTTTGTTTGTTTTCGAGACAGGGTTTCTCTGCGTAGCCCTGACTGTCCTAGGACTCACTTTGTAGACCAGGCTGGTCTTGAACTCAGAAATCCACCTGTCTCTGCCTCCCAAGTTCTGGGATTAAAGGCGTGAGCCACCACACCCGGGGGGATATCTTTTTCTTCTGTGCAACCTCCTCTTCCGGCTTTGGGACAATCTGTTGCTTCTCAGTGAGGATCATCTTAATGTGGCATGGGGAGCTCATGTATGGGTTAATCCGGCCATGAGCTCTGTAGGTTTGTCAGCGCATCTTAGGTGCCTTGTTCACCTGGATGTGTTCAATGACTAGAGAGTCTACTCTAAATCCTTAAGTTCAGCATTCCTCTCTGCATTTTTAAGCACGTGCAGCAAAAATTCAGCACTTTTTTGGCCACCGCCCCTGTGCCCAGCCCCACTGTTTGGCCTGGGTGCACCTACCAACATCACCATTATCAGCCGAAATGGCACACATTGCTTCTTTAAAATGGCATCCTTCAGATACTTGGTGGCTTTGCGGACATGCATGCCCTTGATGGCCTGGGCAGTTTCCCAGGTGTTCTTAAAGTGAACACGAAGGTTTGGACCTCTTGATTTGCATGATTTTGTGGGATTTTCTGGGACAAGAGAGTAGTGAACCATCTTCACAGGTTACCTCTAGCCTCTTACAGGAAGAGCAATAATTTTTCAAATACACTTTCAGATATCCTACTAGTTTTATGTTACCTTCTTTTATTTTACTATTTGTGAGTGTGAATGGGGATAACGTGTGTATGTGTATGTGTGTGTCCTGTGGCATACATATGAAGGCCAGAGGATTTTCCTTCTACTGTGGGTTCTGGATGTGGAACGTGGCATTTTAGGCCTGTATGGCAAGCATCTCAGCCACTGAGCTATCTCACAGGTCCCTTTTAGTCCTTTTGGGGGGGGAGGGGGTCGAGACAGGGTTTCTTGTGTAGCCCTGGCTGTCCTGGAACTCACTTTGTAGAGCAGGCTGGCCTTGAACTCAGAAATCTGCTTGCCTCTGCCTCCCAAGTGCTGGGATTAAAGGCGTGTTCCACCACTGCCCAGCTCTTTTAGTAATTCTTTTTTGCCTGAATTTTACTATAGAGTTAACCCTGACTAACCTAGAGCTATTAATACAGACCAGGCTGACCTTGAATTCACAGAGATCTGTCTAACTCTAACTCCTTGTGTCCAGAGTCTAGAGTGTAGGGGTTAAAGGTGTGTGCCACCACACCAGCTTTGTTGTTTATTTGTTTTCTAACATTTATTTTTAACCAGATATTGGTGGTATATTAGTCCTAGCACTTAAAGGCAGAGGCAGGCAGATCTCTGTGAGTTCAAGGCCAGCCTAGTCTACAGATTGAGTTCTAGGACAGCCAAGGCTACAGAGAGAAACCCTGTCTCAGAAAACCAAAAATAAAATAAAATGAAAACATATTTTAAAAAACTAAGTGAGCTAAAGGAGTAAAGCACGTGCCACACAGGGTGAGGACCCGGGTTCGAGTCTCCAGAGCCCACAGGGAACCGGTGAGTTGAACACAAGTGCTCCTACTTGAGATGGGAGGTGTAGACAGAAGAACCCAGAATATTGGGGGGCTAGCTAGCAGGCCATATGTATCAGTATACAACAAAGTGACCCAGTTTCAAATGGGGTGGAAGACAGAGACTCTAAGCTGACATTGTCTTCTGAGCTTCACAAGTGGTGCATGAACGTGCACACTCACACACATACCAGTACACACATCACACACACAAAGATTTAAAAAAAAAATCAGATCTGGAGAGATGGCTCAGTACTTAAGAGTACTTGCTGCTCTTCCAGAGGACTGAGTTTAAGTTCCTAATACCCATGTCAGATAGCTTGTGGTTATCTTTAACTCCAGCTCTGGGGCCTCTGGCCTCTGAAGGTTTGAGTTCTAGGACAGCCAAGGCTACAGAGAGAAACCTTGTCTCAGAAAACCAAAAATAAAATAAAATGAAAACATAATTTAAAAAACTAAGTGTGCTGAAGGAGTAAAGCATGTGCCACACAGGGTGAGGACCCGGGTTCATTTACACACCTATACACACCAGCACTCAGACACAAAGTTCAAGGCCGCATAGAATACACAATACCCTTTCTTGAAAGAACGAGAGAGGAGAGCCCAGTGTGTTGGTGAATAACTTCAATCTCAGTACTTGGAGGCAGATGCAGGAGAATTCCTGTGAGTTTGAAGCCAGCCTGGTCTATAGGAGTTCCAGGACAGCCAGAGCTATATAGTGAGTTCATGTCTTATCCCTCCGACCTCAGGGGCTCTTTCTTTTCATTACCAAATCTATTTTCATTATGCTAAACAAACAGGTAAGGGGCATAGGCACAGCTTGACCCTTGCTGCACACTCACTGGCCCTAGATTCAACTGCCTGGTACCATCAAATAAATGAGCAAGTACAGGTCAAAGCTGCTGTGCTTTAGTATCTGAAGAGGTGTGTTACTGATAAGTCTAGGATTTTTTTTTTTATAATCTGCCAAAAGATTCATCCCACTTTCCCCCTCCCTTATGATCCATTCCCTAAATCCTTTGCTTAGGCAACCACTAATATATTTTTTTGTGTACCGTGTTTGTGACATTTACAGTTCTATTAATTGTCTCTGAATAGCCCTAGCCCCAAGATTTGCACCATTGGCTTTTACAGTTGTCCAGAAGTTCATATCTTTTTCAGTACTGGGATAGAATTTTAAAATAGGGTTTTACTATGTAGCACAGGCTGGCAATCTTCCTGTTTAGCCAGGAGATAGGATTACAGGCATGTATTACCACACCCAGAGAATGACCTTAAACTTCCGATCCTCCTTCCTCTGCCTCCGTGTCTTAGGTGCTGCAATTACAGGGAGGGAGGGTGGCAGACACTGTGCCTGGCTAGGATTGGAGTATGTAGGCTACCATAGCCTTGAACTACTGATCCACTGATATCAGCTTTCTCAGTGCTGGCATTCCACAGAAAAAGACAGAAAGTTCAGGGAAAGTGACTGAAGGATATAGGGTGGATAGTCCTACTGTGCTACACAAACATGTAATAATTCCAATTAAGTGCTTGCAAGCATTCCAGTAAGTTGGAGATTACGATATCATTTAATATCCTTACTTAGTGGTAAAGAAATTAAAAGTACAGTAATTTGAAGTGATTTCTCAAAACTACAGGTGGCAGTGCATGCCTTACATCTCAACACTTGAGAGGCAGTGGCAGGTGGATCTTAAGGCCAGTCTGGTCTACTGAGTGAGTTCTAGGACAGCCAGAGCTACACAGAGAAACCCTGTCTTGAAAAACAACAAAACCACCACTACCACCAAAAAGGTTTAGATTCCTAGACCAGATTTTTTTGTTTTGCTTTTGAGTCATGAATTCACAATCTACAGATCAGACTGGCCTTGAACTCAATGAGACCCGCCTGGCTCTTATAGGATTAAGGGAGTGCTCCACCACGCCTGCATTATCCTAAGGAGTAGGAATCCTAATCGCTCATCTTTAGATAATGTCAAAGTAATTTAAAATTGCACTGTTTTTTTCTATTCTCCTGCTCCAGTTTCTCAAACTCAGAGATTACAGGCATCATAAATTTCAAGACCAACTTTATGTGTTGGCTTTATAACAAGTCTCATGTCTCAGCCTCCTAGCGATCTGGCAATAAAGTCTGTGCCTCCTGGTCCAGAGCCACTCTTCTCGTAGGGAGTTTGATTTTGGAAGAAACATTAGACATTTCCTTGTAGAAACCTCAAGCCGACCTGGGAAAACAATCGGAAACGCTATGTAGTTCTCTTTATTTAGGATTTAGAATGGAAAAGCTTCTATGCGAACCATAGGCATCAACACTAACCAGGGTTTAGACAAGATGGTGGCTTGTATCGGATAGCTCTGGATACTGAAACTATAGCGCACAAGTTGTGTAAAGTAGCGAAGCCAGGATGGTTGTAATCCGACCACACTAGCGTGGGAGCAGAGTCTCCCACCGAAAGCAGTCTCTTGAGCACGTGCAGAGCTGGGACAGCGATTCGGAGAAGAGCCACACACCTAACTAGGCAGGTTCTCAGAAACGTGTTTGTGAGTTGCTCAATTCCAGTTAAAGCCGAGGTGTGGCGCATGCTCAGACGCATGCGTTCTCGACGCTGAAAGTAGCTCAGTGGTGTGGTCTTTTCAACACCCCGCGTAGGGTCTACGTCTGAGGTGGAAGGGGCGTTTAGGATTCCTAACACGCATGCGTTGAGACCCAGGCGTTTCCTTCGGAGGGTGTGGAGTGCAGGGCTCTGTATTGCGCAGCCGCAAGGGTTGCCCGGTAGAGCGAGCTGTCGCTCAAGGGGAGGGAAGAAGAGGTTGAAGGGATTTAAAAAAAAAAACAAAAACCCGGTGCGCCTGCGCATTGCCGACTGGTTGGAAGCACTACGAACTGGAAAGGGGCGGGGTCACGTGTGTGCGTCATCCGATGGGTAGGTGGGAGAGAGGGTGGAGATCGGGGAGGGTCCATGCGCTTGCGCAGTGCGGGGGTGGAAGGTGGTGGAACTACCTAGCACGCTTGCGCGGCTGTCATAGGGCTGCTTGGTTGGTCAGTGGGGAGTCGGCGCCTGCGTACTAAGACCCGTGTGCAGCAGCGGCGGCGGCGCTAGAGGCGGCGGCGGCGGCGGCGGCAGCAGCAGCACAGTAGCGGGTTCGGAGGCAGCAGTTGGGCTCGCGGCGAGCAGACCAGGTCGAGTCGTGCGTTCGCGCGAGGTGAGAGCGAGCAGGGCGCGCCTGCGCGTAACCTCGGTTTGGGCCACGAACGAGAGACGGAACTACGCGGGGGTCGGGGAGGGGGGCAGAAGGGAGCGGCGGCTGTCGCCGCACGGGTTCGGTGAGGGAGCGGCGCGAGGTGCGGAGAGGCGGGCGCAGGGCCCGGTTGGCGCGAGGGGTGACGGTTGGGGCCGGCCGGGTGACGTTGGAGCGACGCAGGGCGGGGGACGGCGAGCCGCGAGGCCGCCACGCGGGAGAGGCCGCCAGGCGGCCACGCCGGGGCGAGGGCCGGGGGCCAGATCGGCCCAGACAGGGCAAAGGCTCCTGTGCGGTTGAGGACCGGCGCTGCGCGGCCACGTGAGGTGGGGGAGGGGGCTGTTCGGTGAGGGCATGTGGAGGGGGTTGGCGGCCGGCGGGGGGAGGGGAGGCGGCATGGTCCTGGCCTGGCGCAGCTTTGGGGCAGGGGCAGCCGTAGCACCGGAAGTGTTCCCCATTGGAGGCTGCCCTCGGGGTCCGAGGCCATGCGGCCGAACATTGACCGGGGCCGCATGGCTGCACGGGGACCCCTCCCCCCTGGCCCGGGCCACCGGAAGCCCCGGGCGACCACATGGTGGGCGCGAGCCGGCAACCCTCAGCGCAAGGAGCTCTGGTCTTTTTTGGGTTTCTCCGGAGCCTTGGATTTTGGCGTGCGGGAGAGACCCTACCCTTGGGTCTCACTCATCCCGCAGGGCCCGTTGCAGGCATATGTTAGTGTTCCCCAGCCTCATGGGCCTCTGGAGCTCATCTCTCAGTCTTCATGTGAAGTGAGACGTCCAGCCAGATGTAAGTGGTACTGCTTTGCTGGGGAAGCCGGGAAAAGTGGGGAAACTGAGGGCGATTGGACTGATGCCCAACTCTTTCTCGGCCCATGCCGACAGCGCCTGAAAGTAGCGAGCTTCTAGTTCCCCTGCGGTGATCTTCGATCTTCACCATGCCAGTGCCTTCCCTGTCGTGTTTTGTTTGGGAGTTACTGTGTTTTAGAGTCCTTTACTCTGCCAGCCTAGTACGATTTCTATTACTACTACGAATCTTTTGCTTTCATTTTATTGTCATTCACCACCCCTCACTCCCCCACTTTCTACTGACTGTACAGGCTGGGCCTGAAAAGCCGACAGGACTGGTGCATCCTGGGAAAAGTGGGAGGGCCATCGACAAAAGGCTGAGTTCCCTTCGGGAACTGAGATCGAAATGTTTGGCAGTGGGATCCTTTAGGAAACTACTTTCTCTCCCTTGACTGCATCTGCAAGTGCACGTTGGAGGCGGGAATCCCCCAAAGAGGCCTTGTGGTTTCCTGTACCAATGACTGGCTTGTGTGTGGACAGGGTGGGGGTGGTGGTGTAACAACTGGGTGGGGCCTTGTCCTCCGTCTCCACCCCTTCATTAGCCCCGCCCTTCAGCTGGCTCATAGCTGCTCACCTAATTATAGTCCTGGCAGAGTGTGGGGAAGAGGGGGTGGTTGGTTTCAGTGGCGAGTAACACCTGAGTCCTACTCGCTCCCGGGAAGTAGCCCTTTCCTCATCTCTGGGATTTGGCATCCCAACTCCCAGGAGGCTTCCTTTCCCTAGCCACAACGTTAGATGTCATTGTGGGGGCCCAGGGGATCCCCAGCTGTTTTACCCCCAATATTCAAGCTCTTCAGTATGTTTGACTCCAGTTTCAAAGCAGGAAATGCAAGTTTATTTAGGTGGGTAATGAATGAAGGGGAAGTGGATCAGTGTTTTAGGGAGGAATGGGATAGATTAGCGGTCTGGTTAACCTCCATCGTTACTGACCCTAGTTCTCTTCTTGGCTTTAGTTGGAATCGAAGCCTCTTAAAATGGCAGATGATTTGGACTTCGAGACAGGAGATGCAGGGGCCTCAGCCACCTTCCCAATGCAGTGCTCAGCATTACGTAAGAATGGTTTTGTGGTGCTCAAAGGCCGGCCATGTAAGATCGTCGAGATGTCTACTTCGAAGACTGGCAAGCATGGCCATGCCAAGGTTAGAATCACCTCTCAACATCTTGCCTTCCCTGCAGCTCCCACACCCCAAGCACTCTGGGCAATGAACTGTCGGCTCTAGTCTTGACCCCTTTTGCTGTTTTACTTTTGTTCAGCACCCAGTTTTTTGCTCCAATTCAAAACTAAACTGTTCCCAGTTTCTTCTGTAGGGTACCTGTCACGCTGTTTTTTTCCTCCCTTTGTGCTAGTTTTCTTTGCGTTTGTATGTTCCGGTTTCTTATTCTTGACCTTTTCATTCCTTGGGCTCCTTGTCCAGGATTTCTCCAGTCAAGGACCCCCCAAGGCAGCATTCTTGGGGTGCTCCAGTCTGCATTCTCAAATCACTGTTGCTGCTCCTTCAAGTTCTGGCTTCCCCTTTGGGATTGTGATATATCTATATCTCAATGTCCTCTACCTGCTGCTGACTGTCCTCTGTTCTTTGGTTTACTTAAGACGGCATTCTTGCTCTTAGCTTAGACTTTCTGACTAGTTGAAATTTTTGTGTTATATTTCCTATCTTTTGTTGACATTAAATATAAGGCTTGCTCCTCTTCTGTTTTCCTTGCATACTGACTGCACGGTCCCTCCGCTCTTCTCCTGGGTTATCATCTTCAGATCTTTTACATCCCTTTGCTTCATTTTCTCAGCCTATTCCACTTGTCCACGTTTGCCCAAGAAACTTCCCCAGATACTTCCCCAATAAAATAAAACGGTCTCATGTACTCCAGGGTACCGTCAAACTTGAACTTCCTTCCACCTCTATCTCTCTAGTGGTGGGATTACAGGCATGTGTCACCATGATTGGCTTATGTGTTAGGCATCGGACCCAACACCCTGTGCTGCTGGGCAAGCGTTGTGAGCAGTTGGGTGATATCCTCAGTTCTTGCCAGTTAGTTTTTGAAACTTGATGTAAATGAGTTCCCTAAGACTGACTTCCCTCACTTGTTAACCTTCAGGTATGATCTTTTAGCTCCAGGACCTTGAAGACTTTAGTATGTCTTTCTCACTTGGTTCATTTATAATTCCTTAATCTTTACCCATAACATGGCATGCTCACCTCTTAGGCAGTAAGTGACACAGGCATTTGTTTCATACTTCAGAAATTGATTTGTTGGGTTTCTCTTTATGATATATGTACACAGGTCCATCTGGTTGGCATTGACATTTTTACTGGGAAGAAATATGAAGATATCTGCCCGTCGACCCATAATATGGATGTCCCCAACATCAAACGGAATGACTTCCAGGTATGTTACTAGGATGAAGATGATTGGTGGCTTATGAAGGGTGTGTATGTGTGGGGGGGTGTTGACTGTACCTTGTGGGAAAAGAGGGACCTGGTAAAGGATGTGGAGTGAAGGAAGTTGCTGTCAACTGTAGTTGGTCTGTCCATCCTCTTATACTTAACCTACTTGTACCTGCTTTTAACTTCTCCCAGCTGATTGGCATCCAGGATGGGTACCTATCCCTGCTCCAGGACAGTGGGGAGGTACGAGAGGACCTTCGTCTGCCTGAAGGAGACCTTGGCAAGGAGATTGAGCAGAAGTATGACTGTGGAGAAGAGATCCTGGTATGATGCCCTCTTCTTGCTTTGTATGCTGCTTTGTTCCTTAATTGGAAGTCTTTCAGTTAAGGCATCTCTGGACTATCATTTTGCTTTTCCAGATCACAGTGCTGTCTGCCATGACAGAGGAGGCAGCTGTTGCAATCAAGGCCATGGCAAAATAACCGGCTTCCAGGTGAGAGAACGCAGCCTCCACTGTCCCCACAATTATTGTTGAAGTTACATCCTGTATCTTAAACATGATTTCTTTCTCTTGCCCAGGGTGGCGGTGGTGGCAGCAGTGATCCATGAGCCTACAGAGGCCCCTCCCCCAGCCAGGTTCTGCTCTGGCTGGGCCCTTGGCTGGACTCCTATTCAAATTTATTTGACGTTTTATTTTGGTTTTCCTCACCCCCTCAAACTGTCGGGGAGACCCTGCCCTTCACCTAGCTCCCTTGGCCAGAAATGAGGGAGCCATGGCCTTGGTGAAACTCCCTGCCTCTTCTCTCGCAGCCCTGATGGGGGAAAGGGAGTTGGGTACTGCTTGTGGTTTAGGTTCCCCTCTCCTTTTTTTCTTTTTAATTCAATTTGGAATCAGAAAGCTGGATTCTGGCAAATGGTCTTGTGCCCTTTATCCTACTCATCCCTGATCTGGTCCCCTGTTCTCCATATCCCTTCACCCCCCAAGCACCACTGTACAGACTGGGGACCAGCCCCCTTCCCTGCCTGTGTCTCTTCCCAAACCCCTGTAGGGGTGGTGAGAAGAGGGGGTGGGGAGGGGACACGATCCCTCCTCAGGCATCTGGGAAGGCCTTGCCCCCACGGGCTTTACCCTATCCTGTGGGCTCTCTCCCTGACACATTTGTTAAAAATCAAACCTGAATAAAACTACAAGTTTAATATGAAGCCCCCAACTCAGTTGTTTATTTGTTGATTGAAAGATGCTTTTGCTGAGACTTCAAACAGCCTTTGTGGTTTAGGCAGTTGGACAGGAAGCAAATAAACAGCACTCAGGCATGATGGTGGATACATTTTTGTAAATTTTATTGGTTTGGGGCACATAAGACCCCAGTCTGAGGGATGGAGGGTGGGCTGGAGCTCTCTGGTTGTTACTTGTGATAGAATCTTGGGTTCTGGCTGTGTTGGATGAAAGGGAGTCGGGGGCCAGGTTGGCTGGTGGTGGCAAAGCCTGACTGGTAATGATAAAGAGTTATCAGTGGGTAGGTATTCCAGCACTCAGCACAAGGGGGAGGGGACAGTTACAGTCTTTCCCTGGTAGTATATGTAGGTTTGATTACCAGCCTTACCTTCCCTGCTGCTTGTATCTGTACGGGGAGCTGGGGGGAAGCCAGGAGTCCAGGGGCTGGATGCAGAGCTTGGGGGTGCATGGGCCGCAGAGAAGACTAGGGGACAAAGCTGACCTTAGAGGGAGGCATCCTGGGGCTCCCCTCATCTTAGCACCTTGGCCTCCCAGGACTCCATACTCACTGAGTCCGAGAAGCTGGTCTGCTGGTTGGCATGTTCCATCTGTTTCTGCAAAGAGAGGGTACTGCCGGGCTGGAGGAACCCTGAGGGGAGGAGAGTTTGAAATGAGCAGGTGGCAGTAGGACTCCTGAAGCTAGGGCTTCTGCCCAGGGGGTTCTCACCTGTCTGAGTGGGCTGAAAGTGGCCATGCACTGCATAGGGTTGTGGCTGTGGCTGAGATAGGTACTGCACTGCAGGAAATGCTGATGGGGCTGAGGAAGGTGGGAGATGATCTGTTAGGGTTTGATGCTCTTGCTCTTCTTGCCCCTAGTCTGAAGAGAACAACACTCACCTCTGAGCTGCTGGCTAGGACTATAGGCTGGTTGTGTTGGCCCATAATGAGGAGGGGGCTGAGCAGTCCCATAAGCACCCCCTGGACTGCCTTGAAATTGTCCATGTTCTGGGGTTCCTGCAAAAGCAGCTGCTGATCCCACGTAGTGCCGGGTCTAAGGGGAAATGAAAGCTCACAGCTTAGGAAAAACCCCATGTGTATATGCCTTTATGCTCAGCTCCTACATACACATGCTTGGTACATTTGTTCTTTAATGATTGGGATTAACAGTACTGATCCACAGAAGGAGGTAGGATCAGATTTCAAGACTAATCTTGGCTAGTAACTTAGCAAGCCAGCCTGAAGAGTTTAAAAATCAAAACCAAAACCAAAAAAAAAACCAACAACCTTTCCCTCACCGTAAGCACTTGTGGTCCAAACATCTGCTTGGCTCTGTCAGCTGCCATCAGAGTACCTGGGCGATTGTGTCCTCCAGGGCTCCCTAGAAAGGGAGAGAGGTTTCACAATGCTAAAATAGGCAGCGACCTCCAGGGGTTGGACCTCCAGGAGAACCCCGTTAGGCGGTTTCCTCAATCCTCACCCTGCATGCTGAGGAGGTGGGTTCCTGTATGAACCGTCAGGCTCTGCTGGTATGCAGCTGATGTCAGAGTGGTTAAGTCACTGGAGTGGAAGGAAGACAGGTCAGTTAGGTGTCCCTCCTGCTATTAGATCGTCACCTGTGCCACTGCCCAATTTTACTTTTAGCCATCTCATCACACCTCTGTTCCTTTCGCCTCCGTTTTTCTTCCTCATGCAAAACTTTCTTGAGCTGCAAGAAAAGCTGGTGCTTCTCCTCCTGTAGAGCGGAAAGCTTCTCCTGCAGCTTCAGGATCTGGAAGAGGGACGAGCCGCTAAAGCAGGGAAAGGAAGGCAGCGAGAAACAAGTGTGGAGAGGCTACTTACCTGTTCCTTGGTCTCTTCTAGTGACATTCTCTCTTCCATTTCCTTTTTCTTTCTTCTCTCCTGCTCTTCTTTCATCTTCTGTTCCATCATCTTGTCCACCTCTTCCTCCTCTGAAGAATCAGAACGGGGAAGTGGCAAGGCGGTGTGAATAAGCTGAGCGTTAGACTGAAGACCAGCAAAAACCAGTTACTCCATCACAGCCACAGGGAGAACTTGGCTTCATTAGGTGCTCTCCAAGGTCCTTCCCAGCCCAGGGTTCTGGTCTGGAACTTAGACTGGGCCTCTTCACTCACACCCCGAAGGCGCCGCTGCCTCCCTCTTAGCCTCGCCAGCAGGCGCACAGCTGGGCCCGTGGATGGGGGCAAGTTCGTGGGTAGCAGGGCCACCCTGGGCCGAGTGTCCGTCCTCCCGCTCTGGCCCAGGCTCACCCTGCCGTTTGCGCTCCCGCTCCATCATGATGTGCCGGTGCAGAGCCCTGGCCATAGCGTTGGAAAGCTTGGGGCGCTCCAGGAGTGCGGGCATGATGCTGTTGGTGACGCTTGGGCAGTGGACACCCGACTCTGTCTGTCACTGACTGCCAGACCTCAGGCGGGGCCTGCAGGGAAGTGGGAGCTTAGAGGGACTGCGACGCGCCGAGGCGGAAGCCCGTCCGCCGCCCGCTCGCCACTTCGATCACGTGTCCCGGGCACCAGCGTCCCTCCCGGGCGGGTCTCAGCCTCAGCGCCCGGGCGCGTGCGAGGGTCTTAGGATCCGCGCCCCCGCCCCTCCCTCGTAGCCCTGGCGCCAACCCCCGCTACCCGCCTTGTCGGCGCTTTCTCCGTGGCCTCCGGCGCGCCTTGTCCTTACGTCATATCCGGCGGTCAGGATAAATTCTTCCGGAGTCACGACGGCAAACGGCACAGCGGATTGGAGGAAAGGGAAGGCGGAAGCGCTTAGAGACGGGTGCCGGGATGTCCAAACTCCATGTGGGTTTACAGAGAGGCCTGGGAAGATAAAGCCCCTGGAACTCTTCACTCGCCGGGCCGCAGGAGACAGAGGCGGAGGCAGATGCTCTGAAGACAGTATTTATTGGCTCCTTAGAAATCAGAGTCAGTAACAACTGTACAGAGGCCCACAGCGTCCTCGGGCCGCCCTTCCTTACCCACTCCCTCCCCATGGCGCCCAGTGGCCACGGAAAAAGCAGCTTCATGTGGGCACAGAGAGACTCCTTTGGGATTCACAGTAACCAGAAACAAAAACGGAAATAAATTAAGTGATATGGGGGAGGGTAATAATAGGGAGTCATGTTCCCCAAGTCAGTGCATGAAGGGGGGACCCCGAGACGAGCTGGGCTCCCTCTCAGCGGAGGGAGTGTGCTGGGCCCTGAATGTAGAGATGTGCTTCACACCTGCTCTAAATCAAAGCCTGCCTACGTGCTCCTCCTTGCCAGGACAGCACTGGACATGCTCTCAGTCACGGGAATGAGGTGGAGGCAGTCGTCATTCAAGAGTCCTGGGCTTGAGGCCCGGCTGTGCTTGGAGTAGTGGTATGTCACCCCTTATTCCACCCGTACCAGCAGGGCATAGAGGAGTGTGGCTCCCTTCTCCTTAGTGACCCACTCAAGTTCCGATGGGCTGAAGTGCTGGTCAGGAAGTTCTCTGAGGGCCGCAGAGGGAGGGCCAGGAGTATAGGAGCCAGGGCGCACACACACCTGAAAGGCCACCTGAGCCTGGTGTGTCCGCTGGGATTTTGGGTCCCGGAATCTGTTAGCCAAGCAGAAACGAGAGGAGAGTAAGGCTCCCAAGGTCCATGACTGCTAATTCTGCCCCCTCCACCCAGGCCTTGCTGTTTTCTGGAAAATATTGTTCACCGTGACTGGCTTAGCACCAACTATTGTGTATGTAGTACTCTCCTCCCTGGGCCTGCTCAGCTAACTCCTCCCCAGCACTCTTCATGTGTTTATTTACCCTGGCACTCTAGTTCACGTCTTCCAAACACTCCAAGTGCACTTCTCGTCTACTTCACCCACTTTTGAGAGACAATATAGGGTCTCTACCAGGCGGGAGTCAACCTCCCTATAAAGGAAGGACAACCTTAAACTTCCGACCCAGTGGCCCTGCCGCTTAGTGTTAGGACTCCAGGAATTTGTTACAATGTGCAAGCACAGTTTAGGGGTCAAACCCAGTGCCTGGTGCAGGATATTCTGAAAGACTTGGTATCCATACACATTCAGAAAAGCAGGCCTACAGATGCACTCATCTAATCCACACTCAGCATGGAGGTGGAACCAGGAGCCGAGTGTTCAAGGCCGGCTTCAGATACAAACCAAACATGAATGCGAGGCCAGCTTAGACTACTTGACATCCTGTTTTAAGAGAAAAAAAAAAGCAAAAGGGGCTAGAGAGATGGCTGTTCTTCAAGAGGTCCTGAGTTCAATTCCCAGCACCCACATAGTGGCTTACAACCATCTATAATGGAATCTGATTCCCTCTGGCCCATATGTTTAATCCCAGCACTGGAATTGGAATTTCTAGGTTCAAGGCCAACTTGGTCTACAGAATGAGTTCTAGGACAGCCAGGGCTACATAGAGAAACCGTGCCTCTGTGTGTGTGAAACCGTGCCTCTATGTGTGTGTGTGTGCACGTGTGTGCAAGCGCGCATGCGTGTGTATTAGGGGGAGGGGAGTGGAACTGTGACAGGTAAAGGCACAACCAGGAACAGGTCAGGGCAGGAAAGGGTACGGGTACGGTGGGTACCTAAGTACAGCCCTGAGCCCCTATCCCCCCCCCCCCCCCACACACACACACATGTACTCACTGCACTTTGGAGGCCAGCGTCTCTGCCCCGGCATACTGAAGGGAGGGGGAGAGCAGCACTGGTGGGGGCTGCTCTTCCCGGGGAGGTGCACAGTTCTCACCAGGCTCCTCAAATCCCACCCCAGGCTCTCCCTTCAAAGGTCGGCAGCTCAGGATGGAGGTAGTACCTGTGAAGAGACCTGGGTGAGGGCAGCCCCATGATTCTTCCCAAGATCCCTCAGCCCAGCCCACTCCATGATACCTGCTCCCAACTCCCCTCGGTCCAGCACCCTCCGCACAACAGCTACACTGCTTCCATGATATGCCATGTGCCACTTCTTTGTTAGTGTGCCAGCTTCCAGATGGGGATTCACCCTAAAAGGACAGATAAGACCACCGAGTCAAAGGTCACTGGTTCCTCAAGGTCATCCCACACACAAGGAGGGCTGTCATCTTTCCCCTCTTGGGACTCTTCCTTTCTCAGGGAAAATTGCCCAGAGGAGAATACATGCCTGTGGCCCGTATGTACCTAAGGTTGAACCTGCACCATCCGAAAGGCAGGGCGTACTCCCGGGGAGGCTCTCCTCGGCGCCTGTGGGCCTCATCTCCTCGCAACTTCCGGCAAGATTCACAGTAGCATAAGCTACGCTTCGGTGGAGGCATGAAATAATCTTCTATGGGACAATGATTGACAAGCTGGTGAGCTGGCCCTGGGTCTCAGCCACACTACTGCCCTCCAGCCAGGGTCCAGAGCCATGGGAGTGAGGCAGGCTCTGGAGGCTTAGGACGCACCAGGAAGCAACAGCAGTTCTTGGAAGCGGGAGCAAAGGGCATGGTACTCGCAGCTCTTTAAAGGGCTAGCAGCAGGCGGTGGACCCCAGCACACACTCTCCTTGATACCTGGAAGGGCAGGGGAGGAAGTCATAGGAGCTGGGCTAGGAAGTACTGGATGGGGCATTGATGAGCAGACAAGGGCAGGATACCATCCCTTTGGGCTAGCGCACCGTCTACCATATCAGCTTTTTCCATGTCCCCTTGGGTTCCAGCAATCTTCCCACTGGCAGTCCCTGGGTCAGGGCTCACAATTGTCACCTGCAGAGCAAAGTAGTCAGCCACCGACTGACAGGTCCCCAGATCCCTCTGTGGACCAGAAGCTTGCCAGGCTCCTAGGACTCCCTTTTCCTCTCCTCTGTTGCCACTAACCTGTTCACACTGTCCATAAAGGTCCACCAGTGCATGGCACGGCTGGGGCACATCTGGTACAGCTACCCCTTGGTCCACCCCATTGATGTGGAGATGAAGCCCTCCAGAGGAGTCTAGCCGCAGTCCCAGGATGGTGCCTTCAGGGCAGGTGTCAAGATTTGGCCCAAACTTCTCACAGATCTGAGAGGAAAGACCTACTATCTTCAGACATCAGCCCCTTACCACCACACCAGCATCCGTCCTGCCCGTTCACTCTTTCTAGTTGCCAGTCCCTAACCTTTGCCTGTATCTTTGCCTATTGCCTAGGCCCTATTCCCAATTCATTTACCTAGAGTCCCCCTTTTTACTTCCAACTTTAACATTCTCAATGGCAGGAGCACAGGAGGAAGCAATAGGCCAAAGGTGGGCCAGGTAAGGACATGCACGTCTCCCTTTGGCAGCTCCTCTCCATTCAGAGGTTTGGGTCACTTCATTCTTCCTGGGTCCCTCCTCACCTTCAGACCATTGTGGAAGACGCCCCGGCCCCGCAGGAGCCAGGCTGCCCGTTTAAGGGCACAAGCAGAGGCAGGGAAGTTAAGCCTCTCAGGTGGGCAGGTGATAACTCCCAGAACAAGAGAAGATGTCCACTGTCGGTTCAGGAAATCTATTCGCACCTGCACGAGAAGGGACTATTCTACATGCACAGCTTACAGACAGAGGCCACCCACCTACCCACATCAGTCTCTGTACAGAGTGTGACCTGCCTGATACACTGCCCTTCTTGATGTTTGTAGAGAGCAGAAACTATCAACTCTAATATCTCCTTCCCTGTCTCTACTGCTGCAGGGAGCAGAATCCAAGTCAAACAAATGTTCTGCACTGAACTGTACCCCAACATCCTTGCTCTTTGAACCCTGGTCTGTTCCTAAAGACTTCCTTCAACTGGCTTTTGGTTTTCTGTTTGTCTTTTTGTTCTTTTGAGGCATTTCTCTACATAGGCCTGGCTGTCCTGGAACTCATTTGTAGACCAGGCTGGCCTCAAACTCACAAAGATCCACCTGCGTCTTTCTGCTTCCAAGTACTGGGAATAAAGGCATGTGCCACCACTAACCAGCTCAGCTGGCTAATTTTTTATCTATCTTTTCATTTGCAAGAGAAAGGGCCTCTCACCCTGGAGTAGTAATGAGCTAGGCAGGAAGAAAGGCACACCTGAACAAGCATATGGGGCACCAGGGGCTGGCTGATGACAACGATGCCCTGGTTATAGCTGGCCACCCGAGTGGCTGTGCGGTTCCCATTGGATAAGAGGATATTCTTCCCATGGTTCTCCAGGAATTCAAGGGCTGTGGGCACAATCCCCACTTGATTCTGGCCCTGGTGTGGAAATACAGAGTAAGCTACACAGGATATCAATAGCAGGTTTTACCCACCACACTAGAGTGCACACAGAGTTCAACTATGAACTCTGCTGGACCAGAAGATAGATCCCACTACCCTGGTAACTGGTAGCCTAGCAACCCAGCAGGCCCTACTGCAGCCTTACTCTTAGCCCATGCTCCTCGTTCTCATCATCTTCCTCGTCCTCACTGCCAGTGTCTGAGCTGGGAGAAGGCGGTTGGGTGCCTTCTGGTTCCTCCAGTCTTGTGGAGCTGACAATGGCCACACTGCGTACTGGCCCATACAGATCCAACACAGCCCACACATTCTGGGAACAGACCAAGGAAGCAAGTCAGAAATCAGCACAAGAACTCCAACCAACTAGTCCCTCCCCAAACTCAAAGAAGCTCTTAGATCTACCTTGGCAATGCCGGTGGCAGCAGGCCCCATATCTTCTCCATCTACCAAGATGTGCATTGTGTCATCTGCACACCGACGAATGCCCACACGGCTTCCCACCTAGATCCAAGGTTCAACAAAGACAGCTCAGCGATCTGTCTCTACTCTCACCCCCAGCCCCCACTGCCTGCTCCAGTGCCAGGTGCTTCACCCCTAGTCTCTCGAGGTTCCGGCCATAGTTCATCCTTTGGAGGTGCCCATCACGCCTCACTTCACAGCTGGACACCATCCAGGTGGTCTTTGTCCGGAGTTCAGGCAAGGAAGGAGGCAGCCCTGGACCACTGCCTGCTGCAGGCCCCATGTCCTCTGGTGCAAGTGTGGTCAGCCCCAGCCGCAGGGAGCCTGCCCACTTCTCATCTAGCTCTTCCACTTTCACCTGTGAGAAAGCAAACACTGAGTGGCCCTGTCTGACGGGCTGGTAAAGCCCCTTCTACTTCTCTGCAGCCCACCTCAAAAACTTCCTCAGCCTTGAGCTCCTTGGTGCTGAAAACGAGGCCATGTGCGTAGCCAGCCACACGGACTGCCCGTGTGCCATCCTCCTCCAGAGTGACATTCTTGCCACACGTGCTATGGAATCGGTGAGCTACACCCGCCACTGTGGAGAGATGTTTGGAACAGGGGTAGGGTCAGGGTGAATACCTTCAGACAGACTGCTGGTGAAGCTTGCAGATGAAAGCTAAGGCATCTGCCATGACTCAAGACCTCTGGACACCTTGCACCACAGTAAGACCCAAGATGCCCAGTACATGGTGTGTTAGACTCCGGGAGTCAGGGAGATTAAGAGACTCTGTGTCTCAGATATAAGTCCCCCCCTGCTCACAAACTCCTTAAGCAGTACCTGGGGAATGCAAGGGGAATGACTTCTCAGTGGCAGTATTGCTGGTGGCCAGGCTGTTGTCCATGGGGCCGGTAGCATTGGTGATAGACACTTGGACACACTGGCCATAGAGATCCACGACTGCATACACCTCTGTGTAGGAAAGAAGGCATCAGAAGCCTGAGGGCCTGATCCATCTGAGCAAAGGGGGGCAGGCTGGAAGCCAGAGTAGTCACCTTTACCCGGAGGCAAGCCTGAGCAGGCAGCGCCTTGGTCCTGTCCATTAATGAAATAGTGCAGATCACCCTTGGCAGTTCGCATCATGCCAATGCGTGCACCTGTGCCCAGTGCGTCCAGATCACACCCATAGTTGTTGCGCATCGTATTGCCATCTTGCATGATAGCTGTACCACTGAGAAGACAGGAGGAGGGAGGGATTTAGCTTCCCTGACTCATCACTAATTGGCCCCTACTCGGTCTCTGCCTATCAAAACCATCTAGTGTTACGGACATCAGGCACAGAGACTTGACCTTAGTCTGAGGCCCAGTTTTGTCTTTGTCCCTAGAATTCCCACAGAGAAAAGCAGGAACTGCTCTGTGGGCTACTTGGGTGGGAATTCTCAGAACGGAGGAGAAAGGGTATTAGGTCCCAGAGTCTTTCAGTCCTATGGCCACCACAGGCTTAGTTGTCTGATATTACCCAGCTCCAGCCATCCCTGCCAAGCTGGAGTCAAGGTTAGACGGCCTAACCTCAGCATCCACGTATCATAGTCAATGTCTGTCATGGTGTTGGGGAATTCTAGGTCTTCTGGCCGAATAGCAGTAACTCCTGGGAGAAAACACAAGGTAAGAAGTGATCCCGAGGACCCAGGGATCCTGTACCCTACAGCCCCTGCACAGAGGTCCCTCACCAGCTTCGATGGAGCCTGACCAGCGATCTACCATCTTCTGAATGACAATTTCAAACAGTTCTCCATCCCGCAGGGCTCTGTCAGGGAGAGTGGGGATCACTAAGGCCCTACGTAAGTAGGCAGTGGGACAGTAGAGACACAAAAGTCTAGAAACTGACCGGTTGGAAATGACAATGGCATCGTTGAACTCGCTGCGGCAGTTGTGGCGGAGAGCAGTGCGGCCGCCATTGGTGATGACTGCATTACTGCCATGCAGCTGGTGGAAGCGAAGGTCAGAGCCCCCAGCTGCTGAGGATGGAGAACTGGGAGACATCTGGTTGTTTCCTTCAGGGAGTGGCTCAGAGACTGGAGGCACCTCTGCAATAGTAGATATCACCCATTAAGTCTCTAGGTTTCTTTAAGGATTCCCAAGGCCACCCTAATCCTCTACCCCAGCCCTGTCGGGCCCTCACCCACGTCATCCACAATAGTAGCCTGGGCAGCCTGGCCGTAGAGATCAACAACAGCATAGACCCCCGGGGGGACATTCCAGGCAGCAGGGCCCTGAGTCATCCCATTGACGAAGAAGTGGAGCGTTCCATCCTCCCGCCGCACCACGCCCACGGTGTCCCCTGCCTTGGAAGAAGTGAGGCTGGAGTGAGGAGTCAGGCAGAGTTCCTGCCTGAGATGGCCCTGCATCTACCAAGCCTCCCTGACTCCCCCAGCACTATATCCAGTCAGTATGACTGCTCTCTCACCTTGAGTCGGTCCAGGTTGTGCCCATATTCATCTAGGATGGTTGTCCCATTGTGCATGACCCCATTCCCAGTCATCATCCAGGTCCCTGTAGGAACAGCAGTGGCAGCAGAAGATGAGGAACAAGGAACAAACTGTAACCCTGGAGCTGCTTCTTCTCTGGCACCCTGCATCAACCCTGCCCTTCGTGGGGCTCACCAGAGCGTAAGTTGGTCATAGTAGAGGGTAGCTGGAGGTAGGCAGGGTTGTGGGTGGTGACACCAATCTCAATGGAGCCAGCCCATTTGTCCACCATCTTGTCAATGCGCACCTGGAACACCTCTCCATCCCGGAGGGCTCTGCTGCTCAGTACCACACCATGATTGAAGTCATCAGTGGCACTGGGGACACAGCAAGTGAGGACTCAGCTCTCAGCACACTGAGTGTGTCAAGGCTTAAACTAGGAATATTAGTCTGATACCCACTGTCCCAAGACAACCAACCACATCTCTTGCTCCCAGAAGTTTCCCCCTTTCTGTCCAGGACTTCCTATAACAGACACCCTCCCATGTTCCCACCTCAGTGCCCCCGCATCCTATTAGGGCCCCCTTGCAGGTGTCTTCCCATCCCATGGGTCATACTGGGGCCTCAGGGCAGTGCGTCCCTCGTGGGTGATAGCCGCCTTCTGGCCACAGTTAGGATGGAAGAGCAAGCGTTCAGGTTCTGCCTGGGCTGCAGGCGCAGCACGACGAAGAGCACCCTCGGGGGACAGAGCCCTCAGGATAGCGTTGTTCCGGCGGAGACGGTCACTGTGGTTGTTATTATGGACGATGGTCACTTTCACTGCCATTCCATACAAGTCTACTACACCGTATACAACTGGTGGTGTCAATGGAGTAGCTACGCCTGTAGCAGAACAGGATGAAAGAAGAGTCAAAGAGAGGGTGAGCAAGCACCACAAGGAAGGCTGAGGTATGACCCAGTAACGGCCCTGAGCCAGGAGTCTTTCTTGTGTGTCGCCTTACCCTGATCGATGCCATTAATGAAGAAGTGTAGGGCAGAGTTGGACTTTCTCGTGAGGCCAATATGGTCACCCTCCTAACCAAAGAAGAAAGACCCTAGTCTGAAATTCAGCTACACTCAGGCTCAGGTTCCAGCAGTCCTGGGCACTTTCTGCCACCCCATTCCACAGGAGACCACCCACTGAAGAATTTCACATAAAGCCACTCTTGGGCAGGAGCTGGGTCCCTGCTTTTCAGACACAATAATTCCACATTTCCTAAATGTCCAATGTACAGTAGGTACTAAATTAAACTTTTTTTTTTTAAGATTTAAATATTTCATTTATGTGAGTACATTATAACTGTTTTCAGACACACCAGAAGAGGACATCGGATCCCACTGCAGGTAGTTGTGAGCCACCATGTGGTTGCTGGGAATTGAACTCAGGACCTTTAGAAGAGCTGTCAGTGCTCTTAACCACTGAGCCATCTCTCTAGCCCTAAATTAAACTATTTTAAAAACAATCTTTTTTGTTGTTGTTGCTCTAAAATCTCGACCTACTTAGTGCTGCTGGGGCTAGAGATATAACTCAATGGTAGAGCACTTGCGACACATGTCCAAAGTCCTAGGTTCCACTCCTAGCACCAAAGGGAAAAAAGGTACTACTAATGACAGCCTTGCCTCCTCAGAAAAAGCCTCATGCAGAAAGGGACACTGCCTGGTGGCCCTGGTGGCCCAGGCTGCTGTGCTCCTCACTCACCTGCAGCTCGTCCAGACTGAACTCGCAGTACTCCCGACGAGTGCCTTTGCCGTTGGTCAGGATCCCACAGCCACTCATCATGATGGTGCCTGGGAAAGACGGACACCTGGTTAAGGAAAGGCTGTCTGGATCTCACCAACTCCAAGCCTGTGTCCCTACCCCTACCCAGAGCTGGTACCTGACTGCAGGTTGGTCATGGTGGCTGGGTACTCCAGGCTATTGGGATTGTGGGTGGTGACACCAATCTCGATGGAACCAGACCACTTGTCTACAAGCTTGTCGATCCGGATCTGGGGTTGAGTGAGAGTAGACAGGTCCAGGAAATATAACAACAGAAGTCAGGCCCTCAAACCCTTGGTTCTTCACCAGTCGTTGGCATATTGCCGCCAAGGATCAATCCCTACGTTTAGCTCCAAATCTTTGGCAGGAAGCTCAGTCAGACTCCAGGATTTTACATACCTCAAACATTTCATTATCCCGAAGTGGGCGGTTGGTCATGACAACTCCATTGTTGAATTCATCCAGGGGCCTCCGGCGCTCTGCCGTCTTATTGTTGTTGCTGAGTTTGATGAGGGTCCCACACTTCTCATGGAAGAGCAGGGCATCGTTGGAAGTGAGGATGGGAGAAGTGGCTGGCCCACTGGATGCCAGTCCGTCCCCTGCTGGTGGGGAGCTCAGGCTCACATTAAGGAGGCCCCCATTGTAGGCAGACAGGATGGCGTTGCTCACCACCTCAGACAGCTCCATACTGGCAAAGTCTGTAGCAGCAAGAAGAAGGAAGTCAAGACAGCTCTCTTCCCTACAGCTAGCCTGGGACCCTCTTCTCCCTACCATCTCTTAGATCCCACCCTGTCCACCTCAGTACCCACTCCCCTTCCCTGGCCTTCCCCGAAGCCCTCACCATTATGCGAATCAAGGCTGTTAGGAAACGTCTCCGGCCGTGCCTGCGCTGGGGACACCATGAAGGCTAGGGACCAGGTAGGATGGGAGGGGAATAGGGCTCAGCTGATGCTTCAGGGCCCAGTCAGGAGACCATCTCTTCTAACCCCTCTATTCCCCTGTAATAGGCTCTGGGCTCAATGGCCCCTCCCCTCCCCCAGCTGACTTGTGACAGCTTTTGCCCCATTTCTTCAGCCAAAACTCATGTTTCCCCGAAGCTATGTTCTCACCTTCATCCACAGAGGTCCCCTGTTCCGACAGGGCTGAATCTTCTGGAGGGGCCAAGGGCTCAAGGGGAGGTGTAGGGACAGGAGTGGGAGGGCTGAAGCCTGGTTCAGGGGGCAGCACAGTGATCTGGGTGCACTTGCCATAAAGGTCCACAACAGCCCAGACACGAGCAGGCAGGCCTGTGGCTGCCACACCACAATCCCGCCCGTTCACCCAGAGCCGGAGCTCCCCAGTGGCTGTGCGTTCCACACCCACACGGTCCCCTTCGACAAGCTGGTCCAGGTCCTGGCCATATTCCTCCAACACAGAACGCCCGTCCCGCAGCACTGAGCAGCCTGACACTACCCATGAGCCTCCCTTCAGTCCGGTGGCACTGCTCGGGAAGTCCAGCACACTGGGATCCAGTGCTGTCACTCCAATCTCAATGGAGCCACTCCAGGAGTTGACCTATGAGAGGGTGGTGGACAGAGTTTCTGTATGAAATCCCATCACCAGAGGCCACATTCCAGAGCACCGTGTGCCTCTCACCCTGTCCTCTGAGGCCACTGATATAGACACACAAATAATTTTTGGAACTAGCCTCCATAACTACCAGGACCCACTGGCTCTCAGCATCTGTGTGCTGTGTCTGCTGACACGTGTTTTACCACATCAACCCCCTTTACCCACTGAACGAGCTGGTTAAAGGCCCTGGTTTTAACCTGATCTCCTCTTACTTCCCAGTCTCTGTGGCTCCTCAGCCACCTCCAATCGCATGCTTCTTAGGTCCACAATGCTCGCTCTCCTACATCACTCTCATTCCCAACCCCAATCCTAGAGGCAAAGCTCCACCCATATTCATTCTCTTCTCTTTCCAAATTCGTTTTGGAGTCAAGTAAGTCACACACACTCCCTTTTTCGCATGTCTCCTCATCTATCTTTCTGGTTTGGGGCATTTATTTGTCAACAGTTTGCGCTTTTTATTATTTCTCTACTCTTCCATCACATCTCAGGCACCCGTCTGTCTTTCATCCCTAAGAGATTGTGCTAGATGTGTTCACTAGCCATTCTAACCACCGGACCCTGGCTCCCTGTCCTGCGGGAAACTAATGCTCCTTCAGAATGAATGTGTCTGCTCCGTGTCCTTCTCCTTTCTCTTCTCGGGTGCACTACAGTGTGCCGGCTCGCTATCGGTACCTGGAGGCTCGGTTGGAGATGCAGACTTTCTGGCAGTCCTACCGCTTCTCCCTCCCGTCCCCTCCCACTCCCCTCCACACCTCGTTTCAGCCGCCCCGGCTTTGCACCTTGCGGTCGATGCGGACGGTGAAGACGCGTCCATCGCGCAAGGGTTCTCGGCTCAGCACCAGCCCGTGGTTAAACTCTTGGCCCGGCTGCTGCCGCCGCGCCGTGCGCCCGCAGGCCGACAGGCTGACCAAGCGCCCGGTGCGCGGGTGCAGCTCCCCGCCACCGCCGAGACCCCCGCCGGACCCCAGGCCGGGTCCGCTGCTGCCAGGGCCCCCACCCCCGCCGGGCCCCGGCCCTGGCCCGGGGCCCGCCCCAGAGCCCCCACTCCCACCCGACCCCGCCGCCATCGCCGCTGATACCGCGGCCGCGCGACAGCCGCGCTTGGCGGCACCGTGGCAACCGCGGCGGCCAGGCGCCCTGGGGGAATACGGCCGGGGGGCTGGGGCCTGGTGTGCTTTACGGCACTGAAGCGTCCGCAGCTAAGGAACCGAGGTCTCTCACGAGGGGAACGGAAGGACGACGGGGTCGGGGGACTGCTTTACGGCCCAGCGGGACGACAGAGGCTACGAGAGCCGGGAAGATTTGGGCTGCTTTTGCGACAGTGGATGGCAGAAACGCCCGCCGCAGGCGTCTTTGCGACGAAGGCGTGCTGGCGCCCAGATACACTTTGCGACGTCGCCCGGCGCCATGGACCCAACCCTTGTCGGGGGAAAGCGACATATTAGAGCATTCGCCTTAACGCAAGGGCTGGTGGTTTCCCCTAACACCGCACGCTTTAAGGCGATGAAAGTAAACGCTATCTTCCGGACAGAGAAAAAGTAGTTTTATAAATCCAAGTCTCAGCCCTTCACAGTGCCGAGGCCAGAAAGGTCGCAATCCGATCACGCATCGCACCTCTCCTTGACCCAGTCCCGCACCTCACCCAGCTCCGACCCCACACACTTTGCATCACACCTCTCCTACCCGCACACATTTCAAGGCCAACTTGAGCTCTGTGCCAATGAAACTCTTAAATCTTAAAAGTTACTAATAAAAATCCTAGCGGTGTCGCGTTGGGTAATCTCAAGGGATAGAGCTGACACCTCAGAGAGGTTACCTGAGAGTTATTAACAGAACCCAGCCCTACTCAGGCTCTCCCTGGTGTTGCGGGGCTGTGACGTCACAAGGCTCCTCACCTCTGGCCAGGCCCCTTGACTGTGATTGGTTGATTCGGAGAAGGGCGGTGATGGAGAAGGGCGGGAACAAATTACAGAGACAAAGAAAGTCTTGGGGTGTAACAATTAGGGAAGGGTGTGCGGAGGAGCTCCCAGGCTCAAGTCTGATCGTCGTCCTTTCACCTGCCTCAGCGCCAGGGAGAAGAGGCAGAGGAGGTCCGGTCTGACCCGGAGCCCCCAGCGCCCACCGCCCGCCGCGGTGGGGGCAGGGTCAACGGGCAGGGCTATGTGCAGCTAGAAGGCTAGGCAGAGGAATTGAAGTGCTTACCAAGTTGAGCTATGGAGAAGCCGGAGTCTCTCGCACCTGTTAGTGGCCTCAGTGCAGAATCCCCTGGCGGGGTTTCTAGGGCAGTACCTGGCAGTGCCAGAGGTATGCAAACAGACACCGGATTACCCTCCGGAGTAGCCTTGCTTCGCGGTCCTGGCTCCCTCTTGCATTCCGGGAACCCTGTAGTCCGCAGTCCTGGTCTAATTCAGCCCTCTGAAGGGGCAGTGACCCTCAATTCAGGACCCGCTCCGCAACTCCAGGAGGTTGCAAGCCTTGGGTCCAGCACATCCCCTGGCACTGGAACTGGTGCAAGTAAGGCGTCCACCCCTGGGCCGGAGGAGGCTAAAGTGTACAGCTCGGAGAGTAGTACACACTCCGGGACATCTTTCACGGAGCGGCCTCGGAGCATTCTCAAAAACAGCAGCTCCATTTTGATAAAGAAACCCCCCGGTTCGGAGAAGTAAGCAACTCAGCTTTTTTTTTTTTTTTTTTTTTTAATGGTTTTAGAGCTTTATTGTAGAAAGGCAGGGGGAAAGAGCGAGGGAAGGAGGGCTAGAGAGTAAGAAAGGTGAGAGCTTAAAGAGCAGCGGCTTTTAGCCAGCAGCCCTGAGACAGAAGGGAGGGAGGCGTCCAGGACACCTTGAGCTGAAGCCAAGAAAAAAGCAGAGTCCCAAGGCCCTGGTTAGGGAGAGGTGGTGAGGTCAAATAGGTTGGAAATCTGAAGTTCCATGACTTGGAGAGGGCAGCAGGTGTCACAGGAATCCTGGCCACACAGCACTGATTATCACTGGGTATCTGGCTCCCACCCTAGCCTCTACGAGGGAATATAAGAAGAATTTTTTGAATGCCGGGAAGAATGGAGGAGACCTCTCTGTTAGGAGAGGGTCGCCAGAAGAGCTTCCTCCTTTGCTCCTTCCCTCACCTTAGGAAGTCTCAGCGCTGGGATGAAATGAACATCTTGGCTACCTACCACCCTGCTGACAAAGACTATGGCTTTATGAAGGCGGATGAGCCCAGAACCCCCTACCACAGGTGCTAAGCCCTAGCTTTTGAGCCTAAACTGTATTCTAACGTGTGGCTAAGAGGAAGAGGCAGAGAAGCCTCAGGGCACGAACACTGCCTCCTCCTCCTCCTCCTCTGCAGGCTGCAGGACACTGATGAGGACCCATCTGCAGAGTCTTCTCTCAAGGTGACTCCTCAGTCAGTGGCAGAGAGGTGAGAGCCCTCTCAGAGATTAGTTGAGCTGTGCCCTCTGCCCTCATACCTTTGAAGGCAGTCTCAGATAGCTTTGTTCCTCAAACCCTAAAATGGTAGGTACTACAGTCTTCCTCAGGCATAACCAAAACTGATCTAGGGAATCAGCAGCTTGGTCCTCACCCAACACCTACCCCCACCATCATTTTTTTCCCTTCTGTACCCCCAACTAGTCTCCCTCCCCTTCAGGTTTGCCACAATGGACAATTTCCTCCCCAAGGTCCTCCAGTACGGAGACAACAAAAACTCAAAGACCACAGACAACTTTGCCAAGACATGTATGTGAGACGTGGGGTGGGTCTCGATGGACAGGAGAGCTTGGGTGGGGAGCAGCCCTTCTGTGAAGGCCTTGGGGGAAAGCTAAGCTTTCACGCTGCCCCACAGACTCCAGTGATTTTGACAAGCACCGAAAGATACACTACAGTGAAGGGAAGTTCCTGAAGTCCCCGAAAAACCTGCCCACTGAGGAAGAGAGCATTGGGGCTAGTGCCAGCATCAGCAGCAGTAATCAAGCTATGATGACAGACGTGAAGCCTAGGCCTGTGGAGAAAGGCTGGGCAGGAAGACTGGCCACAGGAGTAAAAAATGACACTGTCCTGATGTCTGATAGCCATGTCTTAAGCACCAATGGTTCGTGACAGGGGCCTTCTGGGGCGGAAGAGTGGAGACAAGAGGCTCTTCCAGAGCCCAGATCTCCTTGAAATTTACATGTTTTCAAATCTGTTCTCTTTGGCTCTCTGCTCCTCACATCTCTGCTGTATTCTGATTTATTCAGAGAGCATTGGCCTACAGTCTTGCTCATCTGACAGAGAGGCAGTGACTGGAGGGGACGCTAGGGAAGGAATGGGGATAACTGGAGCTGAGTCTCCACTGGGGGGAGGGGGGGTTCCAGAGACAGGCTGAACAGAGAGATTAAGAGAACCCTTGGGGAATGGGGATTCACTGAAGGTTTTTTAACATGGGGGAGGGGTGTTAGATGAGAACTTAAACTCTAATCCGGTAGTGGCCTGACTCAAAGGCAGAGCAGGTGGCCACAGACTCAAGATTGTCTGGGGTACTTTTTCAGATTCTGCTACCTATAGAAACCAGTTCCCATCAGCCTCAGACTCTTCCATGGGGCAGCTGGCTAATCTACAGCGCAAGGAATACTACAGCAAAGGAAGGTATCTGAGGTCCGGCTCCCGCCCAGAGCTCGGAGAGGATATAGAAGATGAAGAACAGGACAGTGAGAGACTGGGGAGGACAGCCTGGGGAGGAGGGCCCGGGGAGGAGAGCCTGGGGGGGGGGGGGAGGACCGAACAAACTGCCCTCCTGTTACTTCCAGGTTCTTCAGGTTTGACCTGGGTTACTGAGAATCCCAAAGGCACTCCAGGTACTGTTGGAAGCCTCTTTTGGGTATGACAGTGCTCTCTGAGCATAACCCTAACTCTAGGGCAACCTGGCAAGGGCACCATCTCTCTAGGCCTGGCTCTTACCAAGCTCCTATCTCCCAGCCTCCCAATCCCTTTTAAGCCAGTGCATCAGCCACAGGCAGTAAAAGAGGTCTTTTTTTTTTTTTTTTTTTTTTTTTGGTTTTTCAAGACAGGGTTTCTCTGTGTATCCCTGGGTGTCCTGGAACTCACTCTGTAGACCAGGCTGGCCTCGAACTCAGAAATCCGCCTGCATCTGCCTCCCGAGTGCTGGGATTAAAGGCGTGCGCCACCACGCCCGGCAGTAAAAGAGGTCTTAAACATTCCGTTGTTGATTGCCTACATTATAGAGACCAGGTCCCAGTGATGGTCAGAAGGGTTGAGATCCCCTCCAGCCTAGCATCAGCCAAGGGCTCCATGCCTCCTCCTTGACTCCCCTCTGCCACCCCACCCCTCTCTAGTTAGTACTATGTCCTCCACAGTCAATGGGTCACAGGTGACGCCCAAATGTTGGGCTAAGGGGCCAAGGTGCCGAAGCCCAGGGAGCTCAGAAAAGGAACATGGAAGTAACCAGAACCCTCCAAGCTGGAATGGGCGCAGACGTGAGCCTGGGCCAAGGCAAGGGGGTAACTTGCACTGCCCAGGGAGGCAGAGGGGTTAAGTGGGTAGGTTCTAGAGATTTGTGGGTCACATGGACAAGAGCTTACCCCTGCTGCAAGAAAGCCTAACCTTTTCTTTCTCTAGATGAAGGCTTGCGGCTCCAGTGGACTCAGGAAAAAGAACGTAGACCTTGGAAAATGTAGTCAACGAGGAGTGGGGTGAGGGTCACTTTCCCTGTCTCCACTCTAATGGACAATAAAGAGAACATCAGGAATCTGAGTGCTGGGAGCTGTGTGTCCAGACTGGGCCTGCTCTGGGAGCCCGGGAGAGCGGGAGGGGTGTCCAGACACAATAGCCCCGGAAGGCAGAGCAACAGGAGGAACAGAGCAACCCAAGGAACTGTGCTCCTGGGAGCAAGCACTTAGGGGCTAAAGCAGCAAGGTCACAAGATCAAGCACAGTCTGTTCTACGAAGTGAGATCCTGCCTCAGAACACAAAACAAAACCAGGGCTTTAAAAACTCACCACTGCCGGGCATGGTGGCGAACGCCTTTAATCCCAGCACTTGGGAGGCAGAGACAGGCGGATTTCTGAGTTCGAGGCCAGCCTGGTCTACAGAGTGAGTTCCAGGACAGCCAGGGCTACACAGAGAAACCCTGTCTCAGAAACAAAAAGCCAACAACAACAACAAATAAAAACTCACTGTTGGTTTATTTGGTTAACATGGTACACCTGTGGAGGTCGGAGGTCAGAGGAACTTTCCATAATAAGTTCTACTAGGGTTTCTGGGGTCAAACTCGGGTTGTCAGACTGGATGTGTGAAAAACACTTTTACACAGTGGGCCACTTTGCTGGTCCCAAAACCTAGGGTCTTGAAAAGGCCAACCTTGCAGCAGAAGGTCCATGTCTGATAGAATCAGCATACTGTACATTTATTAACACCATCTTTGAGGCAGGGTGTACTGGCTGGTTTTGTGTGTCAACTTGACGCAAGCTGGACTTATCACACAGAAAGGAGCCTCCCTTGAGGAAATGCCTCCATGAGATCTGGAATATCCATGTAAGGTATTTTCTCAATTAGTGATCAAGGGGGTATGGCCATTGTGGGGCGGTGTCATCCTGGGCTGGTAGTCCTGGGTTCCATAAGAAACCAAGCTGAGGGGTTGGGGAGATGGCTCAGTGGTTAAAAGCATTGTCTGTTCTTCCAGAGGTCCTGAGTTCAAATCCCAGCAACCACATGGTGGCTCACAACCATGTGTAATGGCATCTGACACCTTCTGTTGTGTCTGAAGTCAGCTACTGTGTACTTATATATAATAAATAAATTTTAAAAAGAAAGAAAGAAGGAAACCAAGCTGAGCAAGCCAGGGGAAGCAAGCCAGTAAGTAACATCCCTCCATGGCCTCTGCATCAGCTCCTGCTTCCTGACCTGCTTGAGTTTTAGTCCTGACATCCTTTGGTGATGAACAGCAGTGTGGAAGTGTAAGCTGAACAAACCCTTTCCTCCCCAATTTGCTTTTGTGCAAGAATTGAAACCCTAAGACACAGGATTTCTCTGTGTAGCCCTGGCTGTCCTGGAACTCACTCTAGACCAGCTGGCCTCAAACTCAGAGATCTGCCCACTGAGTGCTGGGATGAAAGGTGTGTACTGCCCCTGGCTTTGTCTCCCAGATGAGGGAACTGAAGGGTCAGAGAACTTGTTCAGGGTCACACTGTTTTTTGTTTGTTTTTTGTAGACAGGGTCTCGCTGTGTAGCCCTGGCAGGCCTGTGACTTGCTATGTAGATCACTCTGGCCTTGATCTCACAGAGATCTGCCTGCCTCTGCTGTAATTAAAGGCATGTAGCACCATGCCCAACTAATCACACAAAGTCTTAAGTGACAGAGACAGCATTTGACTCTAGACCATCATTTCCCCCTCAAAAAATTTATTCACCAATGGAGAAAGCAGCAGAGAAAGACCAATGTCCCAGATGGAAGGTGACAGTAGGCAGTCTCTGAGGGAGGGACTGTGGTTTCTGTGATCTCAGCACCCCCCTCCGCCCAGGCCCCACCCCTACCCCTCCCAGAGCTGCCTAGAAGTGGCGGGGTTAGAGCTCCTCCTGGGTCACCCCGTTCCCTTTGGGGAAGGAATTCCAGACCCAGGCTCTTCTATCAAAGGATTCTTCTCCATCCCCTCTTGGGGGGTGGGGAGTGCATCTGCCTACATCCCCACCTACCTGACCTCCAGGGCCCCCCCGGGCTCCCAAAGCAAGTCATCTGAGATGACGGTCAAGCTAGATTTTGAAGAATGTCTCAAGGACTCACCTCGCTTCCGGTAAGTGTGTGCAGGTCCATGAGACTAAGGAGGGGAAGGAAGGTCCCATATATCCCAACACCCACCCACCCACCCCCAGCATTCCCCAGGCAGGACCAACCTTAGAGCCTAGGCCACAGGGACCAGAGGGAACTGGTGGGACCTAGTGCCTCTACAACTCAAGCCAGGCTCTCAAATCAGGCATTTGGGAGGCTGAGGCAGGGAGGTTGCTAAGTGTCCCAGGCTAACCTGGGCTACAGAGTTTAAAAAAAAAAAAAAAAACCTTTAATAACAAAACTTCCATGCTCTCCCAAGCTCACCTTACTCTGCCTTTCTGCCCCTTCTGGTCTTTATAATTGGCATTCCTCCTTCCTTCTCACGGCATCCCCTCCCCCAGCACCTGCCCCGGGGCGGTTAGCAACTTCCTGCCCTGGCCACATCCACCCTCCTACTCTTCCTGCTCTGGCCTGGGTTATTGAAGCTTAAAATGTGCACAGCAGCACAAGAGCAGAAACTGTCTGGACTCACTGCTTGGTCTGTGTGTACCCACCACCCCATGACGCCATCCCCGCCCCTGATGCTAAGCAGAGGCCCAGCGGACCTAAGTGCTGTCCATTCTTTCTCAGAGCCTCGATTGAACTGGTGGAAACTGAAGTGTCAGAATTGGAGACCCGCCTGGAAAAGGTGACCAAGTCATGGAGAAAAGATGCAGAATCAGATTAAAATAAAAGATTAGAATAAAATTAAAATGAAAGGTCAGGGAGATAGCAGGAGACTGGGAATACGTTAGAGTCATTGAAAGTTAACTGTGCCTGGCACACACACACACACAATTACATTTAAAATCTGGATGTTGCTGGACGTGGTGGCACAAGCCTTTAATCCCAGCACTTGTGAGGTAGAGGCAGGTGGATTTCTGAGTTGGAGGCCAGCCTGGTCTACAAGGTGAGTTCCAGGATAGCCAGGGCTACATAGAGAAACCCTGTCTCGACCCCACCCACTCACCCACCCCAAAATCTGGATGTACTGGCTCATGCCTTTAATCCTAACACTGGTGAAGCTGAAACAGGCAGATCTCTGTGAGTTCTAGGCCAGCTAGGGCTAAAAAAAAAAAGCTGGGAATGGGGCTGCGTACCCAGATCCCAGCACTTGGGAGGCAGAGGCAGGTGAATCTCTTATGAGTTCTAAGATAACTTGGTCTGTTTACATAGTAAGTTCTGGGACAGAAGAGAAACCCTGCCTGAAATAATACATATATGTGTGTGTGTGTATATATATATATATATATATATATATATATATATATAAATTATTAACATATTAATATATACTTTTTGAGGCAGGGTCACATGTAGTTCAGGCTAGCTTTGAATTTACCATGTAAGTTGAACCTGGTCTTGAATTCCCAATCCTCTGACCTCTATTTCCCCTCTGGAGATGGAATTCATCTTTGTGCATGTTAGACAGGCCGGGTTCCACCACCAGCTACATCCCCAGAGCAAACACTTCTTAAAACATTATTGATATTATTTCAGTATATATGTATGGCTGTTTTATCTGGGTAAATGTCTGTGAACCATGTCCACACCTAGTGGCTGCTACAGAGGCCAGCAGAGGGCATTGGATCCTCTGGAACTGGAGTTGCAGTTGTGAGCCACACTGTGGATGCTGGGAATTGAATCTGAGTCCTTTGCATGAGCAGCCAGTGCACGAAGTCACTGAGCCATCTCTCCAACTCCTCAAATGGTTCTAATTGAACTTTTTAAAAAAAGGTTTATTTTATGTATATGAGTACACTGTAGCTGTCTTCAGACACACCAGAAGAGGGCATCAGATCCCATTACAGATGGTTGTGAGCCACCATGTGGTTGCTGGGAATTGAACTCAGGACCCCTGAAAGAGCAGTCAGTGTTCTTAACCACTGAGCAATCTCTCCAGCCCTCTAATTGAACTTTTAAAATTCAGGTTAATCCTACACTTGTAGTAATTGCTTAGAGAGGCCATGTCCCTGCCAGCTTCCCTGAGTGATGATATTTAATACAGTTTTTCCTCATTATCACAACCAAAAATTAGCACTGGTGCAGTCTAGTTAACAATAAAGTCTACAGGAGAGATGGCTGGTCAACAAAGTGCACCCCTTGCCAGCATGAAACCTAAGTTTGATTACCCCCACTATGTAAAAATGACAAGGTATATGTATGGTATACATTTATAATCCTAGTATTGAAGTAGAGACAAGAGAATTAATTATTGGGGCTTTCTGACCACGCAGCCTAGCCTAATTGGTGTGTTCAAAGGCTAATGAGAAATCCTATGGTAGATACTGTTCTTTTTTTTTTTTTTTTTCAAGGTCATATTATCTACCCCTGGCTGGCCTGGAACTTGCTATGTAGACTAGGCTAGGCCTCAAACTCACAGAGACCTGCCTGCTTTTACCTCAGGAGTGCTGGTCTGTCAGTCTGTCTCTCATCTATATAATCGTGTGTGTGTGTGTGTGTGTGTGTGTGTGAGTACGTATGCTGTAATCATGGGAGGAGGTCAGTGGACAATTCAGACATCACTTCTCTCCCTCTACCCCAGGCTCCAGAATTGCACTTAGGTTGCCTGGCTTACCTGTCACATGTCTTTACCAGGTAAACTATCTCACTGGCCTGAAGTTGGCTTTTCTAAAAAACTAGAAGTCCAGTGTGGTGGCACACGACTTTAATCCCAGCACTCAGGAGGCAGAGGCAGGTGGATCTCTGAGTTTGAGGCCAGCCCGAGAGAGAGAGAGAGAGAGAGAGAGAGAGAGAGAGAGATATCTAGGACACCCAGGGCTATACAGAAAGACTCTGTCTTGAAAATAACGAAGTGTTTGAAATCTATTCAAGTTGTCTTGTACACTGACAGTTCCTCTCTATTGCTGACTTCAATTCTATTTTATAGATGTTGTAATTTTTATTTTTTGTTTTTTTCCAAGACAGGGTTTCTCTGTGTAGCCCTGGCTGTCCTGGAGCTCACTCTGTAGACCAGGCTGGCCTCAAACTCAGAAATTCACCTGCCTCTGCCTTCCAAATGCTGGGATTAAAGGCATGCACCACCACTGCCCGGCTTTTTTTTTTTTTTTTTTTTTTTTTTAAGACAGGGTCCTTCTATGTAGCCTTGGCTGGCCTAAAATTTGCTATGTTGACCAGGCTGGACTCAATCTCACAGAGATCCACTTGTCTCTGCCTTCTGAGTACTGAGATAAAAGGCTTGTGCCACCACCCCAGCTAGTTATTGGTTCATTTTTATGGAAGGTCTTTTGTCATGTTGGAGAAAAGGGTTTGTAGACATATGAGAACTAGGCAATCTGCTGATCCACACTGTGAGTTAGAGCCGTTTCGTCTCCTTATCTGGAGCTACTAAGACTTGATCTCAGTCAGTTGCCTGACCACAGCTGACCCACTGTCAACCCAAGCTACAGTTCTCAGACACCTCCACAAGCCTCCAGAAAAAATGTGCTGGGAAGACATGGAGCCCAGGCTCCTGGCACCCTGCCACCTCTTCACAAAGCCTCTCTTGTAGCCTCTCATCACCCTGAACCACTCGGAAAGGCTCCACCAACACTTGGTCTATTCAAGATATGGCGGCTCCTGGCCAAAGTCTGGCATGGCACCCTTAGGGTGAAGCAGCCACAGCCATGTATCGGGTTCTAGCTCAGACACCTTTCCCTTCCCAGATCAGTCAGTTATAGTTTGACCATTATAGGGGCCCTGAAAATGGACAACTGAGCACCCCAACATCTTTCTTGGCCCTGATGCTGAGGCCTAGAAAATGAGTTAACATTTGAAAGGGAGTGTTTAGAGAGTACAGAATGAGACACACTCCCCACCCCAACACACGACAAAAGACAAAGACTTGACCGCAGCCAGGCAGGGACTGGGTAACCAGACAGTGCAGGAGGATGGGGGTTCTAGGGAGAGCCATTATTTAAACAGGACACAGAAGGGCAGGCAGGATCGGACAGGGAAAGATATTTGGGGAGTAGAGATGACAGTGACTTTGGGAGCGAACTTGGAGGAATGGGCAGGAACTTTGACACAGGCACAGGAAAAGGAGGCGGGGGTAATGACCTTGCAGCTGTGAGTTTGACTTAGGGGTGGTGGCTGCAGTGGGCTGGGTGGGACAGCAGATGAGGTTAGGGAAGGACTATACGGCCTTGGGCAAGAAGGAACGTGGTGCAGAGGGAACATCACTTGGTGTGCTTCATTTCCCCAGCTGCTAAAGCTGGGTTCCTGCCTCCTGGAGAGCGGCCAGCATTACCTTGCTGCCGGTCGTGCCTTCGTTGTTGGCATCTGTGACCTGGCTCGCCTGGGTCCACCAGAGCCCATGATGGCGGTATGTGATACTTCTGAACCAGGGCTGTGGTTGCTAGGGGTAGAGGACTGGGATAGAGGGGACTGCGGTAGAGGAGGGGGCGACCATCCAGGCTAGGTCCATCTGGCGGGACCTACCTAGAGTTGGACAGACCTTGGCGTCTCTGTGGTTTTTTTTTTTTTTTTCGTACCCAGGAGTGTCTAGAAAAATTCACCGTGAGTCTGAACCACAAACTGGACAGCCATGCTGTGAGTGTGGGGGGTGGGGGTGGCTTCGGGTGAGGGAATGGATGGGGTAGGGGAATGGATGGGGTAGGGTTGATGGAGAACCTGACTGTCACTTGTCAACTTCTTCAACAGGAGCTTCTTGATGCTACTCAACATACACTGCAGCAGCAAATCCAGACTCTGGTCAAGGAGTGAGACGGGAGGGAAAGAGGGGCCTTATCCCCCAGAAACTAGCCCTCCACCTCTCTTCCCATAGGGCCTCCCCCACAGGAGGAGCTATGAGGGTGGGAAGTGGCCTGGCTTCTGTCTTCCCATCCGGGGATTGCCTGGCGTTTCCTCTCTACACAGGCTGACAGGAGATAGGTGGGCCTTATCCTGAGATTTTTCTTTCCTAGAGCAGAAGGGTAAATCTGTGGTTTGGTTTTGTCTCCCCTAACTCTAGAGGTCTCCGGGGCTTCCGAGAGGCTCGCAGGGATTTCTGGCGAGGGGCTGAGAACCTGGAGGCTGCTCTTACCCACAATGCAGAGGTCCCCAGGCGCCGTGTCCAAGAAGCAGAGGAGGCTGGAACTGCTTTGAGGACTGCTCGAGCTGGGTACCGGAGTCGGGCATTAGATTATGCCCTGCAGGTAGGTGCCTACCCCAACCCATCTTCCAGGATACCTGCATACCTTGAAGGTGTTCAGGAGAGGGGAGTCCCTAGAGTGTAATGGGGGGTGGTGCTGTGATTTCTAGACTGACCTGAGGTCTTTTGGGGCCTTCAGGTCAATGTGATCGAAGATAAGAGGAAGTTTGACATCATGGAATTCGTGAGTTTCAGGGGCAGCCAAGATGGAGAGGAACGGGCTGACAGTGGGAGGGAAGAGGGAAATAGAGGAGTGTCCTTCCTCAGTTCTGCCTCCCGCCCACCATCAGGTACTACGTTTGGTTGAGGCCCAGGCCACTTATTTCCAGCAGGGCCATGAAGAGCTAAACAGGCTGGCTCAGTATCGGAAGGAATTGGGTACCCAGGTAAGGACTCTAGAAAGTTGGTGCAGAGAGGTTAGGATACACTAAGATGACTCTTCTGGACTGGTTGGGACAAACTCAGACATCTGAGAGGACTCTCCTATGCCCAGTTGCACAACCTGGTCTTGAACTCAGCTCGACAGAAGAGAGACATGGAACAGAGGCATGTGTTACTGAAGCAGAAGGTAAGGGCTGGTATGGAGGTCAGAGGAAAACCAGCTATGGCTTTGGTCTCTGCCTGTCCCAGTTGTCTTCCATCCTCTCATGCTTCTAGGAGCTGGGTGGCGAGGAGCCAGAGCCAAGCCTAAAGGAGGGGCCTAGTGGCTTGGTAATGGAAGGACATCTTTTCAAACGTGCCAGCAATGCATTTAAGACCTGGAGCAGGTAAGAAGACAACTGTCTCAGCTAAACCCAACCAGTTGAATATTCTCGGATCAATTATGATTGTGTATTGTGTATGAAGTACATCAAGATACAACCCCTAGTCAGCAAAGACAGACAGATCAATAACTAACTGCATACTATGTTAGAAGGTAATAATAAAACATCTGGCACAATGGCACACTCCTTTAATCCCAGCTCAGGGGTGGCAGAAACAGGCAGATCTCTATGAGTTCAAGGCCAGCCTGATCTACAACATAGCAAGTTCCAGGACTGCCAGGGATACGTAGAGGAACCCTATCAGAATAATAATAATAATAATAATAATAAGATGGGCAGTGGTGGTGCATGCCTTTAATCCCAGCACTTGGGAGGCAGAGGCAGGTGGATTTCTGAGTTTGAGGCCAGCCTGGTCTACAAAGTGAGTTCCAGGACAGCCAGGGCTACACAGAGAAACCCTGTCTCAAAAAACAAAAAAAACAAACAAACAAAAAAAAAGAGTTCCAAACCTGCCTGTTCCTTGCCAGTGCTAGGCTTGCAGGCCTGATCCACCAAACCCAGCCCCTGATAGTTTATTTAGAATTGGGAACCCTACATTGTGGGTGTAGCTCAGCTGTAGATCCCTTGTTGTGGTGGTTATTGGTTGTTTTGTTTTGTTTTGTTTTGTGCGCCACCATGCCCGGCTAGGATTGGAATTCTGTCTGCAAACAAATAAGGAACAGAACTGTTACTTTATTTCTTGACACACTCTATGGGAAAATCTCTTGTATCTTGGCTGATGTAGCCAAGGATGACCTTGAACTCCTGATCTTTGGGCCTCCACCTCCCAAGAGCTGGGATTACAAGTGTTCACCATCATGCCGGGCTAAGAAAGTAACTTCTGAGTCAAGATATCTGAGTGAAGGATGCTGTAGGAAGAAGGACAAGTTAATGGGAAGAAAGGCCCCGAGTTCCCATAGTGTTTGCAAAATGAGCTGTGGGCCCAGACAGAGTGAGGGAGGAAGGAGGAGGAGCTAAAGGGGTTACGGAATCCTTCTAGAACTCTGCAGATGTCGGTAGGACTTTGACACTACTCTGAGGAAGATGGGGAAACGCTACAGGGCTTGAAACAGAACGCTACGCATCTTGACGTGACCGGTTCATCTTTCAGAACCAACCCCAGCCCATAGGGGACCTTGGTACAAATTAGAAAATGGAGCCCCTTCCCCAACATAGTTTCATTTGCCCAACACTGTAGCAATAAGCTTGGTGTAAACGCCAGCAGTCAGGAGACTAAGGGGAGTGAGAGGATTGCAGATTTGTGGTCAGCCTGGACTACAGAGCGAATTTTAGGCTTCCCTGGGTTACATGGCAAGATCCTATCTCAAACAAATACTTGTAGAAGTGATTCCAATAGCCTCAGGAGCCACCCAGAAACAGTGTCTATCACTGTTACCCATTTTTTATAACCTTTAAGGCTGTCTCCCCCTGCTAGCTCCTTCAACATTGGCCACGCTAGGCAAAAAGTTGCAATAATAAACTTAGAAGAAAGAAAACTGGGTGTGGTGGCATATCCTTGTGAGCCTCGCTTTTGAGGTAGGAAGATCGGGAGTTGAAGGCCAGCCTTACTGCCATCTGCTGGAAGATATGTCCAATCTCGGTTGTCCAAGGTGTGCAGAACAGCCCTTAGCTGTAAGGGTGTGCCCACTCTGCTTAAGTTCCCACCATTGTCTGGAATGTCCCATGGGACTGTCAGTCCACATCTCTCCTCAGCGAGCTACTTAGGGGGCAAAGAGCACAGTTTCCCTTTTGTCCACTCCTGAGCCTGTCCCCATGTTGGGCATGTATGTAACCACTCCTTCCGTCTCCTCCAGACGCTGGTTCACCATTCAGAACAACCAGCTGGTTTACCAGAAGAAATATAAGGTGGGTCGGTCCGGGGTGCCTGGGCTCTAGATAAACTCAGCCCTTGTTCACAATGACTGGCTCATGGACCCCTTATCACTCTCTGCCAGGACCCTGTAACCGTAGTGGTAGACGACCTTCGTCTCTGTACAGTGAAGCTCTGTCCAGACTCAGAAAGGCGTTTCTGTTTCGAAGTAGTGTCCACCAGCAAGTGAGTAGAGTCCCTGGGGCGATATTCTAAAATGTCTGAATGTTTACAAACCCAAAAGGCAGGGCCACCAAAATGAGTGTCCCTGAATAGGTCCAGGACTTAACCCTTTGGAGACTGGGTTGAAGCAGGGAGCCCAGACTGAGAGGACAAGGTGGTAGGAGATATTTCGGAGGACGCTGCCATTCACTAGAGGAGTACCAGTGCTCCGCTTACAGTAAATTCATTGTCAGTTGAAAAGATACTGGAAAACCTACTTTACACATAGCTTAGCCTAGCCTTAGCTTACCTGCTAGAAACCGTTAGCATACAGTTCCAAGGCTCTTCTACAAGAAAGTGTTATCGAACACACTACTGAAAACCCAAGAGGGTTGTATAAATACACCTTTGTGTGTTAATCTTGAAAAATATTGTCAAACTACCATAAGTTAGGGATCACCTGGATTTCAGTAGAGCAGATAACCAGGTTCAGAGCACACCTGTAACGCCAGCACTTGGGAGGAGAATCTTAAGTTTGAGGAACACGGCCTGTTTCTGTCTCAAGGAGAAAGAGGCTACTGAGAGGGCTCAGTACTTGTGCCAAGCTTGTCAACCTGAGTTCATCCCCAGGACACACATGGTGGAAAGAGATACTCAACTCTAGGACATACTGGGTGTGTGTTTGCACAGATACACAGACACACATATGAATATAATGTAGTCTCTCTCCACCCCAAGAAGGGGTTTCTCTGTGTAGCCCTGACTGTCTTGGAACTCATTCTGTAGACCAGGCTGGCCTCCAACTCAGAGATCCATCTGCCTCTGCTTCCCAAGTGGTAGGATCAAAGGTGTGCACCACCACCACTGGGTTAATGTTGTCTTTCTGAAAAGTTCAAGTCCCGAATGGCTTGCTAGCAAGTTTGAAGTCAGTCTGGACAGTTTATCAGATCCTATCTCTAACTAAAGTAAAAAATGGCTTGGATATAACTCCGAGGCAGCGTGCTTACCTAAGCATGCGCAAAGCCTTGGGCCCAATCTCATTAGAAATAGATCAATAGGGCTGGTGAGATGGCTCAGTGGGTAAGAGCACCCGACTGCTCTTCCGAAGGTCCAGAGTTCAAATCCCAGCAACCACATGGTGGCTCACAACCATCCGTAACGAGATCTGACTCCCTTTTCTGGAGTGTCTGAAGACAGCTACAGTGTACTTACATATAATAATAAATAAATCTTAAAAAAAAAAAAGAATAGATCAATAAGTAAACATCTTTCAAAAACTGTATATCCAGCTGGGCATCCGCAGGCTGTCAGCTTGCCCTCCCTGCCTCACAGCTCTCTGGTCTTATCACTCTCAATGCCACCTGCAGGTCCTGTTTCCTCCAGGCTGACTCTGAGCGTCTCCTGCAGCTATGGGTCAGTGCTGTCCAGAGCAGCATTGCCTCAGCCTTCAGCCAGGCTCACCTGGAGAACAGCCCTCGGGGGCCAGGCCAGGTACCTTCATATGGGCCACACTGCCCTGGGAGGTGGAGCTTTCCTCACCCTTAGGCCCCTTGCTCATCCTTTCTCCTGTCTCCCTCAGGTCTCAGGATACCATGCCCCAGGCTCTGCTGCAACTCTGGCTTGTGGTGGGGCAGCCAGAGGAAGGGAGTCTGGAGGAGTTGGGCAGGTGGCGGCCCAGGTACAAAGCGTGGATGGAAATGCGCAATGCTGCGATTGCAGGGAGCCAGCCCCAGAGTGGGCCAGCATCAACCTTGGCGTCACTCTCTGCATTCAGTGTTCCGGCATCCACAGGTCATTCCCTAAAACCTGTGGCACAAGCCCTGCTTCCAACTGCTGCGTGGCCCCTCTCATGCACCCTACCCTTGCTCTTCCTTCTCTGTCACCAGTCTCCAAGCTTGTAGCGCAAGTGCACATTTGAGTTGGGTGTGGACAGGCCTGGGGGCCTCCTAGATGAACTCATTGTCTTGATAGGAAGAAGCATGGGTTATGGTTGCTGAGGGTGGGACAGCCAACAAGAGCCCAAGAGGGGAAAGGGTTGTGAGATCCTAGAAAGTCCCTAAGGCTTCACCACCAGTCTGAAGTATATGGAGGGAAAAGAGGTGGCAGACAAAGCATGTTCCAGACCGAAGCATCATGAGCAAAGTGGGGAGGCTAGAGTGTTCAGCAGCAATGGTGAGCAGGCCAGAGTCAGATCGAGGCTAGAGGGCCTCTGCTGCTCTGCTTCCTGGCCCGGCTCCTCTGTGTCTGCACACAGGCCTGATCTTTTCAGTAGCAACAGCTTTCCTAGGCTACTGCCCACACAGGGCATGACTCTCCCTCTGGCCCTCCAGGAGCCTTGGTGTTCATTTCTCCAAAGTCCGCTCTCTGATCCTTGACTCCTGGGAACCAGAACTGGTGAAGGTAACTAGGGTTACTCCGGATATTGTGAAGACAGAGGACTGAGGAATCTTTGAGGGCTCTGATACTCACCCAGTTACTCTCCCTCTTTCTCTTGCCCTCTTCTGGGCCTTCGAAGCTTATGTGTGAGCTGGGGAATGTCATCATCAACCAGATCTACGAGGCCCGGGTGGAGGCCATGGCGGTGAAGAAGCCAGGGCCCAGCTGCTCCCGGTGAGGTTGGGGTGGAGGGACTCAGGGCTTCCCTGTCGTGGAGAGGAATGGCAAAGAGGCTGAGGGACCAAAGGCTGTCTCCTCTAACCTCCAGGCAGGAAAAGGAAGCCTGGATTCATGCCAAGTATGTGGAGAAAAAGTTCCTGACCAAGCTTCCTGAAATCCGTGGGCGAAGAGGTGGTAGGGGACCCCCAAGAGGACATCCTCCTGTGCCCCCAAAGCCTCCTATCAGGCCACACTCGGGCATTGTCAGATCCAAATCAGGTAGAGAGTCCAACTCATTGCTGTACACTCAGTACTGGCCAGGCCCTAGAGGGAGGCAGAATGTGAGGTCCAGGATGTCCCTTGGAGGAGGCTGGGAGGAGCAGAGTACAGAGTCAGGAGGTCACAGTGGGGTGTAGACGAAGGAAAAGTATGGGCTGGAGTATGGTCAGGAAGAGCCACAGAGAGGGGCATCTCCAGAGAGAGGTTGAACTTGGCATCTCCGAAGGTTTGAAAAGAAGGAAGGGTTATGAGCCTTGTCTGGGCGGGGGAAGGTAAGCACTGAGTCTGTCAGGGAGTCAGCTCACCTCTGGCATCCAGCCAGTCTGGGGAGATGAGCAATGCTATCTCTTCCACACCCAGGGCCCTGCACACACACAACACACATACCAACACGTATACACATCCACAGCGCTCCCGTTTCTCACCACAGCTCTGAGTCACAAGGGACTCCCCACAATTTGGACGTGACTTACCCCACTGCAGCACCTGGGGACTTTGCTGAAGATTTCCTTTCTAGACCCGGCACTGATACTCCTTAACAGAATTAAATCCACTTGACAGAGTCCCCGTCTGATGACATGGGAAGCCTGCACCCCGGAGCCCTGCTGTTTCAAGCTGCTGGACATCCCCCATCTCTTCCTACCATGGCTGATGCCCTGGCCCATGGAGCTGATGTCAACTGGGTCAATGTGGGCCAGGGGAATGCCACACCTCTGATCCGGGCCACAGCTGCTGTGAGGACCATGCTGGCCTTCCCAATTCTACCCTAGAACTCTCCCTGGGGTCTCCATCCCATAGGGCAAGATAAATAATATAGACTAGGTGTTTGAAGTGTGATTTGGAGGTGGTGAATTAGATTTTTCGTCTGCCACTTACATGAGATTTAAAACAAGTTGTCAATATCCCCGTGACTTAGTCTCCTCAATGTAAAATAAGGATAGCAGACCGGAGAGATGGCTCAGAAGTCAGGAGCTCATGCTGTGTTTGCTCAGGATCAGTTCCCAGCATCTACAAGGCAGCGCATAACTATAACTCCAGTGCCAGGAGATCCAGCGCCCTCTACTGGCCCCCTCATTCACTACATGTGACACACAGACATACATGTGGGTGAAACACCTATACACATAAAATAAAAATAAAACAATCTTTAATTAAAAAAAAGAGGGACAGGATGTCTCAACAGGGTGCAGGATATGCTTTGGGGAGGGACAGATTTTCTCTGTATAGCCCTGGCTGTCCTGGAACTCACTCTGTAGACCAAACTGGCCTTAAACACAGAGATTTGCTGGCCTCTGCCTCCTGAGTGGTGGGCTTTAGATTAAGACATGTGCTACCACTGCCTGGCTTTTTTTTTTTTTTTTTTTAAAAAACAAATGCTATCTTATTTAAGCTGGGCGTGGTGGCGCATTATTTAATTTTTTATGTGCATTGGTGTTTTGCTTGTGTGTATATATATGGGAGGGGGGTTCCCCTGGAACTGGAGTTACAGACAGTGTGGGTGCTAAGGATTGAATCTGACTCCTTTGGAAGAGTAGCTGGTGCTTTTAACCACTGAGACATCTCTCCAGTCCCGGGATAGATTTAATATATGAGCATCTAAAGATCGAGGGCCAAGCCTGACACCTCACTGAGCCCTGAAACATCCAAAAATCCACCTCTAAAAATGCCATCTCCTTCTTGATCTCTCTATGCAGAACTCTCTTCTGGCCTGCGAGTTTCTCCTCCAAAATGGGGCGAATGTGAACCAAGCAGACAGTGCCGGCCGGGGTCCTCTCCACCATGCCACCATTCTTGGCCACACAGGGTAGGGAGCCATGGAAATGGCACCATGGGGAGGAAGCTTTCTGGGAGTGAAATTGGGGGATGCCTGCTGCTGAATTTAGCTCTCTTCTCTAGGCTCGCTTGCCTGTTCCTGAAACGGGGTGCTGATCTGGGGGCTCGAGACACAGAAGGCAGGGACCCTCTGACTATCGCAATGGAAACCACTAATGCTGACATCGTAACCCTGTGAGAATGCTGAAGGGGCAGACTGATGCTTGGACAGTCCATCCATCGTTGGGGTGGGACTAACGTCAAAACTAGACTTGGAGGGTGAGGTCTGGGGTGTGTGTGTGTGGAGTGGGGTGTGGAGCAGGAGCATGGACCAGTTGGGTGAGATACTGAGAGTTCACCTGGGAGCCATTATTAGGATACCAACATTGCAAAAAAGTTCGTGAGTGTAAGCTTTTTTTTTTTAAGCACTAGTTATGGACAGACATTTTTAAGGAGTGACACAACTCAAGAATTGGACAGAGGATGGGGATTTGGCCAAGTTCCAGGTCTTTTACTCCTTAATCCCCACCCTTCAGGCTACGATTGGCAAAGATGCGGGAGGCTGAAGCGGCCCAGGGCCAGGCAGGTAAAGTAACCACGTATTTCACCCCGACCCCGACTCCCGGTCCATACCGAAATGATGGCCCTTGCATGCCTGACCCCTTAGTACCCAACTGCATTAATACCATTGTTTATTCAACAAACATGTTTTGGGCACAGCGAACGTGCCTGACCTGTGGAACAAAGGTACTGTACTTAGGATGCACCCACACTTTAAAGCGCTTACCCTGTACCCCTACTGTGTAGCCCGGATGTCCAGCCTCCCAGTCTTTCCTCTGTTTTCCTTAGGAGATGAGACGTATCTCGACATATTCCGAGACTTCTCCCTCATGGCGTCGGACGACCCAGAGAAACTGAGCCGTCGCAGTCAGGACCTCCATACTCTGTGATTCCAGGCTCCTCCCCACCCTGCCCCATTGAAGTCTCCATTAAAGTCTCTCAGCTTGGCTTCTTTCTTAGTTCATTTACTGTGCGCCACCTGGGGGCCCGGCAGGGTGTTTGGCACAGTGGCCACCCAGATGCGGGTAGCCCTGGTTACTCAAGAGGCTAGGGTTTCTTTAAAGGAGGAAGCTGACTAGCACCCGGTGGCTTGGCGGGAGGGGCTTTCGAGCCCAGGGGACCAGGGAAGCCACCGCGTGGGAACCTGGGCTCGCTGGGATGGCCCGAAGGCATCCCGGGAATGCGATGGCTCAGCATCCGCCCCCTCGGGAGTTCCCGACCGGGATCCAACCGGGAGACGTGGATTCTCTCAGACTAGAGGGATGGACTGGAGACTCCATCCTCGACCAAGTTGTACTAGTGAGGTCATGCACACCTGCAGGGAACGCGGGGCCGTCGCGGCCACTTCCGCAACGAAGCCTGTGAATCATCCCACCCCCGCTCCAGTCGGCCGGTCCAGCCTGTCCGCCCCATCTCTCGCACTGGCAAGGCCCGGCTCCCACCCATAGCAGAGCCCGGCCAGCCCACGGGGGCGTAGGGCGGGGCGCTAAGGGGCGGGACTGTCGCTTAAAGGGCCACTGACCGCTGCCCTTAGGCCACTTCCTGGGGGTGGAGAGGACCTCAGTGCCTGCTGCGACAACCCAGGAAGGCGGTAACGCCCGAGTCCTGAGACTCTGTTTGTTCCCAACAGAGTCCCGGGACACTCTCAGCTCTGACTGCAAGAGCATCGCCTCTCCCAAGCCATACAGAACTGCTGGCTACCGGCTCCTATCAGTTGCGCCTCCATCTTTTGGGACACACGCCCCTAACCCTGGCTGGGCCTCTGGACAGGTCCTCGGAACCCGACGTGGACTCTACAACTACAAAAGCTCAGAAACTCAAACTGATCCTTTCCGCGTCCGACCGGTGCTCACCACCGTCACCTGCTGGTTGAATTTCGGAAACCCACTGTCTGAAAAGTACAGGAGGGAATCGCTGACCACGCACAATCAGAATCGTCTGGACCAAAAGCTCCCTGATCCTGTCTGGCTGCCGTCTGTTCCTTTCATCGGTTCTTTCATCCTCTCGGGGATTTTTGTGTCCTGAAGCCCCCAACCACCACCAAAGTAGCTTGGGTGAGCTACAAACTTTACTGTCTTGTTCTCCAATCTCTGCCTCCAACTTAGCAAGTCTGAACGTTACCACCCAATTCTTTCCAAACCCCCAAATATCTGCTTTGTCCTTCTCCTTGCCTGTCTCTTATATTACCCAAAATTTCCCCCCCTCCTGTGTCCTCTTCACCCCCTTCCTTTGGGGGTCCCGTGACCCTAAATGTGGGGGGAACACTATATTCCACTACACTGGAGACCCTGACACGCTTCCCAGATTCTATGCTGGGGGCCATGTTTAGGGCTGACACCCTAATGCCAGCCAACCTTAACCCACAAGGAGATGGCCATTACTTCATCGACAGGGATGGCAAGGCGTTCCGGCACATCCTCAATTTTTTGCGTCTAGGCCGTCTGGACCTGCCCCGTGGGTACGGAGAAACTGCCCTTCTTAAGGCAGAGGCTGACTTCTACCAGATCCGGCCCCTCCTGGATGCCCTTCGGGAATTGGAAGCCTCTCGGGGTACACCTGCATCCACAGCCGCCCTACTCCATGCAGATGTAGATGTCAGCCCACGCCAGGTGCACTTCTCTGCTCGAAGGGGCCCCCACCACTATGAGCTGAGCTCTGTCCAGGTGGACACCTTCCGAGCCAACCTCTTCTGCACTGACCCAGAGTGTCTGGCTGCCATGCGCAACAGATTTGGTGTGGCCATTGGGGACAGGGCAGAAGGAGGTCCACATTTTCGGCTAGAGTGGGCCTCCCGCCCCCAGGAACTCCCTGAAGTAGAGTATCAAAGACTGGGGCTGCAGCCACTGTGGACTGGGGGGCCAGAAGATCGTCGGGAGGTAGCGAACACGCCTACATTCCTGGAGGAGGTGCTACGGGTGGCTCTGGAACATGGCTTCCGCCTGGACTCTGTCTTCCCAGACCCTGAAGACCTTCTGAACTCTAGATCCTTGCGCTTTGTACGCCACTGAGGATGCTACCATCCACTTGACTGTGCCGAGGAGGGGGAATGAGTCAGCCCAGGGGCTAGTGGCTCTTCTAAAACCTCTTTGTAGTACTGGTATGGTAGCTATGAAGGTCAGGGATCCCACCACACCTGGCCAGAGCCTAGAGCTGGGGTTCCCAGATCGAGCTGCCCCCTTCCACCCCACAAGACTCAGAATGGTCCAGAAGGTCCACACGGGGGCTTATCCTGGGAAAGCATTGTGGATCCTCTGGCCTGTTTTTGCTTGAGGATGGGTCCTCTGTATTCAGAAGTGTGGCAAAGTAAGATAGCACCTCTCTTTGCCCAGGCTAAACCTAGCAGAGCTCTGGCGGGTTGAGCACTAGGTGGGAGGATTTTGACTTATCAAATGTAACCTGTTCCCTAGACTGTGGTTTCCTTTACTGGAGCTGACACCTTATCCTACAGTAACCATTAAGAGGCCAGGACACTCTGGGAGATTTCTTTACTATGTCCCAAGCCACCTATTGTGGGACACTCCATCCTAGGATGACATAGGGAGCGAGGAGAACCTCCATGAACACGGGGGCTAGAGCTCCCTTCTGGAATTCCAAGTGGTTTGGAGGATCCCGTATGGAAGTGGGGCTGGACCATGGTGTCCAGAGGCCTCTTTCATGTGTGTGCGCCTGCCAGCCAATAGATCTGATGCTGCCTGGCTCCCTGCTGTCTTGGTTCCCATCAGTGTTGCTGACGCCTGTGTTTGTGTATTGGTCCTTCTGTGATCTTGGCATGTCCAGGCCTGTTTGGGGTTGCTTAGAAACTCTCCAGGCTCAGGTACCTCTGTGGTATGTGTAAAAGCAGATTCAGATTTAGTTTAATCATAGGGTGTGTGTATGTGTGTGTTTGCATGTGTGTTTATGCCTGCGCTGCCACGTAGGCAGGAGGGCCTTGTTTGGGTTTGAGTCACACTAGGCCCTTCCTATGAGAGGTAAAAGCCTCTGGGCTTAGCTGGGCCTCTGAGACCTCTGGGAGCTCTTGGTTGCTGAGACAACCATGAGCCTGTTGCTAGGAAATAGCTGGGTAAGGAAGGCCTAAGGCTGTCCTGGGCAGCCAGGAGCTAGAGTTGGGAGAGTCGGGGAGGGTGTGGGAAGGATAGCATTTCTGGGTTCCTGGGTGGATGGGGATACACACATAAATGTGGTCATCATTGGGTGGAGTCATTTATCTATCACTGTGACTTACAAGGAGAAAAATAAATTGCTTTCAGAACCATGATGTGTAAAGGCCACTATCCCCTTGCAACAGAAACCCTGATTTATCCGTCCTAGAGATACGTTTTAGCTTCCAGTTCTTGGGGGCCCAGGGGTGGCTCTACCGGAGCCAAGGAGTAAGACAATGGCATTGTTCTGGATCAGTCTAGAACCTCCAACATGAAGGGTCAGAATCCGGATCTCAGAGAATTCTAACTCTTCCCTGGTCTGAGGGGTCCAACTCCTCCCATACCCCAGCAGGCTTCATGTGGGTGCTGGCTCTGGGTGGGGCTTTCTTGGCCGTGGCCAAGGCTTGTATCTTCTGTCGTCTCCAAGATCATGCCTTGGCAAACCGCCTGGCTCAGCTCAATAACCAGACGAAGCCGAAGTGGAAATGGAAGGAATGGGCTTCCCCAGATTTCTCAGCCTTTGCCTTAGGTAATATCAGATATGCAAGGTCAGCTCAGCAATAGTCACACCTATATCCTAAGGGGGCTGGCACCCGAGTTCCTAGCTGTGCATCTCAGCCATTGCTTCAGTCCATAGCCCTTTCTGGACACACTAGCCTCTCTCTCTCTCTCTCTCTCTCTCTCTCTCTCTCTCTCTCTCTCTCTGTCTGGAAGAACTCTGTGCCCTAGGAAATAGGAAAAAACAAAACAAAACAAAGACAACACAACCCCCCCCAAAAACTCTAGAGCCTACTCTAGCTCCTTCTTGTCCATCTCCACAGATGAGGTTTCAATGAAGCAAGTCACAGAGAAAACTCACCGAGTCCTGAGAGTCATAGGTGAGGTCTGGAGAAAATGGACACCTTGGGACTTAGGAAGACCCATGACGAGACGGGATATGGGGGGGGGGGGTGAAGAGAGGGACCGATCTGGGAGGGGGCCTGGAAGGCAGCTCCGATGAGGTCTAGGGCAATATAGCTGTGCTGTGCCTCTCCAGAGAAAAAAGGATCCGTCTCTTTGATTCCATTATACTGGCAATGGCTTCAGAAGACCAGGATCCCCCAGTACACCAGGGAAGGTATTGATGGGGAGGGTACCAAGGAGACGCCTAGGATTTGTAGCCCCGTGGGGCATGACTGAACAAGTCAGCCACCGCTCCTTGCCTTTCATTGCAGCTCTCTGTGCTCCCGTCTGCCGTGAGTAAAAGAAAAGGCCGTGGAGCCCCCCTGGGGAGCGAAGAGAGTAGGGCAACGGCCTGAGGAGCTTGGGCGGCTGGGAGGAAGGGGTTGGAGGCGGTGGCTTCGCTTGCCAGCGCTGCTCCTATTGTCTCCTGCAGGGGGCAGCACCATCCTGTACAACTGCTCCACCTGCGAGGGCAAGGAGGAGTCTTGTTGGCCCCAAAAGCGCTGCTACCCAGGTTCTTTAATCCTCACCCTCCTAAGGCCCCCTAGGTTCCCTGGTGTGATCCACAGGATCATCCACGGTCTCCTGGGTTCCTTGCAGACAGTCACGATCTGTGGGACGCTAGGATTCTGCTCCTATGCATCTTCGGAATTGTCCTGCTTTCGGGTGTTGTGAGCCTCCAAGTGGAGTGAGTTGTGGGGATCTTCCCAACCCCCTTCCCTGATTTTCTTCAGGCCTCCCATCCTCTGTCTCCTTTCAGGTACCTGAAGCTGCAAGCAAAAGACTTGTGAAGAGGAGGACAGCTTTTCCAGCCCCAGCTCTAAGAAATCTGTGTCCACAATTTCCACATCCCTTAGGGTGGGAACCAGACACTTTGTAGACCCAGCCCCAAAGCCTCAATCTTTCAGACCCTAAACCTCAGACTTCTGCTATCAATATTCCTGTCAGATGGCCTCCAGGAACCCAAGCACCCACAGCTGGAAAGTCCCTCCCTTTCTGTGTTCCACCAATCAAACAGAGCAGCAGATGATGCCAGGAAATTATCTACAGAAGGAAAGAATCCCTTACCACCACCACTCCCACATCCCCTCTGTCCATTCCCGGAAAGCGGGGGACTGTTGGCCTGTAGATGTTGCTCTAGGCCCTCCAATGACTGATCCGAAATCCGGGAATGAGGGTTCTGGAAAACTCTCTCCCTCTGGGGTGAGACCACATCAGTCAACCCGCTGGCATACAGTCCCTCCATTGTATTAATATTGTGCAGCCTGGACCTTCCCCTCCTTCTGGGCCTGTGTAAATCTGCTGTGTGATGCCTTCCATCCCCGTCTGGCTCCATCTGCAACTTGGGCAGGCAGATGGGATGGGAATTCTTAGGAATTCTAGTTAGAGGTGCCCCCCGCCCCCAATAGATATTTAGCAATGTCTGGAGTCAGTTTTGTTTTAATTGGAGGAATGTGTGGCTGGCGCTAGTGGGTGGAGACCAAGGCCACAGCGTGCTAGACATCCTGGGACACACAGGAAAATCCTGTCCTAATGTCAACAATTTATGGTGGAGGAATTCTGGTGGTACCAGTCTTCTTTGTATCAGGGGCTTGGGGTTTGGATGACAGGAGATAGAAAATGAAGACATAAGTTCTCATGGGCGCACTGGGAACTTTTCATATGGGATCCCAGTCTCTACCTACTTTTCAAACTGGGTGTCTGGAGGGCACATTTGGAGTGGCCTGGACAGCCTCTAAACAGCTCCTTGCTTGTTTTCCTCCCCCTGGGTGAGTAAAATCGTCCCATGTGAAGCCTTGGTTAGTATGATCCACAGCCCGGTTAGAACCACTGGGGTCAACATGCCTTTCCTCTTTAACTTTTGAGACAGGGTTTCTTTGTGAGTCAGGGTTTCTCTGTGTAACAGTCTTGGCTGCCCTGGAACTCACTTCTGGCCTCAAACTCACAGAGATCTGCCTGCCTCTGCCTCTAGAGGTGCTGGGATTAAAATTGGGTGCCAGCTCCAAATTTTGTTTTTAAATGTTGTTTAGTGTGTGTGTAAGCTAATGTAGACCACAGCATATGTGTGGAGATCAGAGAACAATGTGCAGAAATCAAGTCTCTCCTACCTCCACAAGGGTCCTAAGACTGAACTCATATCCTCAGGCTTGGTGGCTGTGATGGTTTGTATATTCTTGGGCCAGGGAGTGGCACCATTTGGAGGTGTGGCCTTGTTGGAATAGGTGTGACCTGGTTGGAGTAGGTGTGTCACTGTGGGTGTGGGCTTAAGACTCTCACCCCACTTGCCTGGAAGTCAGTCTTCCACTAGCAGCCTTTGGATGAAGACGTAGAACTCTCAGCTCTGCCTGCGCCATGGCAGCCTGGATGCTGCCATGCACCCACCTTGATGATAATGGACTGAACCTCTGAACCTGTAAGCTAGCCCCAATTAAATGTTGTTTTTTATAAGACTTGCCTTGGTCATGGTGTCTGTTCACAGCAGCAAAACTCTAACTAATACAGTGGCAAAGGTCCTTAACTGGCTGAGCCATCCCTACAGCCCACTGTTCTTGTTTTTGAGACAGGTTCTTGTCAGCTTAGCCTGGCCTTCAGCTTGCTATAAGGTCAGAGATGTCCTTGAGCCTCTGACTTTCCTGTTTCTGCCTCCCAAGAGCTGGGACTGTGGGCATGCGCCCCCCATCCCCCCAATCTGGCCCTCACATTCTAGACAATCCTTTTATTCTATACACGAAGATACGAGAGCCAGAGGTCACACGAGAGCGCAAACGTGTCCAAGATCATAGGGAAACCTATCCTTCATTTGGCAACAGTGAATGCCCACCAGTTAACAGCATCACCTCTGAAAAAGGAATAAGTAACCCCTGGATGTCCTGATCTCAGAGGTGGCACTGCTCTGTCCCCCTCGATGTCCTGATCTCAGAGGTGGCGCTGCTCTGACCTGGATGGAAGCTGCCCCATCTGCTCCTTTGCTCAGCCTCACTTTCCAGGATCAACACTTTACAGTTGTTCCTGATTTCCTGCTCCAGTGTTCATAGGTCAACAATACTACCCATCATTAAAGGACTGCCTACCCCTTCTCCTGTGGTGACCTCCAGTCCACCACGAACCTTTTAGAGTGGACGTTAGGCTCCCAGGTGCTCCACCTGGCTGCAAATGCTCCTCTTGAACCCGAGTCAGTCTCAATGGTTACATGGATCCTCCTGAGGCTGCACATCTCTCACTGCATTTGATGAGCTTAGTTTTTGGAGTTAAGCTGCCTGACTTCAAACCCTTGGTCTGCTCTGACTGGACCTTGGGAACTTTTAACCTCTCTATTTTCCATGTCTTTGTATTTTGCTTTTGACCCAGTCTTGTTGTATAGCTGGGATAAGAGGCAGGTGCCACCAGCCTCAGCAGTCCCAAGTGTTTTATATGAATTTGTTATGACTGAAATATTCCTTTAAGGTAAGTATTATTGTATTCCATTAAAATATATGATATTATGGACTAGAGACGGCTCAGAGGTGAAGCGTGACCCAGGTTCTGTTCCCAGCATCCACATGGCACAACAGCTGTCCCAAAACTCCAATTTTGAGGGTCCAGTACTTTCTTCTGGCCTCTGTGGGCACCAGGTATGCATGTAGTACATTTGGACAAGACATTTATACACATAAAATGAAAACAATCTTAAAAAAATAAAACAATTATAATATGTACTTTTATTATATGTTAAGAAAAAATTACCGCCGGGCGTGGTGGCGCACGCCTTTAATACCAGCACTCGGGAGGCAGAGGCAGGTGGATTTCTGAGTTCGAGGCCAGCCTGGGCTACAGAGTGAGTTCCAGGACAGCCACGACTACACAGAGAAACCCTGTCTCGAAAAACCAAAAAAAAAAAAGAAAAAAAAAAAAAAAGAAAAAATTACCTAGTAAGCTGTGGCATGCCTAACTTGTCTTGACTTCAAAAATGTTAAAATGGCCGGGCGTGGTGGTGACGCCTTTAATCCCAGCGCTTGGGAGGCAGAGGCAGGCGGATTTCTGAGTTTGAGGCCAGCCTGGTCTACAAAGTGAGTGCCAGGACAGCCAGGGCTACACAAAGAAACCCTGTCTCGAAAAGCCAAAAAAAAAAAAAAAAAAAAAAAAAAGTTAAAATGTCAAAGTGAGCTCCAGGACAGCCAGGGCTATACAGAGAAACCCTGTCTTGAAAAACCAAAAAAAAAAAAAAAAAAAGAAAAAAAAAACCCAAAAAACCAAAAAGCAAACAAACAAAAAGAACTTTAAAAAAATTACCTGCTTTTTGTTGTTCTTGATGTTTTTGATTTTTTTTTTTAAGATTTATTTATTTTATGTAAATACACTATCATCATCTTCAGACATACCAGAATAAGGCACTGGATCCGATTATAGATGGTTGTAAACCACCATGTGGTTTCTGGGAATTGAACTCAGGTCCTCTGGAATTCTATATAAGAGCAATCAGTGCTCTTAACTGCTGAGCCATCTCTCCAGCCCAATGTTTTTGTTTTTTGAGATGGGTTTTCTGTGTAGCACTGGCTGTTCTGGAACTCACTCTGTTGATCTGGCTGGCCTCAGAACTCAGAGCTCCACTCATCTCTGCCTCCTCAGTGCTGAGAGTAAAGGCGAGCACCACCACTGCCCAGAAAATTATCTGCTTTTACACAATAAGAAGGTAGCTGTGTATGGTGGCTCATGATAAAACCCAATACTCGGGACTCGGAGGCTGCAGAATCAGTCAAGGTCATTCTTGGTTGCACGTAAAGCTCAAGGCCAACCCGGACTCCAAGAGACCCTGTTTTCAAAAGCAAAACAAAGCAGGGTCTAGAGAGATGGCTCAACAGCTAACACTTGCTGCTCTCACAGGACCTGAGCTTGGTTCCTAGCACTCATCTGTAACCACAGTGTCAGGGGATCCATATCTCCTCTGGCATCTGCAAGATTCCCGTATGCGTACAGTACACATGTGCACACACATATATAAAGTAAAACAAACAATGTAAAAGGCAAAAAATTAAACATGAGAAGGAGCCTGGCAGTGGTGGCACACCCCTTTAATCCCAGCACTCAGGAGGCAGAGGCAGGTGGGTCTTTGAGTTCCAGGCCATCTTGGACTACAGAGCAAGTTCCAGGACAGCCAGATCTACACAGTGAAACCCTATCTTGGAGAAAAAAAGTTGAGAAGGCTGAAGATGAGGGTGTGGTTTACTGTTAGAACACTTGCTTATCATATCTGAGAGTCCTTTGTTTCATCCCTATCATAATTAATCAATCAGTTGTAAGAAGGCTGGTGATGTAAGTGGCAGTACACTGCCTGCAAGGCACTGGCGAGGTAGAGCTAAGAGGATCAGAAGACCAGTGTCATCTCTAGGTACATAGCAAGACCAAGGCCAGCCCAGCACACAAAATCCTGTCTCAAAAAAAATAATTTTTGAGGGATGTTCCCTATCTTTTCCCTGCCTACAGAATATAGACTGTCGCTTGTTTACCCTGGCTTTCAAGGCTCTCTATCAGCATCCCTCATGACTTTTCTGCTACTTAGGCCAGAGCTTTCTAAACAGACCTAATTGGAATTTCCAGGTTGGTCCATGAGCATCTCAGACTTCATGTGACCAAATAAACCTTCCTTTACTGAGATTCCCAGTGATTTCTTGCAATCTCTCTCATGATCCATGGCAAAGCCCACACACCCTTGTCTTCTCTCTTTGTTTTTTGGTTTTGTTTTTGTTTTTTGAGACAGGGAACTCATTTTGTAGACCAGGCTAGCCTCGAACTCAGAAATCCGCCTGCCTCTGCCTCCGGAGTGCTGGGATTAAAGATGTGCGCCACCATGCCTAATGTCTTCTCTCTTTGTAATACCTACAAGCGCTCTTCTCACCAGTAACCAAGTGATTCCCCGTTGTAATATGTAGAATCTGGCTGCCACTTGTTTAACAAGTTATCTTCCAGGACTGTCTACCCTATAATACTCCCCACGGCCAGATCGATTCACTGTCGCTTCCTAAATATCTTCTACTATTGCCTGAGCTTGTCCTCCCTCTGCACTGCCCTTTTGACTTGACACAGGTCATACCCATGCAAAGCTGCTCTGAGTTCTGCTAAGGGAGAGAGGACTCCTTCCCCAGACATCTCTCAGCTATGGCATCTGTTGCATCAAGGTGGTAGGTATGTTTGGGGGAGATGAGGAGGAGGGGAGAAGAGTTGAAACAGGACTTCATATAGTCCAGGCTAGCCTTGAACTTACTATGTAGCTGCAGATGACCCTACTGATCTTCCTGCTGGTCTTACAAGAGTAACCACCACTTCCAGCTTGTGTGTGTGTGTGGTATTTATTAAAGCTATTGGAAATATTGTATGCTAATAAGACATCCGACCTGAGGGGTGGGGGTGTGAATCAGTAGAGAAAACAGGGCACAAGCCACAGGCAGAGACTAAGAGCTTTTTCGAATAGACTGAATCTGCTGGTTTTGCTGACTACCTTCTTTGTGGGGACAGAGCAGGCCTGCCCCAAGGCTTGCTGGGAGCAAACAAACCCAGAGGGGACATTCTCTGTTCTCACAACAGTGGGTGGTGCAGAATTGTTTCTAATGCTCAACTGCCAGCATCAGAGCAAGCTCAGACGGCCCCATTAAGGCTTTGATGGCCTCACTGGGTCCAAAACGGTTTGCAGTTGTGTGTCTGCCAAGCAAGGCCCTAAAGTGTCTTTGATGATGTGGACACCTTCCCGGGGAGAGGCTTTCTGAGTGACATCAGCCTTAGTCATGGCTGTAGTCAGCCAGCCTGGTCACAATGGACACCAGAGGACAATCTAACTTGGTGGTCTTTGTTTTTTTAACCTCTCTAGATCATGTTCTTCCTAGGAAGCTGCTACAGAAAGGGTCTGTGATCTCTATTTCCACCATGCCGGGCACATAGTTAAAACCCGAGAGGCATCCTTGATGATGGCTCCAGGCCTTTCTCTGGTTCTGGGCAACTCATGAGCAGGGTGCACAGGAGGCCATGTTGCTTTTCTCGTGTGTGTGTGTGTGTGTGTGTGTGTGTGTGTGCACATGCTCATGTGTGTATGTGGATACACATGCAAGTATAGAGGTCAGTGGTCACCCTTGTGTGTCTTTTCTGTACAGCTGTCTACTTTATTTCTGTTACTATGCTCTGTGAGAGTACCAGGAAGGCACACATGTACCTCAGGGAGCTCATGAAGGCCAGAGGAGGACCTTCAGAAGTCAGTTCTCCCTTCCGTCTTGTTGAGACAGGTCTCTCTTGTTGTTTGCCACCCTGCCAGCTCTAGGGTAGCTGACGTCTAAGCTCCAGGTGGATTCCCCTGTCTCTGATTTTCTTTCCACGGTATGGGTGCTGGGTTTTTACATGGGTTCCAGGGGTCAAACGGAGTCATCTGAGTCACTTTGCTAGTCTCATTCACCCTTTTTTTTTTTTTTTTTTTTTTTTTGAGACAGAGACCTGGAGCTCAATGATGGGCTAGAAGAGCCGACCAGGGACGCCGCCAGCATCTGCCTGTCTCCACGGCCTCAGAGCTGGGCTTTCAGAGGCCTGCCTTTTTATGAAGATGTTGGGGATCAAACTCAAGTTCTTATTCTTGTGCACCAAGCACTTTCCCAACTAAGTGTCTCCCCTGCCCCAGGGCTGGCTTCTCTGAGTCCTTCACCAACCATTGTAAACAAAGACAGTGTAAAGGGCCTTTAACCACAGCACTTAGGGTATAGGAGCAAGCAGATCTCTGTAAAGTAGAGGCTAGCCTGGTCTACATAGCTAGTTCCAAGCCAGCCAGAGCTACAAAGTAGTATCCTGTCTCCAAAATAAAATTAAAATAAAAAATGAAGGTGTTGGAAAGACTGAGCACCAGCTGGAGGTGCTCACTGCTCTCCGGGGATCCAGGCTCTGTTCCTAGCGCAAATAGCAAGTGCTTGGCAATTACGGATAACTCCAGCTCTAGGTAATACAACACCCTCTTCTGGCATCTGCTTCACAAACATATGTGTAGGCATTCACATATATACATAAAATAAAACTAAATACATCTTAAATATAAAAAATAAAGGGCTGTTCCCAGCAACCACATGGTGGCTCACAACCATCTGTAATGGGATCCAATGCCCTCTTCTGGTGTGCTTGAAGACAGCGACAGTGTACTCACATACATTACACAAATAATCTTTTTTTTTTAAAAAATATTTATTTATTTATTATATGTAAGTACACTGTAGCTGTCTTCAGACACTCCAGAAGAGGGAGTCAGATCTCATTACGGATGGTTGTGAGCCACCATGTGGTTGCTGGGATTTGAACTCTGGACCTTCGGAAGAGCAGTCGGGTGCTCTTACCCACTGAGCCACCTCACCAGCCCACAAATAATCTTTTAAAAAATAAAAAATAAAAATAAAGGGTTGGAGAGATGGCTCAGTGGTTAAAGAGCACTGGTTGCTCTTCCAGAGGTCCTGAGTTTAATTCCCAGCAACCACATGGTGGCTCACAACCATCTGTAAAGGGATCTGATGCCCTGCCCTCTTCGGGTGTGTCTGAAGACAGCGACAATATATATAATAAAAATAAAAACAAAGCCAGGTGTGGTGATGCAGCTTTAAACACCCAGGCAGAGACAAGTAGGTCTCTGTGAGTTTAAGACCAGGCAATTTAAAGAATGGGACTCTATATTGTGAGGCCCCTTCTCCCATGGGTTGTCCTCTGATAAGGTCCACAAGGGGAGTAGTGCCTTTGTGTCTGAGTGTGTGTGTGTGTGTTGGGGGGGGGGTAGTGTTCAGTAAGTGCGTAAGGTGAATAACCACCCCGAGACTAGCTATCAAGAGGCAGATCAACTTTCCTTAGGGTGATTCAAGACTTATAAAGTTTTGGGGGACTGAGGGTAGGAATATCCAAGATAGGCAATTGGCTGAGGGCTTAGGGCACCAAAATGTCTCATTAGCATGGGGAATCGCTTCAGGAATCTCAGGTGCTGGCTGAACAGGCTTTGTCAGGAGGAAGGAAATTAACCTTGCAATCTAATTGAGGCTACATGACATTCCTCAGGTAGAGGAATGTATTGGGGCTTAGAATTCCCCAGACACCAATAAGGAAGGGAGTCTCTGGAGTCGCACTGAGCACAGAGGCTATCCAGTCACTCTCTGTGGACTTTGACCATAATTAGCAGAGTTTTCCCACACTATATATATTAAAAGAAGAAAAAGAAGAAAAGGAGAAAGAAGGAGAAGGAGAAGGAGAAGGAGAGGAAGAAGAGGAAGAAGAAAGAAGAAGAAGAAGAAGAAGAAGAAGAAGAAGAAGAAGAAGAAGAAGAAGAAGAAGAAGAAGAAGAAAGAAGAAAGAAGAAAGAAGAAAGAAGAAAGAAGAAAGAAGAAAGAAGAAAGAAGAAAGAAGAAAGAAGAAGAAGAAGAAGAAGAAGAAGAAGAAGAAGAAGAAGAAGAAGAAGAAGAAGACAACTCTTGGGCAGGAGAGACGGCTCAGTGGTTAAGAGCACTGGCTGCTCTTCCAGAGGTTTCTGGTTCCATTCTCATCTCCCATACGCGGCTCGCAGACATGAGGAACTACAATCCCAGAGGATCTAACTCCCTATTCTGGCCGCCTTCCGCACTGCATGCATGTGGTGCATAGGTATACGTGCAGGCAAACACATACACATAAAATAAAAAGAGGGCTGGAGAGGTGGCACAGCGGTTAAGAGCACTGCATGCTCTTTCAGAGGTCCTGAGTTCAATTCCCAGCAACCCTATAGTGGCTTACAACCATCTCTAATGGGATCCGATGCCCTCTTCTGGTGTGTCTGAAGACAGCTATAGTGTATTTATATAAATAAAATTTAAAAATCTTTAAAAATAAAAATAAAAAAAGAAAAAGAAAAGAAATATATTTAAAAAGAAGAAGCCCAAACTCTTGGATGTGCATGCCAACGAGAGGCGAGTCTCTGCAGCCTTTCTTCAGTCCAGGCTCTGTGGCAGGTTGTTGGTAGGACATTGGTACCTCTCTTTGAGCCCAAGCCTCAAGGATCTGGCATCTTCTACTCCCTAGTTAGTTCCCAACATCCACAGGGAAGTGTCCAGTGGACTGACTGGGCATCCTCAACATGGTGGCTACCTCCTCCCAAAAACAATAACACAAGAAAAAGTTTGAAGCCACACTGTTTTCATGGCTCAACTAGAAAGTCACACACTTGATTGGGTGACACATACATATTGTCCCAATACCTAGGAGACTGAGGCAGGAGGATTGAAAGTCTGAGGCAAGTCTTAGATACACAGCAAATGAGTTCCAGGCCAGCATGATTTATATAGCAAGTCTCCATCTTAAAAGAAATCACAAAAATATCACACACAGCATTCTTTCTGAAATATCTTATTGATTATATGGATGAACTCTTGTTAATTTTGGAAAGGGACTCTTCAACAGGTTGTCTGCCAGGGGGACTCATTGGAAGCTAATCCAGAGGCTAACTGCTACATACAGAGACACGATTATCCAGTGATGCCCTCAGGTAGGTGCTCCCAGTAGGCTCATCCTGAAAGGGAAGAAACACAGATAGAGTGATAGGAAGGAATTTGCTCATGTTCACAGCCTTCTAAGTGGTAAATCTGAAATTCAAACTCAGTCATCCTGGGCCTGGAGAGATGGCTCAGCAGTTAGGAGCACTTACTGCTCTTGCAGAGGATCTGGGTTCAAGTCCCCAGAATCTACATGTAGCTAACTCCAGTTCCAGGGGATCCAAATGCTGCTTCTAACCTCCATGGGATTCTTCACACACAGTCCACATACATATATCAGACATGTGCATACAATTAAAATGCAAAAAAAAAAAAAAAAAAAAAAGCCAGTTGGGTGTGGTGGTGCATGCTTTTAATCCCAGAACTGAAGAGCTAAGGAGGCAGGAGCAGATGGCTCCCTGAGTTCCAGACCAGCCTGGTCTACAAGTTTAGTTCCAGGACACCCAGGGCTGTTACACAGAGAAGCCCTGTCTTGAAACACCAACCAACCAACCAACCAACCAACTAACCAACCAACCAAAAAACCTCCTCAGGCAATCAGACTCTAGGGCTGAGGAATTACTGTATTGTGATGGTTTTGTTTTTGTTTTTGTTTTTGTTTTTGTTTTTGTTTTGTTTTTTGAGACAGCCCTGGCTGTCCTGGAACTCACTCTGTAGACCCGGTTGGCCTCCAACTATTGTGATGGTTCTTGTATCTGTTGCAAGCTTGAGAAAACACACTAGAGCTGGGTGTGGTGGCCCACGCCTTTAATCCCAGCACTCGGGAGGCAGAGGCAGGTGGATTTCTGAGTTCCAGGCCAGCCTAGTCTACAAAGTGAGTTCTAGGACAGCCAGGGCTACACAGAGAAATCCTGTCTCAAAAAACCAAAAAAGAAGAAAAAGAAAAAAGAAAAAAAAAACCAAAAAAAAAAAAACAAATAATAAAATAAAATAAAGAGAGAGAGAGAGAGAGAGAGAGAGAGAGAGAGAGAGAGAGAGAGAGAGAGAAGCACAGTAGCTATGAACAGAAGGTGTCTACCCAGTAGTGGTTATTTCTCTGAAGCCGGTAAAATGAGCCAATTTAAACCAGATTAGATTACATTAAAGGCAGGTTTATTGGGAAGCAGGTGAGTTCACTGGCCCCAAGGACATGGCCAGGGAAGTTGCCATGGGGAAACATGGGTGAGAGGGTAGGGGAGTGAGGGAGAGAGAGAGAGAGAGAGAGAGAGAGAGAGAGAGAGAGGGAGGGAAGGGCATATATGCAGAGAGAGAAGAGGAGAAGAAAAGAGAGGGCAAGACCAAAATGTCTAGATTACTAAATAGGGAGGAGCCTTGGAGGAAGGGCAGCCCAGCACCTGGGTTGGAAAGTTCAAGGTAGGGTTTGAAAAGTAGGGATGCTGGGAGAACTGGGGGCCAGGCTGCTTTGATGTGTAAAATATTCACCTCAGCCCCTCATTCCGGGTCTGAAACCAAACAGGCAGCAACTCTGGAAATGGGCGAGGCGAATGTAAACCTGAAAAAGAAGGGGCTTGAGGCCTCTAGGAGGTCATAAAGTAGTAACACAGGGGTGGGGGTGGGGAGGGGTGCTGAGAAAAGCTGGGGTGCCAACCTGGGACAAAAGCAGTGGCTGGATCCTAAAGAGGATACATATTGATAAAGCCTGGAAGTCCCCATCCGGACCAATTCTAGCGAAGGAGCGCTTGCTCTCCTGGGCTTCACCAGGAGATGCTGTATCCCACCCATGTGTTCCACAACGTTTATTGAGCACGTATCACACTGGAGCCAGGCATGCGAAATGATAACGCCCTAGCAAGACAAAGCATTTGTTATCAAAGGAGGCAAGTTACTGGCAGGCTGGTGAGGCAGCAGTGGAAGAGAACAAAGGTCTTGGGATGCAAAGGAAGAGATATGGTAAACCAGGGATGGGTTTTTGGCACACGGTAAGGCCTGGCTGGAAAAACTATTCCAAGTCGAGGGACTGACTTCAGAGGGGTGAGGCAGCTTACTGAGCTGCCTTTCCCTGGTGTGATACTGCCATGGACGAGGTGGCCTGAACCGAGCAGAGGAAAAGCTAACAGTGCTAATGCAGTTCCAGGAGCAAGGGGACTTGTGTGGATGGACCCCACTCAGGCTATGTTCCTCCGGCAACCCGCCTCAGTCAAGCCAGGGCCGTATGGGAGTATCCGGATGCCCTTTCTGTTACTCTTGCTGGATCTCTGTCCTATGCAGGAGAAACTGGTCCTCTGCTGTAGACAGATGTGCTCATCCTTCTCCGTGTGTCTGCAGGGAAGGCAGAGGGAGGCTGGGGAAGGGGTGATACCCAATCTGGGGCTCTAAGTCTAAGATGTTAACGGGAAGCCATCTTAGCTGGGAGGAGAAGCTTCCGAAGGGTGGTTAGAGGGTCAAGCTCCCATATCCTACTCTCTCTTACAGGCAAAGGTGAGGATAACTTCTTAGTTGGAACGGAAGAGATAAATAGTGTGGGGACGGCAGGGTGGGGGTGGTGGGGTGGTGGGGTGGTGGAAGGCTCCCCAAAAGGCTAATTTCCTGGATTGTTTTTTTCCCCTCAAGCTAAAGATGGAAGTGGGGGGGGGTGAGTCTCTCTGTGTCCTGTTGAAGCATGATGGAGTGTGGAAGACCTAGGCCAGGAGTCCAAGCTATAATGCCCCCAATTCTCAGCCTCCTCTCCATCTGTCATGTTGGGATATAATAAGAAATGTATATTTGGTCTTTGTCCCAGTTCCTGCCACAGAGATCCTAAAACCATCGGAATTTCCCAAGTGATAACGGTGCCAGGAACATCTGTTGCCATTGGGATTAAGCCCCTTTCAGTCCTACCTGAGTTTATGTTAATGAGGAGGCTCAGGAGAATGGGGTCTGAGGCCAGATGGTTGGGATTTTCAGCCTCGGTCCCCAGCTGCTGAGATGGGAAGGACGGCTACAGATTGAGTGCATCACAGAAGGCCGTATATGATGCCTGCATGATGTCTATATAATGGAGCCGCCATTGTGAACTCAGCACAGTGATACTCAGCCGGCATGTGGCTTGGGGAAACACAGGAAGGTTCTGAGAGAATACCTAGTACAGAAACCACGTGGGGACTCCTGCCCTACCCCTGTTCCTCACCTGATCTTTCCAATTGACTACTCATCAGTTTCCTTAATAGCACTATTTGCTTATTTGCATATATTTACATAAGTTATACAAATAAGCACGCATGTTTACATATTAATGTATGTGGGCTAGGGTGACCTTGAAACTCCTCCTACCTGCATCTCCCAATTTTGTATAGTCTGGAGAACAATCTGCATAGCTGTACTTTTGGTTTTGAGTGAGTGACCTTATTAAGTACATAGCAAGCAAAAGTAAAAGAACAAACAGCAAGTGGAGTGGCAGATAGATCGAAGCTGCAGACAGACAGCAAGATGTCAAAACGAGAGTTTATTGCATCCAGCAGGGAGGACTAGAGTAGCTTGATGGAGACACCAATTAAATCTGGGGCTTACAAGATGCCAGCAGAAGTCACCTGGGAAAGCTGGGGCAGTTGGCTCGCGATCCGCCAGTGAGCTTCCAGCTTCCACCTCCTCTGTTCTACTGCGGAGGTTTCTGTAACAGGAGGCAAACAACGGTCATCTCTGCTGGAAATGGTTCTCCTTCCGGTTGTTCTCAAGGGCAGGATGCTTTATTTATATTGTTGTTGTTATTGCTTTATCGAGACAGGGTTTCTCTGTGTAGCTCTGGCTGTCCTGGGACTCACTTTGTAGACCAGGCTGGCCTCGAACCCAGAAATCCGCCTGCCTCTGCCTCCCAAGTGCTGGGATTAAAGGTGTGCTCCACCACTGCCCGGCTTTTTATTGCATTTATTTACTTGTTTAGTTAGTGTGTCTGAGTGTGAGTGAGTGTGTGTGTGTGTGTGTGTGTGTGTGTGTGTGTGTGTACATGCGCGAGCATGCTCTGTAGCACTCCTGTGGAGGTCAGGAGATGATGGTAAGAGTTGATTCTCTCCTTCTGTTATATAGATCCCAGAAATGGAACTAAGTCCATCAAGTCTGGCAGGAGAGTACCTTTCCCCATGGTCATTTTGCCGCTCCAGCTTAGACACTGATGGGATGGATGCTTTGCGTCTTTGGTCTGGAATGCCTTTTCAACATCTACTGGGTACTTTGGGGCTCAGCTCATACTAGCTCTCCCACGATGCCTTCATAGCTTTCTCCAGTCCAGTGGAAGTATTCACTCAGGGCTTGGCCATAGTTTGATGGGAGAGTGGTTGAGTAGGTCTTAGGTTCAATCCTCAGCATTGGAAGGAAAAGAAGACTATTCACATTTATCCGTTCTTCTGTATTATCGTGTGTCTATTGGTTTAATTCAGGCAGTATTGCTATTGCATACAACTTCATTAATTTCATTTCAAGGTGTGGGTGGACTGAGGCTGCTGCAATAATCTGGAACTCCTGAAAGATGACTCAGGGTGCTTGTAAGCTCTGGTTCCTGGCAGAAACAAAAGAAAGTTCTCACTGGAGAAAAACATCCCAAGTTTTGGTCCTGTGGTTCCTATAGATTAAGATCAATAGTACATCACCTCAGATCATGAGTCATTAGCCACACAAGGAATTAATTAATCATAATTGAGAGTCAGCAGCAACAAATATATATATGTAAGGATGTATAATTAGAATCTAAACATCAAATGAGGCCAGGCATGTTGGCTCTTATCTGTAACCCCAGTACCCAGGAGGCACAGGCAGGTTTGAGGCCAGCCTGGTCTACATAGGGATAGCTGGTTTCAAAACTATATAAGTTTAAAACATGTGAGTGTGGTATTTGTATATTATATATGCATATGGACTGCATGTACATGTGTGCACGTGTAAATGTGGCTATGTGCACCCTCCCATGGGTGGGTGAACTAAAAAGGGGCCTAGGGGAAAGAGGGGGGAGGGAGGATAGCCCACGTCTGGCCAGAGTTCCACCTATACTCTGGACCTGCAGACATGGGAGGGCTGCCAAACGCTTTCCACTCAGCCCTGGGTGGGCAACAAGCCTCTGACCCATTTGACGAGGGGGGCTAGACAAGGGGCAGCCCCCAAAACCAAAAGGGGCCCGGGGTTACACCCTGTAGCCCAGGGTTATGGGAGAAGGGGCTGAGGGAAGAGAGGTTCTCACACAGGCGAGAGTGAGCGCAGCCTTGATGAGCAAAGACTGTCTATGGTTTTAGAGCTTTATTGTAGAAAGGCAGGAAGAAAGAGAGAAGGTAAAAGAGAGAGAGAGGCCAGCCATGGCCAAGAGGAGAGAAAGGGGGAAAAGGAGAGAGAGAGAGAAGAAAGGCTAGAGAGTAAGAGGGAGAGAGAGGAAGAGAGAGGAAAGAGGAGAGGAGAGGAGTAAGAGCAAGGAGGGGCCAAACAGCCCCTTTTAAAGTATGCTGCTCTCTTTTCTGTTGCTAGGTAATTGGGGAGAAGTTTAGCCTGAAGGTCAGAAGCTTGGGACATTGCCTACATGACTGCTAGCCACACACTTCTCTAGTGGGGGGACTGAGGGGGGCGGTAACTTCTACTGGAGCCAGGGAACCAGGAGACATGAGAGAACTCCTTCCGTGAGAGAACTCCTTCCGTCCCATGTAGGTAAATTATTACCACCGGGTCCCGGGGTTCAACATCTCAGCTCGACTGGAGACCAGACTGTCTGTGCATAACCCAGTGTCCCACACATGGGTGCTCAAAGGGAAGGCAGAGGAGAAGGTTAGATACTCCTGTCTTTAAAACAAAACAGAACAATCACACATACTCAATAAAGGTCTTACATATAGAATATAAAACTCACTTACTAATAATCTGTGATAAGAACAAGAGCAGGCCACTAGAAAGGGGGTGAGGGGACAGACAAACATACAGACTTTAAATAATGTGTGCCTGGCAAAAAAGCACGCAAAGACTTGAGGACAGCTTTTGGGACTCAACACTCACCTTCCACCTCTGAGTCTTTCTGGTTTCGGCTGCTGCTGTGTTGTAGACTCCAGGCTAGCTGGCCTACAAGAGATTCTTGGCAAGTCTCCTGTTCCCGTCTCCCCAATAGAGTGTTGGGGTTACAGATGAATGTCACAGCACCCACAGCACTCAGATTTTTTTTTAAAGATGGGGGGTCTCTCTATGTAGCCCTGGCTGGCTGGGAACTCAAAAAAACCACATCAGGCTAAATATCCAGCTTTTTAATGTGGGTTCTAGGGATCAAAGTCAGGGTATCAGGAATGCTCGCCAACACCTTTACCTGCTAAGCCACCTCCCAGGGCCTCATAATCAGATATATTCACTCATTTTGAATTTATTTATTTATGTGGTTTTGGAAATTAATCTTAGGGCTTTGCACGTGCTAGGAAAGTGTTCTACTACTGAGCAACATCTCCAAACCATTAGGTGGGTTTTTGTTGTCACTGACGGTGTTTAGAGACACAGACAGGACTTTTTTCTGTAGATCAGGCTGACCTGGAACTCACTATGTGGTCATTATTGGCTCCAACAAGAATCCTCCTGCATCAGTCTCCTGAGTGCTGGGACCACAGGAGTGACCATCACACTCAATTAACATATTACTTTTTAAATCTAATACCTGACAACAGGTATTGGGTTCGTTTTTATTTGTTGGACATTTTCCAAAACACCTTTATTAATGTGTAATTGGCATTCAAGACACTGGCCATATTTAAAGTACGTAGTTTGTCAATTTTTGATGGGTATGTACCCAGGAAGCCTTTGGTGCAATCAAGAGAATGAAAATAAACCCCCATCCCTATAGGTTTCCTGTCTCTTCCCAATCATTTCCTTATTTCTTTTCTTGGATTTCCTAAAACTTTATTCATGTATTTATTTTATGTATATGAGTACACTCTAGCTGTCTTCAGACACACCAGAAGCGGGCATTGGATCATTTTGCAGATGGTTGTGAGCCACCATGAGGTTGCTGAGATTTGAACTCAGGACCTCTGGAAGAGCAGTCAGTGCTCTTAACCCCTGAGTCAGCTCTCATTCCTAAAACTTTATATAAACAGAGTCATAAAGAATGTTCTCTTCTGTCTGTCTCCATTCACTCAGCATAATTACTCTTTTAAGTTTTAAATTTTTATTACTTTAAGTGTAGCCTGGTATGGTGGTGCAGACCTTTAAGTCCCACACTCAGGAGGCAAAGGTAGGTGTACTGCTGGAGTTCCCAGCCAGTACACAATGAGTTTTTTTTTTTTTATTATTATTATTATAAGCACACTGTAGCTGTCTTCAGACACTCCAGAAGAGGGAGTCAGATCTCATTATGGATGGTTGTGAGCCACCATGTGGTTGCTGGGATTTGAACTTCGAACCTTCGGAAGAGCAGTCGGGTGCTCTTACCCACTGAGCCATCTCACCAGCCCACACAATGAGTTTTAAGTCAGGCAACATTACATTTCAGAATCTAAAATATGTGTATGGGGGGGGGTGTTAGTTCTTGAGGGTACAGGTGCCTGCAGAGGCTAGAGGCATTGGGTCCCCTTGGAGTGACACAGTGAATCTCCAAGCCAGCTTGAGCTACATAGTAAGACCTTGTCTTTCCCCTGTGTAGTCCTGGCTGTCCTGTATATGTCTGGCCTTGAACTCAGAGATCTGCCTGCCTCTGCCTCCCTAGAGCCTGGATTAAAGGTGTTGCATCGTTGCTGCCCAGGCAGCCTTGAGTGTTTTGCGTGGCATGCTTGGTGCCCACTGTGGTCAGAAGAGAGTGTTGGATCCTCTGAGACTTGAATTATGGATGATTGTGGGTGCTGAGAATTGAATCACTCTGAGATAGCTCAGCTCTTTTTTTTTCCTTTTTTTTAAATTCTTTTTTCATATTTTCCTCAATTACATTTCCAATGCTATCCCAAAAGTCCCCCATACCTCCCCCCACTTCCCTACCCACCCATTCCCATTCTTTTGGCCCTGGCATTCCCCTGTATTGGGGCATATAAAGTTTGCAAGTCCAATGGGCCTCTCTTTCCAGTGATGGCTGACTAGGCCATCTTTTGATACATAAGCAGCTAGAGACAAGAGCTCCGGGGTACTGGTTAGTTCATCATGTTGTTCCCCCTATAGGGTTGCAGATCCCTTTAACTCCTTGGGTACTTTCTCTAGCTTCTCCATTGGGAGCCCTGTGATCCATCCAATAGCTGACTGTGAGCATCCACTTCTGTGTTTGCTAGGCCCCGGCATTGTCTCACAAGAGACAGCTATATCTGGGTCCTTTCAGCAAAATCTTGCTAGTGTATGCAATGGTGTCAGCGTTTGGAAGCTGATTATGGGATGGATCATAGCTCAGCTCTTAACCACTGGGCTATCCTGCCAGTAAGTCCTTGCCTTAAAGGGAAAAAAAAAAAAAAAGCATGGGCTGGAGAGATGGCTCAGTGGTTAAGAACACTGGCTGCTTGTCTAAAGGTCCTGAGTTCAATTCCCAACAACCAAATGGTGGCTCACAGCCATCTGTAATGAGATCCGAGGCCTTCTTCTGGTGTGTCTGAAGACAGCTACGGTGTACTCACATAAATACAATAAATAATTCTTTTTTAAAAAAAGACAGCTGTGAGCAGTTATAGCTAAATGATCTATAGCTTATAGGTTTTGTTTCTTGCTTTCCTGTGTTTGGGGACAAGATTACAGTTACCTGCTACTACACTCAGTTTATGCAGGGCAGGGATCAAACCCAGAACCTACTAATTACTAAGCAGTACTCTACCAACTGAGCTACAGTTCCAGCCACCTCTTTTTTTCCTGGAAGAGTATTTAAAGTGTATTTATGCCAGGCAGTGGTGGCACATACCTTTAGTCCTAGCACTTGGGAGGCAGAGGCAGGC